>NC_047523.1:27804190-28531690 GCF_902827115.2 Pseudochaenichthys georgianus | reverse complement strand
TCATTAAGCGTTTAATTGGGTTGTCTTTATGTCCAACAGTGAAATTACGTTACCAACTGTGTAGGGTGTTTCATTTCGCTGCTCGGTGTAACCACATGAGGGCAGGCTTGCAGTTTAAACTGCAGATTGAAATGCAGATTTCAGACAAATGTCAAATGTACCTTGCATAAATAGCGGGTGAATAATCCGTTAAACACAGGTTCTGTTTACATTTTTATTTGAATAACAACTGCATCAAGTGGTTTGTATTTTTATTGTCTTCAACAGACTATATATAAACAAAAATGTAAAAGTCCAAAATCACCTAAATGTTTTCGTTTTAGATCAAACCATTAAACCCAACAAACTAGTTTTTCTTAAGAAACTAAAAACACAGGTAATCTTAATACACATGATTTATTTCAATAAAGTTTAGCTTCAGCAGCTCCCTTGTCTTCCAGGCGGCAACACATTTTCAAGTCACGTTCAAGTGTTTTAAAAGACTAACACAATCAATATATTACTAATCCTATAGTGTTTGTCATCAGAACCTTAAAAATACAGATTTCGACGTTTACCTGAAGGCCCCTGAAATATATCTCTACAGACTCCGGATTGTAGGGAATTATTGACGTGCTTTGAATTTATTTAAAAGTTGCAGCTTTGTCATTATATGATCGTTTATATGCCTCTAGTTTTTTGCATTTCAAATGTTAAGAGAAACAGTTTATCAAAAAACAGACAGAAGTTTTGTCTGAATCTGCAACAATATCACTTTCCCTTTGTTGAGCACCCTAAGGCCCATGTTTGTTAATATGCCCTTGTGTTTGTAAAATAAGCAAATCTCCTTGTATTTGCTTTAAAAACAGCATTATTATTATTATTATTATTATTATTATTAGCCTACTATATGACACAACGTCAAATTAGTTTTTCCAGTTTTACGGTACTTGTGTACATTGTGTGTATTAATTGTTGATTATACCTGAAGAATATACTCCCCTATTGAAGTTTATTTTTATTTCAATGCGTTTCATGATATGCAAAATAGCTCAATATTATCTGTGATCAATTTTCATTGTTAGAACAGAAATGGTGTCTGTGTTGTCAGATGTCTCAGTGAAATGTTATTTCTTCTTCCTGTAAAATAACCAACGTGGTATTACAAAAAAATGTATTTTTTACCCATACTCTGTGATTAAATTTGGGTTAACGAGCCATTTTTGTTTGTCAATCCTGTGATTTCGAGATGAGTTGCATATATGCTATTTTAAAACAATAGAGCCTTGAAGACGGATATAAATAGCCTTTCAAAACAAGTTGTAGGATTAGAAACTTGTTGCATAAATAACAAAGATATAATTATTTCATATTTACTATGTTTTATACAGACCTATAGGATCGTTGCAATAATTGCGGCCTGACTTCAGATTCTCGGTCGGTGGATATTTTCGAGTACCAAGTGGTTTTATGTTTTCCTTTAGTTTACCAGACACTATGTTTGTCTTGCACACATTTGCCTTCCTTTAAGACACACACAATGGACCCCTGAGCAAAATAATCCCCAGACTGTGCACCACCAGGTTTTATTTTCAACATCGGAAATACCTGCAAAAAAAAATGCAAACACAGACATTTTGCTAAATATCTGTGTAAACAACAAAGGACAGTTTTCTATTCGTTTTAAGGGGAATTTAGGAAAGGTACCGCATTGCAAAGATATGATGATGCAAAAAGAGCTATTTTAGTTAATTAATTCTAAAAAGGGAATGGCATATCCATTGTACCTTAATTTCTGCTGATTTGCTGCAAGAAATGCAATGGTCTCTGTCATTAAACCGAATAGTTATGTGCTGTTAATCAGATAAATTAATCAGGAAAGTGAATGTGTGAACAACCCCAAAGCCTGAAAGAATGAAGGAATGACAGAGCAAACAGTGTTATTATCAAATTGCAATCTTTATTTTTGTATCTATTATTATTATAATTCAGACAGTAAAACATGTGTTTTTCATACACGGTTAATGTGGACTGTGTTGTTGGTGTGTATGGTTTGAATAAAGAAGGCATTCAATTAGAAATGGTTATATATATATTTTTTTAAACCCTCTTCTATGCGACATATAGGCAGCATTTTACACGTAGGCCTATATGCATTCATTTCCCTCTGGCTCTAACACAAATAAGCATATATCCTTTTCAAGTATTTATCTCATTGAAAACATTTCA
Organism: Pseudochaenichthys georgianus; assembly: GCF_902827115.2. Lineage (NCBI taxonomy): Eukaryota > Metazoa > Chordata > Actinopteri > Perciformes > Channichthyidae > Pseudochaenichthys > Pseudochaenichthys georgianus. Next base: position 28,529,482 of record NC_047523.1, on the reverse strand, counting down.
TAGATTGCACACGAAACATTTACATGAAAGTGGACTATTTTCTGATCGCAAATTGCATTTTTAAAAGATGTGATTGTTTCAGTTTTGGTTGAACTGCCACTGTTAAGTCTGCAAACCAATTTCAAGTCCGTGTAGTAGGGGTCGCTGTTGACCATGTCTGATCTGCAGCAGAGCGTGTGTGCAGGGAGAGGAGGCTGCGTCTCAAGGCCATTTTCAAATCTCATTGGTGGGCTTGTCATGTGGTCGGGAGGCATCTTGACTTACACGGAGATTGTTTTTCCTAGATATGTCATCTTACAAAGGACATCTCTCTCCTCTTAAGAACTTAACCCCCCAAAATGTCCTTTCCCAGTAGCTCTCCTGCGGCAAACACCTTTCTAGTGGACTCTTTATTAGGTGCTTGCAGGTCGGACAGCTTTTACTCCAGCAGCAACATGTACATGCCGTCTGGCTCAGAAATGGGAACTTACGGAATGCAAACCTGTGGACTCCTACCGTCTTTCGGCAAAAGAGGGGAAGTCAACCACCAAAATATGGGCATGAATGTCCACTCGTACATACCTCAAATAGATAACTGGACTGATCCGAACAGACCCTGCAGATTAGAGCCGTCCACTCAGATGTCAAACTGCACATTTTCACAGAGCATAAAGGAAGAGAGTAACTGCTGCATGTACTCGGAAAAGAGAGTGCAAAAAGTCAGCTCGACAGAGGTCCCTGCATATTCCAACGTTATTTCCCAGTCTTGTCCTGTCGATGGTCCCGAGATCCCGGTGCCGGGTTATTTCAGACTGAGCCAAACTTATGCGAATGGGAAACATCCGGAAAACTACTGCCATGAGCCGCCGAGTCCAAACCCAACACTGGTGCAGCTCAGCCGGGTTACCCCGAAACCGCAGTCCTCCTCGGCGCCTTCAAATTGTGCAGAGGAAAAAAACAAAAGTGAGGGTGTACCGCAAAACCCCGATACCTCAAGGACCCCGGTCCCCGCAGACAGCCCGGGTCCAAGGTCCAGCTCCGGGGAGAAAAACTGCTCCATGGAAGCCCCAGTGTCCAGCCCTGAGCTGCTAAAAGAAGGGAAAGGTGGGTTGGCTACAGTAAAGCTTTTATCTTGTGGCGCTACAGTGAAGTCTTCAGCATCATAAAACCAAGTATAAAACACAAACAACCCTAAAGTCGTAATGTTTAATGAGAGTCTTTCTCAGGTTGCAGTAATGGGCAACAGAGAATGGTTTTACCATGCAGCATGCAGACTGTGTGTCAGTCTTTCCTCCTATTGAAATTATAATGTGCACTTCAAAAAACGTTTTCCCATTGTGTTGCTTTATGTTCTGCATGTTGCACTGATTTAAAAGCAAAAAAAAAGAATCTAAGAATAGTTTAAATGTTTGCATTATTGCAAAATGTCTTTACTCTTGGAAACTATAAAATTGGTGCATTTGCATCTGTGTAATTCTAGATAGATGAGTCTGTGACTTTAGTTAGAAAATAACCATAACACTGTTAGAAATTATCTTTAAAATTGATGATTGTAACAATGTTATCAAGTGTTAATGCATATGAAGCATTGATGTAATTAAACAGATGTTCTGCACATGTTTAAAGCTTTATAAAGATGAGGTCAGTGTGGTTTGATCACAATCAAAAGTGATAATTTAATTTCCATTTCAATTGGAAAGAAATTTGATTTGATTCTCTTTTTCTGGGAAAACATGTATTGTGTGATATTTCCTAGAGGTAAAATCAAAATTAGCAGGTGAGACTTTGTTCAAAATAAACCACTAACTGGTTTTTAATCTCTACAGATTGCAAGAGTGCCCCTCCAACAAGCAACTGGTTAACTGCAAAAAGTGGAAGAAAGAAAAGATGTCCCTACACAAAGCACCAGACCTTGGAGTTGGAGAAGGAGTTTCTCTTCAACATGTATCTGACCCGAGAGCGCCGCCTAGAGATCAGCAGAGGCGTCAACCTGACCGACAGGCAGGTCAAGATCTGGTTTCAGAACCGCAGGATGAAGCTGAAGAAAATGAACAGAGAAAACCGCATCCGTGAACTGACCTCAAATCTCACCTTTTCGTGAGCCTGCATGTAACTGTGGTTAGCTGTGTTTCATGTTCTCTCATATTCAGTTTGATGCTTTAGTTGCATTGGACGTTTATCCTCAATTTCAACGAAACTGTGAATATAGGCCCTTAGCCAATTTGAGTACTTTCTGTGGTGTCGTGTATTTGCTTTATTTTATCACAGGGTTACACTTCTAAGTCTTAAATTATTGAAGTAGATTTCTTCTTTGTAGCCAGTAGACCTGGACATTTAATGTATCGCGATGACGAGCTGTTTGTAAAATATGTCCTCCTTTCCAGTCATGAAAGCACATTTTATTGTCTTGTATAGTGCAACATTTGTTTTGCAGTAAGTGCAAGCCATTTGCTCAACAGTGAAATGTTTCTATGGCGGAATACAATGTTAATCTGTGAAATTGTTGCATGTTTGTGGCATGGTATCTTGCAATAAATTGTCAAATAATCTTGTTTTGTTTTTGTTTGTGCTATACCAAAGTATCTCATCTGACATCATTGTATTAGTGACTGCTCTGCCACCGCCGGAATCTGCGGTATTTGCATTGACGCAGACATTAGTTTGCTGAAAACGGTTATGAAGAGGAGGAAAATAAAATAGATTTTCACTTAGTAGCACGAAAAGAAATGGTGTTCCAAAATGTTCCTAATGCGCAGTATACTTCTGTGCGTAAATGCTGTCTATATGTGTACAATTAAACTCTAATTTCACTCAATTGTATAGCCTACATCTTGAGCGTGGAGCGTATTGAAATGCTAGTAACTAAACATTGTTTGGTTTTTAAACTAAACAAGGTTTAGTTAGTGGGCTAGCATTTCAATGCATGTGTTTTGTACAGGATTTAGCAAATTCTTATCAATTATATTTAATCTCCTTAAAGAGAAAATGTAAGACTGATCTTTGTTAAATCAAACGTATTAAAAATAAATAAAAAACATATCGAAATGTCTCGGCCTTTGCGTACGAAGAATGCAGCAACATATAGTCGGAGGCTATGATATAAATTGTGTTTTAATTTCCAGCAGGCCTGTTTGTTGCTAAACTAACAGATATGAAACTATCAGGCGGACTAAGTTATGTTCAAGCACAAATTCACAGGCAAGCCTCAGCATTTCCTTCCATCCGAGCGACACAGGCCTCCGTAGCCACGTAGCTATTATTCTCATGGTGAGGAATAACTTTATATGTTCAGATGATCTGAGATGAAACGGTCACTCTGAATTGCAGTCTGCAGATTTGTCCTATACTTGGCTATTAATGTGCGTATTTTTCTGGACTGAAGGTAAACTTAGAATGTTTCAAAATGTGTATTTCTGCTCAAAAATAACTATATGTATATTAGAGTTGAATTACACCTTCCATATAGCAACATACAGATGGACTAAGCTTCTCCTAGTCTTTTCTTTTTTTATTGACGGCATGTATAATCACACGCACCTCATAAAACATTTATTGATGCATTAAGACATTATTGCCCTCCTTTGAATGAATACAACTTTTCACAACTAGCGTTTCCGGCTTAGCTTTTAAAAATTAAAACTACCCTGAAAATAGGTTTTCTAGCCTATTATTAACAAAGGATTCACTGCATTGTGAGCGGAAATGGCGACTGTTATTGTACAGCATGTTATTACATCTATTTTACGAGGACTCCGTAAGTCTATAAAGAATTTTACTAGCATTGAGGGTATCAGGACGATATTGGAAGAGTTTCCTATAACATTAAGACACGGGGTGTTTGACTGTGGGGGGGGATGTGTCTTATTCATTTTTCTGACCTGCTTGCATTGTTGCACCACCCGAAAATGAAAACATTTGAAAACATAATAATTTGAATTCATTTGAGTGATTTCACTCTCCCTCCAGTCACATATGATGGGGCCTTTTTATCATTTGTGATATGAAAAGCTAAATTAAACCTGACGAGAGAAAAAAAGAGAGCAAGGGCAGGATTGATTTACTCGCTGTATTGGTAAATATGACCACGTGATCCATGTAACCAATCCCTGTAGATGCAGGCCAGCAAAAAATACTATGATTGTTCATAGAGGGAAGCTTCCCGTAACAGTGCAACCCTTATTATATGAGTAGGAAGAGATCAAAAATGTCTTCCAGTGGCACTCTCAGTAACTGCTATGTGGACGCTATCATGGGGCAGGAACCGGAGGATGTGTACGGTGCTCGTTTTCTTCAAGCTCCGCACACGGTGACCCCGAGGCCGCCAGGTGCCGGGGACAACGCAGACTTCTCCTCATGCAATTTTGCGCCAAAGTCCGCCGTTTTTTCGTCGTCTTGGTCCTCGGTTCACCCGCAGGGGATTTATCATCCGTACGTACACCATCACCACCACCACCAGTCCCATCTGCCCGCTTCGGACGGTAGATATGTCGGCGTCCGCTCCTGGATGGACCCCATCTCCAACCACGTTTCGTTCAGCGGATTTCACCCCAGCAGTCGACCGTACGGGACAAAGCCGGAGGTCTTGACACCGAAAGCTACGGAGAGCGACTCTTTAGAGGCAGAGGCTCGGCCGGTCGGCGGGGATTTCGCGTGTGGAGTATCGGAGTGTCCAGAAAAAGCGACCAAAGAGCAAAGTGGAAGTGAGCTTTCGAGCCACAGCGAGCCCAAAGAAGAGAAACAACAGCAACTTGACCAAAGTAAGTAAACCAAAAATCTAATCCTGATTTACAACCCTAAGAACTGTATGAGCTGGGTGTGTAAAACTGGAGGTTTTACTAACCTATAAAAGTGTCTCGTACTATACCTCGGCTCCGAAAGGGAGAAAACCCGCCCTGCTCGGGTTATTGCAGTGGATCCTAAAGTTTGTCATGTCATAGGACGCCCTAAACAGCAACATTGCTCCTTTATTTTAGATTGTTCATGAGCTATAGACGATAGGGATATATAAGTATAAATATATGTTGTTTTCTCTATTATGTTATTTTGGTATTCTGGTAAAAACAAGAAAACATGTAATGGGAATACTCATCTTTACGCATTATCTATCACATTCAACGGTTTCTCATTTTGCTTTTGATTTCCTGCAAACACACCAGTGAGCTTATGGGTCCCATAATCATAATTTAAGGACAATTTAATACACTTTTAAATAAATAAAAACATTCTCATAACATGTGTCCTTATACTTCATTTATATCTGTTTTTCAGGCAACCCTTCAGTAAACTGGATTCACGCACGCTCCACGAGAAAGAAGCGATGCCCGTATACAAAATATCAGACTTTAGAGCTGGAGAAAGAGTTCCTGTTCAATATGTATTTGACAAGAGACCGACGCTTTGAAGTGGCCCGCATTCTGACTTTAACCGAGAGACAAGTGAAGATCTGGTTCCAGAACAGGAGGATGAAAATGAAGAAGATGAACAGAGAGAGGAACGGCAAGGATCTGCTCTAAAATCACAGCCATTTGACACATTTGTACCAAGGAAGCCATCTGAACAATTATATTCATTTTGGTTAGGATCCCCGGTAGCCATTTCATTTTTAGATCCTCTAGGTGTAGTGTAATATTTCGTGTTCGTGTCATAACGTGTTGGCCAAATATACAAAACAATCACATGTGCAGGAGAGTTTTGGTGAGATTCAGAGTACCCTTCATATACTGTTTCTTGTGATATTTTCTGTTTTACACACAACCGCAAGCAGTTTGTCAGATTTAGGAAACTATGTGTAGCCTATTGCTTTTGTTAAGAATTTGGAGTTGTATATAAAACATTTTCACAGTTGAACTCCTTTGACTGCTGTTTGTGGTCTGTACACACACACAAACCCACACACACACACACACACACACACACACACACACACACACACACACACACACACACACACACACACACACACACACACACACACACACACACACACACACACACACACACACACACACACACACACACACACACACACACACACACACACACACGGATATATCTCATCAGTAAAACGTGCATTGATACATTTTCACAAGGGCTTTTGTTTTTAAATTGTGGCCCATAAATTATGTGAGAAAGAAAATATAGACGTGCGTTTTTTATTTTACACAAATCAATTAGTCATTTTACTCTTCAACGTCAATGCGTGGAATACCTGTTTTCCTTAAATGCATTTTACATATTTTTCAGCACGATTTTACCATCGGCTTATTATAGATTGGAAATTAAAGGTCAAACATATCCGCTGAAGCCTTGCTTTCAGTAAGACTATGCAGCATGAATTACAGCTGCATTATTTGAGCATGAAACACACAACTTAACGAAATAGTTAGTTTGACAGATTTGACAATTTTCTTATTTGCAGCTAACAAATCTGCAAATATACGTAGGCTACTCTTATATCCCATTAAAATCTGTCTATAGGCTACTTTGTTGGATTTCACTTCATTTTACACACAGTGGAATTGAAACTTAAAAGAACAAAAGTGTTTACGATTGGGAGAGGTGTTGCGGCGGATTTCCAATTTATTGTCCAACTTGTACGAATAATTACTTTAAAGCAGGAAGAAACGTGGTCCAATAAAGCTATAGAAATGGCTAGACGTCTGGCCTAAATGACTTTATGGTCCTGGCCAGTAATTACATTCTCCTTTGAAATCCTCTTTCTCTCCGGCGTTTGCGTCTGTTGCTGACCAACAGAATGTAGACACTTTTCCACGGGGTGTCTGGTCGATGAATTGTTTTAGAGGAAATCACCCCCACCGTAATGGTCACGTTTATTCACCAACTGCACTTCCCACCGATGGGGGGAAAAAACCTTCACATTGACTGATGTCAGACGGAGTTAAGCCTTATTGTGGGTTTATTGTATTATTGAAATGTAAAACCAGAGATCTGTCCTTATTTTAACTCACACTGTCTGCACTAAAGGAAACTGAAACGATATCATAATGTTGGATAATTACTTAATTTGTATTAATAAATTAATGATACAATTTGGATCTGCAATAGTCAAACCAATGCAAGAACTCTGCATTTGGAAGGACTACAATTCGTTTACCTCTGCAGAGCATTAGGCTACATTGGGAAAGTAATGTGGTCGCTAGAGGGCGATATTGGTCTTTTAGTCTCAGATACAGGAACTCATTCAATGCTGGAACATGCAGGCAACACATGGGCCACACCATGCAACATGCATTATTAATTATATAAAATATTTGAAAGGAGACACATACTATATGGCTTTATCTCTGAGTATTCTTTATAAAATTGGAGAACTTTAGTTTGTGAACATCTAAACTCTAAAGGGTAATACCTAGTGAGCAGTTTTACAATAACAACACAATTTACCTTAAATTGTCTATTACCTTAATCTTGTCTTAAATACAAATCTGTTATTAGATAAGAAACTAGAACAGCACGTATATTCAAATGTGTAAAACTGTTAATCCATGTCGAATAGTTTATTGCAGTTATGTTGTTATAATTTTCAGACCCCAGCCATAGTTTACATTTGCACAAAGGAACAGCCGATTTTAATTGATACATGAAGCAGACTCAATACATTCTCGTATTTAGAAGAAAATAACAGGAATAATTGGCTTTATAAATGCAAAGGCCATATACACTCCCCTATCAGTAGGTCTATTTTAAATTGCGATGAAACAAATAAGTATTTTGTTGTTCATGTGAGGGAGGATAATGCAAATATGAATGATGGACTCATATTTTATGAATAGTCTCTATACTAAACACAGCAGTGCTGACTATTGCTGCTGTGTTTCATTCAGTCTGCAGTGTGGATGTGCAGCTCTGTGTCCTGCGGAGCGAAAGTGAACATTACTTCAGTCTTCGCCATACAATGTGATGATTGTCATGAGGTTTCCAGTTGTTCGAATAATCAAACACTGACAGCTTTTAGAGAGCAACAGGATGGATAGAAAATATGGCAGCAATTACAGGAAATCTTGAATTGATTTTTTGTGACAATTGGAGTGTCACGGCTGAAAACTTGAACCCCGAATAACGATGTTCATCTCCTCGATCTAAAAAAGTGACTTCATGATTACAAGCTGTTTATGCACATCATTACTTTATTCAAATTCTGTGATGGGGGGATTTCTGTCAATATTCACTGTACAGACAGTCACGTGTCACATCATCTCATGGAGAGTCACGTGTCACTTCCTCTCCAGGTTCACTATTGTCATTAGCTACAGTCATGTCACACCGCGTGCTGTGGTCCATATTCACACTGTCCAGTGTCATTTCCGTGGAACCTGTTTGAAAATAAGAGCTGTGAAAATTGAGCTGTCTGTGACTGATTGGGAACACACTCGGGCTAATATCCGGGCTCTTTCTGAACACAGAAAAATAGTCTGTATGACTCTGAAAGCCACATACATCCAAGGAAATACATACGTACATATGTACATACATACGAGAAAAAGTTAACCAGGCTAAATCCATGCCCAACACTGCATTGAACATCTATGTACAATGTAATATCATCAAAAATATATATATACTTAAAGCATCAAAAGTAAAAAATAAATAAATATTCAAAATGCCAAAAATGCTTTTTATTTTATATTTTATTGTTTTGGCTATTATTGCAACTGGTGCATCTATGTGGAAGGTAACTTCCTTTTTAGTTTATTTTTTCAAAACAAAATGAACTTTTAAAACCAGATGATAATCCATCCTATTTTATTGGCGAAATAGTCCTCAAAGTATAACTGATGAATGTGATTAAATATGCAGCACAATATTTCTCTCTGAAGCACAATTAAATAAAGTGAAAGTATACAAGTGCCTATAACATGTGTATCTAGACTATATTATGTTAGCACAGTACTTAAGTTAATGCACTTGGATATATTCCACTATTTTATTAAACGCAAACTCCACTAACTGTAATGCATTTGAAGAATTTGACAAGCAGTTGTTCTAACTATAGAGTGAATTGAGACGTATCACGTTCTAAACAACCGCTCGTTCTGCACTGTGTTTCTATGCAGAGTGGAACACAGTATGGAACACCAATGCAACAATGTTGCATTCGTGTGGAATGCTTGGGTGTGGATGATGGATCTGCCGCTATTTAATAACGAAGGGAGAATCTGCCATTAACACTGATACATCAGCAGTGCTCTGCTTAGCAATAATAACACAAGTGTTGCCAGTTGTGTTATCTTTAGGTTACTTAGATACTACTGTTCCAAGTTGTAAATCCATGTGTTTGGTGTAACATGGTGCATTGAAATTATCTGAGCAACCACAATGTCTAGAACAAAAACTAGATATAACGCTCTCTACATTTTTCACTTGATTTGCCGAAGAATTGGGCTGCACAGAAAGAACAATTGGACCTCTGTGTTGAAAATAAAACGTATCACTTGATCTTAGACTGATAATGTCACATTACCATAACATGTACTTTCCTGTTTGGCACTTCTCTTTTTTAAGCAGGTGTCAAATTTCTTAGCTGATTTAAACTCACTTTTCGGATAACATTGTTGTATTTAAATGATTTACTGAAAATAAGCCTTAGGATATGAATTTTGAACACCCGTACAATAAGCTAGCAGACGGAGGAAACCCCCAGCAGACTGAGAGGTGCTGGTTGCTGCAACATCTTTATTAGTCCTGGTGTGTAACAATGTTGCAGCTGTGTGTGTAGCTTACCACCTCAACCCAGCGACCCCATGTCTTTCTCTTTTTTTCATTCCCAATATAAAATAGCTTTGGGTCAGTGTTGTAGTGGGGTTTCTTTCTTTCAGTTGTGCTGCTTTTAACCATCTTTATATTTGTACGGGCCTAGCAGACACCGTTTTTGAGAGGAAATGGCAATGTGGCTAATGTTTGCAAGATTAGTCTTTGGCTCTCCATCATTAATTGAGTGTGCAATGGTCCACCACCGTATTACACACTGACGCTAATACCATTCATCCAGTGCGACATAATCACTCGCTTACAATTAGTGACCTCTGATACAACATGGCAACATCATGTAGCTAACAACAACCAACAGACAAATAGTCCTCACTGCACCGAGACTAAAGCGAGCATAATCCAAGATTTTGTGTTTCCTCCATTAGAATGACCCTGATCTTCCACATCACGCACACAAACACACGCACACACTCTAAGACAGGAAACCAGAGACTGGACCATAGCCTGACTATAAATCGCACAGTGCTGACTCTGGCCATGATGAGCCAGCATGAAATGAAATACATTCCTTCTTTGTTTTAGCTGCAGAATCATGCACATGGACGTGACAGTAGTTTGTTAATTTTAGCTTTTTAAATCTTGGAGGTCAAAAGCGTAAGAATTGGTCATTTGTAATAATTTATTCCTCCTTTTTTTACTCCATATTTATGAATAACAGCAGGCCTGTTAGAGCGCGTAAATGTGGACGATGTGCAGACACTCAATTCAAAACACATTTGCGATTAAATATCAAAGTAGGCCAGTGTCACAAAGTCATAGTTAAAGATTATTTCAGGATATATTCTATTATGTTTATTAACTTATCAGCATTAGTTAAAATTGGGCCTAATATATGATTTATCACATCAAATGTTAACAAATTGTGCACAGGCCGCTTAAAAAGAAAGAAAAACATCCATTTGTTGATGCACAAAAGCTTCAATTTTACGCAAAAACCTTGCAAAAATAATTGTGTTTCTTATTTAAAGTTAAACTAAAATATTGCGTCATAATGTTTTTTTGCTATATATTCGGAGAAAGGATACATTTTACATATGAATGGTTTAACGTTTTTGTTGTTGTAACGAATTCACATTATGATGGAGCTAAACTGCCCTTTTGCCCTTTAAACTGCAACTTTTTACGGTTGAGTAATAAAAACAAAAACAGGGGGAACACCCCTCTTGTTTGTCTCAAGAGGACGTGGAGGGGCTTCTGTTATTATGCGCAAAGATGGAGAGAGCTGCAGCAGTCGAAATTCCTTTTTGTGAGAGGACAATTTACAACTTGGTAATAGACCTTTTTATGTGCCTCCATCGCCTGTCATTGGATGCCACTGGTCATGTGTGAGAGGCAAACGTCTTCATGGCTCTTTTTCTGATTTCCCAGGCGGGTTTTCCCTACTGCATTCTGCGTCTATGGCGTTCAAACCGATACACCACGGTCTGCTTTCTCAAAAATTGCATTCGTTTCATAAACGTCTGATCAGCACTTATCTGAAGCACTGCGCAGGTCATTCTCCTGGATGACAAAAGGAGGGTTTCAACTTTCTACTCGTCTAACCTCCTCATACACACAGCAGCACTGGCTCTTCACTGCTTTATCAAAATGCAGTGCAAAGGTAAACCTCCAAGAGTAAACATGGATTACATCCCTTCTATAGGTAAGCTTTCTGTGTGATAATGAGCTTTAATAACGCATGCTTCCTGTTTGTATTAGTCATGTAAATTAGAAGCGGGGTAATGACTCTCAGGTAATTTGGTGGTTTCCCATGTGGCAAGTAAATAGCTGTATACTCTTAACGAAGAAAATGTGGGTAAAGAAATGTGCCTTTATTCCTATTATTCCACACGAATTAGAGATTCATATTTTAAGTAATCTAATGGAACATTATTCTTGTAAATGTTTTGATTGTGGCTCCTTCTAGTTAAACACATTTTGCAGAGAATAGCTATTTGTTTAAGTAAATCGGGGTGGTGTTGAGCAGTTTCATTTGATGCACACCAAGTGCAGTGATTCCCTAATGAATTAGAAAACTGCGTCATGTGTTGAACCAAACATTCTCCATTTCGTTTTCAGTGTGAAGCAGTTAATAGCACACCAAGTCTTTTTATTTTACTGAGTTTTTGAATCTAAAGTTATATCAGTTTGATTTTCTGTAGCTACCAGACACATCTGCATTTATCTGATGAACCCAAGTATACTTTAACAAGCTGTTTATTTGTTAAACTACTGCACACAAAACAAATGTGCTTTGCTATATTCCACATATGCAAGCCTGGCAGTAGAAGTTGGGTTTTACTAGCCGTTTTCAGCTGCCTGGAGATGGGGCCAATTGAACAAAGACAGTATTTCACTGTGGCCTGACAGGCAGCTGCGAAAGTATTTACAGCCTACTGCAATGCGGCAAAATGGACCCTGGGACAGAGGCACAAGTAGAAGCCTGAGGAAACTGGACAGGGTTCACTCTGTGTCTTTCTAATTCGAGAATGTGTACAGTTTACATAATTTCTGTGTTTGCTTTATTTAATTATTTAGGACAATATCTGACCGCAGGCCCAGAAAAAACATTTAAACAGATATCAGCTTTCATGTATGGATGTAGCTTATTAAATCCCCCCAGAGACTCAATCAAGTCCATTATTAGACTATTTTACAATATTATGTGACAAAGTGAGGTCTTTGTAAACAAATATCAAGTTATAGGAAAGCTAAAAGATACAATAGCTCTTATTTGAAGTATTTCATTATTTTCGTTATCTACTACTATCCACTAAAAAAAATTAAGAATAACTTAATGTATCTATGATATCACCATCATCACGAGCAACCACGTTTATTTAGTTGTATCTGCTTAAGGATTATTTCTAACATCAAAAAAGCATGCCAATATTCCCATGGCACTTTTTAGATTAAGTTTACATATCTACATATACATTAAAAAAAGAACACATTTTGCAAAAGGATGGGATAATCTTTCAAACTTCAAATGCAATTTTCTTTTAGATAACTATGATAATGAATTATTAAATCAGGTTTCATCAGCCCACATACTTAAAGAGACCTTCACCTAATTAAAATGATGTTTGAACAGTGACATACTCATTTGCATTTGAAGTGACATTTCCTATTGCTCATCTCTATCGTTCTATCTTTATCAAACAAATGATGAAGTGAAATTACTTGTTAGCAGAGACATTTTTTGCAGTGGAAAAGGAGGGAGGTCGTTAAAATGCCAGCAGAAGGCGCTGTTGCCCAACGGTCAGCCTCCCTGCAGCCTTCAGCAGTCCTTTACTAGCAGGAGCATGAGCACGCTGATTGGCTGAGAGACGTGGTCATGTGATCTGGTTCATTTTTGAAAGTGGTTTGTGTTAACATAGTCACTATTTTTAGCCATGGAAATATATGTTTGTTTACATATATGAGATGAGCTGTTCTGATGCTGAATTGGCTTGTGTTGGATTTTTTATGTTATCACCAGAGCTCTACAAATCCAAAGGGTGCATTGCATACAAAGGCAAACAGTTGTATATTCATTTATTAGAGAGTACAGTGGGTGCTTTTAAAGCCAACTTTATGGACAGCAACCTTCCCACAGATCATAGTGAGTTGTGCATGAAATCTCCCTCATGATGATGAAGATGTTGAAGGAAATTATCTTTAAGAAAGCTGATAACAAAGGACTTAATTCATAGCATTACACTGCATGTAAGTCATTAAACCACAGGAAACACCGAACCAACTAACAACAGGAAACATGTGAGTGCAGCCTCCACTAAAACACCCAGGAGGTCATACTGAGGTTTTACGCTCAAATTATCTCCAGGGAAATAACTTTGTATGAGGACATGCATGTAAACAGCGACAGGTCTCTGATTTGATGCCCCTCCATTTATCATACCTGCCCACAGTGGCAGCCATCCAAACCTCAGCATCATCAGCTCCTCTGCTGTTTGACAGGAAGGGGAGGAGGAGGAGGAGCGAAGCTGCTCTGCACTCTGGGATTGGTCCGGAAGAAGGAATGACATCAGTCTTATTGTGTCAGGTTCACTGGGGAGAAAAATGTATTTGAGGACAAATCATTGATGCATGTTTGCTGTTTTGTCAACACTTTGGAGGTCAACAGGCTTCAGACAAATGGTGTAATCAGTTCTGTCCAATAAGGAGAGAAAATAACTGGGGATCACCATAAGATTATTATATCAATGGTCAGAGGCCCAGTTAAGACTTTGCTTACTTTTCAATCATTGCTAGTAAGTAATATGCCTTTAAATAACAACAAAGCCAATTTATTTAAAAAGAGTTTGGCTTTTTAATGTTTTTATCCCACTGCTCCTCTGTTCCCATGTCTATCATGACAGTTTTCCTTCCAGCTTCCTCCCTTTCTACGACTTTTCCTCAGTGCACATCAGTGTAATCGCCGTTATTGAGTAAGTGCAACTTTGAGGATTATTTATGAGCCTGCGCGGTGTTGTGAGTGGCTGTGAGGAAACACGTGATGCCATTAAAGTTTGTTTTATGGCCCGGGACTTGACAAGCCAAAATATAATTCTCATTGTGTATTAAGAGCGTCCAGATGGGTTGGAATAGCTGGAATTGGCAGGGAGCTTGTGCCATGAGCTGACTTTTCCTCCAGCATGGATGCGTTTGCTCCTCGGTGTGGCTTGGGTGGCGGTCTCTGTGGTAAGCTGTGTTTTATCATTATGCTCGTGGTATGGGCGTGCAGTGATGTCACACGCACAGTGCTCGGGCTGCACTGTTTCCTGCCTCTAAAAGCCGCAACAGTGCGCGCTGAAGACGAGCAGAGATAGTTGGACGAGGCTGCAGGAAATCGTGTTTAATCCTATTACTGAGCTGGGTTTTGGGTTTAAACCTCTTAAGAATCAATCGATGCTTTTTCTGATGGTGTTCCTCATGTTGTTGGTCTGATTCTCTGCTACATGATGTAGTTGCTTGTTAGCATTGGGTGTTCTTATTCGCTTGGAGGCGGAGAAATCAACCTGTTGTCTGCAGAGTTTTTGTAAATCCCTGAAGAATTACGCGTAATGTGTTAAAGGCATAATTCAATGATACATGTGAATGTGCCTTTTTTGTATAGTTAATAATTCACAATTCGTTCTAGTATTATTAGCTTTAACCACTAACATGTATTAACTAAAACAGCATTGAGTTTACCCAATCTGTATTCTCGTTTGCACATTATGTGGCTGCTGCTTTATTCATAAGGCCGTTATATCTTGATAAATCGCTACATGCTACTTACAAATTGTTAAATAATACAAAATACAAAGTTAATAGTGAATTTAAGCTTTATTTTCTATTATTATCAGTACAAAACGCTCCCTTACATTGCCCGTAAATAAGATCAAATAGGCCTCGTCTTTTTTCTGTGGCTCTTAAACTCACAATTTGGAGTTTTTTTTATATAAAAGCTTGTAATTGTACTGATAAAATGGCACGAGCTGAAGTAGTTAGCCCTGCTTTTAAAACAAGCTGCCGGGAATAGCTGACTTTATCTTTCTTTTGTTGTGCTCCTCGGCTTTGACCCGTCTGAAGGGCTAGCAGGGGAAGGTGAAAGACAGGTCAGGCTGTCTCACTCGTATTGAAATGTGAAGTGCAGGAACGAATTTTATTCAGATTTGATGATGTATCCCTTGGTGGAAACGAATATATAATGTTCTTGTTGACATTTAAATGTACACGTGGAAAGAAAACATTAAAGCTTATATTATATATTTTAATAATAGGAAACATGTAAACCATATAGACATAAACGTCAATTCATTAAGCTGATTATATTGTATTCTTACATTTAGAAGGCCTGCATAGTTCAACTTGTAGACTAAACTAAAACTGACATTTTAAGTTTAGCCAAAAACGTAGCATAAAACTAAACCTAAAGTACCATCCAGTGAACAATAGGCTAAATTACAATCTGGCATCTTCTTACTAAAGGTAAAACATACGGCTAAATATCTGGCTCAATCTTTATTACAAGCTTTTTCAGATCTGACATATTAACCCAGAGAAGCATTTGGCCAAATTTGCTTTCAAACGTTTAACAATATATATATTTTTGTTTTAAATCGGACCAATTCAACGCGTAATACCGGTGCCATACAATTGTTGGACTGTTTTTGTTAAAAACTCTCAGCTAGATGTCTCATTATAATATTATAATATAATATTACATTTCTATGTTTGGACAATAATATTTACTTGATTTTGGTGATTTTGTTCAAGTAACAAGCCTCTCTTCTCTATTCCCAGCTTCAATTCCTTTGTAAGGATGTCTCTGAAGCAGCAGCCGCCATGGCGGTTTGGTTAATGGCTGGCGGGGAATTGGTAAACTTTTGCACCCTTTGAGCTGTCACCAGGACAGAAATAATTGAACTTTTTGATAACTTTGTAAATGATTTAGTTTGACCTCTGTGGCCTCCAGCTTCATCTTTTGGAGCAGTGATGATAAGCTGCCCTATATAAGGCAGTGAGCATCCAACGCTTATCTGGTGATGAGTTTACAGCTTTAGTGCGTTATTTCACCAGTATGAGGTTTTGAAAGGTTACAGCTCGTTAAAGTATAAAGATATTTTTATAATTTGAAGAATATAATTTTTTTCTGATAATGAACTTGGACTATAATAGAGGGGAAAGACCCACTGCAGGAAACCTGGTTTGACCTGAGATACTGCCAGATCTTTTTTAGTTCAGTGTCTTTTGCTTGTCATTTGCTGCCTTAAATTGACAATTGGTAAAAGTATCCTGTAGTCCTACATCTTTTTCAGTTACATTTTCTTTTTTTTAAGAGGCAACCACTGACATGGCTTTTGACTGAGCTTTCTAGATAAATACATTCAAAGGAAATCAAACAGAGAATAAATTATGCTTCAAACTGAGATTTTTACATATTAAGACTATAAGTAGAATAAGACACTCTAAAATTACTATAAGCAAAAATATGACTTATTCATATTGTCCTTTCCCAATGGACGCCTATTTACGATATATATAGTTTCTTTGAGCCACATTGTACTTTACAGGCTAAATTGCAGGTGTGCAGCGCCGCTTGCTTGCCGTCGTCTATATATACCCTGTAGAACCGAATTTGTGTGATAAAACCACAATCACAGATTCGATTCTAGGGGAGTATATGGTCGATGAAAAAACTTCGATCCAATGACTTGTTGCCATCTTATTATCAGAAGTTTGGTGCCTGACCTGCTGTCATAGGTTTATGAATGAGTACATCTGACAACACCAGATACTCCACAAGAAGCTCTCGGGGGCTCAAAGTGAAACTCTATAGGCTTCAAGGAAATCTGACGCGTTTTCACCTGAAAATAAATTTAATTAGGAATTATTTCTATATAGCTCAGTGTGTTGTAATAAAACACCAAATGGATGTTCTTAAAGAAAGCCTCAGCACACTCCAGCTGCAGCTTCTTCCTCCTGAGGGTCTGTGTCTACATTATTGATTCCCAGAGGCTGCTGCTGCTGGCCAATAGGCTCCTGAGTTTTTTTCAAAGGGATGGGAGCAGATGAAGTGATGAGATTCGTGTAACTTTTGGATGACCCCTTCTTGACAAAGACAGTGTCCATCAATTGTCCTCAGTCATTATTCGCTGCTTTCATGCCGAGGGGCTTTTTGTATCTTTTGTTGGTTTCTCTGTTGAACACCATGCCTTCAAGTTACACTTTACAAACTGATATATTTTTACATCTACTTTGATAAAAACCACCTCATGCATGGGTCCAATCTCTTTATAATATATACTTCTAAAGGTATCAATTGATGTAACGTTGGAATTATGTTTCTCTCTTTTTTTTTTCAAGCACGTATTTTATTATCCAAATGTGCAAGCAGATATTTCAGTGTAATATATATATATTATTTATTTTTTTCTCCACCTGGGTATCATTTTGTTGTCAGATACAATTGCTTTTAGTTGTATGTTTACCCGTTCGTGAACCAGCATCACCTCTATTGGCCGATTTGGTCACATGGTTCGCTAACTTTATTCAGTTGACACCAAGTAGGAGGGCTTTATGGAGGGAGGAAAAAAAGACAACTCGAGAAAAATTAGTATTTTCTACCTTCAGAAATTAATGGCCATGAGTTCGTTTATGGTGAACTCTAAGTATGTGGATCCCCAATTTCCTCCCTGCGAGGAATATTCACAAAATAACTATATACCTGAGCAGGGCTCGGACTTCTACAGTCCAGCGCAGGACACAGTCTTTCAGCATCCAGGGATCTACCCACGGCCAAACTACCCGGAGCAGCCCTTCTGCAGCACTGGGCAGGACTCCACTGTGCAGGACTCCACTGTGCTGCCACGGGGTCAGGACAGACCCAGCAGACCGAGCACTTTTAGCGCACAGACTGAGGAGGGGACCCCGGTGCAAGTGTCCGGACCCCGGACAGTTGGGCAGGAGCAAAACACAAAGAGCCAAAATGGGATACAGTCCAAGCAGCCTGCAGTAGTTTACCCCTGGATGAAGAAAGTCCACGTAAATACTGGTAAGACGACTTCTTCTTCTTCTTCTTCTTCTTCTTCTTCTTCTTCTTCTTCTTCTTCTTCTTCTTCTTCTTCTTCTTCTTCTTCTTCTTCTTCTTCTTCTTCTTCTTCTTCTTCTTCTTCTTCTGATGAATCATTCAGTATAATATTTATGGGAGTCTTTGAAAGGCCTCGCCAATTACACAAGTCATACATTTTTATAGCTCAGGAAATAGGCCGCTAGGTGAGCGCCTGAAAGCTACTGAAAACACGTATTGACCGGCTGTAAATGGTGCTAAAACCGGCAGCTAATCTGTTTAAATTCAGTTAAAAATCACTCTTTATTTCCTGCTCTCGCTTCCTGCTCTCGATTCCTCGTTAATGTTCCTAAAATGTGAGCGCCTCGGGTAGAGAGGAACTCCTCCTGTTGTATTGTTTATTGCAGCATGCTGCATTGGCCACATTTGGTGACTTGTTTTCTTGTTTGTTTTTATTTCTTCTAGTGAACCCGGATTACACAGGACCCGATACCAAACGGTCCAGGACAGCTTACACCCGGCAGCAGGTTTTGGAGCTAGAAAAGGAGTTTCATTTTAACAGGTATCTGACGAGGCGGCGACGGATTGAGATTGCCCACACTCTTTGTCTCTCCGAAAGGCAAATCAAAATTTGGTTTCAAAACAGGAGGATGAAATGGAAGAAAGACCACAAACTACCCAACACCAAGGGCAGATCTGCCCCAACATCCAGCCATCTGCAAAACCTCCAAAAGGACAACCAGACTGATATCACATCATTATAAGAAAGGAGGAAAGTCCTTTTTAGACACAAACTGTACATAAAAAAGACAGGTTGCATCTGACTTTTGCATGGACTGATGATGTTTTTAGACATTTTTTTATTTAACAAAAAAGACCCCAGCAGTGTTGACTCAAGAGTCAGAAAATCAATCAGTCTTTATAAGTGAGAGGTTTGAAAAGCTCTGTCTTGTTTTAATTTCCTCAAAGAGACACAAAAAACACAGAAACAAACTTTTCTTTCTTTCGTTTTTTTTTTGGACGTTACCCAACTGAGGACATTTAATGAGGGATCTCGGCTGATTTCATGGATTTAAACAAAGTCTTCCAGCTCTTCTCACGTGGATTCACGCTGGTTTTACAGATCGAAATCTCTTATTTCAGAACAGGGAAGCCTTTGGTTGAAATTACACGCACACACAAAGGTTATTTCTATTTTGTTCCTATTCAAACCTCACATTAAACGCACAATATATAAAAATAGCCTATATCTACTTGAAGGAGGTATTATTTGCATAGAGCACGCCAAACACAACCTACTTTCGTAAGTTGCAAAAATCCCGTTGAATCTCAGTTCACGTTTCTTTGTGACTCTTATTTGTTTTAACTTATTTTGTAAAATAAAACGTTGAATTTTTCTTAGCCTAAATATTATTCCTAAACGCAAGACATTCCTGTTTGTAAACTATTCTGAGTGCCCTTATAAATCTCTCTTGACATCTTTGTAAACAGTGTACATTTTCAGAGGCTCTCGCACCATTTGAGAGTCCTACTATAAAAGATCATTTGTTCCTGCATGGCATCAAATTGATATTGGATGTTTCTCATCGGAAATAATCAAATCCAGAATATTTAGGAATATAATTGTTCGTTTCTTCTTGATATTATTTTTTACGTCATTATTTATTTAAAAAAACGTGTACATTTTCGTATAGCACACATACAATTTTAATTAAAAGTATTTGTTAAATTTCAATTGATCTAAAATATGTTTGAACTCTTGTGAATTATTAGCATGGCTTTACGCAGAGTTTGTAGTCTTTAGTTAATGTGGGAATATTCTAGTTTTTAAATTTACACAGAGCTAACCGAGGGGGGCTTTCACGTCACGTTTTCAAAGACAGATATTTCTTGTTTGATACCGTCATTGTCTTTCGGACAAAAAAGCCCAGAAGCTCATCCCAGTAAAGAGGTCTTTCTCTGTGAAGTCTTCCCGATGAGAGGCTTGACAAAGTATTTCAACCGCAGGTCGACAAAAGCAGCAGAGGCAGGTTCATCCAGGGGCCACATTTCAGCCGCAGGACTGACCCCAACACCTCTGACCCGCCGGACGAGCAGCTCTCCCAGGCGCTCCGAGCTTTGCTTTGGAGGCTTTTTTCCAAACTTAAAAAAAGAGTTTAAAATATTCAGGGCGTAAATTCCATAGTTTTTACACGTGTTTTGACAGTAGGCCTATTTATATATCATCCCCCAGAAGCTTCTGATTTGTGCATTTGTCTCCTCATGTCAATATGCAATATTTTTGGTTTTATTTTTGTACATGCTTTTTACCTTGTATTGTGCATTGAAATGCGAGAAGTATATTCGAAAAAATAAAGATTTCTACTGATTATGTATTTAATTGATTGCAGAAGCATTTTGTTGCGATCTTTTTATTTTTATTTTCTCCACTCGAGAAGAAAATTGGTATTTCCCCGTGCCCACTGAGGTATTTAAATGTATTATTTCTCATGGACATTTTATATTCGATTTAAAATAATTATTTCCTGTCATTCGGTTTGCACCATTTAAACAAAAAAAGGGATCCCTTTTGGTGGGAAACGAGTTGTTTCTCAGTGAACAAGCGTGTGGGGCCATATGGACCTGAAGCCCCCTTTTAAAAAAACATCCACAATGCACCAAATGTTCGCTGCATGGGCAAATACACTGTTCTCCTGTAAGACATGAAATTAAGTAGCAAAAAATACATTATGAGTCTACCATATTGTAGAATATCTTTGAAGAAACGTGTTTAAGAACGATGTTGTGTCTTATTGTTCGCTCATAAGCTCTTATCGAGAGGAGCGAGTCCTCATCAGCTCTAGTGGAGCTTTTAGAGGTGCTTTTATTCAATGAAAGCTACGTTTAGGTGTCTCAGAAAACACGAGTCTTTATTGCAAAACAGTTGTTAGTTACATGAGTCTTTATTACCAAACAGCCTGGTACATTGAAACTGACAGTTACAAACTTTTTCCGAGTCCCTGCTCCTGTTACTAAATCAGATTACGCCACAATTACCAGAAACAGTTTATAACATGTAGTCATACACACTTTATCAAGCATTATATATGTGTTATTAGACCCCCTCGTGCTTTAAGAGCTATCCCTTTATTGAATATGACCCACATCTGCCCTGACCCTCGACCCCCCCACTGCAGCATCAGTGCTGATACAAACAATAGTGGCCATAAACGGACATGTGGAAAGACAATCTACAGTCACTCAGCATGTTTCCATCCCCAGTGACCACTGCCTGATCCCGCTGAGTGCGCGAGGGCCTACAGGCGTGCACTTATATGTTTGTGTAAAATGCATGCGTGTGTCATATAGATTCAGAGAGAAGCTGAGACAAAGTGATGCCACCGATCCACCATCCTGCCATAAATGATCTGCACATAGATGCTGAAGAAAGGATGAGCGAGAGAGAGGAGGGGGGGTGAGAGGAGTGGGGGAGGGGAGGGGGTGGTATGGAACAATTGGACAACTAACCTATACCTACTACATTATAGTTCTTTAAGATAACTTTTGATCTATTTTATATTTTAAAGCCATTTATAATTAATCACGACTTGCTGAACTCCAGTTATTAATATGAATTAAACCTATCACAACACTGTTCCTACCCAGCAGTTATCAGGTCAGAGCAGTACTACACCGTACAGTGTGTATAGCCACACTGACCTACATGTCTGAGCAGCAATAAATGGGAGCCAAAGGCAGTGCCATTTTCAATGACACTGCACCCAGTGCAGGAATACAACGTCGTTGCTCTCCATCCGGCCATATTTGATATCCAGCTGTTTTTTCGCAGAAGCCTCTCCGAGCCAGACAACCCCCTTAAAATATATTAAAGTGCGCTGTCTGCATTCAGAGATATAATCCAGAGACTATACCACTCCGCTCTCTTTTCCTCGACCACGTGATTGTCTAAATAATTAATGCAGCACGTCCCCCTAGAAACACGGCGTCGTCATTAATCGCAAGGACTCTATCAGACTTGAAAACTGAAGAGATCCCCCAAGAAAAATAATATCCGATACCCGGCTCCACCGTATAGCCTCGCACTTTAGCGACACATCCGGACCGATGGATGCTTGGGTAGGTAAATATTTCAGCATTTTTCATGTTGCCCGAGCTGGTAAATGACGATATCAAATGTCGTGATTTTTGATCAATTGCAACCTTTTGATGTGTGCGCTAGCAGGATTGTGTAAACTGTGTTAGTCACTGTGTGCATGTCTTCTTTTTATCACATTTATTAGATATGGTAGGATGTGTGCTGTTTACGCATTCGTCTGGGGAAGGATTGATAGGAGAAATGGTAAAAACTAAAGGGCAGTGACATGTATTTATGGCTTCTCGCTCTGAATAAATGCTCTTTCGGACCCATCAGCTCAATGTGGCCCCTCCACAGGGCCCACTGACTCTTTATAAAGACTCTAATTCAGACTTTTAACAATTAAGTGCAAAAAAAGAAGAAATTAAATAGATATAAAAAAAGGATTAGAATAATAAATTGCTAAGTATAATACATCTTGCTTTATAGTCATAGTTCTCAACAAGATAAATAATAGGTTATTTACAATTTGTATGTCCTTATTATAGAATTGTGGTGTATTTCTCCAGTATTTTTATTGTTAGTATGGGCTGTTTTGATTGTGATTTCTAAGAAGTCTTGGAAGTTTGGGCAGGCTGACAGGTCTGCCTCCTTGTAAATCATTCGCAGTAATTCCTGAAAGGGTTTTAGGCTGTTGGGGGCCGGGCGAAAACTGTAAATCTTTCACTTTTATTGCCCTCTGAACATATGCTGCGACGCCACCGGTCCTGCATCTCTTCTTGTTCTTCTGGTCCTTCTTCTCAGCAGAGATAACACACCGCTGATCAGCCGACGCTCTGCGGCTCCAAATCCTCCTACTGCTGTCCTTTCTGCTCTTTTACCAACATATTTATTTATTGCTTATCAAATCGGGCTTTTTATTTTATTTATTGATAGGGATAATATTGCAAACAATGCAAGAGAAGACATGGATCTCGTGTGTTTGAGCAGTGTGAGGACAGACACAACAAACAAAAGATTATACTGTGGTTTATTTGAATACAATGCAATCCCAGCTGGAAGGAGAAAAAAAAAACAGATGTCGTGTATTTCATAAATCATTTTAGAAAATGCATCTCCCACATCGATGCAATTGGGCGACTAAATAGGATATCAATAAGTATAATGATACTATTTAAAAATAGTATCCAAAATACGTAACTGGTGCATTTACGGCCAGGGTTAAACGTGTAATTGTGATTGTTTTAAAGGAGAAATGTGGGGGGGAAACTGAAAAAAGGGTTAAAATGTAAAAGCAGCTGAATCTCATAAAATGCACACCATTTCTTTATAATAACCTAAGCCAACACAATGCTCTTCATATGCTGAAACCACTGCACTGATGTAGCAGGAACATGTACAAATCTTTATTATAATACCTTAACAATAGCTTGTGATATAATGCTTGTGTTTAAATACTGAAGTGCAGGCGAGTTGTAATTCAGCAGCAGATGAAAAGAAATAGGCAGTGGAACATTTTCACACAGTTCAGATGAGGAAATAAACGCCACCCTTTATCAAAATGGATTGGTGAGGTAAGGCTCGGTTGTAGAAGAGAACAATCACGTGAACAAATATGCTTGTATCTTAAGGCAGCGCCTTTATTTGTCATCACAAAGCTTCCGAAACACCCCAAAATCCTAACGTTAGCCCCCAATGTGTATACAGGCCTATCGTTTCTGAATATTTCCTGTATATTTCAATGGGTGATTGATTGCCAGGGATTTTTTTTTTCTGGAATAAGGATACCTTGTTCGCTTTTTATTGGTAGTTGAATGCGAGTCCTTCCAATCTTTCGGGAATACTGTCTCCATTGGTATATGGAAATGTCTGAAAAACAGCAAGATCAGGTTTAGGACAGCATTGTCTACAGACAAAGGGTGAAGGATTTATTCTAGAGACTGCGTGGAAAGCAACTGAGACTGAGAGGGAAGTTGTTTTATGATGAATTGATTCGCAGGTAAGCAATCGCATGGCAGAAAGCAACCTTTAACCACGGGTTAATATAATGCAAGGAAATATATTTGATTTATTCCACTCATGGAGGTGATGCTTGTTAATGTGGCTCTCACCGGCGACCGTACGGATATGTAGTCCACACCTATACCTCCCCATGAAGCCTATCATTATTATTATTTTGAGAAAGTGCGTTCAAATATTATCGACAGATTGATCTGCTTTCAGCTGATTTCACGTTTGGATGAAAACCGTCTCGGAGGGAAGAAGTAGGAGAGGAACTTTTTCTTTTTGACTCTTGGATCGTAAATCATATTAATTTGTTGTCTTATCGTCACACTGGCGTTTGCCGTGATTTATGTGGTTTCAACTATATGGCTTTGTTAACCTGCAACGTTATATTATACATGAATTCATATCGGATGTTTTGAAGGATTACCCGGCTGGATAGTGGACGAGGATCCAGGCAAATACTTAATTTTCCTACTATTTTGGATGCGTTTTTAGCTCACTTGTATTGGTTAATTGCAATTCATGCGAATTTTCTTTTTATTTATTTGGCTTCGGCAATAAAAGTCAGGCCTGATCGCGAAAGTAAAAGTGGGTTATTTATTATATATTTAAGTTGAATATTACATTTAGCCTATCTGAAAATAGATTATTAACGTTTCTATGAATGTATGTTTTATTTATGTGCTTAATTTATGTGCCTACGCCTTTGCATACACTTGTGATTATGCTTATTTTCAGAAAAGCTGCTTAATTTCTACCAAAATCAGGAAAAGCAGTCTTAAATCAAAACTTTCTGCTGCAACTGGTGCTAGCATTTTGCTTTCTCCAAGAAAAACACACCTCGTATTTTTCTACAAACAACTGCGAGAGAGACAATATTATTTCACTGATCAACAGCAGTTATTTCGTGCATGTAAGAAACATTTCCAATAATAGCAAAAATAATCCTAAAGTGCTGTTTAACTTGAATATGGCCAGCATTTCAAAGAGCTAGCAGGAGAAAAGACAAGCTGGGATAATAACACTCCACATTGACTCCGGCCCATTGTGTGAACCAAACTTACCGTAACAGCGCGTAGGCGAAAAACACTGCTGTGTGAAAAGAGGACCATGTCTGCTACTAGTACCCAGTGTGCTCCAAAAGCACTTCAGGCGCAGACTATCGACCAGTTTAACAGATAATCCACAACGAATGAATCTTAAATCTCCATGATCATATTTAAAGCAATTAATCCTCAAAAACCCTACAAGCAGGGAACCAGCGATGGTTTCAAACTCACAGACAAAAAACTATTCTCTGAAATGTCCTGATGTTTAATTTATACTTTCTTGCCTTCGGTGAAACATCTTCTCGTCTGTTTCAGTCACCTCTGAAAATCTGCTATGAATTTAGTTGAGAGTTGAGGCTACTTGAAGCCAAACTGCTCGTTGTTCATTAAACTTTGACCAAATGCTAAATGACCTAAAGGTCACCTAAAAAAGCTTATGACTGCTAAATATTTGGCTGGCTCTTTGTGCAAAAAGTGCACATGCAAGACCTTTTTCTGTCAAGCAGGTTCTTGAAAAAAAGTGCCATAGGTGGTTATTGCAGGGACAATTCAGCTTTAAGATTGAGCTTATTTAAACAGGCCAACACATATACAAATAAATAATTATGAAGGAATTATTTGAATTAAAAAATGTTTTTGATTTCATAAAAAATACAATTACTATTTTAATTGTATTTTCTTAAAGTGGCGAAGAAGATTGGGCTTCATGATGTTAATATTTATTTTTTGTATAAACTGGGTGTATTCCTCGAATAATGAATGTGTTTTAAAATAAATCTAATGAAACTATGTTTTATTTCTCTTCCAGGTCGAGGAGGGGGCAGTGATGAATGCGTGAGGGATATAAAAGAGAATTGCACAGATTTCGGTGAGTAACATTTCTTTAATGAAGGGAGTGGACAGCACAGAACAACTGCTAACAAGGTGAAAGGGTGATTTGTTATTAGGCTACATATTAACGCTCACAGTGTTTCACAGGAGGCTTAAATCACCAACACAGACATGAGGGATGACTTTAACTTCGCCTGTACCAGTATTAGGTATTTGCGCAGGCCAGGTCCCATCCCAATATGTCCAATTGCATCGCCGCATGAATAAAGCCAACATTATTTTAAGGGGAAAAAAATACATTGTTTATGTTTACATTTTAATAAATAAAATAAAAATGGTAATTAAAAAACGTAAAATCCGTAAGAATTTCACCATTTTGTCCCACGATTCTGGCTTTTTAACCGATGTGTAAAATGCCCAGCCTTTTTTAACGCTCAAATCTCTCCAGTGTTTCTCCTCGGTGTTTGGCTGAAGACTGGCGGCTTCGCTTATAAACCGAGCCTCTGCATGGGAGAAGTCGCCGAGTATGAAATTCTTTCCCTTGCCTTCCTCCTACGCTTAGTTTTACACTTCAGAGGGCAGCGAGTCTTGAGGACTGTTTTGCTTTTCAGTCCTCTCTGAGGCCGTTTACGACCATAACATTTGCGGTCATAAATTTTGTCCGCGGTCCACACTGACAGGTGCAATTGTTATGCACGGCAAGGCTGCACTCCTCAAGCCACCAACATACAGTAGGGCCCTTTGATATGTGTGTATCAGCATCTAGTTCAAAGGATATTCTGAAAACAAATGTGGTTGCAACAATATCCAGAGTATTTGACAAATTTCCTCTGAATTGTTATTATTTAATTTAAATTGAAGGTACATTTTGCATGAATGGGACATATATTTGAAATCCAAACAGCTCAGAATGCAAAATATATGATTTCAGTCCTGTGTAAAGACTAATATCATATTTAACTCCCACCCACCCTCACCCACCTCTCTTTCTTTCAATCTATCTCTCTTTATCCCTCCCTCCCTTTCTTACTTACACACCGATATTACCTACATTTTACATCTAAAATTAATTACATTCCTTTGCCATTAATAACTAACAGTGGAGGAGATTAGTATCTGTGCGTAAACATGTGATCCAAACGCATGTGCGCGGCCCTGGTGGGCTATATTTCTGCTGCAGGGAACAATGCATGACTGGCTTTGTCAGGCGTTGTGATTACTGAAAAGGGTATTGTGTGCATGTGTGTCAAATGCTGATTCAGCTTATTTCTGAGGGACCACTAAAGCCTCCCAGAGGGTCCTTTAAGCACAAGTTAAACTTTAACTGTTTTGTGCCACAAATCAGTCAGAGTGCCACAGTGTTAGAGACACAGGAGAGACAGTTGGTTTCTTTATTAGCCTAGCAGCATTAGCATTGGTATAAGCAGAGTGATTCTCCTGCTTTAATGTGAATGTAAACTATGTATTTCAGCGGTCATTGGAGTAATGTAAAGGCGGTTGCAGCTCTAATGACTGCAGGCCTTATTCATGTTTGCCCCCATGACTCTGACACATTTGTCTTTGTAGGTCACAGACTGGAGCAACGGTGGGAAACACCAATCACGTGAATAAACAACAACATCCATGCCATTGGATACAGTTGCATTGGCTTTTTGGCTTTGAATCCACACCAAAATGCAGAAAGCAACATACTACGATAACTCTGGACTGTTTGGAGGGTACACCTTCCCCAAACCAGACTCCTACAACTATGGCCCTGCCCACCAGTCCTACCCTGCGTCTAACATTGAGAATGACTACCAGGCCTCGGTGTGTCCCATCCAGACCTCTGCTGTCCGGCCCCCGACCCTCAAAGACAGTGACCTGAACGCAGACTGCATGCGGCAGAGCGGCAGCCAGAGCAGCAGCAGCAGCAGCAGCCAGGCCACCAGCATCGTGGAGCAGCAGGCACCCCCACTGTCTGCATCCTCTCCCAGCCCCAACAGCTCTGCACCCCCGAAGAAGAAATCCCCACCCAGCAGCGCTTCCAGCACTGCCACACCGACCCTCACTAAGCAGATCTTCCCCTGGATGAAGGAGACCCGGCAGAACTCAAAACAGAAGGGCAGCAGCTGCTCCGGCGCAGGTAGAGATCAGGATGGTGCGTGTTTGTTTATACATTAAGGGAATGGTGCGGGTGGGTTTGGGCCTTTTCAAAGATTCAAAGGTTTTATTGTCATATGCACAATACATGTCCCAGGCTCCTTCAACGCAATCCAACATGGATATAAGACACACAATAATAGAAATTGTGCAAAAATCTGTATAAAATAGGGCAAGAGAATGATGTAAGGGACAAATGTGCAACATGTGTAAGAAGTAAACTATAAACATGTAAAATAGAATAAGATTAACTAAAACCAGAATATGAAATGAAATACTGGAATACAATCCTGTTTATTGTAATAATAAATAAGATCTGCTACAGTTTATATTATAATAAAATGTCTGTAAAGTGGCTAACATGATGCTGTGCTTTCTCTACAGCTGGAGAGATGAGTGATGAGAAGAGCCCACCGGGACCGGCCTCCAAGCGGGTCAGAACTGCTTACACTAGCGCACAACTTGTGGAGCTGGAGAAGGAGTTTCACTTTAACCGCTACCTGTGTCGCCCACGGAGAGTGGAGATGGCGAATCTGTTGAATCTCACCGAGCGTCAAATAAAGATCTGGTTTCAAAACAGGAGGATGAAATACAAAAAGGACCAGAAGTCTAAAGGGCTCGCACACTCTCCCCTGGGACACTCCCCGGACAGGAGTCCACCGATGAGTGGCCCAAATCACATTGGATACTCTGGTCAGCTCCAAAACGTGAACAGCCTCAGCTATGACGCGCCCTCGCCCCCATCCTTCGCCAAACCCCAGCAAAACATGTACGGTTTGGCGGCGTACACGGCACCTCTGGGTGGCTGCATCCCGCAACAGAAGAGGTACCCGGGCTCCGAGTACGAGCACCACGCCATGCAGAGTAACGGCGGCTTTGCCAACGCCAATTTGCAGGGCAGCCCCGTTTACGTGGGGGGGAATTTTGTTGATTCCATGCCAGCCTCGGGCCCCATGTTCAACCTCGGCCATCTTCCCCACCCCTCGTCCACCAGTGTGGACTACAGCTGTGCCGCTCAGATCCCAGGAAACCACCACCATGGACCCTGTGATCCCCATCCCACATACACAGACCTCACCTCTCTCCAAGCATCTCAGGGAAGGATTCAGGAAGCGCCTAAACTCACGCATTTGTAATATGTGGTTTCTGTGTGTGTGTGTGTGTGTGTGTGTGTGTGTGTGTGTGTGTGTGTGTGTGTGTGTGTGTGTGTGTGTTTGCGTGCGTGCGTGTGTACGTGCGTGTGTGTGCCAAAATTATGTTGCGCTCTTTTTATTACCTCACTAGTCTAATAACTACACTCCAAGCGAGTCGTGTGTATTATTACAGTATTATTGATATTACTATTAATGCTATTGTGTGATTATTTTTTAAATAATAACAGCTTTGTCCTTTTCTGTTGAATATCTGATGCGCAGAGGCAGAATTGTCAGTTGTTCCTTTTTCTTTTTTTTCTAAAGTGCAATGCGCAATTTTTGACTGAATATTTCATGGTGTTACTTGAAGGTAAGTCTTGTAGATCACGAAAGTAGAAGCTCATCTTTAGAGAGAAGGACTTTTAGGGAATATTTCGTCTGTTTTGTAGGATATCACTCTCCTCTCGGGCATCCTATTTATTTATTTTGTATCATTTTGCATAATCTTTTGTACTAGCATATAGCCTATTTATTATTTAATTACTTTTGTATTGCACATTATTTATCGTTTATATGCGAGTATTTATAAGTGTGGAGTTTTTTGTAAGATTGGACAGATCAGTGCACTTAAAAGTGTTGGTAAAACAGGGTTTGAAAAATGCTATGACTCGCAGTATTGTTGAAAAAGAGCATTTCTAATTGTAAATCTGGGATAAATGGGACATCTGATAGTGTATAAACACCACTACATGTCCATGGTTAATCTTGTGTCAAAACTAAAGCAAAACGTAGACTATCGAATATGAATATTATACACACCAGCATGTCATTTTGTGTAGTCATTACTATTTTTTATTTGTCTTACATTGTTATTCCATTCAGTTGGATATCCATACATTTATGAAACCTTAATGATATTGAAATGTTATATTTTATTGTGTTTAACATTTTGTAAATAAAGTGCTCAAACTTGTATTTTTGATTGCATTTTGTTGAAAAAGAAAAATCCCAGCAGCATTGGTCGCCACTTGTTTCTGATTATTTTAATTCCTCCCAGTGAAACTGTCAGGTAACAGAGGAGGCGTATTGACTGCACTGCTCTACTGTACAGTCCAAACAGGGAGAGCAGATCAATAATTAGACACCAGGATATCTAAAACTCATCAGACGGCTCTATGCCTCCAATGCAAAGTGCATTTCAGCGAAGGCTCTGCAGATTATTGATGTTTCATTGTTGTGAGGGAAGGGAGTCTATGGACTTATTGCATCTTTCACATGTCACTTATAATTTTTTAGACTCGGCCACATGATTACCTTCATATCTGCTGGGACAAGGGAATAAGCTGCATTTTCCTATAGAGCAAAGCATAATCACTGCTGCCTAATTGATTGGTAAAAACTAATATTTCAAATATTGAAGGAGTGGAAGTGTGTCTATTCAATGATGGGTATGGCAGATCAGATTTGTGAGAATAAAAACAAAAGTAGAACAAAAAACAAGATTTGACATTGGAAATGATGCAACGATGGATGTGCGTGTATTTACCCCTTTGCGTGTGCGTGTGAGAGAGAGAGAGAGAGAAAGAAAGAGGGAGGGAGCAGTTCATCCTTTATTGCTCCTGGAGAGCCATTTCAAAGCTCATTAATCAAAAACTCGTCGCTTTCAGACTCCTCGCTGATCCCTCCTCCTCCTGAACAAAGCATTTGCATTCCAGATCCAAGTAACACATTTCAAACCGAGCAGCCTCAATCTTTAATGGTGGGGGAGCTTTAAAAAAAAAAATCTACTGTGTTCACATTTTCTGAGATGATACAACCTCGGATTTAAGAACGCGTCAAGGCAAATAAAATAAAATCAGTGACTTTATCACCACAGCCACGCCAAAAGTTATTCCTTAATGTGTCTCGTCACTCAAGAATAATCGTAAACCCCTAAACAACATAAAGCTTTAAAGTGGATTTCATCTAATTTTATAATGAATTTATTCCTGGATTTTGGCTGTGAGCTTCTAATAGGCCACAAATCATCTCAGTATTCAGAGGATGGCGGCCATTTTAACCCTGGGTGAGCTCTTTCTTCTTTCATCTCCCCCCCACTGCAGCTCCTGCACCGAGTCATTCACTGAGACCCCAAATGGTATTTATAAAATAGCACTTGGAAAAGTGTCATAGTTTTCCCAAAACAATGTCAATATTAATTACACATAATAAAGATATTTGTTGTGATATGCAATATAAAAATAAAAAAACAATTGAAAATACATTTAATATTGAATCAAACATTGCTTTAAGAAGAACTAGATTCACATATTGGATATGTAAATAAATAATTCATAAAAAATGTTCAAGCTATAATACTCTTCCACATGATGATGAAAATACAGGTTTTTGTGGACAATTAAATCTCGGGCTGGAGCAGCAAATGAATTAAATGGAGTTATCCTGACCCTCTGTGGTCTTTAGTTCCGACAAAATTCAACAAAGTGACTTCCAAAAATATGTTTTACCACTTTTCGAAATAGCAGCAGCAGCATAGTTACTTTGATTATAGCTGCTTTGAAAAAAACTCTACTTTAATAAGCGGTTGTGGAACTTTAAGTATGTTGCTACTATAAATGACTTTCTGCGAGTACAAATAATTCTATCTGGCATTGCAGGGGATGTCATTTTGTAAACCTGTTTGAGGTAATGCTAAAAAAACGTATTTGCAATTTAATAACAAGTTAATCATAGCCATAATAAATAAGTAAAGCACCAGCAGCTTCGTTGGAGCAGGCAGTGCAGCAGTGAGCTTGATCCTGATTGGATAAAAGCAGAGCAGGCCACGCCCACTCAGCCTGCAGAGTAATATTAACATGTGGGAGTCGCCTTCTGTAGGCGAACTATTAATGAAAGAGAGGTGTTAACAGCCATTGGCTCTTATATACACAGGACAGAGGCAGCCGGTTATTCAATTAAAACGTTTTTTTCAGGTATCTTTTGTAATTTATGTGTTTGATGATTATCGATAAAGAGCTAACAGCGAGCCATTCTTTTCATTCAAAGTGTTTGAAGTAAAAGAGGTGCAGTCACAGCTGCTGTTTATATTAATTTATAGGCTGCAGGATGAATATAAATATATTTCCACTGCAACAACAAAAGACAATTCTTTCATCAGACCTCGGAGAAAGTTGGTGTGCACAGAACATATCGCGATGGTTCCTCTGTGAGAGCATTCATCTCCATCCCAAGGGCTCTTATGTTTCTACACGCACTGGCTCGGGAGACAGCAGCAGGAGTTTGTGCAAAGCATCGCAGAAGAAATTAAGATGAGGTAGAAAATGTCTGTTTTTTTACTTTTATTTAACGCGTCCTGTCAAACGAGGTTATTGTGGATTATCATCGGATCAAGACTGCATTTCACAACAAAGCAGGTGATGGAAGTGAACGGAGGAAGGATTTTCAACTCAACAAAATCTGACAAAAACTATGAGGACTATTTCAGATATAAGCGTGGAGCAGAGGATGTGAGAGGAAAGTGGGTCGCAGGAAATCATTTATTTCATGGAGCAATAGTTTGTGTGTTATCGTGCTGCTATCTCTGAAACTGAAGTAGGCTACTGTTAAGTGCAGGATTTCTTATAGTCGGTGATTTAAATGTAATGCAACAGCCAATTCACAACTACCTTAAATACTTGAAGTTGGTTCAGTTTGAGGGAAGTTTGCTATTAATTAATTTGCCACTTTTGTAAGATGATGATAAAGTTAGTTTACATTTCTGTACATGTGCACGTTTACTTATTCACTTTGATTCAATTTGCATATATTATGTCTCTTCCAGTCTGAACAACAAAACCATTTTAATGTAAACTCAATTTAGTGTTTACATGTTTATAGATAACAGGATGTCAATGTTAATATGAATGACATTTCTCACTGTTATTATGCCATTGAAAGTTGATAGATTAAACTACCAGTGACTCATTGAAATGTTAATGTATATATATTAATAAAAGAAAATGTATTGCTACCTGATATAATGTATTCTTTGTTTAAATAAAGGAGTTAATAAGCCTTGAAATTGTGTGTTTTTGTATCTGATTGTCATTAACTCATCCAAACTATTAATTCAAGAGACATGACAGCAAAAAGAGCTTCTTGTTTAATTCTTAAGAAGGTGCAATCACAGTGCACATTAAAGGGATTATATAAATACCCACAATTCTATTTCAGTCCATTACACTGACACACAGTATCCTATTTATTCCATGGTTTTGTGTTGATGTTCAGTCATTTTTCCATATCAGACACAAGGAGGAAGGAGAGCTGATCTGTATCACACACGCTGACCATCTGTAAATACTGACAGAAGATGTGAATGTTAGAGGACACCGTTGTCACAAGCCCTTCCTGTCCTCTGGCCCCTGCTGTCATTACAGATTCAGAACACTGTGTGCAGGTGAATGAGCAGCATCTGTGATGTTTGCCAACTTATAAACCCTATACACAGCATTTTTCCTTCCGAAAGGAAATCTACAGAAGGGCTACATCTCATCCATGCATACTTAATATTTGTGTGCAATGGGCTACAACTGTCCTTCGGTTGGTATATTATTAAAGAGGAAATGTCATATGGCAATAGGCTGTCCACACGCATATAGTAAAGTCAAATGGTCATTAGATAATTTGTTTATTAAATACTGGACTCCACATGGGAGAACAACTGACTGATAGTGTTGCTGTTCATTCTGCATTATCTGGTCATACTCTTTTCCAGTCTCTATGACCCATCATTACATATACAAGTCAGCATTCACCTATTCAAACCAATGTATACAGTGGCTGCCATACAAGGTGCCACCAGGGAGATTCACTTTATACACTCAAACAATGTTGACTATAACATTGGGAGCAGTTTCTACAAAAAAAGATCCACAACTAAAGCAACACTGCATTTTTTACAGAAATCTACAGGGCTACATCTGTCCTTTTCTTGGTAAATTATTAAAGAGCGCATAATATGGGAAAAGGCTGTCCACATTCACATAGCAAAGTAAAATGCACATTAAATAAATAGTTTGTTAAATACTTGACTCTATCTAAGTAACACATGCCTGATGTAGGGTTGCTGTTTATTGTGCATGCTCTGGTAAATAGGCATGCAATTTTCCAGTTTCTATGACCCCGCATACAAGTCAGCATTCACCCATTGGCACACAGAGGCTGCCATACAAGGTGCCACCAGGGAGGTTCACTTTATACACTCAAACACATGTTGACTATAACAATAGGAGACATTTCTACAAAAAGATCCACAACTAAAGCAACGATAAGCTTAAGAATTTATCTTTACCCTGCCAGCTCCAACTCCCCTGCAGCTGACAGAAGTGGATTTCCAGTGAGGTGTAGGTGGTCCTTTGTTTTGCCTTAACAGCAGGCTTATGGGTACGTTTGCAAATATAAGGAGGGACCACAAAGCAAGATGAGAATGTATTGAAATCTAAAAATCTGAATCCAATACGTTAAGTTTTTAAACACCAATTCACAAAACACTGCAGAGAATAACTGTAGCTGAGGATCCTCCCTACATTGATCACGTATGTTGTCACAGAAACTGATGTGCGTGGATTTATCGCAGCTCTTATGTGTTAGTGATATTGATATAATTGTAACTATAATAAATGACTCACTCCTCTGGGTATGATTTAGAGGGCTTGGCCAAAAGGCTCTTCTCCTCCTCCTTCCTCGTGTGAGAGATAGCTCACTTATGTGAGGAAATCTGAAGTAACTCATACATTACCCCAGCCTTGACTACAATGCTCTGGTAGTCTATATCAAAAAGTATTAGTGCCTCTACCCTTTGCTGATGCTCATATGGATTTATTTCACGGCATTTTCTGTATGAAATTATGAGTGAATAAATTGCATCTTCATTTATCTTCCAAAAGCCCTTCTGTGCTGACTGCGATACTCAGCTCTCAGCGCTTTACATAATTATATTAGTCTTCTGCTACACCACAAAATTGATTGCCCAGGAAAGTGAACCTGGCTTTGCTATAAATTACACCTATGGATCATAAGAAATGTGTTATTTTGTTTAAAATAGTACCTAATATAATTAGAGCTCTAATTCATGGCAAGCTACAAGTGTGCCTATTACAGTAACAGGGTTTGGAATTTAATCTGTCTACTGGATAAAGAATGATCCTGTGTGGTTTTCATTTGTAATCCCAGACACATTATTTCAGTAAAATAGTCTGTGACTTTTAGATATGAGAGATGGATTGTTGAATGAATAAGTATATTCATAAGTTTCTGAATTAAAGTTCACTATTCATTCATGAAATGTTTAACTATGTAACTTTTCCCTCACAGTGGACGGAAACTGGACGCTGCTTAGTTGGAGGTCTTACCTTTGCTGAGGATGTGAGGTAGATCTCTATCAGTCTGACATGCAGGATCTTCACTGGATGGCGTACACTGTGGGCAGCAGAAATAATATCCTAAAGGAAAACTCACTGTAGAGAAGATATATATCGTAAATATCAAAAATGGCTTGAGTATGTGGCATGAAAATCAATAGAAATGCTCATCTAAAGGATATGGCGGGTGATATTTTCCTTATTCTCAATTCCAATAAAAAAACAACAACAATGTTTGTATGTCTCTCTAACATGTTTTACTTTCCCTGGCTTTGGCAATAAGCCTCAGTCGATGTGTTCCTACTGAATATGTTCATCATTAAATACCAATGACACACTTGTAGTTCATTTTCATAAAAGGCTAAGTCCTTTCCTTAAACAGCTGGTACTGTGTATTTTAGGAAATGTTATTCAACCAGGAGTAAACAGCACATTGTTTGGACTATTTTCAGCAGCGGATTAATACGCATTTGCTCTTTACAGCAAAAGTATTTACAGAGGTATTATGGAGTACTGTAAGTGTGACTGAATTCAACTGCATGGCAATAGAGCGAGCGTGTCACCCAGTGCAGTGGTGTGTTGCTGATGTGTTTTTAATAGTTTTCGGACAACAACAGAGGAATAATATAGATCAGACATAAGGGGGCCACTAATTAGTTGGTTCAATTAGTTGTTGGTTTTTGTCTTTTTATGGAATATCTTGAAAATAACAAAAATACAGAATATCGCTGGAGGTATCATTATCAAAAGTGAGCAATTTGGCTTTGTTTTGGGTTGAGCACACAAGCGATTTCAAATATTAAGTGTGAGAAAGGATGTTCTTAAATCTTAAATGGTAACCTTGTAACACAAATCCTCTTCAAAATCAGTCTTACCAACACAGCTCGTAGTATAGCAGATAAGGTTATTTCTTTAAAGGAGTGTATACCTACTTATATTCTGAGTATAACTAAAAGACTCAATACTGACCAAGATGGGTCAGTTTTTTCTTTAAGTGCAGTCTCCAATTCAGCATTTTACTTCACAAATGACATTTCTGGTAATCTCATTTCTTTCTTTGACAAGGCCAATTGTTCCATTTTGAAAGAAACATACAGGGAGAGTTTTCCTCTTGGTGCTACCCCCCTATCCATCCTCATTGTAAATGTTAAATCTCAGCATGCTTTGCCTCAATGTGAATCTTTCATTTCAAAATACCTAAATGCAAAGACACATATCCTACCCCTATTGCTCTCCTTACCTACAGCCCTCTGCATCACAATCTAAAACCCAGGAGCTCCGTGGCAGCGTTCAGGGTTAAGTAATTCTGCACCATTGAGAAAGACATTTGATTTCATTTGTAGTGTGTCTTGCAGCGGGTGGAGGTGAGCCCACCTTTGGCTGCGGGAGGAGTGAAGCGGCACACATATCTAGTGTTGGGAGACACAAAATTGACAATGCATTTATCTTTGAATAATGTAAATGTCCTGAGAATACGGTGGCACTGGTCCTGGTGTGTCCGCCGAGGGCACGGGGCTGTCAGACTCTGAGCTCTCTGGTCCTGCTGCAGCATAATGTGGCCCGCGGCCCCCCTGGAGCATCCCGCCGCT
Organism: Pseudochaenichthys georgianus; assembly: GCF_902827115.2. NCBI lineage: Eukaryota > Metazoa > Chordata > Actinopteri > Perciformes > Channichthyidae > Pseudochaenichthys > Pseudochaenichthys georgianus. The sequence goes on along the minus strand of NC_047523.1, from coordinate 28,491,972 downwards.
CGTCTGTGCTCCGCCTCAGGCCCACATTCCTGCTCCGGCACACTGCACTAGCTCCCCTCTTAATTTACACTCTGCTAGGAGAGGGAGTCGATGCAGAAAAGCCTGCCAAGAAGAATCTTATCGGCTCTCCCTCTTTAAAGGTGAGGTAGTTTAAATAGCACACTACATCGAATAGAGGTAGATTCCTGCACATCCTGTCTGCTAATTTTATATGTTATATTTGTTTATCTACATGCATTACACATACAATATAAGCTATGATAACATTACACATTTCCAGTGTTTGAATAGCTTCTATTATTTTAAGTAGTAGGCTTGACTTCAATGGTCTTATGAATACTAAGTTATTGTGTCCAACAAATGTGCGGCTTGGTGACTAAAACACGTATTGTTTAAAATGGATTGTTCCTGGCAGGCTGACAGTGCTGTTCAGTGAGGCAAAGTGCCAGTAAATTGTTTGTCTTCTGCAGTGCTGCCCTATAATTCTTCTGGGAACCAATGGCATTGTGTTTGCCAAAGAGAATAATGATAGATGGGATGAAATCAAACTGGAGAATTTTGGGATGCACTCTGACCACCAGGCATAATCTGAATACATTTGTGTCCCCATGCAGGAACAACGGCAGCAATAGTTTGTGCTTCTGTCTGCCCTGCCTCTTTTAATAAAACCGATTTTATATAGATGAGTTTGCAAGTAATGATTAATATATAACACACATTTCTTAGACAACAATTCCAATCCTGAACGGTTTAATGTCTGCATTGAAAACCTTTACATTCATGCATTCACGGCTATGTGTATCTGCTTCCCCAGACTATATATGTTGAGAGCATTGAAGCATACTACGCTACATAAAGCACTGGCTCGTAATGTCTCCAGTCATGAGGAGTAAATGTAAATGTGCAATCTGCCTGTTCAAGTGTCCTGTTGGCCCAACAACAGGAGCGGGTCCCCATCTGTTCTCTCCCTGGATTGCCCAGACAACATTTCCCCCACCAGACCTTCCCATTTGCTAGAGCAGAGGTTTCCCAGCCATTTCTAAGGTTACACTCAGGGTAAACGATCCCACCATGTGCTCACAGTTCTCTGATTGGAAACTAGTTAGTCCTTAGTTGCAGATAGAGTTGGGTTAAATCTTTGCTGCTGAGTAATATTTAAATGTGCTGCCCTTGGCTTTCAGGCCCTTTTGTTGCTGTTGCTGCAGTTCCACAGGATGCGAGCAGCAAAAGACGAGCATGGCTGTCAGTGGAGTGTGATTTGTTGCAAGTCCAGCCTTGCCAACTGTGAGGCACTGAGGTGTGACCAGAGAGATGCCTAACATCTCCAGTTGCCTTAGGGCCAGCCAGTCAATTACACAATACTGTCTACCCTGAGCAATGGCATGTGCTCAATAATGGACCAAAGGCAAAAAGAAAACACATCGTTTGTACCATTTTACACCAATGGCCACACCATTACTAGAATATTCTTGGTCAGATATTATCGTAGTGCAACCCTGGCTCCTACAAAATTACGTTCCAACTAATAGGCACACTCGATTATTTTTCAAGGGAAATTATATTTTCTCAAAGAATACGGTTGCAGTTTTATGGAAGAGGATTATGGCCACGTGTGAACGTTTCTTCGAGATCAAAAGTGAATTTATTTCTGAGTTCTGAGATTAAAATCCATAGTCTGAGATTAATGTCAGAATTCTGAAAAAGGTCAGAAAATCCTTTTTTGCTCAGAATTCTGACTTTGATCTCATATCCAATAAAAATCCACACGAGGCCCTACTTCTCTTCCAAACAGATAACAAACATGGTTAACACACAAAACAAAAGTCCAACAAAAATACTTGGTAAGGTTTAGACATCGTTGTTTTGCTTAGCATATGTATGTTATGTTATTAAAATTATAGAACTAAATTATTCAAAACAAAATTCACAATGCATTATTTTCATGGGAACTTAACCTTTAGGAGACCAGGCTGCATTATGTCATATAACGCATGTGGGTGGTTGCAATATAATGATAATTGGTACTGTTTGTTTAAGCTGTAGTTGCATAAGTTTTGAACAGTCTATCTCCAAAGAGTAACATTTGGGTTACTGGTGGACTTAACTGTTTATTAGGACCATGTGTGGGGAAACTCCAAGAGGGTCCTCGTTCAAAGAAACCAGCCTCTCCTTTGTGAGACTATCGTGTGGATGCAGATGTGCTTTTTGTTGGAACCTCGCACCTCATCCATTACCCTTGGCCTGCCAGAGAGAGAGTGAAGAGTGAATCCATTCAAAAGGAAAGACACAGCCTGCTGCTCAACTGAACTATCCGTGAACTAGGCTCAACAGTGGGATCCATGCATCAAAAAAAAGATATTTCTCCTCGCTGCTCTGGCCTGTGTTTCATACAGATTGTTACTATCAACACATACGGCATCCTCATGTATCAATCTGTCAATCTGATATTCTTTTGAGCACTGTATCTGTCTCCAAAGATTCAATAGAGACTAAGTCTGAGCTGGGAATCTCTTGTCTTGTCTTGTTTAATCAAGATTTCCCTGTGCAGTGCGTGGAGATGTATATCTTCCTAAACAGCTACAGTGGGACACAATGTTAACAGTGATGTGGAATCATTTAATTAAAACGCTAAAGCAAACTTTTTCCCCAGGATAACTTAACTTAACATACTCGATTTTCATTCAATCGTATTTCATTATATTATTTAAAAGAAAGGGTTTGATCATAAAGCATTGGTGTGAAGATTCCTTATGTGTTCCCTCCATGTGTGTACAAAGAAAAACCAAAACACATGCACTACATGATATTCTTAGGTTGTTATGTATATTGTCCGGAAATAATGTTTCAAAGTAGAAATAGTGATGTTTTTAAGCTTTATTAGAAATTGCCCATGAGAGATAGAGATAAAAGGAAACTGAAAGGTTGACATTTAGTACACATAAAAAGCCTTTTTTTGCTTGTTCAGTAATGGTACTGAGGCTCTGGCACTATTGACATAGACCTTGGATTGTAATATGAAAAGTCCGTGGACACAATTTAATTTCTGTCAGCAGTCAGGCTCCACAGCCACAATGGATTTGTTTTATGCCCTAGCCTCTGACTCTCACCGAGCATCTGTGTGAGCTGGAAACACAGTTTCTGCACAGCCCGTCCCCTCCTCCACCCGCTGCCTCTGCCCTTAAGGTGCATTTCATCCACATAGAAAATGAAGTTATATCTGAACTTCGACCAATAGTCTCGCTAGCCCAGGGGAAAGCACTGTAAGGAGCTCGCCTTAGTATGACCAGGGAGCAGAGACTGCACACAAGTCCATAAATCTCTTTCGGGTCTACAGTGCCTCTAATGACTGCATACATAACATAAATATCTCCTCCAAGTATTGCTGATATTACATTTGCTGTTTCTTTGAAAAAAACTGATAGAAATTATGTTAAACTAAAACAATTCTAAAGTGATTCAGTACCAAGTTGCTTCACTTATAGCTGTACATTCTTCAAGCTCTTAGATCTTTCATGTCTTGTACAAATTATAAGGATCCCACATGGAGCTACATCCTCCGACTTCTTGTCCTAAACAGAAAGTTGGGACCTGGAATATATCCAAAAAGCTTGCTCATGAAAAATGTGTTGCTGACAAACCGGGGGCAGTAACTCTTGAAAATGTGAGTGTTTCCGATCCTAATGGTAGGTAGCAGAGCAGTGTGTTCATGGCTCTCTTGCTTATGGTGACTGACAGCACCTTAGTCAGGTCTGACTGACAGGAAAATAAATGACACGATTTTCTACTTGGGAAGTGCTGACATTAGACTTCGAGGATTGGAAGAATGGAATTTTCTATAAATGTGTTTCATGTACGGAGCTGTTTCCTCAATGTGAATCTGTGCATAGAGCAACCCCACATAATATTTTGTCTCATTGAGCATAAGTATCTTGCGCTCCATGTATTCAGAATCTGACCTGATTTAAACTCCTAGGTAAGCGAACCACTGCTTTCTGACTTCTTATACAACATTGGGGAAAACCTGCATCAGCAAAAATCTAAATGCAAAAAACATGAGTTTCATTAGGGTCTCTAATTTAAGAGTCTGGTCTCCCACCTAGGGCGTACAATTCCAACACTATAGCAGAGGGCGTCAGCATATTGATACTATCCAAAGCTTATTTTAACACAAACCATCATTTTTTCTAATCCTCACCATGTTGTTGCCTAAACCTAACAGAGTGGTTTGGTTCCCTTTATTTAACCACAGCATTACTGTACATCATGTGTTGCAACGTTACCAACGGACAAACCAGGTGCTACTATCCAAAGTATAAAGTCGGACGAAAAAGGATGAGATAAAGCTGCAACAGCAGATGGCCGAATGTGAGACCAAAAACAGTGGAAACCAAAAACAGAGATAAAGTAGTGGTAAATATTAGACCTTTACTTATCATGTGACCAGAGACGCAACCTCAGATGAATGATAAAGTTGCCTTGGTTGGGATAGATGTGTAAAATAAGCAACTTGTATACTTGATTTTATTAAAAGACAAAACTGATAGGTATAAGGTCTAGTAGTGGATTGATAAGCACTATTTGTTTCACCTGTGAACTACTACCAGACCACAACATACACCGAATGCATTGGTTATCCAAAAGAAAAGCATACATAGACTTAACCAAATAACTTCAGGGATGAGGGTTATCAACCAGTGTTGCTCCTTGATATCCCATCATGTATCCTTAAAGTATATCTACTCCTGGCTTCTGCACACTTAGTTAAGACCTGTCTTTAAGCTGTGACATTGACAACACTGACTTAAAAAGATTCAGATCAGGTTTTGGTTTCAGCTGGATTTTGCCGGCTCCAAAAAGTGGGTAAAATGTCCCTGAGCAGAAATTGCACCTGCATAAACCTACATTGCATCACAGGCTTGTCCCAGTTACAGCACATTCATGTTATTCATGTCTCAATGATTAATATAAAGACTACAGTATCACTGCAAACTGGGAACATCTACTTGGGATGCCTTTTTATTTTGGCACTGTAAAATCTCATTAATTACATTACATTTAATTTAGCTGACGCTTTTATCCAAAGCGACTTACAATAAGTGCATTCGACCAAGAAGATACAAACTTGAAGAAAACAGAATTATATAAGTCCATCAGGTTTCATAGTACAGTACAATGACATGTTGCTAACCTTTTCTCAAAACAGTCATCCCATCATAAATCACACGGCCTGTCAGAGGGATGTTTCCTAGCACTAAACTATTACCACCACCCATGTTTTGCTGTTTTAGTTTGAGATGTATATATGTGCTCTCACAAATATATTGTTATTAGCAGGTCTCCAGCACTGCCTCCTCTCAGTGTTTCCTCTTCCATTTCAGTGGTTGTGTCCATGTGGTTGTCACGTGATGTGTGAGCGCTACCTAAGAGATGTTGTGCCCTCTCAGATCATTTGTCTTAATTAAAATGTAATGAAATGTGGCTCTCTTTAGTATTGTGTTTTGCAGCTCATAAATGAAACATTGTACTTTGTATACATTACTCACACAGTGCTCCATGCATTGTTTATCTAAGCGTCCCACAACAATTGCTAAAACCACAACCGTTTCTTGATCAGCTCCTTTGACAATACTACCAGACAAATGTAATGCAGTTTTCAAAGTCAAGGGATATTTGTTTTTTTAGGAGTGCTCCATTGTGGATGTAATGAATAACGCATTTTGAGAACTACTGTGCGACTTCCAGCAACCACTTGTGTGGCCTAAATTGTGCAGCTCAGGGTCAAAGACCAATTGTAAATTATAATTTATTTATAAAGTAGCCTGGTACAGACTAACTTCATTGCCTGCTCTTTAATATTGAGCCAAAGTCCTGACTCACCTCCAGGCTAGCCACTGTTCCACAAGCTCCTGTGACTTAATGAAATCCCCCGTTGAGTATTTCTTTTATCTAGAAACTACTTGATAGGGTTTTCTTTCTATATTTTAAGATACATTGTGACAACTACACTACTAGCTACTATAGCTCATGGTTTTTACTTTGTTGTCTGCTCTGTTATTTTCAAACTAGCATCTCCCTCCTGCCTTGCAGTAAACCCTTTCCTGGTATTACCATCTCGATTCTTACCCCCACCAAGTACTCACCTGTTTCCCATCCTTATAATTAGCCCTTCAGCGTATACACAGGACCATCTCCAATCATTCCCTGCTAGTTTGTCTAGTTTGCACCTGTCCTAGCGATCCAGTATCTGTCCTGCCTGCCTGATATCTTTGATTTATGATTCTCTCTGCCTTACCCCTTTTTTACTGTTATTGTTTCTCTTTTACTGTCCCTGTTTTACACACATAATGTACATGCATTACGCCTATTAACACCCTTTACATCTTACTTTACTGTTAAATAATTTGGCCTATTACACATGTATTTAATTGTATGTTATACTATATTCCTTTTTCTTTAACTTGCGTTAAACGAAGTTTTTCGGATTTCATATCGCATTAACACCATATCCCTACATGCATTGCGGCTTAAACATCCAATCAGCGAGCTTAAACCATAGCTGAGGATCTTGGGTAATCAGTTCAGTGGCTGTGTATCCAATGATGCTCGAAATATATATTATAGGCCTACGTCTGTTTCCGGTTATTTTTATTTTGAAATTCAGTTATTTTCCTCACAGACGACAAAAAAGTCTAACATTATACGATTTAAAATAAAAACAATAATCGTGGCTTGATATTGAGTAAGAACATGTTTTTATGAACCCCACAGCTTCCGGTCTTCCAAGACCCGAACGGACAAAAATACGTGCTGCAGGCGAAACATACTACCAATAGAAATACATTGTGTTAAACTAATTATTCGCAGTCATTGTCATTGTTCTTCTCTCATTCATTTATTCAGGGACATGAACCAGCGGCAGTACTGCGTAATCAACAACAATGAGACCTATAGCGCTCCGCGCTTGCTTATGACGTCACATGGAACGTACCATTAAACATGGAGTAAGGGTGCACAATGGGACGTACCATTAAACATGGAGTAAGGGGGCTATTACAAAGTAATACTTAACACTCCCACTCAACCTTAACTCTATTGGTTACATGAAAACAAAACAACAATATAATAAGGCTTCTCTTTTGCCTTAACAATGTGAATACACTCGTGCACTTTTAAATACCAAACATGTCTTGAGCAAACCTCTTTAGTTGTAGCTTTGTAGCTGGCTTGGTCATGCCATCAGCAATCATTAACTCAGTAGGGCAGTACTCCAAAGTTAACTTTCCGTTATTTACAGTTTCCCTAATGAAATGGTACTTAATATCAATGTGTTTGCTCCTTTGCCTGTTTACTGGGTTTTTGGCAAGGGCTATAGTACTTTGGTTGTCCTCGTACACCTTTGTTTGTGCATACTGGTATGTGTCTATACCTTTGAGTAGCTGATCTAAATAGATACATTCTTGTATAGCTGATGCTAAAGACATGTATTCTGCCTCACAGGTGGATAATGCACTGTTGGTTGTTTCTTTGTTTTCCATGAGATCAGAGAGCTTCCTTGACTGACACAATATCCTGATGTGCTACGCCTGTCTGTTGCATCTGATGCCCAGTCAGCATCACATTACACTTTTAGACCTAGTGCCTCTCTGTCATTTATCTTAAAGCATAACCCCTGTTCTGTTGTGCCTTTTAGATATCTGAACACATATTTGACTGTGTTCCAATGTTCCTCTGTTGGTTCAGCCAAGTGCTGAGATAGTTTACTGACCACAAAACCTATATCGGGTCTAGTACATGTGGACATGTAAATTAAACTTCCCACTGCCTCTCTGTATTTAGTTGGGTCTGTCAATTTCTCCAAATCATCTGTTTGTTCAAGTTTTGGCTCACATGGGGTCCCCCTGGTCTTGCAATCCTGCATTTCAAACCTCTCTAGGATTTTAACTTCACCTTCTGTTTGGTAAAAATCAATTCCCAGGAAATGTTTCAACTTTCCCAGGTCCTTCATTTTAAACCTGTCAGAAAGCATAATCTTTACACCTTCCAGTACATTTGTGTTGCTTGCTGCTATGATCAGATCGTCAACCCATACAATCATGATTGCCTTTTCATCATGTTTCTCTTTTGTATACACACAATGATCAGCTGGATTCTGTATGAAACCGTTCTCACTCAGACATGTGTGTAACATAGCATTCCAGTTTCTACCTGATTGCTTAAGGCCAGAGAGAGACTTTTGCAACTTACAAACTAGGTTTTCCCCGGTTATTGACTTTTCTTCATAGCCTTCCGGTTACTCCATATAGATTTCACAATCAATGGGTGCATGAAAATAGGCTGTCTTAACGTCCATCTGGTGTAAAATGAGTCCCTCTTGTGCTGCTTTCTGCATGAGTACTCTTACACTTGTCATATCAGCTGTGGGAGAAAATGTCTCTTTGTAGTCTGTTCTTGGTTTTTGACTGTAGCCTTTTGCTACAAATCTTGCCTTGTATTTATCTGATCCATCAATGTCACTTTTGAGTGCATAGACCCATCTTCCCCCCACTGCCTTTTTACCTGGTGGCAACTGGGTGAGGTGGAAGGTCTCGTTCTCCTCCAGAGATCGCATCTCCTCATCCATGGCATTCTTCCACTGCCTTGACTTTTCTGACACCATGGCATCATTGTAGGTTTGAGGGATATCACAGACTGCTCTGTAGCAAAAGTTCATGCATGTGTGTGCTTTGTCCTCTGCATCCTCAGTCTCAAAATCCTATCGATGAGTTGGTCTCCTTTTGTTTCTCTGTGGATTGTGGATACCTTTTGGTTACAATCTCTGTGGCTTTACTCGGCTGTGTACATTCAGTCTCTTCAAGTAAATTCTCAGGCACACAAATCTGAATACCATGACTTGATACATTTTCCACATTTATATCATTGCCTACGGTCCTGGAGTGTGCATCCTCATGACCACATTCTATGTGTGATTCAGATGTTTCTGTTTCCTTTTCTTTTGCTCTTTTGGTTGTGAATTTCACCAAACTGTGCTTTTGCACCTTCTCTGTTTCTGGGTAATACACCAGATAAGCTGGGCTGTTTTTATCATAGCCAATGAAAACCCCTTGCTCACATCTAGAGTCAAACTTCCCTTTTTCTTGTTTGTAAGCAAAACATGTTGTACCAAATGTTTGCAGTTTGGATACATTTGGTTCTTTGCCTGTGAACAACTCTTATGGCATTTTCTTTGTGCGCCTGCTGCAGCACCTGTTTCTTACAAAAGCTGCAGTCTGCATAGCCTAGTTCCATAGCTTGTCTGGTAACCCACTCTCTATCAGTAGGCATCTGCTCATATCATAGAGAGTTCGCCAGCTTCTCTCTGCTGTACCATTTTGGTGTGGTGAATAGGGTGCAGACGTTTCATGTCTAATCCTATTTTTAGTTAAGAGTGCCTGAAAGTCTCGGCTTGTAAACTCAGTGCCGTTGTCTGAATGAATACACTTGACTTCTCCATAAGGTGCTATGTCTGCCAAGAACCTTTCTGTGGCTTGCACTGTATCACTTTTTGACTTCAGAAAATATACCATCACGGTGCCTGAATAGTCATCTGTAAATGACTGTGCATATCTGTGGCCTTCTCTGCTCAGTGTTGACATGGGACCAGTTAAATCAGTACTAGCTCTAAGGGTTTCTCAGCCTTTCTGTCTGGCTCCCTATTTCTAGTCTGTGTGAATTTTCCCTGTGTACACACTTCACATAACTGAGTAGGCTTAACTGCTGTTCCTTTTATCTCCATCCCTGTCACTACACTTTGTAATTTCTGTACATCTTCATAGTTGCAATGACCCAAAATGTCATGCCAAGTTTGCATATCATGACACCCTTTACATTTTTCGACATTTTCTTTAACAGTTGGCAAGTAATACAAATGTCCACTCTTGTGGATGTCAAACCTGCTACTGTCCTTGGTAACCATGTGGCTTTCTCCTTTCTTGAAGGTGATTTTCGCTCCTCCATTTGCAGCTCTTGCCACAGAGAATATGTCATGTGGGTATGAAGGTATGTACAGTGCATCCCGTAGCTGTGCTCTGTGCTGTCATCCAGTGTCCTATGCACGATCGCTGTTCCTCTGCGTTGTGCTATTCCACTGCATTTGGTCCCGTCAGCTAACTCCACTGAATGTGTCCCTGAAAGGAATGAGTCGTCAAAGCTGTCAAACTTTTCAATATCGTTCACGATGTGGGATGTTGCTCCAGCGTCCACCATGATCTGGATCTGGATTAATACTGAGCAGAACCCAGAGGTATCACGCTCAGTGGGGGATGGATGATCCCCGCTAAATGTCTCTTAAAATTTGCCGGAAGCACTCCACGGTTTCTGCGATGACAGCTTCTTCTGGTAGCAAGTTCCACTCTCTGATTGTTCTCGGAAAGAAGGAGTATTTAAGAGTGTAACTAGTTGGGAAAATTCGCTCGAAGTTCAAAGAGTTGGCTTTGCGGGTTGCACTTCTTCTAACTGGCTCTAGGTACATTGATGCATCAATGGCTGAGATGTTATGGACAATCTTGAAGAAGAGAACCAAACGAGCCAATCGCCGCCTTTCACTTAATTCCACCCAGTTCAACCACTTGAGCATTTCTGTGACACTGCTGTCCCATTCATAATCTCCAAAAATGAATCTTTCACCTCTTCTTTGTACTGATTCCAGGGCATCACTGTCTATATCAGTGTAGGGGTCCCAGACCGAGCTGGCATACTCTAGTTTAGAACGTACTAGGGACACAAAAGCGGTCTCCTTCAGTTTGTGGGGACAGCGTCGCAGGTTCCGGCGTAGGAAGCCGAGCGAACGGTTTGCCTGTGTTACAATTTGGCCAATGTGTTGGCCAAATTTCAGGTTGTTATGGATTTCTACCCCAAGATAAGGCTGGTGGGTCACCTCTTTTAATACCTGGCCACATAGAGTATAGTTTTTAATGTGCGGGTTTGTTGATCTGCTTGTTCGTAGGATGTAGCACTTAGCACTTGTAGTATTAAAGCACATTCCCCAAGTGTTAGCTCATTCCTGAAGTCTAGTCTGGTAACCCTGTAGGTCTTCTTGGTCACTTCCATTTTTAATAGGCCTGTAGAGCAGGCAGTCATCCGCGAATAACCGCACTGTAGATGCTACATTTGACGGCAGGTCATTAATGTAGCATAAGAAAAGCAATGGACCCAGCACAGTGCCTTGTGGGACACCAGAGTCAACGTGAACTGTACTTGATTTCACCCCTTCTACGACTACTTGTTGGCTCCTTTGCATAAGAAAGGTTGTGGTCCAATCAAGTATTGGGCCGGTTATACCCATGTGGGCCAGCTTTAGCAACAGGCGCTTATGTGGAACCGTGTCAAAAGCCTTTGAGAAATCAAGGATTGCCACATCGACTTGCAATTTCTGGTCATGATATTTTGCCAGGTCATGCATTGTGAGGCATTATGATGCCTCTCATCTCTACGTTGTCTGGAGGACTCCCGCTCTTCGTGTGCTTTGCCTTGAAGAATTGGTCTTGTTCGCTGTTTTCCTCCTCTTTCACTTTTCTGACACCATCTTGTCCCCCTTTTTTCTTGCACAGGGATTCTTCGTGTGTGTTATTTTTGCAGTAACCACACCACACTTTTCTGTAACATGTTCTTGCCTTATGCCCTCTTATTCCACATTTGTAGCATATAACGTTAGCATCTTCTTCTTTTCTATTGTTAGCAGACATCCTGCCGGTGCCTCTGCCTTGTCTAACATTAGTTTTCATCACGTTATCTGTGGTTTCTTTTATCTTAAATTGTTCTGCCTCTTCGTATACACGCAGTCTCCTTTTAAAGTCTATGAATGTAACGTTATCTTCATTCTGCGTTACATGAACAGCCAGTGGCTTAAAGGTGTCTGGTAGTCCTCCTATTATCATGGCGATTATGAGTCCGTCGCTCATGGTCTCACCTGTTTCTCTCAAAGCCGTGATAATGTTCTCCGCCCGTATAAAGTAGTCGGTAACACTTTCGCTGTTTGTCATGTGTAGCTTGATCAACGACGTGTAGAGGTTTATTATCCGTGGTTTACTTTTTCCAGAATAATGTTCTTTCAGTATTCTTAGAGCCTTCCTGCCATCATCAGCGGCATCGTGTCTTATCAGTGATAGGCTTTTATCATCTATCAGTCTTATTAGCTCAGCATAGCAATCAGCATTCTTTCTCCTGTCTTCTGCTAGCTGTTCAGGACTATTTCCAGTGGGTTCATGGAGAATAGTTTCTTTTAATTTCAGGATATGCAGGCAGCTTAAGAATCTTGTTTCTCAAAGGTCATACTTATCGTTGGTTCCATCGAACAAAAGCTGTGGCGCGAAAACTCCTGTTGCTCTGCTTGCCATCTTGTTAGCACAGCAATTAGCTTGCTAAACTAGCTTGTTAGCATTGGGTTCTCACGTAATACGACACGTGCAATATCTCCCGCCACTTCTTTACTTATTGGTCCACATAGTTTGTAGAAGTCCCGTGTAATACTTCACGTTAAACTTCTTCCGGAAAACTAACATGAGTCCAACTTTGCCTGGGCCCATAACCTGTTAAACTAATAAAGTATGCGCAGTCATTGTTCTTCTCTCATCCATTTATTCAGGGACATGAACCAGCAGCAGTGCGTAATCAACAACAATGAGACATATAGAGCTCCGCGCTTGCTTATGACGTCACATGGGACGTACCATTAAACATGGAGTAAGGGTGCACAATGGGACGTACCATTAAACATGGAGTAAGGGGGCTATTACAAAGTAATACTAAACACATTGCTTTTAAAATCGTTCTGTGTGACACGAAAAAAAGGGGAAAATCGTGTTGGTGAACACGAATCAATAGATTAAATGTTGTGACTATAACACGAAATGCCGTGAGACTGGGTTGGCCATTTATCACAAACATTGAGCAATGCTAAGAAGAGGAGACAGATTTCTATCAATTCAAGCCATATTAAAGTGCTACAGTTAGTACAGTTTCACCCATATAGAACACAACAACTGCTATAAAATGGGAAACTTGCATATTGATTTGGAGCAGTGGTAATCTGCTGAGTTGACTTGCTCTTCCTCATTTTTACTGTTTTAAATTCATCATTGTGACCCAAAATGATGACACCTGAGATGGAAGAACTTTTATGAGGTGCATATTATATGTAAGGGTAATTAGAGATGATTAAGGGTGACCTAATGAGTTTAAATCTAACCATTGTCAATGTGCTATCACTTAAAGGTGGGGTAGGTACGTTTCAGAAACCGGCTTGAGATACACTTTTTGTTATATTCCATGGAATGCTCTTAACATCCCGATAGCAATGAATATCTTAAATGCTTTGACAAAAAATCCATAAAAAAGTGTCATCTGTAGAAGCCGTAATACTGTAAAAAGTACAATCAATCCGTTTAGCCGGCCGGCTAAACGGATTGGATGGCCGACCTGCCTGTCAGCCTTCCATCGGGGCACAAACTTCTCTCGTGCCCTCATTGGTCATGTGCGCGTTCGTGTGTGTTGGAGGAGGGGCTCTGTAAGGAAGTGGTAGATTTTCTCCGGCTGTGTATTTTCAAATTCTAGCGATCTCGAGCCGGTTTCTCAAATGTACCTACCCCACCTTTAATCCCAACTAGATTTGTAATGCTCATGCTTTACAGGTAGGGTGACCAGATCCCAACAAACCAAATGTGGGACAAGGAGTATGGTTGTGTGGGACAATGTGGGACACCCTCTCAACAGCAACCCCCGGGAAAAAAAACGTAACAAATATATAACAACAGAGCAGAAAGTGAAGTCAAAATGCAGTTTTTTAATAAAGAAAAGTAAACTAAGGCAGCAGGCATTATTCACTTCAAGTGTTTAGAAATGCATCTTCTTAATGCAACTAGTGTATTACCTGTACAAGTAGGCACAACATAAATTAATAGATAAAATAAAACCAACACTGGCCAGGAGGGAACAGAAACATAATAATACATAAAATAAAATAGCTTTCAGTTTTGTCCATCACAGCAACAGAAGGTGGGCCCCCACACACAGTGTGTGGGCTATTTTGTCACCTAGAACCACTGGTGTCTTTGACTCTGTCAAACAACTCTCCGCAGAGGCAGCGGCAAGCACATATGTTATTATGGACGCTGCTTTTGTACGACCACATGACATTTTCTTTACTATCTCAGAGTCTGGAAAAATGGTCGGCACTAGCTTGTTACCAGTCATTTGACCGGTATGAATGGGAGTGTTGCACTGTATGGTAAACACTGGTTATTTCTGCTGCTGTCACCTTGTCTGAGTGGCCATCATTTTTTGGTTTGAGTAGGAATGTCTCCATAGAGTGGGATGTCTCTTTTTAAGCGACACGTTTCTTGTGAGAATCGCATTCTCTGTGTCTTTTGACGTCGTATTCACTGCCATGTGAAATTTAAAAATTACTCTTGCAAAGATTGCAAAAAACTCTCTGAGAGTCGCCCTGCACTGGCTGCACCCACGGGTAAGTGTCTTCCCAGTCTTTGTTGTAGTATGTGCATCTTCTTTTCTTCTATAGCTGTAGTTTCAGTTTCCTCCATTTTCCATAACCTGCTGCGTCGCCTGCGTTCGTTGTTGTTGTTTGGCGGGTGGTGGGGTTTGTGTGTGAGTGAGTTACTCTCATTGGTTAACACTTGACCAGCACCCGCCGGCCGCCGTGTGTTACAGTTTGATTGACAGCAAACACAGCCCCCTGATGATAGCCTTCCCTGCTTTCTCAACAGCCATTGGATGAATCTTGATTTTAAAGAAAAGCGTTTTAGCCAATCAAAATGAAATATGCGGGACATCGTCTCAATTTGCGGGACGCACCAAAAGTCGTGAAAATGCTGTGCAGTCCCGCGCAAAGCGGGACATCTGGTCACCCTATTTACAGGCCTACACAAATTAGCGTTACTTACCCTGAACTCAATGTCGCAGATGAGAGACAACCGGTGAAAAGCTTAAATGTGCCGGCCGGTATACAGCACCTTTGTGCGCGTTTAATTATCTGTCAATGTTTCTTTGTACATTTTGCCTGTTTTGTTTGGACGGTGTGCATTCAGTGCCGTTGGTAGAAAGGCCGATGCTTTTATTTTGAAAGAGTAAAGGCCGGTAGGAGAAAGCATACGCAGGACAGGTGCGTCTTCCAGGAGGTTTGTTTAGCGTCTGGCTGATAAGGGAAAAAAGGTACGAATATGTTTCGTTTCCTATTGATATTAAGTGGAATTGGTGGTGTTTTCTGTAGTGTTGCTTGGTTGAGTTAGTTTGTGAACGTTATCAAGGAAGTGCTGTTGGCTCAAAGTTGCTGGCTGTAATTTGAGCTGGCAATTAATTAGCATTATTTGGCTTTGCTAGGCTAGTCTGATGAAATGCTGCAGGCCACAATGGATGAAATAATTGACAAAGCATGGGACAAAGAATGCATACATTGGGATGTCTGTAGCTGATTATATGTGAAATGTGATTTATCATTTCCTTTGAAGTTGAAATGCTACTTCTAGCACCCTATTTATATGTTGTAAATAATAGTTTGACTGTTTTCTTCTTATATTTTGTTCATGCCATATTTTTAAAGTAGTAGTGGTCTATTTTGATAAAGTATTAGTACACATCAGTTGGACAGTTAGACCATTGTTCAGCCAGAGATGCTACAATTATGTTTACCCCTCTGTTCAAACATGTCGATTTAACAGTAGGCTACAGTTTTAAAGAGATATAAATCAGTCTTTGTTGCTGAATTAACAAATATGTCGTGTTGCAGCTAATTTTGTAATTTGGTAGAAGGTTCCAGGATTTTGTTTTTCTGTGTTGTTCTGACCTCTGGCAAAAGACACGCTATTTTCTTTTACCATTAACTAGAATTTTTGAAGTGCAGTAATCTTCAGGGAGTTTGAGTCAGCCTTCATGGAAACTAGCAATGTGCATGACTATCGCCCTGTTTTTGGACAATCACACAAAGGTGGAACCAAAAGGCAGCTTTTAACGGCTTGTATAGAGTTCCCCTGCAATAGAAGAGATTCTCCTCTCTGAAGCACATCAGTTGTGTCTGAGTGCTTTGTTATGCACAGCGGCTGCAGAGAGCACCCCAGGAGCCAGACCCCTGGTTCTTTCATTTCATTTGTTTTCAGGAAGGGTGAAGGGCAAAGCCACTGGAATGATGAAACACGGTTATCCAACTCTCATTGTTTTTAAGAGACGCCTGTATGTGTTCACGTTACTCTGAGCGCGGTGGGAAATTATAATTAATCTGTTAATGACAGTCGGGGCTGTCATAAGCTCGGGGAGCTTATAATAAATTGCTGTAATAAAAATTAAGATTGCATGCATCATTGAGGCCTTCAGAGGGTTTGTTTAATGTAGTTACAAAAATGGTAGCAGCTGATGTGGCGTCCACTGCTCTACCAGGAGAACGCTAATTTCTGAGTGACACTTAACCTGCTGCAGCTCAACCACAGCTGAGGGAGGTGAGGGGAAACCTAATGAGTTTTTCCCGCCTCCCATTTTAAGAATCACTGAACTGGATGGCCTGGTTTGGGTCCGAAAGCCAAAAAACTTGCATTGTTCATGGTAAATTAATTAGACCTTTTGAAAATCTATACATTTCCAAATTCAAGTAAAATAATTCTATATGGCCTGCTGCTCTGGTCAGGGAATGATTGGTACTCGTTTCTTAAGGCTCAAACTTTTAGACAAATCACCACATGCTATGAAGCGTCATGAGGGGGTTAAAGGTTGGGTTGTTCACTTGTCCCTCTTCCCCTTAACTGGAACATGAAAGATGCTGCATCGTCTGTAACATGGACTCTGAGGGCCGCGATGTAGTTACACCAGCAGTGGACTTCCTCCTCTTTCATGAGAGACAAAGCTTCCTCTGTGGTGCAGGGTCGCATTAGAGGAGACTTCTGCCCCAGAGGAACAAAAGAACAAATCTTAAGCATTGTCGCACATTAGAGGATTATAGTTTTAGAAAATGCAATGCTACTGTTGGCAACCTCTGATAAGGTTACCCCTTCAAGTGTACCCCTTCATGTTCATGCACGTCCTCCAGGTCAACGGTGATCGGCTCACATACCAAACAGAGGTTGGCTGACCGGTTTCCTGTCTAGTCAGCGTGCCTCTTCTGCTCCTTTCAACCCGAAACATTTGTCAAGGAGGAGACTAGGAGCCTTATCTTTGGTTGTGTTGTTTGGGACACAAGGGGCCCTCGTTTGGGGTTTAGCCTGCGGGCAAGCTGGTATATTGCACTCGTAGCCTGACACCAGTTGACACAGCATAGTTGCCCAGGTCACCCTACAAAAACATCGCTCCCTCTCTGGACGAAGCCACCGAACAATGGCGATATTTTTGTTGACAGACAGCCCTTGGTTCTCTAATTGAAACTGAGCTCACTTGTCTCTCACTTGTCTTTGCTGTGAACTTAAACGCAGAACATCCTTCCTGCCCTGCTGTTCAACTTAGCAAGAGACTTGTCTGTTGGAAGAGTTTCCGGTCACTTTGTCTCATCTCTTGAGCTCAATTATTAATTGTTTGATGAGTCCATTTGTAAAACAACAACAAAGGTTGATACTTAATCTTTTCCAAGATAAGCATCAGCCTCTCTTACCTGAAACTAAGCAGAGATTTGTTTTACAATCTGTGTTGTTGAAGACTGGGCTTTCAGAGCTGTAACTAGAAGTCTGAAACATAAAGCTTGTGAGCCGACTCTAATGGCTCCTCAGTGGAAGGTACTGCAGTAGCAGATCCTCCTCTGTGATTCATCTCTATTGTTGTGCTGGTTTGTTACCTTTCTCTCTAAGAGCCTATTGCTCCCGTGGTTCCCACAACAATTATCACCCGCTTGTCTGGTGACACCGTGTTGTTGTATCAGCTTCTTTTTCCATCCTCCTCTTCTTTTACCTTTTTGGCTGTGTCTTTTATATTTCTTTGTAAACCTGTTAAGCATCACTCACCAGCCATGAAAGATAATTATAGACCATAAAGAGCAATGGGATTTATTTTCCAAATTAAGTGACATTTAATAATTCTCGCCTAGATCCTGGCAGTTATTAATGGCTGAGTGGAATGGGCAAAAAGTGTATGGTCAACTGATGGTAGATTTACAATATCTTTGCATACACAAAGAAACATTAACCAACATTACACAGAAGATACATTTAAATGAGGAAAATGAATAATATACATTATTATATATGTTGTAAATCTGGTGTCACTTAAAAGTTTCCAAAAAGGACATATAGCTAGAGGCAGTTTATATAAGACCAAAGCAGTTTGCACCACCCCAACGGACCATCAATTTTTTCATATATTTAGGGAAAATATAATCATTATTTTTAATTACTGCATCCAGGCACTCTATTAAAATTCTAATTCGCCTCATCCACCTCGATTGATCTGTTCACAGTGGGTGGCTGTGGTGAAATGCACTGTATAATATTCATGCTGGTACGCCTTGGTTGTGCTGTGTGTCAGAAGCCATCTTGCTGTGAATCCCTCACCCACCTTGGAGCGCAGCCTGTGGAACTGATGAGGTGAAGAGCATTGCTCTGCAGCTCCATGCTAGTAATCACGGGACTGAAGAAACACATACATCATCTGCCACACAGGTTGGCATGGCGAGTGAAAAGCCTTCACATCACGTAAGATGTTGGACAAATGATGGCCATACGTGTGTTTGTCTCCTCACAGATGGCTGTGCATCTTCAGTCAGGAAAAAGCTGAGCCTGGCACTTATTCCCCTCCCCCAATCCACTCCTCTTGCTCCCTCTTCCTCTCTCCCTCCATCACTCTTTTGTAGCACGTCTTCTTTTTTTTGCCTCAACTCTGCAGGAGGTTTGATATTGGCAACACAGTTAGTGCCCTCCACGGAAATAACAGTGGAAAAGATGACGTAAATTATTTGCCAATTGTTTGACACATGCAGGGCATTGTCCTTGCTATAATCATCAGCACTCTGTCACCTGAAGCTATGAGCGGTGCCACTGCTGCTTTGTGTCTCTCTGCTAAACCTCTCGGGCCGTTCGGGCTCCTGCTCTCTTTAGTAAAAAGTATACGATGCACCTTTCCTCCAAGCAGTACGGAGGAATGAATCACAATCATGCTTTTAAATTGAATTGCTTCTGCATAGGCATTAACTCCTGAGTAAAAACACATAAAGAAGGTCAAGTAATGAAATACTAATGGCTACTATATACTGCACTGACTGACAAACCTTTGACTTATCAGCAGCAAAGTCACTGCTTTAAGGAACACTTAGGAAATGCTATTGTCTCACAGTTGCACTAAATATTTAATGTGATGAACTCATGAGAAGCAGCAGGGACAGATAGCCAACAGGGATATTAGTAAAAAATAACAGAGGTAGAATGGCACTGTGGAGGACAAGAAGTCTTATTTGTCCCTACAGGGCTTTAAAGTCTAAAATGTTCTTTTTTGTTTTTTTTGAGGAATCACAAAGGCCATTTTAAACCCTCTGAAGTCCAGGTTTAGTTAGATTTTTTTCTTCAGATTTCTATTCTTAGAAGTTCTCACCCCACATGCATTGTATCATTATTTTCAGCAACAATTCTGTTAGGTCTGAATTATCATGTTGTCAATTTACCAAAGCTGACAGGAACCCACAATGTACAGAGTAATTACACAAACAAACAAACGTTTTAAATGACATAACTATGTAGTGTGAAAGTCAAACATCTGCTGTTTGTGTTCTATGTAGCTTGTGTCTACTTGATGTATAAATAAAGTTATATTACTTTAAACAATACATGCTCACTTTATCCACAGATCAACAGACGAACTCCAGAGGGTTTTAAATACTAACACACTGTACATTATGATGAACTGAGGGGGTACATTACAGCTAGTTGGCACTGCATCAGTTGTGTGTATACATTTTGAATTGTTAAACAGACAATGCCAGCATGTTTTAAACACCATCAGACAAAATGAAAAATGTCAACTGACACTGCTGAATGTGTCCAGGCCCGCGCAGCAGTTTGCAATCAGTATTGAACGGCATCAAACATATAAACACAGTTTTCCGTTCTTATTTCCCCAGGCAAGGACATTATATCCAGCAGCCTTTGCCGTTCCATTAACAGTAGAGGGTGTGCGAGCATGCGAGAGTAAGAGACTGTGAGAGAAAACAATGTTAGTATGTGTGAGTGTTTGGTTTGTTTCCAAAGAGCTTGCCAACGTCCGTATATAACACATTTTAGTTATAGCCAATGTAAAGACTATTGTTATTCAATTGTAAATTGTGATGCATTGCAGTTCTTACAGTAAAAAAGAAGCGGCATGATTTAAAAAAAGGCTCTGGTGCGTTGCATGCCCAGTACACACCACATTATAGTGCATGGATATGAGATGCTGGATCAATACATGATTTAGCCAGATAAAGAATGATGTGCAGCTCAGTGCAGGAAAACACAGCACGAGACGAAAACGGTCCGTCCTCATGAGAAATGCTCATTATCAATGGGGGAGGTGTTTTGTCTAGATGTAATGAGATACTGTCATGCTGTGGTACAGTGCAGAACAAGCAGAGCCACCCCTATGCAGCCTGTACCATTCTATAATGTCCTTGCCCTTGATCAGTTCCCGCTGCCTTCAATTGCACTGAAACCCATTATAAATTAATCACCTCGTCTCTCAATTTGCATAAAACACACGAAGCACCATTTCCATTCACCTCTATCTATGAACTGGATTAGGAGAAACTGCATTAAATGGCACATTGAAGAAGAGGAAGCCGATCTGTAGCAAAAGGCGATATTTCGGCGACAATTCCTGTGAGCGTTGTAATGAATGTGTGCCTTGCAACCATACGTATGGGGAACAGCTCAGTGCACTTGGGAACGAAAAAGGCACATTTCTAGCTTTGCTTTCTGTAATTTCATCAGCTTCCAATTGTATTCTGCTGCCATGGCTTTTATGTCTTGATAAATCTCTGCATAACGAATTCTATTGAGATTCCAAAGGATGTACATGTCTTATCTTGCGTAGTTTATTGTGGCATCACGAGGCAGTGAGATGTGTACCTGCTCTCTCCAATTATAACAGATTTGCCCCGGCACGATGAGGTAATCAGCTATTCCAAAATGCCTAGCTATTACTCAGACAACGAGGAGCCAGTCAAGACAATAAACTTAACGGAGGGACTGAAGATTGATCACAGAGTTCTTATTTAGACAAACACGACTTGGAGAAAAAGGCAATTCATCTGATCTGTCTTGGTGTATTTTTCCTATGAATCAGCAAAAATACAGAGGCCATCGCTGACTTGGATTAGAAAAAATGGCATAAATCATGTAATTAAGTTGTCAAAACACCATCTGATCTTTACACACACACACTTTTGTTTACCTATACAAAGTACTTTCATCGTTATGCTCTGCTTGGATGATCTTAATTAATGCAGTTTTCACTCTCGCCACTCACTCCCTGAATTATAAACATGAACTGTAGCGTTCAGAGATGTTAAAGAGAGTTTCGGATTTGGAATTACAAGTTATCTGCGTAACATTTTTATTTTGTATTTTTTACTGCAGTTGCCAATACACATACTGTACCGGCTTCTGTTCCTCACTCTGTTATTTGTGTGTCCTAAAACTGTTAAGATATTCTAGGAGTGAGTTGAAAAAAAGGTTAAAATGCATGCAGTGTAATTATGAAATGATCCGGCTGTGTAATGGACATCAGGCTTGTAAAGCTGTCTGCCCAACAATCCAATTTGGCAGTGAGGAGCCCATATTAACAGCACAACAGTAGTTATTCTCCCAGTGCTTTGCTAAATGTCACAGTTTGCATTTGTCAGATTGCAATGTATCACTTAGAGGGGGGTGATGGGAAACCCTCCAAGAGTAACCTTGAATGGCAGCCAATCGGCACGGGACCAATGGCCTCCCATTCCTCTGCTTCACTGCACTGGTGCTGCACTCTACAGTATATTTAAACACATGCCGACACCCAAGAGGAGGAGAAATAGCACCTGACCCCTCGAAACTGATACCCTCGCAAGCAAGGGAGAAGGGAAATTGTTTAATGAAGATGGATCACGGTGATGGCTTTACATTTCATTTCTTAACAGCGGGCATACGGCTTTATTGCAGCCAGTCCTCACCTTTGTCCTCTCCCTCTCCGACGTGGCACTCAGGAGGCTCTGTGTACTCACTTTAGTTTGGTTTTAGTGGCTTTTTTTGGGAGGCGCGTGTGTGTGGTGTCTGTTGCCTTGTGAAAGTAAGAATCTGCCTACGTTTTGAAACTTGCTTAGCTGGCTTGTCAACAGGGAAATGTTCACAATTCAGCCCAGTTCCATCTGGCCACATTCTTCCTGGTCTAGCTGCTCTGTGAGGTCTCTTGTGAAATGATGTCCTCTATCAGCAGTGAATGTCACAAGCCCCTACACCATTATTGCAGAATAGGATCCCCCCCAGACTGTGTGAAGAGAAAGGGATTGTGCCTTATTCGACTCCTTCCCTCCCCCATATACTGGTAATAAGATGCATTGCACCTACAGCTGTATCTCTAGCACGCTAACTGAATATGAGCAGTAGAAAACAGAGTGGTACTGACAAGTGAAACACTGGTTCAGTTTTTTTGATCAGGGCAGATAAAAGTGTTTACAGTTGTTCTCGAACTTGGAAGTTGTTGTCATAGAGGGAGGGATACAATGTTCCTTTTTAATATGAGGATGTTAAACTTCAGAATGTCTCACCAAGAAGTCATTCATAGTTGTGTACTCTGTTGTACAGACAAAAAGTAACAGAGTACTTGTGTTGAGGCTAAACAAAAATACTTGTACGGTGTACACACCTGACTAGTTGTTGCATGAATTTGGCCTCATTATCTGATGTTGGTAGTTTGCAGAATTTGTCACATGCATCCCCCCTGAATACTGGTGTCAGAGAGGTGTGAGGGGATGGGGATTTAAGACGCAAC
This sequence comes from Pseudochaenichthys georgianus, assembly GCF_902827115.2. NCBI lineage: Eukaryota > Metazoa > Chordata > Actinopteri > Perciformes > Channichthyidae > Pseudochaenichthys > Pseudochaenichthys georgianus. The sequence goes on along the minus strand of NC_047523.1, from coordinate 28,469,022 downwards.
ATTTAAAGCATATTGATGCATTTAGATTTCATTTGATTAACTTTAAAGTCAGATTGCTCTGTACATTTTCTCAAAGCTCAAGGTGAGCACTGTTTCCTTTTTTAAATACTAAAAACAAAGCACACATGACAAACAAAGATTGAAACTTTTTCTCAATGTTCACGTACGTTAAATCGACACATTTCCAGAACTAAATCTAAAAAAATGCAACGAAATGCAAACACATTAAACATGAGTACTTTTGTCCAACACTATTACAACACGATTTCATCACTTGCTTCCACATTCAGAGTTTGACCTACATAGGTGAGTCATAAAACACAAAAAGTTGGTCCATTACATCAGAATCTACATTACTCCTGGCCTACTGACGACCCTAACTCTGATTTTACAAATGGACAGACTTAAAAGGTCACATGTCATGGCCATTTCCACTGATCATAATTCCATTGTTGAGGTCTACTAGAATAGATTTATATTGTGCAATTTTCCAAATTCACATTGGTTTCTCATACAGCATCTCTGTAAAGTATGTGTATTCACTCTCTCCACTAAACGGCTCGTTGCAGCTCTTGCCCCCCCCTCCCTGTGAGCCCAGTGTGCTCCGATTGGTCGGGACCAGTCGGGACGTTGTGAATCGCGCTAAGCTCTGTGGAGGTGTGATTTCCTTGTTTAGCAATACACAGCGAAACACAGCCAAACTCACCCTGAGCACACACAAAGTCACAGCCGAAGTAAAAACAATAAGTGTGGCTTGATATTCAGTAAGAAAAAGGTTGATAAAAGCTGTGAGAATGGGTCTGCAGAGAGAATTTCGCCGCGATCCCAACTGTCTGTTATCAGCCTGCAGCCAGGGAGGAGAGATCAGCAGAGCTGCCTGCACTGAGTGTGTGAGGAAGTCCGTGGATTGGTCAATTTGGACCAATCAGCGGGGGCTTAACGTAACGGCTCCACGGATTGGTCCATTTCATTCCGGGGACGACATGACATCATGATGTCCCCGGAAGAATCAAATGGACAGTGACGTATCTCCAACGAGGCGTTTTGGGGAGGTATTTTCTGTGTTAGAGTTTTACTCCCTACATGGTGTACTTTGAGGGTTTTGACTCTGCACACCGTTTACATGCATAAAAACCTTCATAACACACAAGGGGACGGGTAATAACCGGAAAAGCATGACATGTCACCTTTAAGAAAGAGGAGATATGTCTGCCATGGGACTCTAAATCTACAGTTTTCTGTATCAAGAGAAATTATATTTAATGTTAGGTGTTGACTTGTGTGAGAGAGTTGTGTTTTTGTCTAGACTGTAATCCACTTGGAGCTCTGATCATCATAGTCTGAAGCTGATTGAACTCAGAGCCGAGCAGCTTCTGTGTCATGAGGTTCAACCGCTCTAAAAAAGGTAATGTAAAAAGAACCAGCTGTACTGTATCATGCTATAAATAACAGCAGCTTTGCAGAGACTGCTATGTGTTTGGGATCGGCTAAGGCTCTTTCCAACCACATGCTGACTGCATTTTCTCCACAGTGAGATTTTAGAGGTGAAAAAAGTGCTTTAAACCAAACTATAAGTTAGGATTCAATTGTAATCCAAACAATTAATTTAAATGATGCTTACCATTCTGATTATTGTGTAAGTATGGAAGACAGTTAACTGATAGTAGTGATCAGTTCATTTGAATACTGAGCAATGCTGAGGTTGTCTGAGCTGGAGCAGAGTCTGCACCTCTGATCAAAGGCCAAAGGCCAAGGGTTCAAATGGACAACAGGGCCCTCGGGCAGGAAACGTGAACTCTTCTCACCTTAGATGAGAAACCTATGGTGCATCAGATTCAGCAGTGCAGTGTTTCCCAGAAACCCAGCAACCCACCAGTTGTATTGAAGATGTTTACATCACAGAGAGATTCTAATCCACTTATGGCACCAAACATTCTGTAGATTTGAGGCTGTGCTGCAACAAATTCAATTTAGCACCACGGGTAATTCATTTTTGTCCGGTGTATGGAGATATAGATGGACATGGACGTGTGGTAGTTCCTCTTACAGAAGCAAGTGGATTTTAAATAAAAGTTAATGGAAGTTTCAAGCTATCAAAAAAACTCGAAACGTGTTCTATTTTCAGTCAATATGTGTCTGTTATAACAAAGACATACGAGTCCGGCAGAACACAGCTTGCTAGTTAATTTGTTGGCTACCTCAAATGTGAATTGTATCATCACGTTAGTAAGAGTACCACAACACGCTAACATTATATATTTATGAATTTCAATATTAACAGGGGCATAGAATACTTATTGGAATAATTAATGCCAGACTAAATTGAGTTTGAAAAGCCTGTGGTTCACCGTGTCATTGGTGCTCAGTGTCAGCCGATTGCAGAGGCTGAGAGATTGGGAGGGTCAGTGTGTAATGTCCATGCGATGAGTAGTGCTGCTTTATGACTTCCATTTGCTCCGTTGCGGGCAGCCTTCCCACTGCTCCCCACTAATGACGCCGCTCTAATGCTGCATGCAGAGCAGAGGAGGTAATGTAAGTGGAGATAGGGGAGCCACTTGGGTAGGAATTAAAACGCAATAATTGATAATATTTCAATGTGGCTTAACGGAATTGCCCCTTATCATGTTCAGTAGGATTATCTATGAATGATTACTAAAACATACACTTATTTCCTAGTTGAAAGATACGAGTGTTGGAGTTTAGAATGCTGGAAGTATTGAAATAAATACTCACATTTTACTTCCTGCTTTTATGAATGAAAGCTATCAATATTTGTAATGATTTAAAGGCTTAACAAAGACCTTATCCCAATGACGTTAATGAAGGACTCTTATCTTGATGCACAGTAGCACAGACTGAGCCTCTCGTACGTTCATAATGTCCTCCAACACGTCCCTCGTAGTGTGAATACATGTGCCCTTTGTAACCTCCATGCCATTAGCAGCTCATTTGTTTTGCATGGGTATGCTGTTTTATGGGTGTACTATAGTGAAGGTAATGGGTTAATAGTGATCGAGGCTCAGCTATAGGTGAACTGGAGGAGTCATTAGAGTCAACCCCTCGGTGTCATGGCGCTATAGGCTCCGGCCGTGTTGTGCTTCGGAAGTCAAATAATTGCAGGAAGCGAGCGACCCGGCTAAATCATGCCAGTCTGGGGGAGAGAGGGCAGCAGACAGCAGCGAGGCTATTCGGCCGCAATGCCTATAAGTGCATTTCCGCCACCGTGCCCCCTCTGATCCAGCTGTCCCTTATATCAGAGATGTTCTGTTTATGTTTGGAAATCAATTGATATTGTGCATGATGGATGAGCTGTTGGCAGACGTGCCCTCTCTTTGGAGTGGAGTCAGAGGTGGGCCGATTTAATGGATAGCTTGTCGGCTTCGAAACTAAATGTGCAACTATACCGGAGCATAACATCTACCGCTATAGTGGAGGCTGGTGTTAGCTTACTGATATGTCATGATATCCACAGTGAACATGAATATGATGAGTGGTACGACACAGTCCCTCCTTCAATTCCAACTGATATATTTAACTTCATGGTTTTGGAAAACGTCTTGTCAAACATCTATTGATATTGATTTTAAAAACAACTGAGACGGAGTACACAATGTGACTTATCGCACAGAGGAGCTGCATTTGAACTCGTATTGTAAAATGTGTCACAAACATGACACTTCACACTCAGTTTAGGGAAGTAATAGGTGGATTATGAGGCGCTGTAGTGCTTATTTAAAGGACCTGCTGGTGCTTCTGCTTTCAGATAGTCTGGGAAGTATAAGACAGATAGGTGGTCTAGATTACATAAAGCTGTGTGTGTGTCTTCCCAGTCTTATACAAATAGGGAGAGCACAGCAATAGGCATCGTCAGAACGTGCACTTTCATCCTGGTGCTTTTTCTTGCCTCCAGCGATGGGAGTGGATGACCTTTTACTGTCAACTTCTAACATGACAAATTACAGAGGCTGGATGACCGTGTTTTTTAGGAATGCAAGAGTTCACTGCCTGGTCAGGCCGCTAGCAGGGCAGTGGACCCCTACAATGGAGACAGATGTATTAATTGATAGCTAATAGTCATAGATATATTGGCTAGGGGGCTCCATATTTTGAGGGCAGATATTTGATAGCCACAGAAGTCTTTAAAGGGTTTCGCTATTCCCTCCCCACAGGGACTGCCTGCACAGACACTAACATGTATACCTAACATCAGAGCAGAGACTCCTGGGATGAACCTCCACTGTGCTTCCACTGGCTTTGTCTGAACATAAACGCGAAATTAGCTGCAAACATTTCTTCTGTGCTGCTTTTTCTTTACCGTCACAGGCCGGTGGTGAAAACTAAGAGGGTGAGTGAGACATGTCTTGGCTAGCCATGCAGAGCTCACATGGTCTGCTCTGTTTGATGCCCTGTTTAATTGGAGATCAGCTGGGCCAACTGCAGCGAGAGCTTTGCTTTCTGACCTCATCGGGCTGATCTGTGCCATCTATTCAGCCCACTCTCCTGCACCCACATCAGTCACCATGCCTGTCAGTTTACACAATCAGCCAGCAAGTATTTATTGTTCTGATTACGTGTGCTGAGCTGACTTGCCGAGGGGCGGTCTCGTGAAGAAGCGCACCTTATGTTTACCTCGTTTACAGCTCTTCCTGCTGTAGTGAGGTCATTGATACATTTAGTGCTGCTGACCACAATGACGACGGTGTGATCAGGTCATCTGTAAAGCAGTGAGAGCTTTTGTTTCTCTTGTCCGATGGGCAGCCATGTGGAAATCATTACATATTTACCGTGTTCATTCTGTCTCAAGCAGATTGGATCATTACATATTCCTCATTTGTTCAACGACACTACTGTATTATGCAAATGCTCATTGTGATTGCTTGAGTCCTATAGACCACATATCACAGGCGTACTTATCACATATTGCAGTGTAGCCAACAGTTAGTGAGCAGAGAAAATGAAGCAGAAATTGCCCAACATCCCATCTACATTTATGGAAGTGGTCATTCTGTATTGTGGTGAAAATTATTATTTGATCCCCAGGGTTTTGAAACACTCATAAACCACCCAGCTTTCCATGCAAGCAGAAATGCATGTCTGCTGTGATATTAACTCAGGTCCTGTGGACTTCAGAACAGTTATTCCAATAATGAATTGCACTCTGTACAGTGAGTGCTTGCCTTGATGCGTTAACTATAAATGCACATTTTATTTGACAAATGTCTTTATCATAAACAGCATGGCAACAAACGCTACAAGAGTAGTGTCATATAGCAGTGTATTTTAACATTTACCGGTAGACAAACCGTCATAAAGATCACAGTAACACACCAATGTGCAAAGGAGGCGGAAGACCAAGCACACATCTGTTTGCTATTTTCACCATTGAAGTAGAAAGACGACTTCGGCCTGCTTTTTAGTATGGTGAAACAAATGTTTGGCTAATAAAGTCTCTCATGCAGACTGAGGGGCTCAACCACACTGAGCAATATCACTGAAGGCTACCTAGATTCATGGCTAGTCCTCCAATAAAATAAACAGCCAATAAAACATCAGGCTGGGACTCCCCTGACAGCGCTTTAACATCATTACACTTTCAACAGGCTTTCATCGAAAACTTAAATATACATTTGACTGTTCCCTAATACTTGTAGTCGACCACATGGGTCCAGACAAGGTTTTATGGCCGTCTACTTAATATCACATATCTCAATCCTGCGTGTGAAGTGCAAGCGTCTTGTGTGGAGATCTGGGGCCGATTTGCGCTCACCATTGCTTACATAAACTCCACTTCCACCTAATCAGTCTGCCTTGACATCAGTAGCCAGAGAGCATATGGAGCGTATACATTTTCCATCCACAGAGGCATTCAGGGACTTTTACCATCCTACAGGGATTCATATTACTGGATTACAAAATAATAACAGTCATAATAATGTGATTACTCAATGATAGCAGATTATGGGAGAATTATGTGCCCATTAAACAAAACGAAAAAACATTAAAATGTAATTATTCAAATGAAGCCTAAATAAACTCTATCACTGTTTGCATAATGTTTGGTTTTTAATGCTAAATCACTTTATTATTTTCACATTTAAACACATTTCCAATATTACAATTGTATCTGTAATAAATCAATCTGCCCATCTGTTACACTATGACGGATTTAAATTGTATGTGATATGCAGTAGTATTATTTAATGATTGTTATGGAATATATACAATCGCGCCAATAACCACCTTTGAACTATAGCTCTTTTCTCTTTTTCGGAAACACTATCAGATCACTTTCTGTGAGGTTAATCTTTTTGACCCTTGCTGTTGCTACAGTATTTAACCTGGTGTGTATACAAAGGATTTAAAGAGGATTACGGAGGTCCTTAATAGGGGATTAGCTAAATCCTCATGTTGTCCGTATCCCAAACTCTTGTACACCTAGGGATTAGACTCAACAATAGCTGAAGGCAGCTGTGTCGGTGGGTGGTGTCAAGGACGTGTTGCTCTCCTTGTTTTAATTGGACTTAAATGGCTTGTAAGCTTCACGAAAGAGTGTAAAATTGAAGGGTTGAGTGTCACTTTTCACTGAAATCAGTGGTAGGTGTAAAAGACATCACACTGACAGGAACTGAAGAAGTTGCCCCCCTCTTTTTTTAAAGTCTGAAGGTCGGACTGTGCTGGTTAAAGTCTTTAATTACAGGCTGATGACAGGATTGCACATTCCATCAGTGTGTGGTCGTGTGTGTGTGTGTATGTGTGTGTCCTGTCAAATCAAATCAAGTTTTATTTATATAGCACATTTATAAACGATTTTTGGTCGAGCCAAAGTGCTGTACATATAATAAAAATAGCCTATAGTAGAGACACTTTACAGCAAATACAACAGCACAGATTGTTCAGAATATCAGTATGAGAAAAACGACACCCTCTATCCTTAGACCCTCACATCTACAAGGAAATACTTCCAGAGAAAACCCACAGTTTAAGGGGAAAAAATGTCATACAGAGGTGATGCCAGACTCCCCCTATAGGACTCCACCAGTACTTCACTACTTCAGTGGAAACGACCCTCCTCATTGAAAAAGCATATCCACTAGAGAAATACATGAATGCGCTGACTTTTTGGAATTTTCCCTCATCAATAAATTCCCATCTTTTTTTATCTTATTTATTAATTGATGATCTTTTTTTTTTATATAGATTTTTATAATCTTTTAATTAATGATCCATTTTACATTACGTTGGATAATAATAGAGTTAATCCTAATTAAAGACATTTTTTTAGAATTTATAGTTCATGGGGAAATAATATATATATATTGTTTTGGTGCTATATTGTTTACAAGTCCACAGGTGGTTCATAGATGCACTGTTGATGAGCTGTATGTCATTACACTAAGAGGTATTTATAATATTTACTCTACCCTTTGTGTACATGTTGTGTACAAAATATTAGAAAGAACACATTTGACCTATAATCTGAGAAACACATTATCAAAAATACACAATTTAGATACATGTAATACAAATTCAAAAACTACTGGACCATGTAAACAAAACTGCACCAAAGTAATACAAATACATTGAATTCGCCCAAGAATGCTACAACCATACCACATCAGCTTATTAATTAATATAATGCATAATGGATATGCTTAATTCATTGGATTGTATTAGATTTAATTAATTGCATCCACTTAAAAATATGCAACTTTAACCATCTCCAGATGACGATGAAATCTTAAAAGCCATTGAATAAAGCATACGCAGAGGCATGTATGATCACAGTGAAGAACTCCCAACCCCGTCACCTCCTGCTTGCCCTCCATATGACTCTGAGAACCACTTTACTTTTACACTCGGGCTGTACTGTTTGTTTGTGTGTGTAAGTGTGTGTTGCAACGAGGCTGGAGGTGTATCCTAGAGGCTAACACACTCTCCGGTTCGTGTTCTTCATTGTTTCCTCCTCGAGAAACACAAATAACTAAATTTGTTTGCGACTTACGTTTTTAAGGCATCCCGCTTGTCGACTGATATTCATGGTATTTCTGCGAGGGGTTTCACAGTGAGCCTGAGCAGAGACGCGGGGAGGCTGACAGCGCTAATGGCTATAAAGATAAGTGGAAGAATGTTGACGCTTGAGAAAGCCACAGGCAATGGAAGAGGATGAAAGAGAGAGTTCACCACTTAGACCGCTCCCTCACAATGGGGGGACACACAACTAGTATTTATCAGCTCTCACACTTCAAATAACTCCCTTTTTAAATGCTGCTTACAACAGTAACGCTGACTCATACAATCCCACAAAACCAGCATTGGGTTTGATGCCATTATATCATATTATGTCTGTGAAACATCTTTGGCCACTTGCCTGCTGTTTGAATGTGGTTTTACAGCAACATCAAAGCTTAAATTAGCACCGAGAAGACTGGTGCTTGTTGAGAAAGTAGATTGAGAGTTGCGAGAGTAGTTGAGATTGTTGCTGCCTGCTCCTCTTCCTCTTTTATCTGTCTCTCTCTCTCTCTCTCTTTCTCTCTCTCTCTCTCTTTGCCTCCATCTGCTTCTCTCGGAGGGGTGGCCAAAGTAAACACCATGTTCAGCCCTCTCAATCACAGGATCTCTCAGAGGAAGAGGGGGCAGTGCCCTGGCACAGCGCTGGTGGCCAGGCCTGGGGAGTGGGAGAGGAAGTAGGCCACTGCTTCCGAAACCTTCTATCATTCCAGCGCCAGCAGGGAATTCACATCTATCAGGGCATGTGCTCGCACACTCAAGTGCCCCTACTTGACATAAATATTTGCATGACATGGGCTGACTAGGAGATCCTATCATAAGTCATACAAACTCATCATAGCCCATTACAGGCAGCACTCGTGGTGACCACCAAGACAGACAGTGGCTAAGTAGAGAATAATGGCTGACTCCTGGGCCGACAGCAGCTACAGTTACAGAGACATGGGATCATTCTGTCATCAGGTTTTTAAACAAAATGTCATCCCAGCTATTACATTGTTATTTCTAGCTGCTCTGTCAGGGCCCTGCAAGAAGTCCAGTGACAGATTGTTCTGCTGCTGCATGCCTCTCGGCGCTCATGCGTCTGTGTTTTTTCCCACGTACGTCAACCTTTGCCTGACTGCAGCACACATCACTCTCAATTGTTCTTTGTGTTACAGCACGCGGAAGAGCCTCTCTGTTATTTTTGGTGTATGAATGTGTCCGTGAGGTGTTGCGTGTTTACGACAGACCTATTCATTTCACCGTTCGTCCATCATCACCTACTGTGTTTCAGAGGAAACCCTGGCTTTCATGCAACACAGGGGACAGTTTGCGTCCATGTGGGAGTGTCCTTCATGTAGTACAGCAAAAATACATGTTTTGTGATGATCTAACGGTCTTGTTTTCCCTGCGTAGCTTGCTCGGCTGATATAAAGCGTGTGATACAGATAGCTTTGGCTGGGAACCAACACAGTTTGCCAAGCAGGTTATCCTGCTGTGCTCTTAAGCATAAATCTACTGCTAAATAGTAACTTCATGACATGCAGACAAGTTGGTCTAAGTGGCCTGCATAAAAAAACCACTTATGGGATGTTGGATTGCGGTTGGGTTAACGGTTAACCGTAAGGGACTAAATGGAGGAGGCCAACTGGTCCAAAATGTTTCTAACATGCATGTAAATCTGCAATGTGTCTGAGTCTCCGTGTGAGCCTCGTTGCTGTTCCTGTCACATGAAGTGAAGGATTATTTTAACCTCTAGATTCACATATAAAGCCTGCAGGTACGTCGTACATCTTAGATACCGGATTACAGGACTATTAGAGCTCATAAAGTAATAGATGTCAGTGTGGTCAGGGCAGACGACTGTGATCAAGATAAGGATTATTTGCATGCGTTCACGCTGCGACTCTAGAGAATGATCACTGTCATCCCGAAACAATGGAGCTGATTTATGAAATATGACAATACTGAGACATTCATGATTATTGATTGGTATTGTTAGCAGCTTTAAAAGAGCCATATGTCTTCATCTTCAGCAATGACACACGTATAACAAATAAGTTTACCACACCGTGTGAAACCCAAAGGCAACATTTTAGGGATGTGATACACATCACAGGGTTACTTCATTACATCTCGTGTCATTATAGTGAGATTCTTGCATGAATTAGCAAAATAAATGAATACAAACCTTTTTCTTGACAAGCACATCCATAAAAAAAATGGCATGGGAAAGTTTGTTATGGAAATACAAATGAGTTCCTTACGAGACAGGTGTGCACCTATTGTGCTGTAGTAAATACAATATCATAATACACTTATAACTTGTACAGCCTGGGAAGGCAAATACAGTATGTGCTTCAGGGCCCATGTATCATAGTCAGGCGTGGTTCCTCTTTGAGATGTGTTTATGAAAATAATCTATTCTTTATTTGTTTTGAATTGTCACAGACAGGGGGTTGTTGCCTCCTCTCAAGGTTAGCGAAGTTGCTCAGATGAATGGTTGTTTGAGACTGCGCTCGTACGTCAATGTTTACCCCATTAGTGACAGCTCCGAGGCAGAAGGCCACTTAATATTGTCTGTGTAGCCCCGACTGTCCCCGCACGCCAGTTCAAAAGTTCAGCCACTTCCTCAAGGGTCTCATCACATTCTCGCCACATCTTGATTTTCAAAGCTACACGGAGAGACTCGGCCTGTCAGGAGAGATACCGCGAAAGAAACCATGATGGAACACAGGTTTGGAGCCAGGCCTGTCAGGCCAGCTAAGCCGCCTCCTGGCTCTCTGGTCAGGGGGCCTGGAGCTCATATTAAAGGCTGTGTAGTGGTTCAGGACGCGGCTGCCTGCATCAAGCTAGAGGAGGAATTGATTGTTCTGGAAACTGATGAAGCTCGGGCACAATTAGATTGCAAGGCAGTGCTGTGAGGTGAGAGAGCGCCCTGCCTGCCTCGCTGTTGATTGATGGTAAAATAATAACCGCTGCGTATTAACTATAGAGTTCACCACCAGGTTAAGGTGGGCCAAACATTGCTGCTCTTATTAGATTCCGATATGACTTGCGATGGTAAAAAAGATTATTTTCATTGTGTCAGTGGACAGTCATTTTGCATGCGGTGAGGCGGCTTCCTACAGTATATTTCTGTCAGACGACGCTGGACGGGTTTTCAGTCATGAGGGCATTGGGTCAGGAGTCACACCAGGACATTAGCGAACGTAATTCTGACATCCCAGCCTACAAAAACAGATGTGAGGCCTATTCAAATACAATCACTCACGATGAAGGTCACATACGGTCCCTTTATGTTTTACTGTTTCCTCATATCTCCCGCACTGCATCAATGTCCGCTCAAAAATGTAGCTCCTAAAAAGCTGCGGGAGCATCAGTTCATCATATTACTGGACTTCAAGATGAATATCCTCTTTCATACACATGGAGCCAAACCACTGAGTGCACAACCACATTATAATATAAGTAAATGTGTGGCTCAGGGACATGGGTAGTTTCTCTTGAGCAATCTAGCCTGTGTTTAGATAAGGATTAGGGAGGCCAGATAGTCAAACAGCAAATGTGTTTGTTTCTAAAAGAGTGTTTCCTCAACGTGTGGTCACAAAATAACCCCCCCCCCCCCCCCTGCTCAAAGTGTGTAATCCTGCTGGTCATTTGTTAGCTGGCTCAGTGTTGGGGTATAACAGGAGGTGAAAGCTTATAGGAGCATATCAGAGCTCTGGGATTCACGCTCATTTATCTCCATTTCTCGCACACGTTGTCTAGTAATAAAGGCTCAAGTGAAAATGGTGTTTATCATTGGAATGACAACATCTCCCAGATGCTGCAAGAAGAAATCGAGAGGAAAGATAACGCATTACAATAACACTTCCTTACTCTGCGGAGAATCCAATTAGGAGAGCCTTACATCATGATAATCTAGCGGAGGCGGACTAGTTCATTTAGACCGGAGGATAACGGAGCAGAGGGGGGTCTGGTCCTGGGGATCAGGGTTAGTTACAGTTAGACCTGCTGCATACATCAGCAGCCTTCTAGTGTGGGGAGCTTTACCCCCTAGTGGTTCAGAGGAGGAACACAAGCCTGTGCTGCTTTTAATTCAGATGCTGAACAATGTGTTGAAACCCTGATTACTGCAATGGAGTGAAAACACCCACACATGACTGGAAGCATTTTCTGCAGGTCTCCCTTGAAAAAGAGATCTATGATCTCAATGGGACCAATCTGGTTAAATAAAGGTTTGAAATGAAATGAAATGAGTAGGTTTCAATTTGAGAAAGCAAGTTAATTTACAGCTAACCAGTATGAATTGTGAGTTACTGCAGCATCAGTTGGGAAGTTCTTCTATGCACTGTTCTCTGCAGATGTTTCTATGTGCATGTGCCAGGATGGGCTGTGATGGTGGGATATGTTGTTGTGTTGTTGGGAGTGGGTGCACCGCTGGGCCTGTCTGTTCTGCTGTGCTGGTTTCCTGCTGCTCAGCATTTCGCAGGGCCTCAGGGGGACACAAGGGAAGGGAGGGGGACGTATGACTGGGCCATGCAAAGCTGAGCTAGTCACTCCTATCGTTCCGCAACAGATACATCTCTTTTGGCGTCCTTCTGTCTCCTCGTTGTCAGCCCACTCCTCAGCACAGCAGCAGACATGGCGGCGAGCCTGATGTTCCTCTGTCTGATCGTCAGCGGCTCCAGATCCCAAACATTTCAGAGCTGCCAACTGCAGAGCAGGTGCACGTGTTGCCACAAGGGCAAAGTGGACATTTCTGCACTCCTTTCTCAGCAAAGCTCTGTGCTGACATAACAATGTTCCGCCCACTAGCACATCCTATGTTTGGATCACTCTTTTACATGGCGGTGCAGTGATTTATTGGTGCAGTGTTAATTCTTTGCACGGGGATACTAGGTATGCTCGTACCTGGTTAAGATGAGGAAAACATTTGCTGACATGATAGATTGGGGGGCTCTGAATTGACAACAAATACATGACTTACAGGTGCAGAAATACTCTTGTGGTGCAACCCTTTTTGAAGTAGGTTTGAGTCAAACTCACTAAGAGTCACATTTAAAGTTGACATCTAAAAGGCACAATGTAAACATTATCTAAATAAAGTCTTTGCAGTATTTATATTTATATAATATGTAACCTACAACATGAACTAAGTCAAACTTTCGCATGAAGCATACCAAAAGAACTTGCAATGTGTGTCTTTGTGAGGAAAAGCAAAAACAGAGAGAAAAATCCATGAATACTCGAAGGAAAAAAAAAAGAAAGGATGTTTTGCGTAATTACATTCTGGCTCATATGAGCAGCCCGTTGTGACTGTCCTCCCTCTGTGCTGTAGGCAAAGCTGTGCATTGTTTGTGATGAGCATGAATGCTGACCTTTGACCCCTCTGTTGGCCTCTGCAACCCCCCTGAAAGTTCACAGGAGGGTCAGAGAGTCCTTGTGCCTCTACAGACCCTGTGTTGATGGAAACTCCACCCCCCCATCTCCACCATCTCCCTCGGTAAATCTGTCTGTTTCAGTCTCACGCACACACACACATGCACACGAACATGCACACACACACATACAAATACACAAACCAAACAAACAAAACCTGGTCACGATGAGAGCATGAGATTTAGAAAATATTTCTGACCGTGTTTGGTGATTTGTTTATTTCAGGGACACTGAGACGGAACATGGGTCATCACACATAACAAACACACATTAAGCATGTATTCCACCAGCTAAAATAAGGAAACATATCCGTCACAGTGATCAATGATGTAAGTGTAACAGTGCAGCTTTCAGCCACTGGGGCAGATTCAAGCATTTCACTATGCTCTGTGACTTCAATGCTCATCACATGAGATATCACATGCTGCTAGGCAGAACATCCACCATGTCCTGTATGTGAGATATGCTGCTGTAACATGGAGATCATATTCGTTTGGGGAAGCCATTAATACCGAACATCTCACAGTCCCACTGATTTCCGTATGTAAATTATTTTCCGTGCGCCCAGAGCATGGCGGAGTCTCTGGGTTTGCTGTGATAGGTTGTTTAGGGATCAGATTAGCCCCCGTGTCATTTCATGCTAGCGATGATAATAATGGCTGCCACTGCCGGGATGACTGTTGACATCATTACTCATGTGTTCTGCCACACGCATCAATCTTCACATGCTGTACAGACGCTCCTGAGGTGAATGAATTTTTCACTTTGGAGTTCAGAGCGGGGTCACGCAGACACACACCCTCACATAGGAGCCGAACACAGCAGGTAAAGCTAAAGACTTACACCACCCATTTTTCTTTCCTTTCATTTTCACTCTACGATCATATTACCTGGGCTTTGTTTAATTTTTCAACTCGGCACACTGATATCTTATTGAACATGATATGGAGGGATGTTTCGGATCCAGATCCAGATGTATGATGCCATCAAGTTCAATGACATGCTGGGCAACAGATGCATACAAATCAACAGCTGGTTTGAAGTTTAGCTGCTATAGTCCAACGCTAAACTTGATCCAAAGCCTCTCATGCTTGCACGTGTACGTCCTTTATAAAAACTTAGAAGGGCTTCTTTACCCGAGGTTGAAACAGTGGTAGTACAACCTGCTGCGATAATGCTATGCTATACCTACTAAAGTTACAGGATTAGAAAAGCTAATCCCCAATGAAAGATCAGGCCTCCACATGGCTGCAGATCCGTTTCCCCCCTTTGGTATCCGTGGAATCAAGGAGGGCAATACACATGTGATGGTGTATCATGTTTGAACAGAGGTGTTCTCCACTGACAGGTGGAGTGAAGGTGTAAGAAAGGCAGAATTTACCCTCCTAAACTGTGTGCTGTCATCTTTACAAAGTATGTTCAGGGGGTGTGAAAGGGATCATTAGTTGTGTGGCAGCGGAAGCAGCCGTGTTGTCAGCTACCTGCTATTTACTTCCCCTCATTACTGTACGCTGGCTGGCGCTGGTGGGAGTGTCAACATCATTAACATGACTGTCATTAGTCCTGTCCCACACTGCATGGAGAAGTTAGTCCTGGGGAGAAAAATGAAGAGTATTCCACCACCAACCTCTCTGCTGCTGCAGCTACTGCGCTGTGATCGCCCCTCCTCAGCTGGACCTGATGGAGAATAAACTGCATTAGAAGAAACAGCAGCTCTGCACAGTGGATTTAAATAACTCATCGTGGGAAGCATCATTAATGCAGTCTGAGAGACAAATTAATAATGTAGAATTTAGTAAAACTATAGAATAAAAGCAGAAAACTAATATGACGAGCCAGAAACATGAATATAAAAGTTGATGCTTGTGCAACAGCTGAAATGACAGCACCGGTTATTTCTTCATTTTCGTTCCAGTTTCTGCACACCTGCAACTGTCAAAAACACGATACATGCATGAATACGATAACAAAAATACACTTATCTTGGATCACTAACTATCAAAACACAATCTGGATTTCACCTCTTGTGTTGTGTTTACCTACTGTAGCGTCTCACTTTCGAATTGGCACCTACAGCAGGATTAAAACAAACAGGCTCCCTCACACCTTGTCATCTGCCTGACTTCGCTGGATGTTATTGTAGCCAACTTCAAGGCCTCAGCAGCAGCTGCAATCACTTATGGCAGTCTGCCTCAGTGCTCAGCCCCTCCGTGCCCCCAACTATTTTCCCATCAGCCTTGAGGGGGTAGAGCTCCTCACACTCAGTTTCAACCCTCCTGCTCTGTGTCTTGCCTCGCTGGGACCTCCTCGACCTCTGCAGAGGTGACTGGAGAAGTGGAACACCCAAAAAGAGTGTAGCAGTGCACAACGTGTCCCCATGCAAACTGATTGTGAGTGGATCCACATACTCATTCTGCATGCCTTTTGTACGGGACTCCAGTTCAAAGTGGGCCGGGCTTTCAGAGGAACTGTGTCGTCCAATGGCAGCGCCGGGATCGCCGTGTGGCTTCTCTGATTTACGGTACATCATTAAGTCAGCGCATTCCTTCTCCCTGTGGCCCAGGTGGCTGTGGGGCCCGGGGCCCAGACTCTCAGGAGCGGAGCGGGGCTCTCTGTGGAGAGGCAGCGCCGAGGGGAGCGGCTAACACTGAGCAGCAGCTGCACACCAGTGGATCCTGCTGCAACACCACAGCCCCGGCACATCCCTTCATGACAGGAAGCACTTAATACAATACATCTCAGCACCTTCTGTGTCTATGAATGATATATGTTTTCTTATTTATAGGCCTACTATCCTGTTTTCATTTCAACTGGACTGCAACAAAGATTAAGAAAGCGCTGTGACCTACACAGCAGCAAACAGGCTGTCGTATATTATTCAAAATGAAAAGATTATTCCTCCTCAAAAATGAGCCATCAGGACGGTTTGATGTAAAGTTTTAATCGAGGAAATCCATTGGCTTGTTCCTGTCACAAACTTTCATTATATTAAGGATTTATGTGTTATATATTACATGTTGTAATTAGTCATTTACACCCTCGTAAATGAGTGATCTGCCAAACATAGTCTTTTTTCATCTCCAATATCTCTGCAGTCACAAACAACTGATGGTGGTTGGAGTCTGGAGAGATTTTTGGAGCTGCTTTGCCCTCTAGTGGTAACTCACATAGTCAGAGTCCACAGACATGATTCCTCCTCCTCCTCCTCCTCCTCCTCCTCCTCCTCCTCCTCCTCCTCCTCCTCCTCCTCCTCCTCCTCCTCCTCCTCCTCCAACACACCAGCAGGCAGCCAGTGCATGAACCAGAGCCTAAACCAGAGCCTACAGTTAAACTCTTTGAACGTCGTAATCAGATGACCTGTCAATCTCAACAAGATTTCACATCAACAGCTTTGTAATTTTTTGCAGACTGACAGTAAAAGAAATGAGCTGTTAGAGATTTCAGCACTTTATGAAAGTTTACAAGCAGACTTTAATATTTACAAGGCTACTAAAAACCCTGGCAGTCCTTTCAGCTCTGACCTACGCATTAGTGACATAGTGTGGTTTATGGTGGGGGAAAGAGGCAGCTTACACAAACTGCAGCAGACAAATGTTTGATTTATCATTTTTATGGTTTGTTTTAAAACTTGAATATACATGTGTAAGTGAAGAAGAAACTTTACAACAGACAGGACTTCCAACACCCCGCTGTAATGTTTCTGTACAGCTACCAATTTGTTTTTATGTGTGGTGAAGAGAGAGATATTTTATGAAGTATCAACTATAAGTTAATTTAGGAGGGAAAGACGTGGTTGATCCAGCATGGCCGCCGCTCTGGGAAATAGAAAGAGTGTGGTGAGGAGTTACTTCCTGCTGTTCATGTGTGTGTGTGTTTGTGGAGCCCCACAGATATTGGCATTGGTGTTGGTGAAAAGCTCCTCAGCCTTTTCGCTGACAGTGGTAACGAGAGACAGACAGCGTGCCATTTGCTGCGTGTCTTGACCTGGCCAACTGGACAGGCCTGGCTTCCAGCTCTGGCTTGTCTCTCTGGCACAGCATTGGTCACTTCACACCCAGACGCCCACATTTGTATGGGATCAGGGTCAGCCTGCAAAGTTTTATAATGATGTGTATATATATATATATATATATATATCCTTTACTCAGGTAAAAGACTCATTGAGATTAAAATCTCTTTTCCAAGAGTGACCTGGCCAAGAGAGTGCTGAATTGCAACATAACTCCTATAGTAAGCTGCTGATATCATTTTTGTATCATTGGCTTTTAAGCACTATTGAAAGGGTGATTAAAGTAAACCACTCACTCTATATTTTATTGGTTTTGCCTCGTATAAATATCCTTGCTTTTCATTTGTCTTTATACTTGTTGCAGAAAGGGTGGAGAGGTGTAACTTTGCTTTATGTGTCCTGTATGTGTATTTTGTCTAATCTTCTTCTGTCCCTGAGTGTGTGTGTGTTTGATTGTAGACTGCCAAGAGACTGCAGATTAATAAGCTTTTAGCTAACTCCTTTGCAAAACATCAACTGTTAAAAATAAGTTTAATATTGTACACATTCATTTGTTTTTGCAGCATTAGACAGAACTATTTTGAAATAAACGTTTAATGAATACAAATTAATAATATTTATACTTAATTACAACATACCATAACATTACATTTACCCTCAGTCTTTTGCCAAATTCCTAAAGAGCTCTGACTTATTCTACAAATAGCAGTGTACACATTAAACAGTTGTTATTAAAAGATCCCCCAGAACATTTGGTAGTTGCCAAACCAACTAATTCTGCCAATAACTGTCAATATGGCCTGTAATATTCTCTTCAACACAACTGTGAGCAGAGAATTCACAAATCACATCACATGCACATTTTGCGGCAGCTTATTATTGACCTGAACTAATGACCTCTGAACTAACTCCTGTTATATCTGACTGACCACTAACATACGATCCTCATCATAAATTGCTTAAATGATGTCGTCATTTTCTTAGTTACTTAATAAGAACAAAAACACATTTCCTCCTCTGTGTATGTATTCATCAAATGTAAGGTTAAATAAGACCACACATTTCTTGCTTTTACATGCATACCATAAGAAAAATCTGTTGATTGATTAAAGTGACTTAATTGGACTAGGCGTAAAATGGTCCCACTTCTCTGTAGACCCAAAGTCTTTTATACCATGTATTGACAAATAATAAAAGCTCAAGCCATGCACTTCACAAGTCTAAAATGGACAACCTATAAAACTTCATGCAAGAAAAATACCTTGTAAAACAGGTAACACCTACTCACAAAGCCCCAGCTTGTTTGCTGACACAGTAAGCCTACACCCTTCACACAAAATAAATGTTCTGCCCAATAGGAAAGCAATGTTGCAATGCATCACTTTAAGCGAGTGGACCTCTGTGCCGCAACCACTGTCTCTTAACCTTTCCTTAATTTGTCTTGTCTTGTTATGAGCTCTCAGGAACAGCTCTGTCCTTTCACTACCAACATGTGAGCTCTGCCTGCAGCCGGACCCCATCAGGCTGTGTGCAATGTGAGAGGATGAAAATGAAGACTTTTTTTTTCTCGTGGCTCCCGGCTAGAGTCGACGCAGCTGTTTCCTCTTGTGTTGGGTCTTTGAAGAGGCACAGAAATACTGCATCGCAACATTAATCCGACACTCTGCCCTATGCACTCCTTCCTGTTGTCAGAGCTTCATCATTAGTGTGTTTCCAATGAGAGGCTAATAAAGAAGAAGTTACTGCAACTTTCCCTGCACACTTGATTTACTGCCACCACCTTTCTGCAGCACACAGACATCAAACACTTCATTTCAACAGAGAGCTGATAAGGAAACGTTATCTCAGTGTGAAGGAGGCAGTGACCTCCCCTCTGGCTTGTAAGAGGTTGCATGAAAATATTTGCAGCATTGTCCGGCATTACCGCCCTCTCAGCGCCAAGTATAATAATGAATAGCTGCAGGAAACGATCCAGTGCTGAGAGCAGGATCACAATACATAATCTGGTTTCATCAAGCTATTAAAAAAAGACATGCTTCGTATTAGGAGTGAATAGTTCTCACATGTGAAGGACATCATCACTCTAGGTCAACAACCTGACACATATTTGGGGAAGGTTTTCACCACAAGAAGGAAATTGTAAACCAGTGAGGCTCCCAGTGCAGGAAGCCTCCTTTCATTGTGGATAATATCACCTTGAAAACATGGTGGTCCTCTGTAGACCCTACACAGAGACACTAAGAACAATACCCGCCAGGCTACTTTACAGGCCTGGAAATAACATGTTAATAATGATCCCAAATGTAACATCCAAAAAAGTCTTAATCCATGTCTTCTGGAACGGTTGCGTGCAACATGTTTAATTTGTAGGACTTGTTTATGTTGTGTTTATTCCCTCTCATTCCCCCGGACACTTTGGTAACTCCAACCCTTCATTAAGGCTTATTACGCACACCACTCACTCAACATCTGGCCCGGGGCTCGCAGAATGGCTCATTTGCCGTGCTTTTTATTGCAGTCATATAGTTGGAGTTGTAAATGAATGTGTGGCTGTGTATTGTTTTGTTGTGGTGAGCACACAGTACTATTCTCACCAGCGACTCGGAGTGTTAATTTGAACTAGTTACAGTTTCACATCCTCTCAACACAGTTTTCGGGGTGGAAAAGTTTAAAGAAACAAGTGTAATTTGTGAATTATAGCTTTATTAGAAGATACGAACCGACAGTATTTAGACACAAGTGAAAGTTGGTTGATCAATTTAGCCCCCTGGCCTGTGATTGGATGAATGTCTGTAGAGTAAGTGGCACGTAGTGGAGGGATTGGCAGCTCTATAACTCCCTCAGACAGGTTTGTCATCTGTGTCAATGACCCACCAGGGAGCCGGCCCTAATATCAAACCCAATGCTGATGGATGACTACAGTTCCAGCTGTTAAGGCACTGTCACAAACAGGTTCCTCCCTAGCCGTGTGTGTGTGTGTGTGTGTGTGTGTGTGTGTGTGTGTGTGTGTGTGTGTGTGTGTGTGTGTGTGTGTGTGTGTGTGTGTGTGTGTGTGTGTGTGTGTGTGTGTGTGTGTGTGTGTGTGTGTGTGTGTGTGTGTGTGTGTGTGTGTGTGTGTGTGTGTGTGTGTGTGTGTGTGTGTGTGTGTGTGTGTGTGTGTGTGTGTGTGTGTGTGTGTGTGGTGTAAAGCCTCGGTCAACCTTGATTTTCTCAGTCTGTGACCACAAGAAGCACTGCTGTCATTTTTTTAATTTGTTGCTGTATTTCTAATTTTTTTGCTGCAATTATCATCTGTTGGCTGTTTATTTTAAATAGTGAATCACTTTTAAATAATAGTTAGCAACATGTATGTTTTCATGTAATTGTGACAGAGGTTGAGGTGTTACTTAAATCTGTATTGCTCATTTGTTATATTTTGCTATATCTGGATACACCCATGTTTCAGTCTTAAATGTACATTTTGGACTCAAGCTGAGCATGTGACAGAAAAATCAATGCATTTGACGAAATACAGGCGTTTTATTCTCAGACTGTTCAATTTAGTTGAGAATAGGTCGATCTATGTTTAGCTTATGAATTGTGTAAGTGTAAAACAGAGCGTCTTTATAAATTACATCTTCGAGTTTAAGGAATTAAAAGGATTAATTGAAGACTACCTAAACATTTTTTACCGAAACATCACATGAATACCTCAAACAGGGACGTAAAGGTTTGAATTAATGTTGGAGGTGAGAGAACGTGCTTAACGCTGGCACCTCTCTACACGCTCTCATTGTTTCATTGTGCTGCCTCGCTTCTTTCAGCAAACGTGGTTCATAGTGGCTCAAGTGTAAACTACAGTACATCGCAGGAAGGAAGAGGGGCCTGGGGGTGGGGGTTGGGAGCAGGATCCTAGACCATAAAACCTGGCTGCCGCCCTCCTGCATTGTTCACCAGCAGCACCACTCAGCCCAGTTTCACTGTTTTGCTCCCTGTGCTGTGTGTATCCTGTCCTTCAGAGGCAGCAAATGTTGTTGTTGTTCATCACCGGACAAAAAGGCTGCTCGTCTGCCTTTGTTCCCACCATGCATGAAGACTCTTCAAGGCAGGATGAAGGTTGTGCTAAAGAAGCTAATGAATCAAATACAGTTTGACACAGTCCTCACCTGGGTCCAATCAGACACATATCAGGTTGCATGCATTAGTCTGTATAGAAAGCACAATAAATAATACATTTACCTAATTCCAGCCTTTCATCTGGATGGTAGAAAATCCAAATCTCCTCTTAGCACCACCTTGTGGGGGGACTGAGTTGCCTTACACCTTTTTAAATTAATTAACTGCAGTTTTTAACAGACTAATCTGATACTAAAAAATAGTGACGTACAACTAACAAAACAGAATGTTAGATCAGATATTGATTGTCCTGCAATATGCAAAAGTAGGAAGTGCAAATGTACTATTAAAAATGAATGCTGCCCCAAGCTGTGTCTATTTATATGTGTTAAAACAGTTAACTCTCTATCATGAAGTATTTCTCTGTTCTTCTGCGTGCCGTGAAACATTCAGCATGTTCGCAGCAGGAGAGTACAACATTTGTGGAATGCAGAAACTTCTCTCTCCGTCTCTGTGTGATTTAAGGCTGTCAAGGAAGCCGAGCAGATGACTGCAGACTGAAGCTGGACATGACCATGAAGCTGAAGTCCTGCAGAAACAGCTCCCCCTGCTGGCCGGGTACAGAGGGATCTGAAAACACTGAAAGAGAGGTAGGAATGTGGTCACTTAATATACACATTCAAGATTCAAGGCCTTATTGTCATGTGCACATTAGCTACAGTGTAGATATGGCAATGAAAAACTTAATTCACAGGGTCCTCCAACAGTACATCATGAATAGGAAATAACAGATAAAATAGTGTAAGACAATGTTTTGAGATATGTGATTAAATACAAATACGATAGAAATAGAGCAAAAGTGTGTTGTCTTAACTACATTTTAAGTCGGGTCTCATTTGGACATGAAAAAATCAAAAGGTTAAACATAAAGGATGTAAAATACCGAACATAAAGTTTTGTCAGTGCATCTTAAGCATTTTCTTTATTTTTAGAGATTCTGTGTCAGGTATTAGTACCAGTCTTTAAATAGGATGCCAGTTTTCCCACAAACACACTTGTTTATTCCAAGTTCATCTGATTACATAACTACTTGTGTTCCTATCACTCCTCCTGCTCGTCTACCTCTTCTTGCGGGGACCAAAACTGTAAACACGGGGCAGAAAACGCCTCTCTGATCCCAGCTGGAAATAGAAAGCTGGAGACTAGAGAAACATTTTTTGCAAACCGCTCGACACTCCACACTAAATGCAGCCTTTCTCCAAGATCAGAGGGACTGATGAAGCCTGTCATAATCATTTCTGTGCTACATTAACAGAAGCAACACTGCAGTTTGCCTTGGCGCCATCAAGTGTTGCTCCACGGCCTCAAGCATTTAAAGACTCCAACTCCACTCCTGCTGAAGTGAAGGGTCAATGTCCGTCTGAGTTTAGGAAGCGTTACATCAGGAGGACTCAGAGCTGCTTTTAAAAACTCTGTTTATACTCATTGGTAGATATTCAAACTACCTGTAGTGTGAGTATGTCCCATTAAACCCGGGCATATGCAAACATCACAGAAGCCTGCAAGCCAAAATGTCTGGATAACAGAATCAGAATACCTTTATCTGTCCCACAGAGGGGACATTTACATTGTTACAGCAGAAAAGAGCCACATACAGCTTAATGTTACCTAAGAAGCCTGCATAAAAACGTATTAATACGTTTTGTTATTTTGGATAACTACATTTTGTAGTCCCTTATCAGATCACAGGGCTCCTGGGAAACACCTCACAGTTTCTGGGCACATGGTCTGAATTTTCAAAATCAATTTCTGTCTCACAGTTGGTTGCGGTGCCACTGAAGTCATCAGGGTCACGCACCTCCCTCCGTAGTCGTTTGCCAGCCGCTTCCAGCTGAAAAATTGAGCTTTCTGGACTAGAGGGGTATATGAACAGAGATAGCTTGACACCACCATTTGTTTGGCTCAGGTGAATTCAGCCAGACAGCAACACAGCCCCAGCTCTGCAGCGGGGCTTGCACTATGGCCAGATCCTACTGGACACTCATTCCTCAAAGAGGCTCCGCAGCTCAGCTCAGATACACTGCTACTGTACTATATGGAAAAAACACAGCTGGTATTAACTGTATATTTTACTTTAATAGTCAAGGGTTTAGTTTAGAATGTTAGGTGAAGTAGCAGAGTGACTATAAAAAGCTGTTCATGCATTACAATTAAAGAAGTGACTGCAATTCCAAATATATGCCACAAAGTAATTAAATAAATCCTTGTACGATGTGAGGGTCAGAGGACAGAGGGTGTCGTATTGCCATACTGATATTCTGTACAAACTGAATTCCACTGAAACAAAGGCTATATAAATAAACATTGATTGATTGAATAAAAACAATGCTAGCTCAATAAAATAACTAAATCCAGTCATAGAATACGTTTTTAGTATTAATACCACAACATAAAAATGTACGTAAATATCAAGAGTTAAAGGACTCATTGTGCCGCTGTATGGTCCATGTCATTGTTGTATTATAGATAATTGTACATGTCAGAAGCATATTGTTGTAGTTTGGTGAGGTGGAGCTTTACACTGTTACCCTTGGCTTATCTCAACAGCATCTCAATATGCTCAGTCTTTTTTCTTTTTTTCAAGTCTTGTCTAGCTCCATTATTCACTTTCCCTCAATATAAAAGGTTCTACTGTAACCGCGCACAATTACAAAGTATATCCATCAACTTCAGAGACAAAAATACAGCGGTAATAAATATAATCAGACTGTGTTGACAGATGTTATCTTTCACACATTAATTTCTCTGCTTTTTATTGGCTGCGTCCTGTGACTTGATATCAAGAGTTTTGCTGTAACTCTTGTGTCGACTGCTGCAGTATTCATGCTGCGTTCAGGTACGGACAGAAGCAGCCTGGCACCTTGAGTGTAATGAATTTGAATCTGTGGCTGATTCAGTATTAGTCTGGGTTACTGCTCAGCCCTGCAGGAAATGAATTGCCCTTTATTTAACATTACAAATTACAGGTGACCCACAGTGAGGAGCGCTGTGAGTTTGAAAGGTGCGACAAATAGATTTAGAAGGGCAATGATTCCCTCCTAGACTCCTGTTGTGCAAACGCAAGAGATTAAATGACAGAGGATATTAGGAAATCATTTGTGATTCCCAGTGTGATAAACGTAATGCGGTTAGGAGGCAATGAATATGTCTGTTTTGGTCGCAATTAAATCAAATTAGGTATTAGATTACATTACATTGATTTGTTGTATTGCAAATTGTCATGTTGACGGTGCTAGCGGAAGGCAAATTAGGATATAAGGTTTGCAGAGCTGCAGGGGATGATATGTTATACAATGTGATGGTGTAAGTGCTTCAAGTTGGTTGAAACAACAGCATCATTAGACGTCCTGGACACTGTGGTAAGGATAAGATCCTCCGTTGTAGTCAGTTTTGTCTTCTGCCAATAATTAGTCGAGTGATAACCGAGCTAAATGCTGCACAGTGAAATCCCATGGTCAGCATAAAGGCTGAGTCACGCAGCAGCTACTTTGCTCTTTTAGAGATCATCCAGCCAGAGTAAACCATATCAGTCGAATGCTAGGATCATAATACATCAGAGATAAATCCATCAGTCCCCTCATGGAGGTTTTGGTGGCAAATGTGTTCAAACCACGCTTTACACCATTTCAGGCTCTCCCTCCAGCCCATGACTTGGCTTGTTGAGTAATGAAGTGTTGGAGTTCAGTAATGAGACTGTTTACAGGGCGTGCTTGTTTCACATGAATCAAACCCAGTGTGTGGTTAGATAAATACCAGCTTGGCCCTGCACGAAGCCAGTCAAACCTTCTCCTCCGCTCAGGAAATGGCAGCCAAATTCCTGTGGAATGAATGAAGAGGAAATCTGCAAGTGGCAGCCTACCACGAGATCACTCTGAAAGGAGAGGGTGGAAAAGCTGTGGCCCTTTCCTCTGGCGTGGACCCGGGCCAGGGCTCACTAGGTGAGACTGATGGAATAATAATACACATCCTGAGTGTTCTTTTCATTAGCAGCACGGTTTCATGTTTTTCATCATCCTGCTGAGAGAAATGGAGAGACCCTTATTTCTGAGTTGGACAAATTACCCTTTCCCCTCTGGGAGATGCAGCTGCATTCAATATTGTGTGTCTCTATGTGTGTGAGTGCATATATGTGTGTGTGTGTGTGTTTTTGTATCAGTGTGTTTCGGTTGGGGGTCGTGGCTGGATTCAGGGATTTCCTGTGGAAATAATAATTAACCACAACATGCACACAGAGCCGGCGATAAACGCTTGGCTCCCCGCTAAATATCCTCTTTTACAAGCAACCAGGATTCATCTCATTTCCTACATGAGATCTGGATGTGAAGCAAAATTCCACTCGGATATAAACAGTATTCGTTTTAATGCCATGACCTTAATATGTCAGGTGTGTAAACCAGTCCAGGTTGTTGGAGCTGAAGTGACGGCATGGGCCGTACATATTGAAAACACATTATCGGTGATTCATTTTAGCCCTTAACTAAAGCAATCCTCCATTAACTCCACCTGCAAACACTTCATATCCCAGGTGACCTATTTTCCCAATTACCAATGCCATTACTCTGCACTTCCCTTCCACACCAGCCGTCACCAGACATTCAGATTAGCGCAGATTTCATAGGAATTCCTCTGATGGTTGCATTAGTGTACATTTTTCTGCACTCTTATTACAGAGCACAGAGACCAAGAGTTACAGCTCCTCTCAAATGAAACGGGCTTGAGTGATAAATCTCCCGCACTAATGCACACGCTTAAGAGTTTCTGACTGTAAATAAACTCATGGGAGACATGCTGTACTTACATGGGAAAGCCTTGAGGAAATGCCTACCCCCCCCCCCCTTGTAAGAACATATGGGTGTGTATGTCTGCAGCCAATCAGGATGCAAGTTTAAAATGCCTTTCACTAAGGACCCTTTGCTGTTTTTGTCCTTTTGTGTGTGTGATAATATGACAAAGTATTTCACAAAATAAGACATAAACCTATTTAACTCATATTGATCACAATCAATTACTATTTTTCGTCAATAAAGCAGGCAGAACAAAAACCTGTGTGAAGATTTGTCAAATAACTGGGACGAAAGTTCACTCTGGGTCAATGTATGGCTTTTCATCATGATCATCAAAGCATCATCCATCTCTCTGTGCAAACACTGGCGACACCTTAATTGCCTTTGATAACACATTCATCCTGTCAAAACGAGGTGATAATAAAGTCGTATCCACAGCAGCTATCAATGTCTGAGATAATCACTGTTCATGCACTGTTTAAAAAAGAACGTTACAGTAAGACACGTCTGAGGAAAATCTGGGCACAATTAACCTTGTTCTTGTGGGCATGAGAAGCCCCTTCATTAATTCATACATCCTTTTTTACAATCCCAAAAACTTACACAAAGTACAAGCCACTATCTAACAACACACATTGATTGAAAAGGAGCAGAGAAAACAGAAACTGTGTATTACCAGCCCTTAACTCAAAGTAATCGCGAAGATGTTCTGCCAATATTTTCAATAACCTTTAATGAGACATGTTCTCCACAGCCCGACAGATACACCATTTTTTTTTTTTTAAACCAGATGTGTGATTTAAAAGTCTTA
Organism: Pseudochaenichthys georgianus; assembly: GCF_902827115.2. Taxonomy (NCBI): domain Eukaryota; kingdom Metazoa; phylum Chordata; class Actinopteri; order Perciformes; family Channichthyidae; genus Pseudochaenichthys; species Pseudochaenichthys georgianus. Next base: position 28,441,829 of record NC_047523.1, on the reverse strand, counting down.
AAAGGATATAGTGACTGATCGTTCATTTTTTAAACATTTAAATTAGGAAATCAACTTGTCAGTGCTCTCTGGTGGACAAGCGTAATATTGACAATGTTTCTAAATCACCCCAGTTTGACAATACCTGCATATTGACTTTCATAAAAAAATAATACCCCAGTATCAAGTAGCTATTGGCTGAAATATTAGCCTTGCCCTGTGCACATTTGCAAACAATGACAGAAGACTAAACACCATGTGCATCCATTTTGTTATCTTAAAACATGGTCCGTTATCTTCAAGCAACTGTTACCACTGAACAGATGTTGCATGCTTTGATCCTTCCTCTTGTTCATACTGGATATTAAGAAATCCCTTTCTTTCTTTCTTTGATGCCAGAGACGGGAACATAATCCACAGTCATCATTATGTGCAAAACTATATATTTTTTGTACAATATTCAGTCTTATTGTGCACTACTGCAGTTCTGCTCTGCGTCTGTGTGAAAGTGACTTGCCTGGCTTTTACTGAATATAAGAGAAAGCATCTGAGGCGGCAACGTCCCGATGGGCTACAGATGGAGCAATTAAAGGCGAGCCACAACAATTGTCTTTTCTTGAGGCAGACATATTGGAGGATGAGTAGAAACAATGCATCCCGTTTAGAATATTTTACTGAAGTTCACAGAAAACAATATAACTAGCCACAGGAGGACGGAAAATGTGATGCTGCAACTAAAATACCTGTCTGTGTTGTTCAGGGAATATATATTTTGCTATTAGGTGCATCCTGATAGTTAAGATGTGTGTTTGTATGCAGTGTGTTTGCCTTTTTGTAAGATGTATACAACACAATAAATTACCTCTATTGGAAGATTTCTTCACCTTTTCAGTTGTCAATGGTTCCCAGTTCAACAAAAGCCAACATCCTGAACTAGTTGTTTCCTAATGAGAGGATTTATGCACTGCATTTTGAAGAGCAGGCTGTCCTGGCACGTCGCCCTCTAATAGACCACCTCCTCAGCTCAGTGGGTGAGGGACGACAGCAGGAGGCAGTTGGGTGGAATTGTATTTTCTCTCTCATCATGGGGTCTCGCTGTGCTCTGGAGGTGTCGGGACGCTGTGCAGAGTTTGATGATATCAGGTTATAATTAATACAGAAATCAAATTCCACCCACTTTGCATCCTCTCAAATTTGATTATTTTGTTGTGGGCTAACATACTGTAGCACCATCTTCTCCAAATGTTTGAACCTGTTTACTGTCTGTGCTTCACCTAAGAATAGACTTCGTTATATCCTTTCTAAATCACCCTTGCAGTAGCTTAGTCTATGATTTAAAGCCTCTTTACCTCTTTTTACAAAGCCAATTTCTCTCAAATATGCATTTATAACCCTGTTTTTGTGATAAACATGCTCTCAGTCTGCTATTAGTTGTTACTTTTTACAACAGTGTCAGTTACCTTTCTAATGTTTTGTACTGGAGGCGTGTTGCTGCAGCAGGAGCGCAGATGGCTCGCACATCAGACACTCAGCACATTACTACATTATGGCAATTAAAAGAAGAGGACCTGGTGTGCAGAAATGGAGGGAAAGATGCTTGTCTTACAGTATGGCTCAGGGCCATTTGGTCAGCAAGTCCTAATAAAGGACTTCCAACTGAACCAGGCCAGCACTCTCTGTTTTGATAAGCAGCCAAACAGCCAGCCTTATCTGTGATTTTGTCGCATTTGTAACCTGATGCGGTAATGCTACCTACAGACCTTAGTTTTTTTTTGTCTTTAAAGAGGGCTATTCTCATAATCTTCCAGATGTAGGCAATTCTGTCTACCAAGAAAGAAGAAATATTTCCACAGACTAGATGAATTATTCAAGAATAGTTCAATAGACATGTGAGAAAAATACACACAAGGTGATTGATACCACTGTCATGTCTTTGTCTTTGATACAATTACGTTAGCTTAGCTTTACATAAAGACTGGACACAGCCGGCCAACATTTGCTAACAAACACTTATTGAGCTCACTTCCAAATCGCATCTTTGTTTTCCTTCTAACAAACATGACAACAACATACAACAAAGTAAATACAACACATGATTAGGAGGCTTTGTGCTAAGCTAACCACCATTTTGTTGTACACACTTGACAAAGGAAATAATTGGATTAGATCTAAACACTGTTTTCACGTATCATAACTCAGGCATTATACTAGGTAAAAACATGACGTGTGCTTTCATAAACATCCTTTAAAAACATGTAGGTAAAGTCTTTTTCCCTTTGGGTTGAGTGTAAAACTTATATGACCCAGTAATAGCAACATGAGGTTAGAGACAGGGTTACTAAACTTGTACATGTGAACATTTCACACATGCTGAAGTAGTTTTCATGGTCTTCAGCACATCGTTCCCCCCATACCAAACGCTTTACGCCTGCTGGTGCTGCATACAGTCCCTGGTTATAATATAAAGGTCGTTGACAGTTGGTTGTGTACTACCAACACATCCTCACTCCCAGGTCGGCCTATGTTGACGTTATGTCAAGTCCCCTGCCGGCTTCTTCCAACGCAAGGGGGGGGGCCTTAGATTCCATTTTCAACGCAAGGGGGGGGCCCTTAGCGTCCATTTTCAGCTTTCCGGGATGTCCATATGCTTCTATGGACGCTCATGGAAGCACGGCATTCGTTTGTGTCGACTGCCCTTAAAGGCAATGAGAGCGTCCATTCTCATCGGATAACGGAGAATTGTACAAGGAAGTAAGTTCCGGAAAGTAAGTATTCCCCTATAAAGTAAGGGGAAGTAAGTATTCCCCTTACTGACGATTGATTTTACAGTGATATCTGCACTACTCATCGACTAAAAAACATCAGATTATCCTTGTTAATTACACAACATTGATTGGTTTAAATTGTGTGCAATGCTTTTGTATTTTTCCCCTTCGATTCGGAGAAACAAATCTTTTTTCGGATTAAAGCATGGCAGAAGACACTACACTACCCAGAATCCCCAGCTATCGTTTGGACTACACCATAAGCTCTGTTTGACGTCACGTGATCTTCAAATTTCTCCCTGCAGAAAAAAAACATGGCCGAACTTCGTTTTATTCTCGGTGTAAAATGCCTATTTTAAAGTTAGTTTGGCCATTAAAATGCGTTTAGATGTCATTTGATGCGAGAAATATGAGTTGTTATTTCAGATGATGTGTGCAGTGGATGTACATGATCTTTAGTTTGCTAGTTATTACGAAGATTACTTCAGGAAATTGCGTCCAACGTTTTCATTGTTACCAAGGTGGTTGCTAGGGACGCTGCTATCGATATTATTTCTGTTATGTTGTGTAACTGTTTAATGGTGTTATCTTTATTGATACCCCCTTCCCCGTCAATGTATAGTGTTGGTCCACAGCGCAAACATATTAGTTTAACAAAATCCGCATCTAAAGATACGTTATTTTCCCCTGTGCAATTCCAGTCTCACATCTCAGAGCACATCGTCATTAACAAATACCGGAAACAGACCGAAAACATTTAAAAAAAAAAAAATAATACCTTATTCCGAGTGTGCTTGCTTTTCTCTTTGAAAGTCATCACATACCGGCATTGTAATACACGGTTCGGCTGCATTAAATATTACATATCTGCCGTAGTTCTGTATTTATAGAGCCCTGATGAGAAGACCTCTAGACAAACATGAGGAACTGAAAACGTGACGTGGATCATAAATATATCAGCCATTAAACAACATCTTACATTTCTTTTCACACAATACGTCTCCTTGCAGTATCAACACTAATTCGGCTGACTTTTATATTTGATCCAATTGGTAGATAGGCTGTATTTACACCATAAAGGTGCACAGCTGATATAAAGGGACACCTAGTGGTTAAAGCATGTTATTGAATTTCATTATTTTTATTATTAGATATTAATAGGATCCTTATAAAGTATATGCATTACTCGTTATTCTCTACTAATAGTTAATTAAAGACTGTATATAATTAGGGTTGGGTACCGAGAACCGGTTCCGGTTCGGAACCGGTTCCAACATTTCGATTCCAACGGCATCATTTAGAAATGTGAATTTCGGTTCCGCTTTTCGATTCCTGAGGAAATGTTTCTCGCCGCTCTCCGTAGCCTACTGCATGACTGCAGCGGGGCGGGAAATGTAGCGTTGTATCTACATTTCCTACAGTGTAACCTGAGACCAGGGCCGGCCCGTCGCACTGGCATTATAAATGTTCGCCTAGGGCGCCAGATCTGTGGAGGCGCTGCGCTGACAGCTCTGGGAGAAAAAAAAAAATGTTTTGACCATTGGTGCTCATCCTAATTTTCGGCCTTGATATAACAACATTCATAATTAAGTAAATGTAACACCCTTTTCATCCCGGTTACACTTTTCATTTCCCCTGTACGATGGGCGCTGCAAGTGATGAAAATGGGGGATGTTGGCTTATCTGGCAACCGCAGCTCACAGCCAAAGTGCGAGTGAGCTAGGGAGAAAGGGAGGGCTCTGTTGTTATTAGCATCTGGTGCTAGCTGCTCTAACGGAAAAATAAGATGTTTCTACAATGATGTGGAGGGAGAGTCCTCTCCAGTCAGACTGAGAGGCTGATAACTACAGCTCAGTGAGGTAAAGGACTCGTGAGTGTTTAGATAGTTCACTTTAGTCTAAGTTATCTCAATGGGTCTCAAACGTTTTGATCACAATTTATGTAAACACATATTTCCAAGGCACCCTTTACAATTATTGGGATAAAACAGGTTTGAAATCACTCCAATGTATACTATAGGACAGTAAACCAGACATATCGTTTTAAACTGGAGAGATAAAAAATATGCATAAATAAAATAATAAAATAAGATATGAATGAACAACAAAAATAAAATGCGTTACATGTAGTCTATTTGTTATTTAATTATTAAAATGTAAACCGATCTTTTTCATATGGGTGTTTAGAGTTGTACCCCCTAGATCTAGTCTCTAGTAATTCTGCGTGTGCACCAGATTGAAGCATTTTACTTCAACATGTTCAAACATTTCTTCCCGGTACCTATGCCTGAGAAGGCAGATATGCTTGTTTTTCTCAACAAGAACTGTTTTTAAAAGTTGGACTGTTGCACTGTTGTAGCTTCAGTGGTTCTCAGGTTAAAGTTACATAGCAGTGAATATAAACAGACTGATTAATGTGAATATTACTTTAAACTAACCTGTGTAAAAGTGTCTCGAATAAATGTAATTTTTTTGGTGGAAGAAGCATGTATAATTTTTTTACCCTGCCCCTCAAAGAATCGGAATCGAGAACCGTTAAGAACCGGAATCGAAAAGTAGAATCGGAATCGTGGAAATTCAAACGATACCCAACCCTATATATAATGACTATTTTGCACATCCCTTTCAAGATTTCAAGATTTTCTAAGGTTTATTGACATATCATATAGGCCTACACAACTATGGTGTAGTTCTGCACTGAATGAAAAACTTGGGTTGCAGGTTCCTCAACAGTGCATTACAAGACATCTATCAATATGTGTGCATACCTCCAGCAATGTTAACTATGTTGAAGCACTTATTTTAACTGATATTATACATAATGTATTATACTCTTATAAGATGTATGCAGATATTTCATCTCCGGCCTTGTCAGGTATTGAACAATCAATAAATAAAGAACACAGAATTGTTAAATATAAAACACAGAATTTGTGTGATTATACTAAATGATTTACAAATAAACACAACTGCATATTTAACTGTTACACATGCTGATGTAATGCAAATGTTCCAACTTGGGATCAATAAAGTATATCTTATCTTAAGCTGATCGATGGCTACTGCCATATTTGCAAAATTTGCCTCTGAACCTTGACAAGTGCATGTTTCAGGCTTATCAATTAATGTAATGTAATGTAATGTTATCAATGAACAAGAGGAGGGGTCACAAACATAAGACCAGCTGTTAAATAAAGCTCTTCTGACCTTAGCTGGCATGTGTGTATATATATTAATGCTGCCCATTATGGGCACGAGCAATTTTCACCCATTTATTAATTATATGTTAAATGTGAGTGTTTCCTATCCCCTAAACCTCCAGGGATGTACACAGTTTAATACTGGCAACTTCTTATTATGGGAAATACGAAAACGTCTTTTTAAAACTACAACTCCCAGTAGAGACGTGCCATAGAGAACATGTTGCGAAACAGAATAGCCAGCATGTGTAGTTCTGGGGACGGGGTGGGGGTGGGGGAGGGGGGGACGCGGTGGACCCGTTCAAATCCAGTTTTGAACAGTCTGCCGTGGTTCCATCCCATTTCAAGTGCTGTTCGAGGCTCGGTAACCCTCGGAGCACACTCTCCAATCACAGAGCTTGAGGACTATCAGGGGGTTTGTCAAACAGAGCACATGGTGTAGTCCAAACGATAGCTGGGGATTCTGGGTAGTGTAGTGTCTTCTGCCATCCTTTACTCCGAAAAAAGATTTGTTTCTCCGAATCGAAGGGGGAAAATACAAAAGCATTGCACACAATTTAAACCAATCAATGTTGTGTAATTAACAAGGATAATCTGGTGTTTTTTAGTCGATGAGTACTGCAGATATCACTGTAAAATCAATCGACAGTAAGGGGAATACTTACTCCCGGGTGTACAATTCTCCGTTATCCAATGAGAATGGACACTCTCATTGCCTGGGCAGTCGACACAAACGAATGCCGTTCTTCCATGAGCGTCCATAGAAGCATATGGACATCCCGGAAAGCTGAAAATGGACGCTAAGGGCCCTCCCCTTGCGTTGAAAATGGACTCTAAGGCCCCCCCCTTGCGTTAGAAAAAGCCGGCAGGGGACTTGACATAACGTCAACATAGGCCGACCTGGGAGTGAGGATGTGTTGGTACTACACAAAGCTATAAGGGGATGGCATAATACTTCACTTTTCATTGCTGTTTTTAAGAAATGACAAAGTATGAATTGGTTCGATGCAGTAATTAATCTGCATTATAATAAGAGAAAGGATTTACTTTTTAGCTCAAACTGTAATGAGTGCAGCAGCAGATGACGCAAAGACTTAATGAACAGGATTGTTTCGTCAGTAAAGATGCAGACAAAAGTTCGGAAACAATGAGTACTAGCTGCACCAGATATACTGAAGATATGATCTCAGTTTGACAAATGATTATGATGATTTTGATATTTCCCGCAGACAATTCAACTTTTTCATTTCCTGGTAAAATTGTCTCAGCTCCAGTCCTGTCCTGGTGGGCTTCCCTCGCGGTCCCGTCTCCGCTCTGTGGTTTTATTAAAGCTAACATTTCTCAGCAGGAAGATGGTTGATATGCAAAATGTGGAGCAGCTCACACCTCACGCTTTAGTTATTCTGGCTGTTTGAGAAATGAGATATGAGGAAATGCCCTGCTATGACACAACAGATAAGAGACATGAGTAATGTTCAGAAGATTTGGCTGTTATTACTCTTTATTATATTTCTTTTATTTGTACCTGAGTAGCTTAGGAGGAATAATGGTACTAGAGAGAAAACATTACGAAAGCATTTTATTACGAATATATTGAAAATAAAAACATGTATGCAAGCATGTAAATTCTGAGAATGTACTGAACTGAAATAGATCATGTTTGTGCTCACTGGAGTGTGAATTCATTTGCACCATTCAGCCACCATATTAATAAACCATTATTTATCACAAATCTGCACCATTCACTATTTTGCTGTCTGCCATGCAATGTAATTACAGCAGCCCAAAATGTCAATATATTCTGGGCGTCACGTGAAAGTAGATTAATCTAACGCCTTCGTGCACAGGTCTCATTGTTTCTAGATTTCAGAAGCTATTATTTTCCTTTTTCTTGTTTAACTTGTTTAATACAATAATTAAAACATTCAAAGTCTGGCATTGTGATGATGAGATGGGAGCCTATTTTAAGTCAAGTAAAACTGAATGTTCATAAACATTATGAAGTTGTGACTCAGACACACATAATGTGAGTCTACAGCAACAGTTTGCACATTGTATTATTATTTATCATAGGCTGTGTCAACTCAAAGGGACAGATCCTTTCTTCTCGCCTGCTTGTGTTGTCAAACTGGATCTGAGATACAATAAGATACAAACCCGTACAGTTTGAAAGCAAGGCAATTTCTCTGAATATAATTTTTGCTGGCAAGATGAAGAGAGAGGACCATGCTGTGTGAGGAAATTGTTCTGCTAAGTGACTCTTCCCCTCACATTGGCAAGCAGCATCTCTCCATATAAATGGCCGTCCAGGCTATTTGTCAGGAACACACATCAATCTCTGTGCGTCTCGCCTCAGAGCCAGGAGGCGAGTTGCTGTAGTGCTGCTGTTACCCGTCAGAAATGTGTCTCCTCAGGCCTTCTCGCTCTGTGGAGCATAGAGGAACAAAACTGCTGCCACTGTTTCTGTAGACTAGTCACTTTTATTAAAAAAGTCATTAAAGGAATTACAGGAGCTCAGCGAGAGATTTTTCTTGGATTAGTTTACTTTGATTTTACTCAATTCATCAAGCATGTAACTGAAGGCTGCAGTCATGTTTTATTGTATTAGCAGAGAAAACTCTTCTATTATGTGTTCTCTGCATATGTGAGGCAACATTTTTCTATCACTCTTTGCATCTGTGGGTGCTGATGACCTCTTAGCTTCCCTAAATATGTCAAAAATAAATATGGGGCCAGACGGCTAATCCAGTAAGGAGAACAATTATCAAACAGGATTTAATGATCAATTCTTCAAAGAAAACATTCAACAAGGTTCTAAACCTTTCTCAGGTACTGTCTGAATAAAGTGTGTATTCATGAGTATGTATACTGTATATACTAGGACCGATTGTTTTCTACTGATCAACTAAAACAGAGAAATGTCTTAAATGTATGGGACATCTCAAACAGCTGATGAAGTCCAAAATGTATCCAACATTTTTTTACATTTGAAAAAGTTCTTAAGCTCTTCACTCGTTTAAACCAGTGATTCTCAAATGGGGGTACGCGGACCCCTGGGGGTACGTTGGGATCATGGGCGCGGGAAGGGGGGTGCTGAGGGCGCTGAAGCACCCCCTAGCGGCAGGCAGGGGGTGCGGAGCTCCCCTGTCTGAATTATTATTTGACGGTTATTGCTGCTCCCGCTGTGCATAATCTGTGTAATATGTAGCCAATAAATTCCACATTGTTGGTAAAATAATATTTTGGCCTGCCCCGAATGTTGTTTCTGTAGCCCCGGACAATTCTACCTCCATAATATAATACATTAAACGTGCTTTACGTGAACCTCATCAAGACACTAGAGAGGACGACAGAACTGTAATTTCCCGTGTTCAGTGAATGCAACAGAGGCAAGACACCAGACCAATCAGAGAGTTGCATGGAAATAAAAGTGTGCTTGTGTCATTCAAGAATGTGACCACCTCAGGAGAAAACTGGGCTGTGATAACCTCAAACAACAGCTTCAGCCAGCTCTCCCAGGGGGCAGGACTGGAGGAAATTGAAGCAGGTAGCAATAATATAACCTAAATCTTAAAGGGAAAGAAGCCCGGCTCGTGGTCAGCAATGTGGGTGTGTGTGTGTGTGTGTGTGTGTGTGTGTGTGTGTGTGTGTGTGTGTGTGTGTGTGTGTGTGTGTGTGTGTGTGTGTGTGTGTGTGTGTGTGTGTGTGTGTGTGTGTGTGTGTGTGTGTGTGTGTGTGTGTGTGTGTGTGTGTGTGTGTGTGTGTGTGTGTGTGTGTGTGTGTGTGTGTGTGTGTGTGTGTGTGTGTGTGTGTGTGTGTGTGTGTGTGTGTGTGTGGAAAAATAGCGCATTTAGTGTGTGTAAGAGAGGGAGAGAGAGAGGGGGACCGGTGCCAGCAGCAGGGACCGTGTTGTTAGCATTTGGTTAGCTAGCTGCACTAACGGACATACAGAGCTGTTGGTTCCACAACAAGCTGGAGGAGAGCTCTCCTCTCAGACTGAGAGGCTCAGGTGAGCTAAAGGACTCTCTGAGTGTTTAGATAGTTAACTTTAGTCTAAGTTATCTCAGTGGGTCTCAAACGGTTTGGTCACAAATTATTCAAAAGACTATTTCCGCGGCACACCTTCATATGATCATTATTGTTATAAAAAAAATAAGAGAATAAAGGAAAAACAGTTATGAAATACTATATGGCAGTAAAACAAGAATACAGTTTGAAAGGGGAGTGATTTGTAAAATATCCATAAAGAAAAAGAACATCTGCTTACAGTTGTGTTTCATCTGGGTGTTGAGAGATGTATCCATAGATCTCTTAATGTTGCTCTCAAAGTGCACCAGATTGATGCTTTTAACTTCAATATTTAACAACAATCTTCCCGGGGGAGCATCCCCCCGGACCCCCCTAGAGGAGGTGAGGTCCGCTCCCCACTCGTAAAAAATAGCACTTTACCCCTGCCTATACGCCGTGAGCTGATTATCGAGCCTTCGTTGTAACAGTCGCAGGTGTACTGTGTGTTTGCGTGTGGAGAGTGCTTTTGTGCGTGCTCTATAGTGACCGTAATAGTGTTCACTGGAGTCCAGCACCTCAGCACCCCCACTCAAAATACCTTCCCGCGCCTTTGGTTGGGGTACTGCAAGGGGTACGTGAGATTTAAAAAAAAAAAAGGGTTAATTAAAAAAATAATCTTAGTAAAATAAGTTAAATAGAAAACACAATTTTATATAAAACATTCCTAGAACCACCAAGGTGGTCATCATATAAACATGTCAAATGTGTGTATTGTATTTTATAGTTTTTCACAATAACATATTACTTAAATTGAAAAACTCCTTGGAAAAATCTGTTTTATAAAAGTGTTATGTTGTTTTTTTTCATGCATAAAATGAAAATATCCTTAGTTTGTTGTAATGCATACCAAGAAGGAGTTAATACATCACACACTGAGGGAACATCACTATATTGTAATTATTTATATAGGCTTTTTTGTTCAAAACTGTTCGTGATCGGTCAGGGGGTACTTGGGCTGAGAAAATGTTTCAAAGGGGGTACATTACTGAAAACAGTTTGAGAAGCACTGAGTTAAGGGATATGAATTGAATGAGCAAATAGTCTTTGAAATTAAATAAATTCAAACCTATTCATCGCTCAAATCTTACTTATCTTACTTTTACTGGAGCCGCTTGAAATAAAGAATCACTCATCTTTCTTCAGCGTAGTTATTTCTGTACGTTTAGTTGTCTGACAATCATCGGTTACCATAAATCCAGCACATATATGCATGGATTTTCACGATTCCCCCCTTTACTCATGATTATATTGTCATGAGCCAGAAGAGTGTGTATTCAGGGGAATGTTTCTGATCTCATGTCCCGAACTGTGGAATAATGTAAGAGCACTGGTGTGTTGCTGCTGCGGCTGGGGGAGCGTGTTGCCATAAAATATTAACGACTTGGAAGCCCAGCCACCTGACAAGATGAATGTAATTGGCCCTCGCAGCTCTATCTGTGCATGTTAATGAGATGGGATGGTATTTAAATCAGTCGCGCCCCAGACACTGAGGCTGCAGACTAGAAAACCACAAACAAAGACGCAGTGAGAGAGCACGGATGCAGTGAGATAGATGCAGAAAATGTCAGTTATTATTCCATTTTGGGGACCTACTGCTTGCATCTCTTTGTATTAATATTGTTGTTTTTTTTAACATTTCCAGCTCAGCCCCAAACCCCTTTTGATCAAAATGAATGGAAACTAATGCTTAGATAAGACCGTTTTTCAGATGTTGTGAGGCAAACAGCGAGGAGATTGTGTTAGTGCAGAGATGCTGTGGACAAAATGCAGATATAAAGCCGAGGTAAAGGTGTGCACCTGCACAGCACCTGTCCTGTGGGGTCAAGCCCTGCCTGTCACCGGTGGTCTGGAACAAAGCTGTAGTCTCTAAAACAGAATGTGACCACCTCAGGAGAAAACTGGGCTGTGGTAACCTCAAACAACAGCTTCAGCCAGCTCTCCCAGGGGGCAGGACTGGGGGAAATTGAAGCAGGTAGCAATAATATAACCTAAATCTTAAAGGGAAAGAAGCCTGTGTGTGTGTGTGTGTGTGTGTGTGTGTGTGTGTGTGTGTGTGTGTGTGTGTGTGTGTGTGTGTGTGTGTGTGTGTGTGTGTGTGTGTGTGTGTGTGTGTGTGTGTGTGTGTGTGTGTGTGTGTGTGTGTGTGTGTGTGTGTGTGTGTGTGTGTGTGTGTGTGTGTGTGTGTGTGTGTGTGTGTGTGTGTGTGTGTGTGTGTGTGTGTGTGTGTGTGTGTGTGTGTGTGTGTGTGTGTGTGTGTGTGTGTGTGTGTGTGTGGTTAAGCCTCTCCGATTTCTGGAAAACTGAATGAATAAAACAAGTCAGCAGATGGGAAGCTGTGTCACTTTACTTTCATTATTCTGACAACTTTGTCCTTTTATGTGACAGCGCCGTGGTCATCCTCACTAGCACCTCGTAAAAAAAAAAGCTCATGTCCTCTGCTGCAGTCATGTGATGCTGGCTGCACCAAGGTGTGATGTATCAAAGCCCTGGTGTCTCAGACAGAAATGTTGGCATGCTGTGTTTGTATCTTTTTGTGTGTGTGTCTAGGAGGGACCTGACGCCAAAGGGTGGGGGAAGTGCAGGCAGGAGGACAGATGGTCTCCCTCATGGTGGCTGAAATAAAAGAGGGAATTAGAGGACTCCAAGGTGTACACTCTGACGGCAATTACAGCAAATAGATTGGAAGTGGACCTCCAGGCACCCAGGGAGGCATCTCCATGGGGGGGAGCTCCACCTCACCGCATCTGGTTCATACACCCCCAAAACAAGTCAAGATAAAACCACACACCCTGTCTCCCCCTTTAGCTGAGGCATTACCTCCTGACCATTAGCATAGTGTATATCAGAATAAGTGTCAGAACATAAAAACAAGACTGAAAATAAACTTCCTATGCGCTGCAGAGTTTGAAATGGATTCCTATATTACCATTTCTTCTTGCTTTAGATATGTGGCTGAAGGATTTGCAAAACCAATTTCAGACAACCCTGGGAGCTGTTTTGCTGCCTGCAGGAGTTTGAAAACAGTCAATTATTTTTGTCTTGCTTGCTTCCGCCCATTGATTCTCAAACGATTTTCACTGCCCCTCCAAGTAAGGATATGCAGCAATTGAATTAAATAAGCCAACCCAATCAATATGAGAGATGTAACACATCCATGCTTTGCTTCCATAGCCTGTGGAAGCTGAGAATTCATTGCAGATGAAAATGCAAACAGACTGAAAGATACTTTTATAGATCTATGAAAGCTGTTATGAAGTTTATAGATAGCCATCAAATATTTGGGATATAAAATATTTAATGCATTACTTCTGGCAATATTTGTGCGCAGAATTTCAAACAGAATTTGGGTCGCTTTCTTTCTTTCTCCCGAGCCATTTAGAGCAGTGGGGATCAGCAGATTCCATTAGCCTTGCCCTGTGGCTGAATGAGCGAGATACCATTTAGAGAATGTGTCTCTAACCCCAAAACCTTGTGTTCCCATCAATGCATAAATGATAGAGACACAGTCTAATGAAACAAAAGGCACCCTGCCAAAGTCGGCCATAAAAATGACATTTGGGGGAGAGAGACCTTAAGCTTATCCATTAACCACAGAAAAGTGTCTTCAGCGTTACTCACACACTGTACGATCTGGGATGCCAACGCCACTGAAATGCACACAAGACAACAGTAATAAAACTAAAGTGATTCAACTGCATCACTTTTTACTTAAGTGAATAAATTAGCAATAGATGTGAAAGATCCAATGGTCAAACTTAAGCAAACGCAGCCAAAATCGACATTTAACGTAATTCTATGGTAAACCTCATAATGATAATGAAGTTAATGGATCCTTCAATAACAAATATACATGATATCATCAGAAATGCCCTAAAAGAGGAAGAGGAAATAGATACCGAAGATGTTCCTTGTTGACTAGTACAGCACTATTATCAGCCTCACGTATTCCTGTGAAGATTTACACACCAGGCTTTAAAACAAAATGAGAAATCAGGATAGCATTGTGTACAATGTAAATAAGGCCGACTTTTGGCCCGTGAGTTATGGCCTCCAGAACTGGCTGCTTTCCCTTGTTGCATAAATTCATGAACAGTAAATCACTAGCTTCTGAAAAAACAAAGACAAAAAAAGGAAAAAGAAAACAAGGCATAAAAGATAATTAGGCAGTGAACACATGTAACCAATAAAATACTTTAGTTATTTGTACCCACATTATAAGAAGAAGCAGAGGGGGAAAGTCACAACATCAATATGTATCACATCTTAAAAAAGTAATTGCCTGCAAGAGTGAATTTGTTTATGGAACATACAATTAACATTAGACAAATGCAGGAATGCTTTAACGTAACATGTAGATGTGCAACATGTTTTAAGCCCAGCGCTTCTCCTAAAAGAAGAACACATTAAAGACACTTGAGTAAAGGAGAGAAGCAATGTACAGTAAGCTCACAGGAAACAAAAACGTTGTCATTGAATACAGTTTGTTTTATGTGGAATCATTAGGGAAAATAACATGGAAGAAAGCACAGAGCGAGTCTTACAAAAATAAAGTCCTTGTGTTTGGGTTTTTCTGCTCCAAAGAGTACACAATATCGTGCTCACAGTAAGTAGTGAATGGTTCGCATTTTTTGCGCATCTTATCTGGGTAGAAATATTCTCTTAGTATTAGGGTCAAAATGCAGAATCAGCATAGGCAGGCTTTGCTGAAATCCCTTGCTTTCTGTGTAGGGAATTTAATTTGGCATGTGACTTCTACATGTCTATTGTTGAAAGATGACAATTATACAGTGGCCCTGAAGTGCAAGACACCACAGCATTTCACAAAACACTACAGCATTTCAGAAAACACCACAGCATTTCACAAAACACTACAGCATTTCAGAAAACACCACAGCATTTCACATTGGACGGAAAGGGTATTCCTTTAGGGAGAACACTTCTTGTTTGTGATTTGACATAGCCAGCCAGAGAAGCACTGTATATTTCAAGGATGCTATGTCATCGAGTGCTGCCGAAGTACTGTTCCAATCTCCAGCATACTTGGAATTCCACAGAGGCCGCATCCTTGGTTTGGGGGAAATTTCGAGGCTGCACATGAGTAGGCTTTGCGCACGGACCAATTTCAAAAACCCTTGCAGAGAATGGCTGAACCGACGCAGCACACATTTAAATGTAAGTACTGTATGTGGTGGTGGCGTAGTTGTTATCACCAAAAATGTGTTCCGTGAAAGTAAAGCAAGTTCATAATTAGACATCGTGAGGTATTTATTTTCGGTACAGTTTATGTTGAAACCGTTAGAGAGAGTGGCACACTTGTTAGCATGTTCCATTCTTCTTCGTTTTCCAAAGCCGTGGCTTGGAAGCATACTTGCTTCGTTTCTGAAGGAAGTGATTCGGAAGTATGTGACTACCAAGCCAGCATCCTCGCGATTGAGAAACGGCCACCGTCACTCTGCAGTGTGTGTGTCGCGTCAATTACGTCACCATCCCACGACCTACGACCTAGATGACTCGGATTTTATTTATTTGGAAAATAAATTCAAGCCACCGGACTGATACAAATATATACTATGACTATTATATGCTACTGTATAAAGCACATTTTATTTGAAGTAAAACCCTACTTCCCGCGGCTATGCTCACAGTCCCTCATATCTGTTCAGAAACTGGACAAAAATTAAACACCACAGACTGTCTATGTCATGGCGAATACAGTTGCTGCTTTATTTATGTCTGTCTGACGTTGTGAGTGTGGACGGAGCAGCTACAGGTTAGTTTAGCCTGATCGATCCAATCTCCATTCAGAAAACACGCATTTTAAAAGGTTTTTCGCCTGCAGTCTTGTCTGCACACTTGTCAAAACATGAATTCATGGTTTTAACTAACCGGTATCAGTATGTAGTTACTTCAGCATCACTTTCAAACGTGTATTACAATTAAATCATGGTAAAATATGTTCATTTTGTTGTAGTTGGTATCTCCCATAGGGTTTACATGGAGATACGCCCCACCCCCTCTCCAGCGTGTCTTGTTTGAATGACAAGAGTAAACACAGCTGACAGCCGCGGTGAAACTCCAGTGATTAGAGCCATGTGAATATTGGGTAGTCTACCATATTATTTACATGGAGATAAGCCCCTTAAAAACCATGAATTAATGCTTTGACAAGTGTGCAGACAAGACGGCAGATAAACCTTTTAAAATGCGTGTTTTCTGAATGGAGATCGGATCGATCAGGCTAAACCAGCGCAGAGATGTGATAGGTGGGTCGCGAAAAAAAAATATATATTTAAAAAAAAAAAAATTGAAATTTTTTTTTTACATTTTTTTTCCACATTTATTTATTATTTATACACTGGTGGAATATCAAAACAACGGCCCGCCCGGGGTGCACAACGTATCAATGAAAAGCGACCCTCTACCACACAAAACAACACCTGTAGATAACCCAATTTGTGTTCTTTGAAATTGAAAAGGATATTGCATTGTGTTTGTTACTTTCATTGCAGTTGTATGTCTTGTAAGTGTAATTTGGCATGCTTTTATTTTGAAGGCAAGTTTACGCTGTTGACAGTTGTTGTTGCTATGGAAACGAGAAACGTTTCACAGCGGGCGGAACTTGTCATAAAGTTCGCGATAATAAAGCCCACCCATTTAGAGGGAAGATATGATTGGTCAATTGTACTGTCATTTGACATTACTCTCGTTCAGTTACTATAGCTGGCCCTCTGTGAATTCATAGCTGGACGTCCAATCAGCTCCTGTCTTCACAGACTCGCAGAGAGGAGCTTCTTTCATTTAACCCTTCACATTCAAACAGAAACTGAATAGGCAGATTCAAAGGATTTATTTCTTTGAAAATGTTATTTTAAATACAATTTAATCAAGTTATTTTTGGTAAAACTATTGACAAATATTACTAAAAACATATTTAAAAAAAATATATAAAGAAACATTTAATTTGTTTTAATGTTTTTAAATATTATTTTGTAGAATATCTTAGGCCCTCAGAGACAGGCTCGCCACTGGTAAAAATCTCTCATACACACGTGTGAAACGCTCTCACAGACACACACAACAGCGTTGCAGTCGGGAAGAAAAGCAATGTGGAGCGAGAGAGCAAGAGAGAGAGCACACCTTTATCTATTTAATAAAGTTGTACAAAATAAAGTAAGAAATCATTCCAATGTGTACTATAGGACAGTAAAAAGTTTAAAAGGTGAGTGATTAGTCAAATATGCATAAATAAAAAGAAAGAATGCTAACTAGGTAACATAAGATAAGAATAAACAAGTTTAAATGATTTGTTGTGATCATATTCTAAAGATGTTTGGATTATTGAAAAGTATACAGCTCCCTTTCATCTGAGTGTTGAGAACTGTATCCATAAATTCATGTTGGGCTCAAAGTAGGGCTGCTCGATTATGGCAAAAATCATAATCTCGATTATTTGGGTCAATAATTGATATCACGATTATTAAAAACGATTCACCATTTACTTTGAAAAACATCAATTTATTGAAGAAAGTAATTTGAAAAGTATGTTTTTAACAGTTGATTACCCTGAACTTTAAGTATAATTCAACTGAAAAACCTATTTAAAAAATAAATAAAATCGTTTTATTTCGATTATGTTGTTTTCATAATCGTTGCAAGCCAAAATCGTAATTGCGGTTAAAATACGATTTAATTGAGCAGCCCTAGCTCAAAGTGCACCAGATTGATGCATTCAACTTCAACATTTAAAAAAAATCTTCCTGGGGGTGCATGCCCCCGGACCCTCGAGGATGGTGTGTCCACCACCAAATAAAGCAGGTTAAAATAATTAAATTGCATACATTTTATTTTAGTAAACACTGAAAACGGGTCCCACAGACCCAAACAGCACTCAAAGGTTAAAGGTAGCATATAATAATGTTAAAATGTGCTAAATATATACACTGCAAAAAAACAAAAAAGAGGAGTAAAAGTAGCTCACGACTTGTTTTATTTTTTTAAAGTAACCCTCATCCTAAAAAAAGTTGGAGACCCCTGTTATAGAACGATACATTTGACAATTTTAAGCTTGGCCTACCATTTTATTGGAGCGATGATGAACAGGTGGGGAATGAAAAGGCCCACCTGTTCAAAGTGGGGAATGACAGAAAAAGTTTGAGAACCACTGGGCTAAACTAACCTGAAGCTGCTCCGTCCACACTAACAACAACGGCATACAGACATAAATAAAGCAGCGACTGTATTCACCATGACATAGACAGTCTGTGGTTTGTACATGTTTAACTTTTGTCCAGTTTCTAAACAAATATGAGGAGCTGTGAGCTCGGAGTGTGTGCTAACAGCTAACGGCTGATGTGCTGGGACATGTTGCGATGTCGGGTGCTGACTAATCACAAAAGCGTAATTTCTTGACTGGCAGCAAAAACAACCAATCACAGCAGTGCTTCTCTGGCTGGCTCTGTCCAATCACAAACAAGAAGTGTTCTCCCTAAAGCAGGGGTATTTAACTCAAATTCAAGGTCCAGTTAGATAAAATCTCCCCATGCAAAGGTCCGGAACTTCAAAATGTCTAACTTGTTTTATGAATTAGTGTGATATATATTGAAGTAGCCTGTAGCTTTATCAACTTCTGCATGTAATCAACAACTGACTGCCAATTAACATTGAACTATACAGATATACAGTAAAATACTGTGGATATGTGTAATGTTCCTCTCTGCCTGCATTTAAAAATAAAATAAATAAAATTAGCTTTTGAAAAGTGCATCTTAAAAGTGCTGCATAAAGATAAATAAAGTGGAGCAGCAGCTTGAGTTTCCCTTTTTCTTTCTTAACCGTTTCACATCATGACTTAACTGTTTCAGACGATTATGGAACAATATCAGTCTTTACACATCATAACAATTGAACAGTTTTAAAGTTTCTCTTTCTTTCCCTCTTATATTGCAGTCCCTCACTCACTTTTTTTTATTCAGTGCGAGAATTGAGCTTGAGCTTGTCCTGCCAGGAGTTTGTAAATGTGGGCTGAAATGGTGTCAGGGCCATTCTCATACACATGCAGGTGCTCATTGGTTAGCCTCAGTTAGCCTGCCCTGGAACGATATTTAGTTTTAATTTTGATCCTGGTGGACTGATCATATTGGGCTCTGAGACTGCTTATTTTTTGTGACCTCAGTTTTGACTTGAAAGGGAATGTTTGGTCAAACACTTTGTGTTTTGTCTCATAGTGGCGTTTTGGCACTTTTAATGAGCGCCACGGTCTCTGAACAGATGAGACACACTGGTTCTGTGATCCCAGTGGGCAGGATGAACATGAATGAGTCCGTCCACTCAGGGTTAAAAGCTCTTCTTGGAGAGCGCCATGTGTAATTATGTGTCTCTGTGGATGTCTGATCATCACCTCAAGCTCAACCTTGACAAGACTGAACTGCTTTTCCTTCCGGGAAAAGATTGTCCCACTCTTGACCTAACAATCAACATTGGCACCTCTGTTGTTTCCCCGACTCAGACTGCAAGGGATCTGGGTGTGACCCTAGATAACAACCTCTCCTTCACTGCAAACATTGCTGCTACAACCCGCTGCTGCAGATACACGCTTTACAACATCAGGAGGATGCGTCCCCAGCTGACCCAGAAAGCGATGCAGGTTCTGGTCCAGGCTCTCGTCATCTCACGCCTAGACTACTGCAACTCCCTCCTGGCTGGTCTACCTGCATGTGCCATCCAACCTCTGCAGCTCATCCAGAATGCAGCGGCTCGTCTGGTCTTCAACCTTCCTAAATTCTCCCACACCACGCCGCTACTCTGCTCCCTCCACTGGCTTCCGGTAACTGCTAGAATCCACTTCAAGACAATGGTACTTGCGTACCATGCTGCGAATGGATCTGGCCCTTCCTACATCCAGGACATGGTTAAACCGTACACCCCAGCACGTGCACTCCGCTCTGCATCAACCAAACGGCTCGCTGCACCATCGCTGCGAAGGGGACCCAAGTTCCCATCAGCAAAAACACGTGGGTTTGCTATCCTGGCTCCAAAATGGTGAAATGAGCTCCCCATTGACATCAGGACAGCAGAAAGCTTACACACCTTCCGGCGCAGACTGAAAACTCATCTCTTTCGACTCCACCTCGAGCGATAGAACTATTAACAAAGCACTTATATACTAATAAAGGGCTGGCTTATCTAAAGCCAGTTGAGTAGCACTTGAAATGTTTTTGCTCTATGAAGCCTGATGTACTTATATGATTCTGTTTTCTTCAAGTTTGTATTTTGTTGGTCGAATGCACTTATTGTAAGTCGCTTTGGATAAAACCGTCAGCTAAATGCAATGTAATGTAATGTCTCTCCCTGTCTGCCGCTAACACGCCTGTTCACTCTCCTCTCCGTCTTCTCTCATGTATCGCTAATTATTCTCTTCACTCACTTTCCTCTCCGCTTCTCTCTGCCGTGCTCTCGTCTCTTCTTCTGTGTTTCTCTGCCTGTATCGCTCACTCGTCTCTTTCGCCCCCTGTCGGCGGCGGTTAAAATAGAATCGCCCCGTCAAAATTGAAATCCCCTATTAATGTATTTATTATAGGTCTAGGTCCGTATAGGTCGGCGTCCGGATCCGGACCGCGGTCCGCCTGTTGCCGACCCCTGCCCTAAAGGAATACCCTTTCCGTCCAATGTGAAATGTTGTGGTGTTTTCTGAAATGCTGTTGTGTTTTCTGAAATGCAGTAGTGTTTTCTGAAATGCTGTTGTGTTTTCTGAAATGCTGTTGTGTTTTCTGAAATGCTGTAGTGTTTTGTGAAATGCTGTTGTGTTTTCTGAAATGCTGTGGTGTCTTGCACATCAGGGCCACCGTACGATGAGCCTCTCTCTGAAAACATTTCATTTGTCCAAGATGAACTTTGCTCTTTTTCTTTGTTTCTTCAAAAGTCTTCCTCCTTTTCCCTCAGAGCACCTTGAGGAAGAGTAGGCTACTGAAGTTAAAGTATACTGCAGACGTTCATGATGCATGTAAATCATATGTTTTAAGCTTTAATGTGCCGATAAACCAAAAATACTTTAGATTTTAGATTACACTTCTACCTTACTCTTTATTTGACATGTCAAATACATACACACTGTGTGTAGAGTATACAGGAATTAACTATTTGTTTTTAAAGTTTGAGCAATCCTGGGAGTACTTGCAGCAGCTTCTTAAAATGCAGGGAATGAAAACATCTGACCTTCACTGTGCATGACTGCTGTGTTTATGTTGGAGAGAAAAGTCTGTGAATAAAAGTAAGAAAGTTTGTTGAACTCATAGGGTCATAAATCATACACAATACTTCTCCAAATGAAATATACATTTTAAATAGTAATAATAAGTTATAATAAACAGAAACCCAACTGTGGAATGACACATCTTTACAGTTATTTTAGTAGTTTTTGTAAGCATTATTTGAGTTAAAGTATTGAAGAATACATCTTTGGAACACTTTCCAAGAACAAGTCAAGCTCTGTTTTTCTAAAGAGAGACCAGAGTAATGACTCTTTGACTATTACCCTAAATGAAGGTTTGCAAAAAACAACAATTGACCTAAAACAAACAGTGGTGTTGGACCCCAGCATGCTCTGATGATCCAATACATTTCAACATTAGATTGTACGGTCATTGCTCCACAGTGCTCTGAGTTCAGTGTGTTTTATCTGCACACTTTACCTTTTCCTGTCCCAGATGTTTGTCTGTCTGCAGGTCAGCAGTGAGCCCACTCTGCTGTGGACAAACAGCAGCTGCAGGAAGCCCCCCGCCTGGCAGAGCGAGCATGTTCTGGTCATTACTGAAACAAAAACATACCTCTGCAATGACACAACAACCTAGTTTCATTTCATAGAATTTATTAATTAAATCATGCTTAACATTTTCCAGTGAGCACCAACTCTTAAAGTTATATTAAGCCTGGGAAGATAAGCAAAGCATTTCTTGCAAACAGCGATTTAAGAAGTAATCAGATCTGTAACTGAAGTAAAAGTAAAAATTATAGTGTAAATTTACCCTGTAACACGTCTCTAATTCAAATGTGTACATACCAGTGAGTATTACCTCAAAATATACTCATACTACAACAATAGTAAATATACAAGACCTCATAACACAGAATGTCATAGAATAATTCAGAACAATATATATTATATCACTTGTTTATAGTTTTTGATGCATTACTGTTTAAACATCTCTTAAGCAGGAGCATTTTTCACATCTATAATAATTCATCAGTTATAAGGAGCATTAGATGGAAAGTAGCTAAAACTGTGCTTTTCTTGAGTATTTCCATTTAATGCTACAGCAATTGTGTAAATGTCTTCAGTTACATTCCACCATTTGTGGACGTTTTTCATCCAAACAGTCAAATTCATGCAACACAGTGATGACAGAAATCTCATTGGACTGATCATCTGCCTGCAGTAGGCCTACTGTAGACTGATGATTTCTGAATGTGATCTTAGAGAGAGATTAATGTTTTCCCACAAACAAATACACAAGACGCCAAACTAATATCTAATCGCAGCAGCAATAAGCATAAGGCTGTGGTTTGTCTTAAATGTAATCGTGATAAAAGCATTTAATCAAATACAAACAAATCTTATCAGAAACTCGAAGTCTTTAAAGAACTATTCAATATCCTCCTCCAATGATTTTAATAGAGTGAGTCATATTTCAGGTGGCCTGCTTTTCAGATTGTATCACTGCTCAACATTTGTCACCTGTCAAATTATTTCCCCCCGCATGTCATGTTCATTTGTCAAAACAGCGTTGTTCAAAGTTGCCGACTGCTTCACGTCCAACTAAATCAGATTGGGTGTGGGAAGGGAGGATTTTTATTTGGATGTCATATTAATGCTAATGTTAGAATAATACAATTGTGAAGAATTACAAATGTCATTTATCTAAGTCTCAATGTATTTAAGCACATATCAGGACCATGAAGTGGAAATTAGAATATATGTAATCAGTCTCAGACAGGAACAGCTGCTGCAGGCATCTACATGTGGGTCGTTTGCCAAAATTAAACAATTGCAGCCATGTTTAATGTAGAGGCGAAAAAATGAAAGGCCAATGCATTCGTGACTATGGTACCTGCGTGTTGAAAGAGCATTTACCTTCTTCACATTAATGAGAACCGAGCCTGGTCGGAGTCCAGACCTCCAGAGGCCACGTTCTCAGGGTGGAGACTTACTGCTGCCTCTTAGCACGGCTTTAACACGTTCATACTTCTGCGGGGTCTGATCAATGCCAGAGAAAACCATTTCTTATCATTCTTCCAGCTATTTAGAGCCACATCTGAATTACGGTTGGTGTATCCGATGCACATTTATTCTTCCATCCTGACAGTTTTATGGAACTCATTATCCGCTTTGTGGCCATGGCTGTGAATGGAGAACCTGTGGGGGTTTTATGTGTAGCCAGTAGCTCCTCCACTGACCACATTTAATGTCCTCTCAGAAACAAAAAAAACTGGCGGGTTGAGGGGGGGCATCCAAGCCCACTTTGACAACAGCAGCAAGCTCTGCTCACATACAGAGTGGCAGTGTCGGGTCCGTGGATGTGAGGGAGCAGACCGAGAGCCAGAGTTGTATTTACATCAGGTGCAACGGCTCATTATAATGGTGTTAATGAGCAGCAGATGTAGCTGAGTGAGGGGGGGGAGGTGGCTGGAGGAGCGAGGTGTGGCCTATCCAGAGCAAGCCTACATGGAGGTCCTGTCCAGGGATTCCTAAATCCCCCCTCTCAGTACAACCAATACACCCGCTCCTCACGTGTTAATATCTACTCAGCAAGTGCCATTAGCAAACGCTGAAAACTGCCTGCCGCGGTGATTTAGAGAGACCCTCTCAACGTTGGCTATGCTGAAAGGTTATCAGGATATTACTGTAGTCATCAATGATTTAGACCTGTGAGGCACCATCTTGTTTAAATTATTTGAGTTTTGGTTAGTCTGCACCCACACATACTTATTGTCCCCAAACCGCATGAAAATACCCAAACCTTCAATTAAAGCTGGGGTATGCAACTTCGGAGAAACCAGCAAGAGTAGGCTAGTTTATCGACATAATTTGTATGAATCCGCAGCAGAAAATTGTTCCCAACAAAATCACTATTTTCATGTTTGACTAACTTATGTTGAAACCTAAATATTTATAACCTATTTTACATTTAATTGGAAACGAGTGGACTTAGGAATGAGTGATGCAAACAGAGTAAGACCATGTTGATTTAAGTCTTTTAATTTGATTAGGTGTCGTTCGAACTATCTTTAGCATATTACCTCTAATGTTTGACCTGTGCTCCACTTAGTAGTTAGGTTTAATTTTAGGGCTAATAAACATAAAGTCAAGGACATCAATCTGCTTTAATGGAAGAATTAAGAGTCAGACCATTATTGCTACAAAGGACAGAACAATGTTGACATAAAGTTATATCGCAAAACTCAAAGTCAGCACCAGAAAAACGTCTTTTCATAAATCTAAGATATGGCTTTTTATGTTTCCCTTAATGCCTCCCCTGAACCCCACAGCAGAGAGAAATGCAGCCCTCTGTTAGTGACGAGCCCCTTTCGGCTGCTGACAATGGAATGGCTTCAGCTTTGAGTTTGCCATTGTGACTTCTCCACTGACTGAGCCCTGGCAGTAATGATCTCCATGAGCCCTCTGTGCATGCCAACAGTGGGCCATAACAGTCTTTATTCACCATGAAACCTCCACTGGGAGCATCTCGTGGTCCCCAGGACAACAATGATGGCAGCCAAGCCCACAGTCGGCCCGCTCGTCTTTTACGTTTTTATGGGCTTGGCCTTCCCCCTGCTATTGAGGCAAATGTAGGCCATCAAACAAAACAATTTATGACCCAGTCTAAATTTGACCTTGGGCCTCCTGAAATGCCATTGCCCTCAGAAAATGTAGAAACACCAAGAATGAAAAGATGTATATGTATGAAGACATAAACTGGTTGCTACACTTACTTGGCATTACATGAGAACATTTGACATAGAAAATGTGTAGCTAGGGAGTTTTTGTTCCAAGTTGCCGCACATGACAGATCCTGCCCGACATGCTCATATGTGAAGGGGAGTTTTAGGATCAAAGCCTCCGTATAGAGATAATAGTGCTGTCCTTCATGCCTGGAGCAGATAGGAACTGCATTTTTTACTGCCTCAAATATTTCCCTGCTATTAGTTTTTTTTTGTTACTGATGCAGCACAGTGACCTGGGCGACTTTTGCCTTCTGGTTTGTGAGCATAGCTGCAGGGAATCCCTTATTTACGGCAGGGGTGTGCCTCGCCTTGTCTTCATTCACCAGCACATGTTAGGTTTCTGTCTCTCACCCCGCTGCAAAGCTTCAGTTGTTTATGGCTTCGGTTGTTTATGGCTCATCCTTTCTAGGAAGTGGAAAACCCCAAGCTGCTGATTGTGTTGCTCCACATTTCTCAGATGTGCCTTTTTCTCAATGGTTTGTTCTTATTTATAACACGCTTTTCCAATTATTCACTAAAAAGACTGACACAAATACAATCCAACATAAAACATACAATATGACACAGATAAAACACATTTTGGACACCAAATACGCATTAAATTGAGGCAAGAATCATAACAATACAATATATTTGGATGTGCTCCTGTTACAAGTAGAGTTGGGACATACTGCTTTACTTAGAGTACGTAAAGTATTACTCTTTCCAAATGATGTAAAGAAACATACATGCATATAAATCTGCAGCTATGTAAATGAACTTTCATTATTGCAGTTTTAAATGCAAGAAAACATCCTCCTCTGAATATATGTACACATGATTGCTGGATTTTCGCATTTGCTGTAGAGTGACCAAGAAGCATGAATGATACCAGATGAAAAAAATGGCTCTGTATGTTATATGGATTCTTCTCACGCATTTCCCTCTGAGACAAGGGGTTCAGTAATCTGTATCCTTTAGTGAGAGAACCCCATGGAGATGCATTAAAGAGATAAATTGGTATCATCCCCAGTGTGACAGACTCCTCATCTGTCTTTGCTCACCCCCATTGATCACAATTTATTTTATTTGTGTTGTTTCATTATTAGGCGGAAGAAAAGCATTGCATTAATAAAGCCCTGATTATAAGTTAAACAGAAATGCTATACTGTTACACAGGAAGCCGGGGTTAACGCACGAGGCTCTGGCTCGCCTGCCCTTGTATCCTCTTACAGAACAAACTGAGATCACAGGCGGCACTGATCATTCACTGCAGATCTAATTCATTTCTTAACGATTATCAGGCTCTCCTGACTGGACTCACTTCTTCTAAATAGATCAGTAAAATCCTGCATTTCCCAGTAGTCTCCTCATATCTGAGACAGAAAACTGAGATTAATTCGGTACTAGTGATTTAACTGATATGCCTTCAAAGGAAAGACTTGATCCGGTTTGTCGTGTGTCTGGTTGTATTAGTCAGGTCATGTGTAAATGTTACGCCATTTTACAGTTGGCTAAGATATATTTGGTATCTATACTGTAGGTATGATTTCAATTGCTACTGTGTTTATAATGTGCTTTTTGGGCATCTTTTCATCATCAGAGACGATGTTAAATAGCTCTATGACGTAAACAGTAAAATAATATCTAAAGCTATTATCACAATTAATTTAACTGCGTTCTTTTTCGTGCTCCACAGATATGTGCTGTTGCTTACCACTGTACCAGAACTATTTGCTTTCCACATCTGATTTAAACCAACAAGATATGAAGATCACTTTTAAAAACTCACATCATTATAAATTGTATACAGATGCAGATTGTCCATATTTTAAGAAATTATTCCAACAAAAGATATTGTAAGGTTTCCAACATTTTATTTTTTCTTCTTTTTATGTTTTTATTAGATTTTAGAGCTCTTTTTTATAGCATTAGCAGAAACCATATAGATTCAGAGATTACGAATATTAAATATAAGCAGAATAGTTACCGTGTAAATCCTGTGCTCTAACTGTTTCATTAAATATCACAATATTTTACTTTCAAATCCACAGTAATCCAGCTGTCATGGTTAAGTAAGTGTTGCACCACTGCACTTACTGGAGAGCTGTAAAGCACTCACACATTTCAAACACAACATGTCCTGACATATTTCTCAGTGAGAGGTTGTACACTGGTGAAAGCTTGGACTCTCTTAAATGGACTGAGCTGTATGCTTTGATAAATAGATGGATGGATGTTTTTGAACTTTAACAAGCAATGTATTAATAAGCAATCTTGCAAAATTACTCTAATTGAAATGAAGGTGGGGCCCTCAGATGTTAATTACTGCCCCGCTCACAGTGGCAGCCAGCAACAACACCGTGGTGTGGGCCGGGGTCTCGTGCTGTGTGCCCTGACTGTGTGCCACGAGGTGATTTGGCAATGTGCTGACAGCATAATATTTCAACACCATTTTAGAATGACCCGACTTTATAATATTCCTTATAAGCCCATATGATTCACCATAAACACAGTGAAACACGCAGCAACCTGGAATTGCAATTATTTCTGCTGATCAGGTTGTTGTGACCTTTACTAAGAGACAATATAATTCAAAGTAGTCAAGCCAAACAACCAAGTGCTTTATTAGAAACACCAGTAAATGTTTTTGGGATCAAAATAAATGGGTTAAAGATTTTAACAGACAGTCATAATGTCAAAATGTCAAACTCAAATGCTAGCTGAAAAATGTATTCAAACATGTGTAAGTGCACTAAACAATAATATTAGTGCTGCCTTCAAGAAAATAACTAACAATCAGACGATTTCATCATCAACAGACCTGCTTTAATGAGTTACTCTTCAAAGAAATATTGTCAGTAAGTCAAAGTCCAAACTACCAATTAGTATACCAATTGACTATGAAGGGAAGCAATACATTATATAGAAATATATACATACATAACCACATTTTCAAGAGTAATACCATTTTGTGTGATGGGTGACATGTTCATAGTGTGCAAAGATAACAGTAACGTCCATTGCGATCAGTATTTTAGCTAATTTAACAGTGCGTTTCTAAACTTGAAAATCTTTTTTTTTTTAAAGATGATGCAGAGGCAATAGTAGAAAGAGAAAAAGAAAAAGTTGACAGCGAGGTATATGACTAAAAGTCCCCATCTGGAATTGAACCAGGGACATTGCTGTAATAAGTGCCTGGACTAGGAGACCTTGAACAGCATTCACTCTGACACGCCTAACACTTAATGTTCATTTTGAAAATGTCAGGGATTTCTTCAGCCAAATTCCACTTTTTCAATTTCATGTATTGTTATTATTCTAACGATGGTCATGTTTCACGCACTTGGTATTCACCGGCCTCTTCACTCTCTTAGCAACACAGAAAACATTACTGCCTCTGGATGCCTGCTTGCCCTCTCTAATGATCATATGGAACATTTTCTGGGCGAAAAACCTTCATGCTGTGCTGCAGGTAATAGTGCTCACTTTAAAAATAACCCAGACTGGAAATAACTCCTATTCCTTTTAACTACACTTTACTACAGCTGCTAATACAGTTTTTCCCCTTCTCAGATCTCAAGAAACAAGCCAAAAGGAGTCATTTGAACCACATAAAAGTAAGTTGTAAGATGTGAAATAATGGTTACATGCCCTGTGAGATTTAGCTGTGAAAGTATGACAGAAGTAGGATGGGGCCTCTGGACGTCCACATGTCATGTGTGCACGCCCTCATGCAGCAGGAGCCTGTGCTCGGGTTATTTTTACTCCGGCACCTGGAGGTGGTGCAGACTTGCTCCGGCCTGCAGAATACTTTCCCTCAGCACTATCAGGTGTGAGAGCAAGTGATCTTCATTCCTACAATTAAGATTCAGCCTTCATCTTCTCCTGGTACACAATTACTGCGATGCTGCTGTTTGCTCTAATTGCTCTTTCTGCAGGGATTGGTGGGGAGCCAGTGATTGTGATGGGTAGGGGATTATCTCCTTTCCTTTACTCTGCCCCCTTAAAAAAAATCATTTGTAAACTCCCTGGTGTAATTACTGAGCCTCATGATTAATTGTCTATTGAAATTAGCACGGGCCGAGCTTTCATTTTTACTGCAACGAATATTAATTAATGTTAACTCCCCCCTTTCTTTCTTCACCCTTTTCTAAAGCACATCTTTTGAATATTCATTGTGTCTTGAAAAATGATCACAAGCCAGTACCTTGAGTCCGAGCACTGACACTTGGCTATCACAAAAAAAGATATATCTGGAATTAAAAGATGTGTTTTAGGCCATAAATAATATTTACAGGAGGTCGACAGGTGAAGAAAGCAAGCTCTTATTTAAATCACGTCTCATCTGTTAGTCGAGAGGTGTCAGGGAATATGCAAAGCAGCGGCTCAGCCTTTGTTTTCCTTTGGAGAGGGAAGAATAGTCACATTTAATTCAGTTTATTTATTTAACCCTTGTGAGAAATGACAAGTTGAATAAGTGCCATGTAATCACATTCAGCATATTGTCATACCATAATGTATAGAACGCAATGTCACCTTGAATAAAGCATCCACCAGAGGAATACATTTGGGTAACAATATGGAAATACACTAGGGTCTGAATCAGATTAACATTAAAATATCACCATATTCTATCAAGCAGAAAACGCTCTCGTTGGCCTGGACCCCAAAGTTCACAGTATAGGACATAGCATATAAACATCTTTACATTAAATAATTGTATTTAACTTAAGATACGCTTATTGCGTCCAAGAAAAAAGGTACGATACTTATACAGCACTTTTTAAAACCAAGGTTACAGAATGTTTTACAGCTACACACATTTAAATAATATAAAAAAATGTAAAATATATGGGACTAAATGGTGACCATGTTGGTGCTGATTGCCTCACCAACAACATATCCTTTTACCTTTCAAATTGACTTGTTTTCTAATCAATAGTGACAGATTTAAAGATGAATGTAGCTGTCAGTCAACACTGAATGTTGTAGTACTTGGTGACACACTCCTCCATTACAAACATGGACACCACAGTATATTTTGACTCAAACCCACATACACAATTATTTGGATGTAAATAATAATAATAATAATAATACATGGAATTTATATAGCGCTTTTCCTAATGCTCAAAGACGCTTAAAATGCGTACTAGTACACCAAATGTTGGTTAATTCTCAGCTGAAAGTAGTCCCCAACATATCTACACTTATTTGAGTAGCATTTACCAAAAACCACATTGCCCAGCTGTCAGGGGAAATGATTCTGCCTTTCTTTTGCTTTGAAAGATGTACATCTACTGTAAAGGAATGAATAGGATTGGCACAAGGGTACATCTATGTAAGTGTTGTTTGTGTATTGTTGAATATGAGAAACATATAGAATACCCTTTAATAAAGCGTATTTAATAAAGGCTTAGGAGCATTTAAAAGCTATTATGTGTGTCTCCATTCACTCACTCTCTCTCTGTAGTCACACCCCCTCTGCCCTCTTTGTCTCTGTGTGTGCAACAGAAATCCAGTCGACCTTCATCTTGCCTTACTCAATCCACATTCATTCAGATAAAGGGATCAAACCCTGCAGATCAAACTAATGTCTTCACCTCTCAGAACGGCCACTGAATAAAAATCTCAGGTGCTGTGAAATGGCTGTGACATAACTTGATCCACGCAGTGACGGCACACACCACCGCTGCACCCTGTAATATATCAGTGCCAGGAAACAGTGGACGTGGAGACACACTGATTGAATCAGGGGCCACGGAGCCTCTGGGGAGAGTTCATCTACAACAACCCGGCAGCAAATACGCCAGAATGCCTCTCACTGCGTCCACTCTAACTATGTTTACGGACTTAGCGGTTATTCACTCAACTTTTCCATGACTGAGCACACAAAAGAGGAAACACAAAAAGTTTTAAAGTCTCCTAATGTAGCATTAAAACCAAACCACAGCAACCTACAACTGATCTTCTAGAAATCATGTGGAAACTACACAGCAATTGATTGTGCTGTCTGCATTTACCTAGCATTCTGAATGTGTGTTCATCATTGTAAATGACATGCATAACTTTAAAATGAAGCACATAAAAGTTGTCTTGATGATCATGGACTTGTATCGCAGCAGTATAAACATCACTACTCACCTTATCGTTTTCAATTCACATTTGATTTATTTTCTGTGAGGATAAACAATTAAGTATTTATGGCCATCACTCTGCGCCTCTGTCTTTATGTCTTTATGAGTCACCAACTGTTATACATCTCACTGTACTGAGACATGTCATTGTTCTGCTATAAATGACCAATAATGTTGACAAATGACAGTAAAATTGCATTGAAGGGAGATAATAGAAATCAGATTTTCAGATTGTGACAGCTTATGTTATGGGGTTTGGCATTTTTAATATGAAGATAACATTAATATCCAATAAAAAGGTGTTATTGTAAGGTTGACAATGGTATTTTGCGTCGGATACAGCTGCCTAGGGAGTAATAAAACAGTTTGAGTTATCATTAAAAGACAATAATAATGGTTTATTTCCAGTGACCCTAAGAACAAATATGGACAGGAGATATACTATATATATATATATGAAGATGGTTTACAAGCTTATGTATTTTCTTTCTCGAGAAGACAATGAATACAAAATGTATGATTTATTTTTTTGTTTCCATTGATTCCTAGGGCTGCAAATATCTGAATACAGCATATCGTTTCTTAAAGGTAATTCCAACTACTTTTTAGTGATAATAATCAGGAACCTTTAAAGTTAAAAGTTTATATATATTTTTGCATATAGTTTATCAGTGCTTTTACTGGATCGATTTCTTCTTGCATTTCTGATGAGGGATTGATGAACAGACAGCTCTGATTGAGTGAGGGAAGTATTTGTATAGACAATTATACTGACAGCTACTTAAAGAAATTAGATAGTATATATAACACTGATGTGATTTGTAGCCAATGAAACATATGCAGCAATTACAGCTGTTATTTTTGACTTACTGTGTACAACAAATAACAGGAAAAACGGTTTGCTTGTTGAACAAATCTGTTCTGCTTAAATCCTTATGACATGATTTTAGCATTGCCAGGAAGCCAACCTTATTCATTACAAAAAGAATTATGATATGTGGAGTTGTTCTCTGAGAAACAGCATGTTGAGGTAAATAATATTTTGTGTGATAGCCACATAAATTAGTTGTACAATTTCTATTTTATGGTCCAGCTAGACACCACATGCCATGTGCAGTAATGTTTCTCTTTTAAAATATAAGTTATTTAACTGTTCTCTAATATGCTAATGTGGTCAATTAAAGTGTCTGCGGGCTCAGCAGGAATAATAAAGCAAACTGATTTAAAGAAGTCCTCTCATGTGCGATATTGCTGATAGTGGCTGTACATCCGTCATGTTTCTGTACCTGTGTCTTCTAATGGGAACAAGGACAAGTGACTAATTCTCCTTACAAGAGCTCACCCCTCCCAAAAAGAGAGTGGGCTCCATCCCATCTCCTGCACCGCCGTGACCCCGATCCTCTCCGGAGTTGCACTGCTCTCGAAGTATAGCCTGCGTTGCCATAGTTACCTCCTCCAGGCTACTTTGTAAGGTCACCATCTCCGGTGTGCTCTTCCCTCGCAGAACAGGCATAACTAATGTCCTGCAGGTTCAGGCTTGATGTAAATAGTCTCAGCTGACAGCCTACTGTATAAATACTAAATTACGTTTGCTTAAAGGAAATGATTTGTTGTAACAGCGAGCACTCAACTTGTGTGACATCAGTGTTGCCTGGGCAACGGGAGCTGATTGCACAGGCTGGAATTAGGTATTGATCAGAGGAGGGGGCCCGGCGCCAGTGAGGGACTGGAAGCCATCCGCCACTACGATTTACCGAGGATGGGGGTGGGGGTGAGCCTGCACACTTCGCCCGAGCTCACAGAGCCGAAAGCCCCTCAGGAACCAATTTACACACCGCTACAGTGCAATATCTGCAGTAGTCAATAATGGAAATCTGATGCCCCCTCTGCCATCAATGTGACCGCTCCTCTGCCTCTCGTTAGAGCACCTTGAAAGTTCTAGGCCAATCCATACACACCATGGATTTCCAATGGTGCAGGGATATTTTGACTTTGGTATTCTCCGTGTAATTACACCTCTAAGTAAGGTTGCCTCTTTAAACTGTCCTCTGTAGTCCCTATGAAACAAATCCTTCTTTGATTTATTCATCACATTCATACTCCTATTACATTCACTCCAACTGCTTACTATTTCCGCCTATTACCTGTCAGTAGGCTGTGCTTAGCAACACAAACTGCTCAAATAGCATCTTTACTTTATATTTTAGAAACTTCATTCATACTGGTCTACGTTTACTTATCTAGGAGAGTGCATTCTGGTTAAGATAGTGCGTTAGCTTTAGCTTGCAGGGACTGCTTTTGTGAAAAATCAAGAAAAGTAGGAATGTTGAATCAAAATTGGTCTTAAAATGTACATTTATAATTTTAAAAAAGTGTTTTTGGCACACAAGCATCTTGATTATTAATATGATTTTTGGAAGTACAGGCTTAGAAGTCAAATTGTAGCAGTGAGGGCCAGTTGTGAAAGCAGTACAGGTCCCTTTACAATCCTGCGGTTTAGTGGTAAGCACTGGGTTTAAATGTTGACCGCAGTACTTTCTACTGTATGTATTGAGTTTGTATGTGCATGTACATGTGGGTTTTCTCTGCGGTTTACTCTCACAGAAAAAGACAAGCATGTTAGCTTTCAGGAGACAAGGCTCTGACCTCAAAACAGACCACCTGCATGGAGGTATATTTGTTTTCATTCAGCAGATGATGTGTGAGACAAAAACGTTGGTATTGGACGTCAAAGATCAAGCTTTTTTCCAACATGCAAGATATTTGTAACAACAGTCACCCACAAGATACATCACCCAAACACCGTAGAGTCTACCTGATTGTGGTTCAACAAAATGTTTCTTTTAGCTAAACTGAAGCTTGAGACCAGCTGTTGAACCCTGAATGTTGAAGCCTGTTTCTGCTGAGGATATGTAATGCAGATGGTGTCTGAGTCTTTGCTGGTTAGACATGAAGTCACTGAAAGGTAATGCACTGCTGCCTTGATAGAGCCAATCACATTCTTGACATGAAAAACTCCCTCTCCTGGCAGAGCTCTGTAGTGCTGTCCACAGTGTGAAGAAACACTTAGTGACATCTGACCATGTTTAACCCCGCAGGGCCCCAATTGTCCTCCCATCTTCATAAGGAGCCGTCTGCTTGTCTCTTTTACATTACACAGACCTGGGAGATGTCAGCCGCTTGTCTCATCACAGGAATCGATTATAGAATACATTTTCCATAATGTGATATATGCATATTAAAGAGAAGCCTCAAAGGCAACATAGTCTACCTCTTTAAAAGAATCCAGATATCAAGGGTGAATTCCAAGACCTTGATGTAATGGAAAAACTGTCTAATCTTCCCAGCGCTCTCATAAGGAATCTGAAAAGCCTGCTCGTGGTCACAGGGGTGTTATGGGTAGTCAGCCATGACCTCCAGGGGAAGGGGGGTTGCAGGTTTATGTCACCAAATACACACATTTGCTGCAAAGTTATGGCACCCTCATCAGCAAAGCAATGACAGCTTCATAAAGTTTGATTTAATCAGACAGGATAAAATTGAACCATTATATGACATAATCTACAACTCAGGGATGATATATCTGAAATGTGATGTGAGACGGCGCTGATTAGAATTCATCCCTTTGTGTGCAATTCCTAAGAATCTAATCTAGGAAGCAGCTCGAAACAAAAAAAGTCCTTACAACATAACCACCTGCCTGCGTGGTTATGAGCCTGCCTGCCAAAGGTATCTATTTATTTTCGTCTGTTTTGTGTGGTATCATTTCACTGGCGCTGCAAGTTTAATATGTTGTACTTTTTTTTTTGTCTCATTCTTTATAGTAGGTTCAATGTCATCTCTTTGTTGTCTCAAAATGCAATCAATGAAGGTCTTCCCACCCCATCTACTGAAAGTCAAAGCCAACCTATCTAGGGCCTCTCCGAGCTGTTCTGTCACATCGAAGAATCAAACCCATATTTCTTGGAGTCATGTTGTGCTAGTCCTCACTCCAGTTTGTGTGTACCCTCGCACCTAATATACAAAAGATCTATTGAAATATGCATGAGGCCCATGATGCCTGCACTAAAAATACACTCAAATAGGGAATACATTGACAGCTCTGTTATTGAGCTCTCCTTGAGCATCCTGTCACAGCAGCCACAGATCGCTCTCAGGACTCATGTATTATCATACGCACGCAACACACAAACACACAAACACACACACACAAACACACACACAACATATATATATATATATATATGTCCTCTCATGATCACTGCGGCTCTCTCTCTTCTTTCTTCTTTTATCGTGTAAATTCATACTCAAAGAAAGATGTATTATTATTTTAAATTCCCAGCAAAGATGTTTTGTGTTACTTGATACAAATGCTTTGTTGAAAAAAAAAAATGATTTCTGCAAACAAACACTTTTGTAGTATGAATTAATAACATATATACTAATATATACTTTAACAACAAGTCTTTAAAAAAGTCTGGTTTAATTCTATATACATGTATTTTTGCCTCCCATGAACTATAATCGTACAGCCTGCAGTGCTACAGCATATCTGCTTTTGTCTATTTCTGTTCAATGGATGGCATTAAAGACTTGTACATTTGTAAACACCTTTACTTAAGCCATTAAGACATTTGCAATGGGGCAACCGCATTTAGTAAATGAGTTTGATACTAGCTAGTTGATATAAGACACACAGCTAGTGTAACCCAATCATAAGGGCTTACCGACGTTTTAAACACGCCCCTCATGCCCATGTGTATAAATGTAAGGAGCAGTTCAAACCAACCACCTTCAAAGTAATTTCAACAATTATTCCTATAATACAGTCGGGCCTCGTTTTACTGCCACAGATGATCTAGAGGGCAAAGTTTTATGCCACATTAGCCGCTGCTCTACCATAAAGACCGATGAACGGATAGAAATTGGCCACCAACATACATGTGCAGACCCTTTTTATTTGACATAATACATAAAAGCAGGGCACACATCCTGTTAAGCCCCCTTATGTTATTATTCTGTTAAAACATTTGTTCAATATAAGCGCATTAAACTGTGCTGTTGTGCTGTCCACTTTGTCAAAAGCAGTGGTGCTTTACAGTTTTTGCCAAATTGGTAGGCATCAGAAGCTGCACCTCTGTAATTGGGCAGATTTTAGAGAGGTGCTGTGAAATACACCCCTGCAACTTTAATAAGTTCCAGAGTCCTGGGCTCCAGGTTGCTGCTCCCAAGGTGCTGGTCTGAGTTAGCTAACATTTATCACATGAACATCTAACGCCGCTCCTGCTAAAGCAGACAAATGCCTTCCTGCTCTGCAATCCCTTCCTTAACCATCAGAATCAGGGCAACAAATCCAGCTTTAATAGTTATCTATGGAGTCTCTCGCATGCAATGAACACCCACATTTATTTCTCTGCTTTCTCCCGATGAGGGTAAGTGGATCAATTAGTGAAGACTACAAGTTCAGCATCTTTACACATAGTATCAATTGTTAAGTTGAGCAACAGCAGGTCCCCAGATTATCTCAGATCTGTGCCTCCCCTCACTCCCATCCCTCCTTCTCTCCCTCCACCAGATCCAAAGCTAGCCTCATTACAAATGATCCTCTGATACACACAACCTTGGCACACACCTTCCCGCTAATGGCCCACAGATTGATTTTTAATTAGTAACACTGGATGGTGGCCAACTCAAATGGACTTTTATGAAAAACTAATCACCTTTTAGCTTTAAGTGTTAAAAGGTGTAAGTGGGTGGCTTGAGCCGTAACCGTGTTTGGATATCCAGAATAAATGAAAACGACTAAAAACCTAATTATTCACAAGCTTACATTTGAATCATGTATACTGGTTGTGTGATAAGAAGAAACTACATTTATAACAACACAGAACGATGACCTTAGAGGTTTTTAAAGTTCTATTCTAACCGTGTTGTGCTGAAGCAGCTGGAAAGTGGGTCAGATATTGTCTCAGGGTTGCTGAACATTTTGGGCCAGCGAATTGTCAGACCACATTAAACAAGCAGGTCAGATGAGCCTAAAACTGTTCCCAGTGAGTTCATCTGGTATGTGTTCATTATCAAAGTGTACCCAGCTTTGATAAACTGGGCCAGTATTTATGATGGCAAAAGGAGACACAAACCACATCTGCAGCACTTTAGACCAAGATGTGCTCACTGTGATGTGCCGGGTCAAGTCTGCTGCAGAGGAATACATGCTATCTTTCATGTTCCAAGGCATACATTTTCATTTTTTCTCACATTATCATTCTGGTTGTACCATATTAATATACGTAGTTCTTTATCTAATATTATTTCATTATAATTTTTGTAAATTTTCTAGGGTTTTACTGGTTTTTCAGGCACCTTTTGGATCCCTGCAGGCCCTATTTAAATATATAACTTTAAGACTGTTAGTAGTCTGGATATACATATGGCTTGACATGTTCTATGATCCATATTGTAATTATTTATTTTCCATTTTGTTATTTTTACATTACATAACTTTGCAATTAGCTGACGCTTTTATCCTATCTATAAGTGCATTCGACTAAGAAGATACTAACTTGAAGAAAACAGAATCATATAAGTCAGGGTTGCCAACTTTGGGTACCTGGCTGGAGTGAGATTTTGATATCATGGGTTTAATTACACATATGCGCACTAAATGACTGCTATTGTGTCAGCAGAGGGACCTTAGCATATAGGATATACAATATATACAAATACACAATATTGGACACCGACTATAAAGGGCACAAAGTTTCATTCACTAATGAAAGTCAAACACGATAATTAAAAATGAACTCGATAAATTGCCATTTACATGAGGATGTGACTAGCAGTTTGAAAGGATGTACTTGAATTATTATTATATATTATCATTATGTCAGTGGTCTAAAATGGTCATACAACGGTGCCGACAATATTATCGTTTATCGCAATAATTTCCGGGAAAATGTATCCAACAAAATTAATTATCGTGAGAGGGCTATACATGAAACACACACACACAAATCTACAGACTTACTCCAAACTGCCAAATATATTGATTAACACACTCTCACTCTCATATACTCTTTGACTCTATTTTGCTCTAGTAGAACAATAAGCAGCAGACTTTTACATTTTTATTATTTCTACTGGATCTTAGATCTGCGCATGTGCAATACGGTCAGGGATTGACCAACCGGCTCCCACTGCTCTGCTGTCTGTTAATGTTGTTAAGAGTGGTGGGGGCGGGGAGGGAGCGGATCGACAGCTCGAGCAGCTGTCAACTCAACATTGTAAATAACCAACCAAAAACGATCGCCGGTTCATCTTGTTTTTGGCGTGAGAATAGTTTGGGCAGCGTGAGAGCGTGAGATTGAGAGTGAAAGCGTACACGCTTTCACTCTCAATCTCACGCTCTCCAGATGCGTGAGAGTTGGCAACCCTGATATAAGTAGGCTACATCAGGTTTCATAGAGCCAAAACATTTCATACTTTATTAGTAGGTTATATAAGTGCTTTGTTAGTAGTTCTTTGCTCGAAGTGGAGTCGAAAGAGATTAGTTTTTAGTCTGCGCCGGAAGATGTGTAAGCTTTCTGCTGTCAATGGTGAGCTCATTCCACCATTTTGGAGCCAGGCTAGCAAACCGACGTGTTTTTGCTGATGGGAACTTGGGTCCCCTATTTCTGTCTATTCTCATACAACATCTGTTCATGTTCCTCCTGGAAGAATGATTCTTCCTTTCATTCAGGGAAATGTAAGAGGAAATGTGTCTAACTGTGGAGAAGACGGCAAATACAAATCATAAAAACATGGATGCCCTATGCATGGGCAACACGTGATCCCTTTTGTAACAATCTGCAATGAATTACCAAAATACATAATGCATTTAGGATTTGGTTTTTTTTCTACTCTTAAGGAGTTTGTATTTGTGAGCTTAATTTGCCTGTATGTGAGTTTGCCTTCCTCTGGGGGCTATTCATACTTTGGGACAGTGGCGGCGCTAGGGGGTGGCTACTTGGGCTCAAGCCCCGGATGTTTTCTGAAAAGCCCCGGATGTTTCACTTAAAAAAAAAAAAATTCAATTTTTTTTTTTTTTTAAAACGTCTCGGGAGTAATGTGCAGTACCGGAGTCCACCAGAGAGGGAGCTACTGTGGGGCATTAGCCTGCGTACTGCGTAGCCTGCCCTGAAGAATAAGTGATAATTCCTAGTGCCTGACGAGTTTTAAGCTAATAGCCTATACAGTTATGGATATTAGAAAGTTATTGTCATCGAAGCAGGCGCCACAAGCTGTAGCAGCAGCAGTATCAGCAGCAGCAGTGTCAGCAGCTGACAACAATGTCATCACCAGCAGTGAAGAAATGGATGATGTTTCAGGTTTGTTAATCTAATGGTGATATCTGCACTGAGTAAGAAGTGAAAAAGAGTGATGTAACGTTAATGTTATAGCTAGTACACATGGAGTAACCACACTAAGTATACCCTTGTATGTTAGTATGTATACAGAACATGACTACAAATTATCCTAAGATGTAACGTTACCCCTTCATACCTCAGTCTACTTTTAAGACACTAAACAACGTATTCCATTTTGTATTTTGTGTTCGCGCGTGGAATTATACCAGCTCTCGTTTCAGTACACATAACAACAGAACTGACAGGCAACCCTCTGAATCAGACTCCGATTGGCTCTGACTGCATCCACTCAGAGTGTCCGATTCAGAAACGTGACTCTTACACTCTTTACATCACAAACAAAGATGGTGGATGAGAATAGATCTATAAAACGATAAGCAATGCGCCAGAATCAAGGTGAGACTATCCGCATCCTTTAAAACTCTACGCACATTCGTTTCACCTTAATAAGTAAACGACTATTTGAGTGAGTTAAGGCATTAGGGTGTTAATGAGTGTTCTCCAGTGCCTTTTGTCCGCTTTAAGGTGTTATTAAGGTAGGGTTAATGTTAATAAAGTGCACCAGATTGATGCTTTCAACTTCAATATTTAAAAAAAAAATCTTCCCGGGGGAGCATGCCCCCGGACCCCCCGAGAGGAGGCGACGACCGCCCTAAAGGATGTTCGGTCCACCCCCCACTTATAAAAAATAGCACTGTACCCCTGCACCCCCCCCAACCCAAAGACTCCTGGGCTAAGCCCCGGATCTCCTACAATCCTAAATCCGCCTCTGCTTTGGGAGGTTCAGGGCTCTCACACATTTGCTGCAGCTCACACACACACTAACCCCCTGATCCCACCGGAAGCGTCTGCGCTGCGCTGCGACCTCCTCCTGCGTCATAACCATAACCAAGCGGCAAACTCTGGGGAACAGCCGGGACGCCAATACGGAAGTGCCACACACTGCAGTTCATACATGGGCCGCTAGGGACTGGCTGCAGAAAGGAGCAATTTCCATAGACCCCCATGTTAAAATGCCCAACTTTACAACAGAAAAAAACATGTTTCTATCCATGGATGCAATAAATATTATTATCGATATAGTTAGATTCCACCTTCATGATTATGGATCTGTGAGCGAATTGTTTTCTAACACGACCCTTTTATTTATATTAGGTCTTAAAGTGTTTGCATAAATTAGGGCGTGGTCACATTGATGGACACATACATGCCTCACTGTCAGCTAACAGCAACTTCCACTCTGCTAGGCTACAACCATAGAGGCTACAATGTTAGTTAGTCATAGTACTGTACTTGACCCTTTAGCTTTAGCCATGTTCGTGGTGATTGTGCCTTTTAGGGAATATTGTTACAAATACCAGACAATTAAAATGTCGTGCTGTGCGCTTGAATGTACTAACAGAACTTCCAAGAAGTCTAAAATGATAATATTATACATGTTAACCCCGTTCGCAGGTGTTTGTGTGCTTGGTAG
Organism: Pseudochaenichthys georgianus; assembly: GCF_902827115.2. NCBI lineage: Eukaryota > Metazoa > Chordata > Actinopteri > Perciformes > Channichthyidae > Pseudochaenichthys > Pseudochaenichthys georgianus. Next base: position 28,400,823 of record NC_047523.1, on the reverse strand, counting down.
CTTAGCTTGTTACTTATTAGCCAGCTAAGGACGTAACCCTTTATGCATACATATACATTTTAGTTTATGATTCAGCCTTGGGTAAGACTTTTATAGTATGGCTATGACGCCCATAATGCTAAACGGGAGCAAATGTTAATAGGGGACCCGATTATGCCAGTGGTGGCCGCCGGAGCTAACGGAGCCGCAGGGGGCTAGCTCCAGCCGGCGTCCCGGAGCTAGCCCACTGCGGCTCCGTTAGCTCCGGGCGGTAGAGTCAGTCTTTTCTCAACGTGTGAATGACAAGCATTAAGAATAACAAAATACAGCTAATTCTCTTGCAGATTGTCTCATTTGATTATGAATGTAACGTTTATATAGGGGAACTACACTGTTAGCAGTAACTTGGTATGCATGTATTTCATGTTAGCTTAGCTTCTGCGGTACTTTTCCCACAAAGGTTCATGCGAACTTAGTTCATGCAAACTCTTTAGTTCGCATGAACTAAGTACAGATCGCGTTCACACCGGAAAAAGTCCCTGGGGGTGGATTAGGCAAATGAAGCCGCTGACATCACTTCTTCTTCTTCTGCTTTGGGCTAACTGGCAGGCCGCAAACCACTTCACGGCGTATACTGCCGCCCAAAGTCCCCGGCCGGAAGTCCCCGGAGTTGGGGACTGGCTTCAGTAGAAGCTGCTGGGAAGCAGCTTCTACTGAAGCCTTCCGAGTAAATCGCCAGAACGCCGACACCTCCTCATCTCCACCGCTCCCATGTTTTATTTTGTGTTGCCATAAGTTAGTCTCTCTGCATTTCTGCGCTGGGCTAATGCTAATGCTAATAATGCTAATGCAAGGATAATAAAATGGCGGCTTCACAAAACTTTTTGGGAGTTTTACGGGGCGTGGTTTGCAATCCGCCCAGCCAATCAGAAATATAGCTCTTTTCTCACAAAAGAGCCGCTCGAAAGTCCCTGCTCTCTAGCAGGGACTTTCGGTTTGGTAAAAAGGTTTGCATGAACTAATTTTAGTACCGGCTCTTTTTGGTGTGAACGCGATAAAAGAGTTCTCATGAACTAAGTTTGCATGAACCTTTGTGGGAAAAGTACCGCAGTGTGAATGCGCCTTATGGTCATAACCCACCAGGCGCGTTTCAAAATGTTGCGGAAGGGGAGCGTCGTGTGTGCAGCCTCGCAGTTGTTGGATGAACGTTCCACTTCCTGCCTGCACTGCGCCGCGTCAAAAATAGGATTCATCCTATATTTTAGAAATTCCTTGCGGCGAGGAGCTTCTGGGACGCTTCGAGCCACGGCGCAGCGGGTCTGGTGGAATAGCACCCATTGACTAGAGTGGCCACGATCGCTAAAAACGCTGCAGCCGCAGCGCAGCGCAGACGCTCCTGGTGGGATTAGGGGGTAAGTGGTAACACATCTGACCTAACAATCCACTCAACAGTAATTTATCGGCGTGATCCATCATTTTCATGTTTTATTATGGCCACCATTGGAGATATAATTCACAAATAGGCACGCGCTGTAGTGATGACAGTGAGGGAGAGGGATGTCCTTTGCCAGGAGTCTCTGCGGCCCTTTATGCAGGAGAGCAGACCATGAATGGCCAGAGGAGCTGGGGAGCGGGAGCTTGCCCTGTTAGCCCGTTGCATTGTGGGCCAGCAGGACTCCCATTAAGTGCCAAAGAGAGAGAAAGAGAACACAACGTACAAACACGTAGTCGGTGCTGTGTCACATGACCACGTTTGTATTCGGTAGCCATAACTCACTGCCTGTGCGTGGGGATTGATCCCAGGCTGGACCCTCCCCGGAGGAGCCCTGGCACTCAGCGGAGTTTGATCCCTCAGATTAATGCAATAGGGATTCCCGGTCCGGGCCTTTGTCTCTAGCCAAACACTTAACGTCCCCCGAATTTGTATCCAGCAAAGGTTGAGTCCTATATGTTTATTTGGGTAATGAATTGCTGTAATGAATGCACCTATTGATCCCTCCTCAGTGTCTCCTACAAAGGCCAGTCCGATATCTAATTTAAAGGGAGTGGGAGTGTTAGCAAGAGGATGAGGAAAGGGGAGGAGAGGAGAGCCCAGTATAGGCAAAACAATTGCACTATGTGCTCGCAGAATGAGAGTGTAATTGTTCAATGAATCACATTTGAATACATTCAATTAAATCTTTCAAGTTGAGGGCATTGGTTCTGACCGTGTGCTTTTATATCACTTCGGTTTCCCTCTCTTGTTTTAATAAAAATGTAAATCCTTGGAGGGCATCTGAGAGCCGATGAGGACGTTTGCCAAGCAGCATCTGAGAGCTCTGGTGTCACGCTAATAACCACAATGCAATTTTCTCACACAAACAGGCAAGAGTGCATTAGCATATAATCCCCTGGAATTATGGCGATACTAATCTCCATCACCATGCCCTCCCAGAGGATTTCTGGACGTGCATTTATAAACTGTTCCTGCATGTAGAGGAATCCTCTGAGCACTTCAAGGACGAGAGGTTTTCAGGTATCGCACTGTGGTGGAAATGTAACATTTGTGGCAGTCCTGGCCGTGTGTGTGGTATGGCTCTTGTTTCTTTTATTTGATCTGAGACCTTTGCAGGGCTCCTTTAAATGCTGTTTATGTCCTTCCCCTTGCCGCGAGGCTGTGCGGCGGTGCCCTGTGTAAACACCTGGTCACCGCCGCAGAGCAACGCCTTACCACAGAACAATGAACAGCCAGCTGGTCCATCTATTATTGTTTATTGAGGTTCACCTCAAGAATTGCATGTGTCCCCCTGTGAGTAATTACAAGAAAATGAGCCTTTGACCTTTGATGTATATTGGAAAATAAAACTTTAAGAGTAATATTGTCAATATGTGTATTGATCACAATTGTAATTACTGCTAAATACCTTGACAGTTCAAAGGTGGGTGTTTTTACTGTTTGAAAGATGTCTGCTGCTTTGTAATTAATGACTAAAGAGAAAACAGATAATATTACTCTAATCATGAAGTAGACCATTAGATGTATGCTTGCTTACCTTTAAGTGCGATATTTAAATTGCTTTGATATCCAAGGAGAGCAGTGATTGTGTGAGTAACAACAATGTAACAGGGCTAGTTATTCAGCTCATTAATAACACTCTTTAACTTAATCATAGCCAGCAGTTCAGTCTATTGCTCAGATTTGACCATTCTAACAGCAATGATGATGAATAATGATTGGTTTTAACCTCCTAGATTTTCTAAGAACCTATGGCATGCCTTATTAAAGACAAAATAGGTAGAAGACTAATTAAGTCGACCAAACAGGAATGACGGCATGCCCAACTGCCAGAGCCAAGTAAGGGCTTGAAAAATGGCTCCTCTGTTATTTCAATTAATCAGTTGTATTTTCCTTAATTTAGTTTGACGTTGGCAGAGGAAACGTCCTCTGGGAGTATCTGTCCTTTGACCACTAATGCTTTAGTAATTCTTCCATCAGTAGAACCCATGATTGAAACAATCAAGTGTGTGTGTGTCTGTGAGTGTGTGTACCTTCATTTAGCTTTGTGTTTGTAGGCATGTCCCTATGTTTACTGTATTGTTGCCTATACAATGCATACGTGAATACATGCATGTGTTCACAGCAGAGCAGTGTGCGTCAGCCCTTCATTCATTTGTGGTGCGTTCATCTTTTTTTTCCTCTGGACACCAGTGCGGAGGATGATTGCAAAGCCCACACAACTGAGAGTGGAACCTGATTAACCTTACAGTGACTCCAGAAGCATTTCACCACGGCTGCTTCCCCTCCTCTCCAACCCATAGCCCGGGATGGAGATGCTGAACTTAACCCTTGCTACAGTGATGAATTAACAATAGAACAATTCAATGCCCCAGTAATTACCAAACACTTTGGACACGGCAACATTTTTCAGCTCTGCCACACAGGTTTGTCACTATTGGTGGCTTTCACCTGGAATCCTGGGGCTCTTTGCTCTTCCTAACTTTGTTTTCTCTGACACAGATTAGATCTGCCACCCCATTACAGATTCATTTTCCTAATTTTTCATGTCTGCGCCGCGCCCCATCTGCACAGGGCTGATAATTGTGGGGACCAGCCCTGGTGATTAACATCAGCAGAATTAATTACGCCCGCCATTAAGGCTCCAGGTTGCACACAATGATCAAGAGAAATTAACTTTCTCCCAGGCTCCTAAATCATCTCACCTTCAAGTGGAGTGATGACAAAGAGACAGGCCCGGAGTCCCGGACCCCGCTCGGCACCTTCTTAACCAAACATGAGGTGCGCATCCCACACCTGCACTGCTTCCCACCGAGGAGATTATAGCCGCGACTGATGGGTATCAATTATGCTACCTTATGTGGTGGGATGAGCGAGGGGTGTCCAGGGTCTGGTGACTAATGGAACTGGGATGGAGCCGCCCTGCAGCAGGAGACCAGGGATCTGACTGTTTCTCAGGCCAGGGAGCAGCAGCCAAATGCTGAGGGGCTCAGTTCACTGGCCTGACACACACATATATTTATCTGCACAACACATTCGAGTGTGCACTCTGCAGGAGTAAGGTGTGATGCAGGTTAGACTGAAACTGACGAGGAAAAGGTCTTTGTCATGCAATTAGACTCCTGGATCAGTTCCCATAACGTTTTTAAAGTATGTAATATAAGATGCTTTGTCTTGTTTGTCTTGTACATATAAGAGTGTGGCTCCTCAGAGAGAGAGAGTGATGTGTTTGTAAGCTATGCTAATGGAGCAGGCCCTGTGCCCCTGCAGCAGGGAGAACAGTGGTAATGTCAGGAGGAGATAAGCAAATTGCGTCTGTATCATATTGACTTGTCAAGGTTAAGCAGTGTTAGCAGGGGGAGGAGTAAGAGGCAAAATCTCCTCCATCCTCCTCACTCCCTGTGACCATTGAAAAAGATACATGAGAGCCAGCAGGAGAGGGTGAAGAAGTGAACAAGAGCAGGTAGAGAGGTGGATTTACCTTGAAGAATCCAACCTCCAAACACAGAGTCCTGTTGAGATAGCAATCAAACAGAGCAGACAACAGACACACTCGTTTGTACAGGGAGGGTTTGGCTCTCTGCTCTCGTTTAGATTGATTTGATTTAGCTCCACAGGATCTAATTAAGCTCAGACTCAAACCTCTTTGGAGTTTCAGCAGCCATATTGTGAATGTCAGGCTTTGAGAAATGGCCATGAGCGATCAAACCTGCGCATGTGTGTTTTTATGAACACACATCACAGTGATAGAACAATGGCTGTCAATGGATATATGGTAATAAAATCTGACGATCGTGATGCATAAGGGGCCATATCCATTTTAATGACAGCAAACGCAATGTGTAGTAAACATAATAACCAAAACAGGAACAATAATGGCAGTTAACATGAGCAAGAAAAGTGGAAAAATGCAGGGAAAATAAATCAGCAGTGCCTGAGGTTCATCCCATGGTGATTGTCACAGAGCTTCTCTTTCCCTCTAATTAGCGGTATAGCAGTTTTGCTTGAATTCAGCGTATAATCCCCTGGATGAAGTGCAGTCAGCATCTTTCCTTTTCCTAAAAGCACGAGAGGTGCAGTATCATCAACTCCATTTTCGCTCCAACACTGCCTCAGGATGATTTAATAAGGTTAAAAGACTAGTCAGCAATTACCCCCCGCTCAGTGGAGGAAAACTCTGAAACACAATACAGCTGTAGACAAATGCCAGACACCACATCCAAACAAAGGAATCAGCTATCTCTGCCTTTAACAATCCAGAGGTCTTTTTAAGTGACAAATATATAGCCATTGATAACAAGTTATTTTACTTTAGATTTTTCTGGGTGTATTTGTGTGTCTATCCCAGAGCCTTGTAATGGTCAGGGTGAGATAGTCCAGAGAGTGTCATAGAGTGACATTTATTGCCTCTGCTGTGGGGAAACAGGTAAGCAGAGCACACCATCTACAAAGTAGTCCCCTTTGACACCAGCACTCTACAAATCAGGGCTGAAGGGCAGGCCAGAATGGGGGCACCGACACACAGAGAGGTCCTTTAGAGCTCCAGCGTGGCCAGGAATGTGGTGGAGCGCAGGCAGCTGAACCTCCAGACGTCTGGGATTTGTCTGGCACCATGTTTGATTTTAACCTCCACATGAGACAACTCAAGGAGATAGAAATGTCTCGCTAGTTTGTGTCCCACTAGACTAACTTGCTTTCCAGTGATAAAGTTTCTAACTGGGTTATCCTCCCTAACACAAGTCCTTTGAAAAAAATGTTCGTGGGGGGTATCAGCTCTATTGAAATTAGTCCTCCTAGTTGCACTTATTAGATAATGCTTCCTGTATTAGTGGGGCAGTAGTGATAGCAGGCAGATTTACAGCTCTCCGCGGCAGGCAGCTCACTTTAACATGGGTCGTGTTAACTCTGCTCATTAAACAGAGGATGTCATCACTCCACGCCACCGCTGCATGTTACATGTCACACATATCCTCCATAGGCCAGACTCTGTCCACCTCCGTCCACAACATCCTCTAAATCTGTCAATGCCACCTGGATAAGGGTCCCACATTTGACCACACCGCCCTGCTGCAGCATTGTGCGTGCATGTGGTGGGCACATGTGGAGGCAGATACACAGGTGTTTGTGTGAGCAAGTGGCACATGGAGCATTACACACACTACCCTTCCTCCACTAACTGCATGTGTGGACGGATGTGTGGGACAGCGGTCGGTCCATCCACATGGGGAGAGGTGTAGGCGTGACGCTCATTACAGACCCAGCTCTGTACACAGGCCAGATAAGCAGAACAGGACAAGATAAGGAAGCGAGCCTGTTACAGCAAAGTGCAGCCAGATATTCTGATATTCTGATCAAGTCCCTCTGGACATTTACTCTCTGATTCACCCATGAAAGCGCTATTTTATCAAACTATTTTCTGCAGAACTTTAATCAATGCACAGGAGAGCAACTGCTGAATCTGCTAACTTTGCTCAATTGACTTTATTTACTTAAGAAAAATAGATATATGAAAATCCATTTAAGAATCTTTTGAGAGGCTTCCACCGGTGCCTGTTACTTACATTACACATAACTTAAAATCATGTTTTGGTTATTAGTAGTATCCCAATACAATGCAAAATATATATGTTGTTGTTGTTGTTGTTGTTGTTGTTGTTGTTGTTGTTGTTGTTGTTGTTGTACAGTTTATTCCTTAAATATGATATTTAGCACATTGATGTAATAATGAGAACTTTTCTGGGTTTTTATACTCTATATATTTACTTAATTTTTTTTTTAAAGGGTTAATGGCAATTGGCTCAACCTCAGGCTTGTGTCCGAGCATTGCGTGGAATTTATTTATCAAAGCTACCACAATTTGCATCAAATAGAGAACATTCAAAAACTAGAAGAATTAGAAGAAACATTTTTTGTAACCATTATACAATTTACACATAATAAGAAAATAACCATAATAAGAGAAAACCAAAGTAATATCTGGATGAATGTCAAAATCAAACAATACCAATTTATATTATATTATTTGCATAATAATGAATGTGATTTCAAAGGGGAATTATTGGATTATTTTTTCTGACAAAGTTCCTATCTTTATACCTTACATCATTTATTTTCTAAGAGATGTTTATTATAGAAAAATGTATTTCTATAAAGTCTAAAAATGTGTTGAAATGCAACTGATAGTAATCATTTCTCTAACAGGATAAAGGGCCATTGAAGATTTGCCTGGGTCGACTTGCAAAATGACCCATGCCAACACTGGCTATTATCCTACATTAGTCATCGGCTCCTGGGGCCACACAAGCCTTATGGAGGATCAGCTTATTCAAAACATAGAAATGTGTTTATCTGTTATATGTTTGTGTATATAACTATACAGTATATTGAGGTTGTGTGTTACACACAACCTGTGTGTGTTTACAAGTCTGTGGGTGGATTTAAAGAGTGTGTGTGTGTGCATGTCTGTGAGGCAGTATTAGATCACCAGGTGCGAAGGTCATAATTCTGCTTCATCGTGATGCAGATAGTGTTTACTGTGTCCAAGTGGTGCCATTAGACATCATGTCTGCCGAAATGTAGCCGTTGCTTCTCAACCAATAGATTGCTCCTCTCATCATCAACAGTGCAATCATTCTCAGTGATAGTCAAACACAGGGGAGGGAAGAGGAGCCGGCCCTCCAAGATGGATGTGTGTTATTGTTTGTGGGATGACAGTGTGTTTCAATCAGGTCCTCTGTGCTCTAATCCCAGGTAGAGCTTTTGAAGTGCTGAGTCAGTTACTGCTTCATCGATCCATCACAGTGGGTTAGTAGTGGGCAGGTGTACTCCCCGGCTCCCAGGAGACGGAGGAAACACCTGCCCTGCACTGCTCGGGACTTCATCATCCCACCATCCCTTTGTCTCGATCTGCCGGGAGCTCAACGTCGGCCCACAGAAAACTGTGAAAGCAGCACTTTTGTGGTCGTTTGTTGCCCGTACACAAAAATTAGAGGGAGGGAAGGATGGTTTTCCCCTGCCTCCCACAACTGCCCCCTACTGTATTCCTCACCCATGAAGAAGGGACATGCAGTGAATGGACCGCACACAACTGCCTTGGAGCAGGTTCACACCATTTAAACAGAGAGCAGGCATGCAGCACAGATGCAGTCCCCAAACTATCATTTTATTAGTCAATCCCTGTGTTATCAAAATCAAAACTCTTTTATGATGGCTGTATAGGAGGATGACTTTGGAAGTGCATTGAAAGAAAGCATAGTGTTTATTATTACATCTGAGATCAGTGGGCCAGTGAGGGGTGAGAGTCTATGTTTCTTCTGCTGCAGGCAGTCAATTAGTGCCACAGGGAAACACAGCACTCCTCTGTTACTGTCCACTGAGGAGCTGTAAATAAAGGTTTTTATTACATCACACTATCTGCGTCCCTCCTCTGGACATCAATAGGCCAATGCATCCTAACATTATCACTCCTCTTCTTTCTGTTTGTCTCTAAAAATCAAGATGGAAGGTCATGGACACTGACTTAAAAATGCAAAAATGATCAAATTCTTGGATAGATTGGTATTTTTGTACTGACAGTAGCACCAACTTTCACAGCCATGGATCCTAGCATTACATTATTCATTTGGGAAAGGATTGACAAACCCAACAACCTAACACGCTTTATTGCTCCCACAGAGCATTTGAAGAAAACCGGCAATTATCTGTCCATATACAGGGGAAGGAGAAAAATACTCCAAGCCCATCCTGACCTGTAGCTCATTTAAAAGGTTTTGTCCTGGCCTGTCTGACAGCATCAATACACACTGTGATGGCCTCCATGTATCAGACTAAAAGAATCGGTCAATATTTAAAAGCAAACTAATTGCATAGATGTTCAAAGATATATGATAACAGAGTATCTAAGACACTCAGATACTCTAGCACAGTTCTCTATGAAGATAGTTATTTATGTTGAAAGAAATGTGATAATCTTTTCAACACTGATCCCTGTAACACATTAGCTTATACTATTTTGACTGGAACCATTCAATGTTAATACAGATTTACATTATACAATTATTGGAATGGAAACTGAACAATCTGGTGCCACTAAAAGTTTTTAAAGCTCGCTTGGATGCTACTCAATCGGAAGCTGTTGGTACCTGTTCATGTGGATAGTTATGTAAATTGTAATCCCTGTAATTTTGCCGTATGATGTCCTTTTTGTTGTTCTGTTTATGTTTTTATGTTTCATGTGGAACCTACTTGAGCAGGTCTCCCTTGAAAAAGAGATCAATGATCTCAATGGGATACACCTGGATAAATAAAGGTTTGAAATGAAATGAAATTACAGTAGTAGCAGTAGCAGTACAGAGAGTTAAAACAAATATACATATGGTAATCTGTTAATTCACTTATAGCTTAAGAACATGCAATACAAATAAGTGTTATACAACTTTGTATTGCATGTTCTTAAGCTATAAGCAATCTCAAGCTATATGCAATAAAAAGATGTGTACAGAATGAATAAATACTAAAGTCAAGTTTTGTGCCTAATATTTAAAGTACATTTTGGTTAATGTTCCTCTCAGCTTGTAAACGGCAGAGTGCTGAAACTTCATTTTTACTTAAAATACTTAAATTGGAGAGCCACATAACTATTATTTTATATCTGAAAAAGAATTAAAATTATTATGGTGTATACTCTGAGGTCAGACTCTATGAGGAAATGCAATCTTTAATAGGTATAAATATCGAAAATAATTGCATGGGTGAAAATAGAAAAGGAATTGTTCCTATAAAGAATATGGTTGTGTAGTATATGCTACTTTCCTGGTAAACATGATATTCTAAGGTTATATAGAAAAACATATTATTTGGTATGTTTCCAGTTTGAAAGCACATGAATGTCATGTGATGAATCTGATGCAGTGATATGTCAATTTTAACACTGCATGTAGATACACGTACATTACTGTAACCAACTTCAGCTCCTGTAAATTGAATGCTGATTCTATTTATATTCATTGTGACTCACACCCAGTTTCCTCTATGCAAGTGAGCAGGAAACAGATGCTAGGAATTGTTCTTTCCCTAAATTCCTCGGAGAGAGATTGTACTCAACACCGACGTGTGAGATTGGCTTTGTACTTGCATGCGAAAAGGTAGTAGACAGTGACTAAATTGACTCTCTGGTTTCCCTGCTCTGAATCTCCATTTCCTCAGAGTTTCCACTTGCGTACGTCCGTCTACCTCATGGCAGGCAGGCTTCCCTAATGGAGTCATGGAGCCAAGTCTACTTTCTCAGGACAAGGTCAACCCTTACACCCCAGGCACCACAGTCAGAGGGTTAGGGTTTGCTAGGACATTGAGTTCATACAAATATTTCAGTCACATATGGTAAGAAAAAGTAAACGGATATGACATATGCAGCTAAAAAAGGTGATCAAAACAGTAACAATATAAAACTGTTATCTGTTCTATTCTACTATCTGTGTCTAGTATCTGTTAATAACCTTTAAACAGCCTCCCCAATAGAGTACAATTTAGCTATGCAACAGTTAACAAGGACAAATAATAAAAATGTGTTCCCCATAATTACATTAATTAAGGAAGCAAATAGAAACAAATGAAATGATGGTTTCAAAATGATTGCAGATCATCAAGTAGACAGAGCTGTGACACAAGGGGAAAATAATAATTTAGTGTCAAGGAACATTATTTGACATTTACAAGGTGATATGATTTGAAAATAAAAGGTCTATCTTTTCATGGACCATGGTGCCATCTAGAGGACGCTGAACATCAGGCACAATATGACCCTCATTTATAGATTACATGTTAGTGTTGTTATTTGCTCTGTGTAAATAGTGGGGCTTGTGCTTGGTCATGCAAACTTCTTTTTTTTTGTCGGAGAGGATTAAGGGGAATTATTGGAAATGAAACCCTACAGGCTTAGCTGGTCTTCCTTGACACTGGCACCTTATGGAGCATTGTGATATGGTGCCACCTACTGTTGGAGCACTTCCTCTATAGCTGAACAGAGTGCAATCAGAGCAGCAATGCTATATTGATCTAATCCAATTAAACCGCTACAAAGGTCAAAACCGATACAATTTGATAAGTGAGTGTGTACGTGTGTGTGTGTGTGTGTGTTTCTGTGCTCTATATTTTCACCCTTCGCCACCTGATAAGAATAAAAGGGGGAAAGGTTATATTCATGCTATCCCTCACCTCACAGATGATTTGCAGCCCATGGCTCCTCCCTCACAAAGATTTACTGTACATGGAATTTTTGCTGACATGGTACTCTTCGGCCACTGCGTCTCAGATATATAGCAAACCATAATTTGGAGGTGTAAAATGGGTATAAAACCTGTATTAATTATTTAATCGTGGTTCTAAGTGCTGCCTTTTAGTCCACACCAGGATGTCATCCCCCTCTATTGCAGGGGATCGTTATATCACTCATTTGTCACAGAAAAGTTACAATCAAGATATGGTAAATCAGAGCAAACCTAGACTTTTTTATTAGCGTCATTAACTATTACTTTTATTAATTTGTAACCCCATTTAATGTAAGTGAACTGCTAATTACATTTCAATCTCAGTTTTTTTAGCGCTAGACCCAGTTTAAGGCCAACTGGAATACAAATTAGTGATGAATATGCAAAACCACAGTGGTAATACAGGAGATGAGACTGAAGAAATAAAAACCTGTATCTTAAAATGTCATATAAAAGGACAAAGCAGTGCACAGAATAGAAATGTCCCTGGCAGGTAGCACTGTGTGGGTCCTGTGATATATCTTTGTGTCATGGGGCAGTTAGGTACAAAGACTGCGGGGTGATCAACAACCAAACAAACATGTTGTCCTGAGGTTGGGGCGAGGAGGTGTACACAGAGCATCCATCAAACTACATCTGTGAGAGGCTGATACTGTACTGTTTGCTCTCACTGCACTCAGCTTAGCTCCACCTTACAACATCTCAGATGTAGGCTTTTAATTATCAGGTTATTTATCAGGCCCATGGTAATGATTGCTGGGCAAAGTGTAATGCTATCAAGGTACATTCACTTTTTCATAGTGAATATCATAAGCCAAAAAGCATTTTTGGGAGTAATAAGTTGTTTTTATTAAAAGGCATACAGTCCATTAAACAACATTTATTCTGAAACTCGACATACTGTGATTTCAGTCTTGTTGAAATAAGTCAATTACAAACATTATCTTGAAAATGCAGATACTACTGGCAGTGTTGTGAGAAGTATCCAGGGTATTTTACTTGAATAAAAGTGGTAACGTTAAAATCATTTAAAGAAATCCAAATTAAAGTCTTCTATGTCATTAAGGCAAAGGTACATAACATTACATTTGTTAGACACTTTTATCCAAAGCGACTTACATACATTTGGTACTTTGGACAATCCCCACAGGAGCAATTTGGGGTGAAGTGTCTTGCCCAGGGACACAACAACATGCTGATTGCAGTGGGACTCGAACTTGCTACTCCCTGAATCGAAGTCCAGCACTCTATTCACTGAGCCACAGCCGCCTCTAGTACATCAGCATTAATAGGTTTCATTTTATTAACATGAACCAAATTCAAACTTATTTATTCACTATTCACCATAACACATTGTTAAATCAGTATGTTTTGCATTAAATATGAATATATTGCTATTAACTATTCAATTTAAAGCAACTATATATATATATATATATATATCTAATGTTGTTTTATAAAATGCAGAGAAGTATGAAATAATATCATGTGAAAGACTTTAAGTTAAGTACCGTAATATAGTACTCACTGAGTAGTTGCACTTAGTTATTTTCTCCAATGACACATGGTTATACATATCAGATTCTGACATTATTTAACAAATTCAAACTGCCTTGTTAAAATGAATTAAAAAGCATTAGCTATATTAATAAATGTTGTGATTTAAAACTTTTTATTTCATAAGAACCTCAGCTGTCAAAAGTTGATTTATACATTGATCATTGACCGCCACATTAACATTACATTAACATGATGCACATGGCTTTCTTACCCAGTCATACTAATGCTTGTTTGGGTAACTCCTGGTCGTCACTATTCAAACAAAGACAAACATTCACCTTGACATTTGGAAAATACCCTAATCATCTGCTGTACTTCACACAGGGTTCAGAGTCTGTAACGTTGGTCTGGCTGAACAGGCCTCCAGAGCAAATACACAGATAATATATAACAGCTCTTTGTGGTCTGCAGTACCATTACCAATCTGAAAAGATGAAAATTATGTTTACATATGTTCCCACATGGCAGGGCATCAAAGATAAAGATGTTAAACAATAGAAAAAAGGTGATATTGGTGTTACTGCTTACAATAATGCACCCTCATCAAGGGTAGCCTTCTGAATATACTCTATATATTATATATATATATAATTATGTTACCAATTACTCACATTCATTAGGAGCTCAATTAAAGCAAAAATGTAGCCCACAGTCAAAACTATAATTTGGCTGTGAATTACGCATTTTTTACATTTAATGCAGCCGTTTTTGCTCTATCGGCTGGTGTTGTTATCTTACAAATGTAACGATAATCTTTAAACAAACACAGTAACTTATGTAGAATAAGAAGGGCAAAATACAGCCTGCATGTGAATTTCAGCTATGGACTGATCATAAATACTCATCATTAACAGTGTCAGAAAAACATTACCCTTTTTATTGGGGCTGTATTTTCCTCGCACACTACAATAAAGTTAATGACAGACATTGTCTTAACCATAAAACAGTCATATATTCGGACGCTGGTCAGCTTCAACAGGCTCAGTAACATCTGGCTCATAAATCTTTGCCCTTGCCCGGTCAAGTATTATTGTCAGAGTGATTTGACTTGATTTAAAAACACAGATGTATGTCATGTTTCCACAATTACAGCTGAAAATAACTTGAATATCAGCCTTGTTACACATTTAACCATGCGTGCTCTGATGGCATTTGGTCCGAGAAATGTATGCTTAATGTTTAACATCGTGCTATATGTTATCATGAATGAATGTTTTCATGAACGTTAACAATGAAAGCGCTGTTTGAGACGATGATATAACAAATAGACAGACAAAACACCTCCTTACAATATGATACAATAGCCCTCCAGTGAATATACAACTCTGTGAAGTTAATTTGCTCCACCTATTATGTGTGTTACTCTTTTCCTTTTCAGTATTGCAGCGCTTATGTCTGACTTTTTTGCCTTTCATAGTTGCTATTTCTGTAAGCTGCCTTTCTTTAAACACCAACTTATACAAATAATGATGCTCTGCTAAAACTGGAAACATAGGCCTACTGTTTATAGTGTTGAAACTCACACTGTAGTTGTAATGTTTAGTATCAGTTAAACGTTGAATAACCTTGGCATGTGGCAAGGGGTTAAGTTGCAAAATTCACACTAGGGTGCCAAATAATGAAGAAATGCATTAAGAAACAGGAACTGTGTGTGGCTAAATGCATGCTTGTAGTGGTAAAAAAACTAACCCCAAAAAACAATGCATCCTAGTGTCTGCAAGTCCTGGGTGTCCTTATAAGATATCCATTTTTGTTTTAAAGCCCATCCTCCTGTTTAGCCTATATTTGTATTCAGGGTTGTTAGTTCATTTTGAATTGGCTTTGTTATGAATCTATACTCTAAAGACATACTGTCTCTTTTTTAATTGCAAATATTGTCTTAAATGGTAGACCACCAACAGTTCACTTGATTCAAATATGTGTTTAAATAAACAGCAGACACAAAATTAGCAGTTGAGATCAGAAATGGCCATCAAAATAAATCCACACCCAAAAATCTACGTTAATTAACAGCAAGTGTGGGTAAAGCCTACTATAGAAGTGCACCCAATATATGTGTGCTACTTGTAAACAGCACTCAGCTGTGTCCCTTGTGAATTCAATATCACATTTATTATGGACTGAACTCTGCCCAAACAATTCAATGGCTGGGTGAACATCAACTGTTCTCTCAAGACCTTTATAACCAGTAGATGGCGCAAATTATAAAAACAATTCTCCCTTGTATTGCACAAAACAAGACAGCCAAAAAGGACAAAATGGGCGAAAACAACTTTATATATATAAAAAACAATCCCTCATGTACATAATGTATGCGTTATAAACTGCATGAATCACTGTAGCTTTCATGTACTAAAATGTGAGTTTTGATTATTTTCCAGAACAGACCAGGGAACCTGATGGGGATACTGGGAATAAAAGGATATGGGTAAGAACTACCTTCATAAGTGAAACAGGGTTGGTGAGAATAATTTAAAAGATAGCTAAAATCATGTTGTACATCCATTGGGAAATGACATGATGATACCACTCTTGTACAGTAGGTGGCGGTCTACACCTTTACATTGTTTGCGATCCGCCAATAAAAAGAGAAGAGAAGAAGATGAAGGACTGAACAAAATTACGTGACACGCGACACACTTAGCTAATCAGTGATGAACAGCAAAATGGAGGTGAGTTTTCGCAAATGTTGCACATTAAATACGGTTATTTAAAACGCATTAAAGCATCGCTTACTCTACACAAATATGTATAACAGTGACGAATGAATGCAAGGTGTTGTGTTGAAACGTGATGCTTTTCTGTTGCTTAAACGTTGACCCAAAGTCATCGCTGTTTAAAGTAGCTAGCCTTGCAGCTAAGATAAGATAAGCTAATGGTGGTAAAAACCAACCAAAAGCTCTGTTGTGTGACAGTTTCATTTGACTGTTACATGAACGTTGTTGTTGGCTTCCTTTGACACACATTTATCAATATAATTAATAGATACATTTTGTTTTTGGTTATAACGCAAGGCTCAACCTGCAGCTTTACTAAAGTAAGCTAACATAAACGCTAACGTCATTGCTGAGGCCCGCCAGGCTAACCCAGCTGTAATCATTGTTAAAATAAGTGTTTGTTCGTGCACTGGGTTTTTTGACAACTTTATTTTACACTGCAATGATATATTCAACATTCAACATGGCGCAGTCTGTCGCTTGAATGGTGACATAAAAACAATGTATTAGCGATATTTGTGTGCATTTATCAATCCGCGAGAGAATCAGAATCCAGTTTATTGATAGGTACGTTTACACATACAAGCAATTTGCTTTTTTGTATGGTGGTGCTAACATTATCAACATAAGGAAATAACTTCTAACAGAAAAGGTCAAAAAATAGTAGATAATAAAATATTAAATAAAATATAATAATGGCACGTTTTACACCAAATATAAGTATACAAAATAAACTAAAAATACAATTTAATAAATGACAAGCTGCAGTATATTTTTTATATATATTTTATAGTTTGTTTGCAGGGTGGGAGGGCCACAAGCTTCCCAGTAGATGGTAGTAACTTCATCCATGCAGTAGTAATCGTACTTATTTCATGTAACACTATTTACAGCGGCAATTATATATTTTTCTTGTTATGCCTTTTATAGGAGCGTGAAGCTAGAGAACCTGAGCAGCTCAGAAAGCTGTTTATTGGAGGACTGAGCTTTGAAACAACCGAGGAGAGTCTACGGGCTCATTTTGAACAATGGGGAGCTCTTACTGATTGTGTGGTACGTATATGTTTTGTTGTTATGTTTGGCATTATGGCCTCTACATAGGGCTGGGCGATTTTTTTTTTTTTCTAACTAATGGACAATTTTCAATTTAATCCTCGATTTTTTTTCAGTTTTTTTCTAAACAAATCAGACCATGGCAAAATGTAAATACATATTTTCTTTATTAACACAATAAAAATACATGAGATTACCAAGTAGTCTAGGCCTATGTGAACAAATAAGTTGTTCAAGAATAAAAATAAATAAAATAAAAACAGCACCACGGCACTTGGCTGTCATTAATGTGCAAAGATTTTTTTTAAATCAAACTGAAAAAAAAATCTCTTGTAGGCCATCCCTGAAAAAACTTGTAAAATGAAATACAACAAATAATGATAATGAAATGAATAATAAAAAAATACCCTCAAACAAAATAACATCCCTTTAACTTTCTAGGAAGTTGTCTTTCTACAGACCTTACACAGAACAGTTGTTTGTTCTATGTATGACCGCTTGTACCCGAACCACTTCCATACAACTGAAGTAGCACCTTTTTTAGGAATGAGTTCTTCATCTGTGTTCGTGGACATTTTTATGGTACGTCTGTCGGTGAAGCGGTGAATGTGATTGTAGTAGGCTATGTGACTACCCGATCTGCAGCTCTGCACATGCGCACAGTGTTATAGATTAAAATCAATGTTTTTGATGGCATAAAGTACCTTAAACATACCGTCAGTTTAAATGCTGTTTTATACTGAAAAACCAGACGTTCTCGTGCGCAGTTAAGCTTTTATTCTGAAAATCCTTCATCTCCGGTTAGTATTTAGCATGTGGCTAATATACCATTTACTATAGAGGTGAATTTAGTAGCGATATGACACGGAGTGTTGCACACCGAAACCTACTGATTTCAACACTACAACTACTGTATAGACGTCGAGATATTATTATTGCTGAATATTAAATGAAGGTACAGTTTATTTGAATACGTTTGTGGGTACAGACGTGGGTAGCATGAGACAACAACCGGAACTACCAGAAATGAAACCAGCCGTGAAGTTTTTCCTGTCTTGAGTATTGATTACAGCGTTCAAAACCATATTAAATGAAAAGTCATGAAAGAGATAAGGAGGAGAAAAGGCGTGTTTATTTATATATGTAATGTACAATGTCTGAGTCCTCTGTTATGCTCAACAACGAACAACGAACACAGCATAACAACAGCAGATCGGGCAGAGCTGCAGATCGGGTAGTCACAGGCAATGTGGCTGAGTTTTGTGCGCGTTCTGGAAAGTGAGAGAGTAAGCTACTACGGAGTCCCTTAAAGCAAAACAAATCTGCGGAGTCTAGAAATGTTTTAAAATCGCGATTTTTTTTTTTTTTTTTTTTTTTTTTTTTTTTTTTTTTTTTCGGTTCAGCCATTTCACAAACCGTAGGAAAGTAAAAATGCAAATTAATCGTGAAAACCGCCCAGCCCTACCTCAACAATAAGAAACCATATTAATGTTCAAAACCACCATCTTGTTAAACTGTTATCACCACCATGGTGTATGTCTTTGTTTTTTCTAGGTGATGAGGGACCCTAACACCAAGCGTTCTAGAGGGTTTGGCTTTGTGACGTATGCGGCTGTAGAAGAAGTCGACGTTGCCATGGCAGAAAGGCCTCATAAAGTGGATGGTCGTGTTGTTGAACCCAAGAGGGCCGTGTCCAGAGAGGTAAACAAATCCCCGTCCTGAAGGCAGAAACTACAGCCATGTTGGTGTTTGTTGTGTGCTCATTAATGCTCTCTGTTTCAGGACTCCAATAAACCCGGCGCCCATCTGACCGTCAAGAAGATCTTTGTCGGTGGGATCAAAGAGGATACCGAGGAGTACCACATCAGGGAGCATTTTGAAAAATATGGAAAGATTGAATGCATTGACATCATAGAAGAGCGCTCCACTGGGAAGAAGAGAGGATTCTGCTTCGTCTCCTTTGAAGACCATGACACAGTGGACAAAATAGTTGGTATGTTTTTAGAGTTAACACAGCTTTCAAGCAACATTTAGTAATGGTATGTAAGTGTATTGTTCTTGTTTTCCTCACAGCCCAGAAATTCCACACGATCAATTTCCACAATTGTGAGGTCAGAAAAGCTCTCTCAAAACAGGAAATGAGTACTATGTCCACCAGCAGGGGTAAGCACACTATAAATATATTTCTAATGAACATTTAATTAGTCTTTTCAGCCATCAGTTCATTGATGTTGTTAAGGGTTCTAAAATGACACATTTGTACATATCAGACAGGAGTGAAGGTTCTGGAAACTTCATGGGAAGAGGTAATTTTGGTGGTGGTGGTGGCAACTTCAGTCGAGGTGAGTAGTAATTGAAAGCCAGATTAAAGTTCCTCTGGCACTAATTACACAACAGCAGAGGCATTTAATAGGGATGTGTACGAGGGAGAGTAGGTTTCAGGATCTAATTTGTACTGACGCACTAAAGAAAGTAAAATAGTTGTATCTCTTCTCTTTTTTTTAATGAATGTGGCGTAGCTATAGCTATCTGGTCAAACTGGTTGCTCAGCTTGGTGAAAGATCTGTTTTCAAACTTAATGTATCAGTATTGATTTTCATGTGCAGTTGCCATGCCTTAGACAGAGTTTCCAAAATACAACACAAATCTACAATACAGTTCTTCAGCTTTAATGCGTTACTCTATTTTACACTTGTGTTTTAGGAGGCTATGGTGGAGGACGAGGCGGTTTTGCCGATGATTTTGACAATGGTGAGCTTTTTAAGAAAGAAAAGAAGAATCTACTTTAGGATGAGGCGGAAGGAGTTTTATGTTAATGCCAAGCATGAGCGTTTCATGTCACAGTGATGATATGAATTATAAGGTTATGTTGTAATACGCAAGTAAGTTTGCTTTGTTTTTGACTGTTCCAGGTCCAGGAGGTAATTGTAGTGGAGGACCAGGTTATGGAGGTGGCAGAGGGGGCTATGGAGGTGGTGGAGGTGGTGGTGGTCAAGGGTATGGCAACCAGGGAGGTGGATATGGTGGAAACGGTGATGGAGGATACAGAGGCAATGACGGAGGTAAAATAACAAAAAGGTGTTGAGAATTATGATTTGTTAAACTAAGTTTTAGATATTATTAGAAAACTGGCTGTACTAAATACCAGATTTAAAGACTTACCTTTAACATGGACATTTATTTTTCAGGATATGGAGGAGGGAGAAATTACAATGACTTTGGAAATTATGGTGGCCAGCAGTCCAGCTATGGGGCCATGAAGGGAAACAACTTTGGTGGCAGAAACTCAGGTGCACCATATGGTGGTGAGTGTTACCACCCGACTCTCAAAATCAAGTATTTATTGACATTACATAATTTCTGCTGAAAATTATCCAACGTATTTTGCGGTACTAATCTTTAACTGCAGGTGGCCATGGATCCGGTGGCGGGAGCGGTGGCGGGAGCAGCGGCGGAGGAGGGGGCTATGGCTCTCGGCGATATTAATTATATCATGTTTTGGTAAGTTGCATTCTGTTCAACAACACACTCGTAGCACAGTACAGACTGAGCCCTTGAAAGTGCAGATTAACTATTTGTTCTGTCCTGTATCCATTCAACAGGCTTCAGTTCTTAGCAGGAGAGGCGAGGAGATGAGCAAAGGAAATGTCAGGAAAGCCGCAGGTTACTTTGAGACAGTCATCTGAAAGCATTAGAGGAACACTCAAGTCAGACATTACTGCAGCTAAATCGGAGAAGTTTATGGAAGAAGGACTGTATACACAAGACATGAGTGCAGATGATACTCCTCCCTAATTGTGATAGATGTTTCCCTACCCAGCTATTTTTTTTTTCTGTGTGTATATTGTGCCTATGGTATCATGGGTGAAGAGAAAATTGTTTTCTTTTTTTAAAGTTATTATGATTGCTCATTTGCAAGTGTCAAGTGTAATTTGTTTATGTGAAGCACAGTATGTACATCCTTAGTATAACCAGTGTCAACAAACATAAGCAATCTGGATTAGAATCAAGGGAATCCCTCACTCTTTTTCCCAGCACACAGCATTTTAGATTTGTTTGGATTAGAAGAAAAAGACCAAATAAAATTGTTTAGTAAAGTGACAAGAGGTTCAGTGCATCATTTTCCAGAAAGAAATCACACGAGTTATTTATCTGTTGCCTGCACAAATGTTGACTGTGAAGTTAGACAAATTTGCCTGTCCAGAACCACTTCTTCCTCTTTTTGGGGACTATTTAAGACTTCTATGGGTGAAATTGTAAATATACTGTATTTATTTGTACAAATGTCAATGACAAGGGAGTTTCTGGTAGTCCTAGGGCAAAGGCCCATACACCACCTATGCCAGTTTTGAGCGTGTAGGATTATAACGGCCACAAGCACCTGCAGTTGAGCCTTCAGCATCGCTAGTGTGGAAGATTGCAGATGACAGTCAGACAAGACGTCTGCAGCCCCCGCACAGTGGACCAGTCAGCATTTTGAGAGACAGAGAGAAGGCAGCATCGAGCACAACGCCCATGGAGGAAGCTTCTGATAGTGAGCGTCTATCTCTGTCAAGGCTAGCTAAACCCTCCAGCAGCTGGTTCTAGCGAAGAAAGAATAGTTCCTGGACACATTGGAGATCCTGTTGAGTCAGAGATACTGCAGTTTTACCCGAAAGTGCTAGATTTCAGACATTAACGAGAAAAGGGAGTGAGTATTTCACAGAAAGCTGACTTAAGAAGATGAAGCAGGTAAGAGTAACCACTTTGCTTGATTTGCAGATGTGGAAAAGAGGAATTCTCTTCTTGCTGAAAATCTGTAAAGACCTGATAACATGGAAGGTTCTGGATGGGTAAGACTTTTTTCAAAATATTATCGAAGGCTGCTCATTATGTAATCGAACAGCGCAAATGGTAATCACACCAGGTGCAAAGGTTCTTTTAAGGTAAATGGAGCAGGAGCACTTCAGGTATTGTTCCTCTTTGACCTGAATCAGCCTGTGACCTTCACCACAGCTGGAAATATCTTGCAAGCAAAATATGTTTTATTACCTTTGCCATCTGTCAGTCCTGATAAAGCTCATGGTGCTGAAACATCCTTAAGGGAAAACAAATGAGCATGCTCAGGAAAGAAACAATATTTACACTCCCTGGCCACTCTATTAGGCACACCTATATTAAACAATATCACAATTCAATACAGCAGGTCTACAATCAACTTACCTCAGTGTTAAACATATTGAATGAACAGCCTTGAGGTGATGTAAAAACTCCATCGAAAAACAGTAGATGGCAAAACGGCATGTCATAGAAAATTAATGTGACCAAGACAATGGTTTAACTTGAAGACATGTTGAAAAGCAAATCTATTCAAAAATACTCTTAGTTGTCAAAGGAATAGTGTAGACAAATCTTAGCTTTTAGCTTAAAAGCTTTTTCAGTAAAAGTACTGAATATTTAGCCGAGTTCAACATAAGTTTGGAGTTTCAAGCTGATCTTATAAGGTTTGCTTAACATAAAGGGATAATCCTGTACATTTACCTGTTAAGCAGGTAAAACAGTAGGTTTAAACACTCATTCCAATTACAAACCCTTATACGTTATATTTACACAATGCATAGCTGTCTTGAGAGTGATCTATACAAAAACGTTTATTTAAATTAATGTTGATGTAAGATCAATGTCCATCCATTGAAATGTGACCGACATAATTGATGATGCAAATATGATCTTGTTCAAAATGAATGATACATGCACTCAGTGGATTCCACGCAGGTCATGTCTACTCGATCAAAAAAAAAAGAAAACATGCCTGTTGTTTCTCAATCAGTTAAGACAGTGATTCTCAAATGGGGGTACGCGGACCCCTGGGGGTACGTTGGGGTACTGCAAGGGGTACGTGAGATTTAAAAAAAAAAAAAAAAAAGGGTTAATTAAAAAAATAATCTTAGTAAAATAAGTTAAATAGAAAACACAATTGTATATAAAACATTCCTAGAACCACCAAGGTGGTCATCATATACATGTCAAATGTGTGTATTGTATTTTATAGTTTTTCACAATAACATATTACTTAAATTGAAAAACTCCTTGGAAAAATCTGTTATATAAAGGTGTTATGTTGTTTTTTTTCATGCATAAAATGAAAATAATATATCCTTAGTTTGTTGTAATGCATACCAAGAAGGAATTAATACATCACTATATTGTAATTATTTATATAGGCTTTTTTGATCAAAAAATGTCGTGATCGGTCAGGGGGTACTTGGGCTGAGAAAATGTTTCAAAGGGGGTACATTACTGAAAACAGTTTGAGAAGCACTGAGTTAAAGGATAGTGTTTCTGCAGAGGAATGTAGAATGACCAACTCACCGAATAAAGACGTGCTTGACAGAAGCAACCCAGAGTCAGTTAACTATGTTGGCTAAACTGTAAAATGTGTAAAGTTTGACTTATACTCTTAAAATAAAAATATTTTTTCATGATGTGTCTTTTATTTTTGTAAGCCATATACTGAGCTGTGCGTTCCTGTTTGAACTGTTGTCAGTGGGAAACTGTTTCTATATTCACAGCCAGCCTTGAGTCTCACCAGTTTACCTTGCCACACAGCCTTTGATGTTTGTCATGATAGCAGTACATGGGCTTGGTGATCAAAGGTGGTGTTTGTGTGTGAGAGTGCATGTAGAACACATAGTGATTGCGTAGGCTTTCTTTGAATGCTTGTCCGGGTTGGCCCTTTGTGAAGTTGTCATGCATTGCTCAAACAGAGCATACTATGCTGTGGCTCCACAATTGTACTCTTTGTTGCATCACAATGAATGCAGTGGGTGTGATTTCTTGTCCGACTGGAGTTTCACAGTATTAAAAGCTTTAGGTTACTGTACAAACAAGCTTGCTCTTAAAGAAAACAAGCCGATTGTAAAAGTGGTTTAAGCCAATAACTCGTTCGGTACAATATTTCTTTTCTTTGCCTCTTTTTAAACCCTTGGGTGAGCCTTCAAGTCACGAACTGACTTGAACATGTGGTAAGTTATGCAATCATTCCTTAGACTATATATCCATCTGGCATCAATCTGTTGCACACCACACAATGTTCTTTGAGTAAATGGGACTCTATAGCTATAGGAATTCTTTATTGAAAAGCACAGAAGATTTTATAAAAGAACCTGGGCAGCAAATCATAAAAGGGACAGTTATAAAATATGAGTAACAATGATTGAAACAATCATTTAGCATACAGAAATATAATATATACAATATATATATATACACGTACAGTAACGGTTTATCAATCTCAAAAGCAAGTAATGTTTATATTTACAAATAATATTGGTTAAAGAATCTGTAACATAAGATATCAGAGTACAAAAGAAGTAAAATATCAAAAATATTACAACATTCAAGAGAAGTGCGCAAAAACTATACAATAGTTCTGCTGAGCTACTAGTGCTTTAAAGCTTTACGACTACAAAGTTATTGCATAGTATTACTATGATAATGCAGTACCATATTACAAAGGAGAGAAGAGGTTGTCTTCAGTCTTGATGAAAGTCTTTTTGATGCGAGGAACGAGGAAGACGCTGCCGTCAGTGGACTGCTGGAGGGAGTATTCGGAGGGAGAGTAAGAGTTCCCCTTCTCATCTCTCAACATGCTGAAGACCTCCAGGTACAAGCTGTTGAGTTGCTGCTTCATCTCCTTCATGTTTGTGATGTTCTCGCTCTTCTCACTCAGCAGAAGCTCCTTCTCGTCCTTCAGTGAGTCCAGGTTGCTCTCCAGACCCACTATGTTCTCCATCTTGCGTTTGCGGCAGTTCTGGGCAGCGACCTTGTTTTTGCCGCGGCGGCGTATGTCTCGGACCAGGGCCAGCTGGGCCTCATTCAGTTCGTGCTTTGACATCAGCTCGTTGAAATCATCAACAGGCAGATTGATAATCATGCTAACCGTGAAAGGGATTTTGAGGGCCTTGGCCCTCTGCTCGTCTCTAGAGAGACGTACTTCCGAGCGTTTCTTCTGCTTGTCTTTGGCGAAGGGGGCGCTGTTATGCCCGCCGTCCTCTGCTGGGTCCGTCCTGTGTTGTTTGGGATTCTTCTCCTGTTGTGTTTGCCCTAGCGGTGCGGACACAGAAATTGCCATCTGGTGATCATCAGGTTGGAAATTGAGTGAGAACATCTCTGAGTAGTCAGATTCTGCACTTCCAGGATTGTCATCCATCTCATCCATGTCTGAATCGCTGTAACCATAGGAGTCATTGCCATACACAGACTTCCCAGGGGAACTAGCATTGGGGCTGGTGTTTGAAGAGATTCCTGAATCCGAGTCTGGCAGTTCTACCATTAGATTGTGTTTACCTCTGTCAAACGCATCTCCTGGTGAAAGGCTGTAAGGGTCCAATGGGGTGAAGAAAGGCTTGTTTGGGATATCAGGCATGGCATTACTTTCATTTTCTTTGAGGCCATGTTGACCACTGCTCTCTTCCAGAATGGTATTGGGGTAGTATATCTCACAGAAACTTTCAGCAGTTAAATTAGCATTTAACTGAGGAGCGTTTGCCCTTATCTGGCCGAGATTCTCTGCTGGGGCCAAATTGTGAACAGAGCCATCAAATGTATTCATAAACTCAGCAGGGCAGACATTTAAACTATTGGTTTTGTCTGGGAGATTGGTCATGGGGTAAAAACTGTAGTTTGGATCCTGAACTTCAGGGATGTTTGGAAGTGGATAAGTTGTGGTCTCAAGTGTGTCCTCCATCTGCATGCTCAGGCATTGCTGGAAAAAAAAGATAAAGAACCATTAAAACAAAAACATTAAATGTTTTACAAATCTGCTTTGTTGACAATGCAAATATTGCTTGTGTTGTTGTTGTTGTTGTTGTTTATATAATATGTTCTGACATAAAAGCATACTTAACTTATTATCTTCCCAAATAATAATAATTCAGTCTTTAAGTTGACTAGTATTTCACTGACTAATGCTAGTAGCCAATTGGTAAAATGTATACGAAATCACCAATACCAATCTCCCAATTTGCTGTTGCTGTGAAGTTGCACGAGTACATCATCTTCCCAAAGCAGCTTACAAAAACAGAAACAACCACACAACCTTTTTTTCCCTACAATGTAAAGTCTTATCAGCAGCTTGCCAGAAAACCTAATGCAATGCTATGTAAGCTGCATGGTTGGGATTTAGTTGGTTTAGTTCAGAGTGAGAGGTCAAGGCAACAAATGGCACACTGCTCCACCCATCAGCTAATGCAAATATGAGCTGCCTCAAAACAAAACCGATAAGGTAACTACTGAAAAACTGCAGGCACACTTTTTGATGTTGCTGCCAGAACGTAAACGCTTTAGGATTAGCGTACCCTGTCCAAACAAGATTTCTTCTTTTCTGCTTAATGAATCTAGTGGTTGTTAATCATAGAAACAACAACACATCTCAAACACCCAACTCCTTAATTCTTTGAAAAGTCTTAACAATGAAACCTAATAACAGAGGAATGCCGGGTGCACCTGTGTGGCATGTATGAGACCCCATTCCCACAGAGCAACAAAAAGGTGTTTGTCCTCTAATGCTGGGCTCCTGCCCGCTGATGCATTCTTTGGGTATTTGTTCCACAACAAAAAACACCCTGCCATTGAGGTGGTAGAGTCAGTGTATTATACCTGCAGCTCAGGGAGGGACAAAAGCTCCATCCAGGCCTGCTCCAAATCTGGGGTGACCCTCTGTGGTGGTGGTGGTGGTGGTGGTGGTGGTGGTAGTGGAGCAGGGGAGAGGGTGGCCGGAGGCAGAACCGGCTGCTCGGGGGGCATTATGGGGGCTGAGACAGCAGTTGTGTCCAGGCAAACTGGGGTGTTCTGTACAAGAAAGGGAAATACGTCTTTAAAAAAAAAAATGTAAAGGCTGAAGTCCCATGTGGGGTAAATATCATATGTTCTTACCTCAGTTTCCTCTACAGGAAATGTCTCTGCCAGTAGCTGCAAACATTCATCGAATGACATGGCATCACCGCTCTCTTCTGTGTAGCTGGCATTCTGCAAGACACGGTAAAACATGTTCAGTTTCAACACATAGCATCCTTTGCAGCTCGCCATATTTTAAAAACAGTACATGGCTTATAGAAGTTATTTCTCTGTTGAGTTGTTTCTTGAGCAGAATAAACCGATGCAAAGCTACAGACCCACCTGTGTTTCTGTAATTACGCAGGATGAGTGGTTACTTAGCTACGGCATAGCCACAGCCTATCAAATGATGTGGGAGTGGTCCAGCTCTGACATGAGTAATGATGGCATTGTGCGTGTACCTGTGTAACCTCTAGAGGTGTGACAGCCGACTGCAGCGGGGCGCTGGGTGGCGGGCAGGGGATGTACTCTCCCGTTTCCTCGTCGAGCTGAAGCTGTGCCAGCAGGGCCTTCTGCTGCTCCCGCACCAGATGCTGCCTCTTCTCTTCTTCCAGCTCCCGTTGCCTCCGCAGCTCATGTTCTTTCTGACGGTGATTGTAGTCAAACACCTCACGCCTGGCTCCGAGATCAATGTCCTGGTTCCACAGTATGTCGATCAGCTCCATGTCCTAAAGAAGAGAACCGCAGATCATGTTAGAGAGTCGTGAGCCATGCTGTCCTGCAGTGAGTGTGAGCAGCTTTGGAGCAGAGAGTGCACTGCTGTGGAGCGTGGCTGCTGCACCCGCCACACCCTGTCCCTCAGTATCTCTGCACTGACAGCAACACTGGCACTAAAGTCAAGGGGGAGAAGCCGCATGAATAATACATGCACTTCTCCGTTTCCCCTGCTGCCACCATACGCCAGCAGAAGACACCTATCCGCACTTGATACTCTTTTCAAAGCAATCATTAACCATCTCATTACATTGAGGTGTGAAATCATTTGTCCCGTTCAAACTTGCAAATAGGGCACACGGGAAGTCGAGTTTTTTGCACAAGTTATTCATACTAGTTCTCAAATTAGTAACATCTATAAAAAAAAATTACAGCATGTATCAACTCAGGAAGTTAAAGGTAAGTCTATTGTTGGTTTAAAAAAATGCATGTTACAATGGTTCTTTCTTAAAGGGTGGATAATTTAACCAAATTAAAAAGGGAATATAAGGCTATAGATCTGTTGCTGGGGGAAATTACAGAATTATTTTCCTTTTTATTATATTGTCAAGTAAATAACTTAACTATTGAAAACTGATCTAAACATACTCACACACTGCACATATTTTCCACATTTGTTGTTCTTCATTTAGCATACACACATTATTTGAGTGCTCCTTACAACACAGAATGTTAAAACAGGGTCCTAATAACTATGAGGATATTTAAATACGGTTTCCTGTAGATGTCCACCCACAGGCTGAATGTTATTTGCTCTTTTAAACAAGAATGCTGAAAGATAAACTGTGCTTCTCTCTTTTACACAGACATTATTTACAGAAGGAAACCATTTCACAAGGCCCAGGGATGTTGCATCAACCCAAGACACTGGTTCACAGGAACATGTCTGAGCATGTGACTTGTTTGTTCCTCAGATTTGTGTATACACAGAATTATGGGCAAGGCTTCATAATGCCTGAAGTCGGTCATATGGCCAGAACAGACATAGCCGGCAGGGAAGCTAAGAGGGAACTGAACTACTAAAGGGGAATAAAGCACAAAGCAGAAATCACAACAAAGAGGATGTGAAACTCAGGAGAAAAAAAGTGTTTTCTTTGATTTTAAGAAAATTGGGCATGTTGTAAATCTTAATCAACTCATAATAATAGCAAACTAGCACCTATATATATATATCCCAAAACATTGTTGACAGCAATTTTCTGTCTACAGCGGTGGCCCTGCAAAATAAGAACCCACTAACCCTCCTTGGCTCAAGGTTGCATCAGAGCCACGACCACTAAAGGATTACACGTCACTTAGGCTGCCTACTATAAACCATACGCACAGGGTGAGAGGTGAGCACACAACTAGACATTATGGGTTCAGCTGGAATGGGGAAGTAGCCTCATATGTCAAAGTGGGACGTCTGGTCATCTGTGTTTTCCGAACAAAAAAACACCATCTTGTCTGTTTTTGGCATTTCAAAAACTCATCTGACAAGTCCTACGAGTCCCTCAAAGGACAATCTCATTTCTAAAAAAGGCTTTGTCAACTATGAAGTGAAAGTTCAATGTGCCCTTTCACTGTCATACATTAATTAAGCTGTTATATAATGTCAACGATCAAACCCCATTTGAAAAATCCCATCTCAAATGTTGTATTAATGCAAAATAAATGTTGTAAATGTAAAAATAAGCGGGTTAGATCAGGTTATCGGTGGTATCAGTAACAAGGCTGTCACAAGACCTGAATTGGCACCCGAACAAGGAAACTGGCTCATAAATTGACTTACATTTCCAAGACTTCTCTGCCACACAATAAAAGCTGAGCAAGCTGTCTTTTGTTTAAAAGTGTGACAAATGTGCGAAACAGACACACAACACCCAACTACCAGAAAACACACACACTGATATAAACCAAAAACAATATCCAATGGTCCCGTAGGCTATCAAACTGGGTGATAGGAGTGATACTAAAATGTGTGTGCTTCCAGGGTTGTTCATTTACTCCTCTTCACCTAAAAACCAGGGCCTCAAAGGGGACATGACGCCAGTAGTTTATTACAACTCCTTTCATCACACACTTGTGGACATCAACCCTTGACCGAGGAGGATGAAGAACAGCAGCACATGTTCCAAAAACAGACCTTTAGGCCCCCATTAGTCAACCATGGTCTTCCACCCTTACATATCCAGACCATATCACATGAGATTATCCCAAATGAAAAGTTTGTTTCAATGTCTATGAATAGAAACAATGCTATACTAAGGGTAATGTGTTTTTTTTTAATGAGAAATACACTGAAAAAACAAAACAAAGGCAGAAGCAACAGTTAAAGAATTCACCATACACGTTTGTATATCAGATATGGGATATCACATGCTTGGAGGAGGAAGGGGGAGGGACTGTTACGAGAAATAGGCTCATGAGACTTCTTGTTTACCTAACTTGTCAAAAATGTAAAAAATAATGTTTTTAATTCAAATAATTATCCAGATTCTCAAAAAAACACTGCTTTACTTTATTAGGAATTATGTTATATCATGTCGAGGCATAACGTCACAAGTGAATGACTTGCATAAACGCAGACAGGAGCGCGACGTTAATATTATATAACTAAAACACAGCCAGGTTTACGAGGGACTTTCTAAGCTCTCTCTCACAATTAAAGAAACAGCTGTTTATTATAACCATATATCTACGCCAAAACGAGGTTGTCAATGCGTATTGATCATATACATAAAGCGAACATTAAAAAAGTTTACCTGAACTATCTCCCTATCAGATCGTTTCGGTATCAAGGAAGTTCACAGTCAGTGTTTAGTGATAATTTTAAAGAAATTATGTGTTTACCTGTTGACCGGAATGCATCACATCCATTTCCAGCATACTGGAGATCTGTCTAGTCTTGAACGGACGCTTTATTATTGTTAAATGTGTGTTTTATTCCTTGAAATGGCAGATTAAAATGGCGAGCGGTCCGAAGCCGGTAGAGTCCGTCGCAGCAGCTGAGCTAAGGGAAACATTGCTTCCTTTAAATCTATTGAACATTACGGAGGTGCTGGCCCTGCCCACCGAGCGGCAGCGCCGGGATCGTCCCCCTCTCACCGGCCTATGAGGCGGTGCGACCTGGGTGTGCATGCGTGTAGAGCCGCTAGGCTGAGCAGACAGGCGAAAACAACCCTAACTAAATAAAAACATGCAAACATATAATTGTGTTCATGTTAAAGTTTCTATAACTCTCAAAAATGACTCTGGAAACACATTTAATTCAAACAAACTAGTACTTGTGTTCACTGTCTAATAAACACGTTAAGATAAATTAAGCTTAAATATTATGGGAGTAGGATTTTTTATATTTCTGGCTGAAAAAAACCGATATATAATGTGCATTTATGGAACAAAAAAAACATTTCTAGTTTCTATTTTAGTTCCGCCATCAGAACAGTTTTGACTGGTGCATAGCGCCCCCTGCTGGTTGTTTGGCCCGATGTGGAGCTGGAGGCCCTGGGGCCCTAATGTCCCCGTGGAAACACTGAACACATCCACTGCCAGCGAGAAGCCTGTCTAAAAGTTGTGAGGAGACAACTATGGGCTTTATTCAGTGGTGGAAGAAGCATAGATTGTTTAGGCTAAATGGCACTACTCCATTTTCTATTTAAAGTCCTGACCTTTAGCAAACATAGCAACACAATGTCGCCTACTTCCTGTTTCTAAATTGAAAGTAATCAATATGTTGAATGGTCCCTGTCAGTTAATATTATTTTTTGTTTGGATCCTTTTAATGACAGATGGAGTAGGCACACTTTAGTGATATAGTTGGTCGGGTGGAGTCCTTTTTCAGTGCTAATACTGCTAACTAACATTTTTCTCAATAGTTCCATCCTTAAGAATGCATTACTTTTAAAAGTAATGCATTCAAAAGTGTATGTTATAGTGTATAATGTTAATGTAGTCCAAAATAACTGTAGTAGAATATTTACTTTTGACGTGTAGTGGAGTAAGTACAAAGTAGCAATAAATGGAAATTCTTATGAAAAGCACTTAAAGTCAAGTACTTCAAAAACAAATGGGTTAACTCAGTAAATGTGATTACTGGTGCGCGCCACTGACTTTGGTCCATGTTTATTTGAAATGCCTTATATTTAAAACTAATGATAATTAACTGTTATAATGGTATTTATTAAAGAAGCATTGTATACAAAATGGGATTTTTACGAAACACAAAACAAGTGTTTGTATACTTACTGCATAGGGTGCATATAGCGGTTGAAGGTAAATATTTGTATGGACATTTTATTGTTTGCTCAAGGCATACTGCACTGCATGTTTAAGTACATGTAGGAGTACTTTTTTTAAATTTGGGCTACTTTATTCCACTCTACTATTTTTCAGAGGGCAATATTTTACTCTTCACTAAACTACTTTTATTTCACAGCTGTCCTTAAGATCTCACATACAAATCATATGTCAACTTTGTGAATTGTTATATATTAAACTAACAAACAGGAGCCTTAATTAAGTATGGCTCAGTCAGTAGGGGCTTGGACTGTGAGCCGTAGGGTCGCCGGTTCAAGTCCCCGACCAGACCTAAATATGGAGTGTGGACTGCTACTTGGAGAGGTCCCAGTTCACCTCCTGCCCTGCTGTGGTGCCCTTGAGCAAGGCACCGGATAACCCCCTTCCCCCATTGCTCCCCGGGTGCTGTACAATAGCTGCCCACTTAGACTCCTGGTACTAGGATGGGTTAAATGCATAGGCCAAATTGCACTGTGTGTGCTGTGTGCTCTGCATGTGCGACCATTATCCCTCCGATTCTATTCAACTGTGACCAACTCAAACCTCTATAATGAAGATTTAAAATATCTTATCTTTCTTAATTGGATCATTCTGGTTTATAAACTTTGATTGCAGGACCTACTTGTGATAGAGCATTATTAAACTGTTATGAAAGTGCAAGGTCTGACATCTTCTTCCACTAAGTGCTATAGATTAAGCAACCGAACTCTAAACACAGTTGCTTAGATTGGCTCCACATTGTCGATGGTCAACACTAAAGTTATACTATGAATTATGTAATATGGACTAACATGTTTAGCCTTAACGTTTGATGGTTTAAGTCTGAGCATGCTTGTTGTTACTAAAGTCACATTTTATAAATGCAGGACTTTAACTTTTAAAGTAGGCTATTTGTTACAATGTTGTTCTGTTTTTACCATATAGGTCTACACACTGGTTGACATGCATGCAAGAAGTTAATTTTGATATCCTCTCAACTGCTATGTTTTAACTTAATCATTACTGTTTTTCAAACAAGTTGTTGAGGCTTATATAAGTCAATAACAATTTAACCATTGTGACACCTCAGCGAAACTAAGAAGATGTAATGAAGTGTCTTTTAAAACATGTCAAGGTTCTGAGACAGACTTAGCCCTGGCTATAACACTTATCTGTGAAAAACCTCCTCACACTAAAGTGCAGCTCACTGTGCCACTGCGTGAAATTACACAAAAAAAGCCTCTTTTTTTTCTCCCCCTCCTCATGCGCGTTCATGAACACGCGTTCACGTTTGGCAGCTCCACGTCGACATTCTTCCAGCTGCATATAGTGAA
This sequence comes from Pseudochaenichthys georgianus, assembly GCF_902827115.2. Lineage (NCBI taxonomy): Eukaryota > Metazoa > Chordata > Actinopteri > Perciformes > Channichthyidae > Pseudochaenichthys > Pseudochaenichthys georgianus. The sequence goes on along the minus strand of NC_047523.1, from coordinate 28,367,573 downwards.
CTGCACAGGACTGGGGGAAGAAAAGGTAAAAGCGTCTGTAGCCACCTTACGATTAGAGCGCTGCAAGTCCGCAGACGGACACCGACCGCAGTGAAAACAGGCGTTTGCACCGTGAATCCAGAAATGGCCTGCATTATTCGCATTCTGCTTTTGCATTTTAACATCAAGACTACTTGCCCTCGTGTTGGATTGCAGCTGGTCCCTTGCGATCACCTATATCAGGTACAGTATGACTTGCAGGACTTTATCATATTACTTATTGGGTACATCATTGTCAAGAGAATGATTGAGGCGTGACACTGTGTGATTTGGTGCATTATTTTGCACTTCAAAAGTTGCTGTCACTTTATTGCTGTTGAAGTGGCAAGTGCCCTGAATCCCTTCAAACTGACAGAAGTGAATACTTAAAGAGCTCAGCTGGCCATCTGCATTTCCCAAATTGCTTTATTATATCTATCTACATTGTTTAGTGAATAACATATTTCCCTAGGGTCTTTTGAATTCTGAAAGTTGTTAAAGATCAACAGGTAGAATCAATGACACATCTGCACAGGAGGGGAATTCTTCTAATGGAGTTAGAGGTATTACCAAAATTGGAAACTTTAAACATGTCAGCTAATATAGAGACTGCTTTGTGTGTGACCTTTGCAACCTACCAGATGGTCACGCTTAAAGGTAATGAAATACATGAAAGGGTCATTTTTGGTTGGATGAAACCAATTATTGCACATAACCTATTATATTTAGCCATTTAAAATGCCTAGGACACCTAACAATGTGTAAAAAGACTCCGTCTTACCTGTGTTACTCTAGGGAGGACCCACCACACAGCAAGCCTTTCTGTAGGCCCATTCCTAAAAGCATTCAAGTCTTAACTACTTATTGTTCTCTAGTCTTTTACAAACCACACCAGCTATTTTCTTTCTTGGAGTTGTATCTTTCAAACATCAATACAATGAAAAAAGTGGTAATCAAAGTGGATGTCTGGTTTTCCTTGCTTTTTGTCCCTAACTACAGGTTAAGGGAGCACCCAGTCATGAGGCTCTGCACAAGGACAAACCTATGAGGTGGCACTATGGCTTTCCAAATAAAGTTCTGTGATACACTTAGACTCTAATTGCCTGCAGTCAGTGCATTACAGAACTTTGTTTTGTGAGTTAATACTTATCCTGTGGGAAATAAACCTTTAACCATCTGGACCTTTTGAGTTTACAGCATGGTGCAATATTTCTGTTGACAAATAACTGTTTTTCTTTAATAAAGTTTATTTTGGTTTCAATATTGTTTTCACAGTCTCTGTCTTTTTTGAAAGTTTAAACCAATGTTAATGTTTATTCTAAATATACTGTTTTTGGATGTTTATCCATACTAACTTTGTGTTGAATGATTAGTTAAGTAGCACTGCTGTGTGCCATATGGAAACAGTGTTCAGGTGAGTGAGTGGAGGTAAACAATTAAGTCATATAATATTACTTTTTAAAACCACGTCACAAATTAGTAATTACACATGAGGACTTTTAACCCTAGATGATGCTGTTTTAAAAGTTAAAATCAATAATTTAAATAATAATTTTCTTAAAATAGCATTAGTTCACTTTAACATAATGTTAAAATACATTTAAAATGTCCACACAACTTTATTATTTAATTTGATACTAGAAGGACTACATTCATTTATTTATCTCCTTAACATCTATGTAATGTGACTGTTAATTCAGTCAATGGAGCATATGCAACCAGTCGTATATTGCAAGGCATGCTGGGAAATAAGTAAAGTGGTGCATTCAGGTACAGAATAAAGAAAACGTAACTTGTGCAACTATGTTTAATTTTCTGGTTTCAAAGTTCAGCAATGAGGGATTTAAAACATACAACACCATTATCGTTTTTAATCTTCAAAAGGCATATTCACATTGTTTGTTATCTCGACTCTAAGTCCAAAACCCAAACATACACTTTACAATCATGTATGAATAGAAAAGCAATTTTAAACTTGAAAAGCTACCACAAGCACATATATGGCATGTCTAATGGTAAAATGTTTTTAATGATTATTTGCTCATTTAAATAGTAAAAGATATTTTTTTGTAAATGTCCTAATTGATTCATCGATTTATCATTTCATTGCAAATCTGAACCAGATTTGGAAAGCACATTTACTCAACTAGGCTGTATTTAAGTACAATATTGGGGCACGTTCAATTTAGTCCAGTATTTATTTGTGTGCTAACTTATAATTTATTTACTCTATTACTCTATTTACTGCAATTCAAAGGCAACTATTGTACTTTTTACTCAACTAAATGTATTTGAAGCTGTTTATGCCAGGTACATTTACACATACAAGGAATTCACTTTGGTGTATGGTGGTGCAAACATAAACAACATAAGGTAATACATTGTAAGAGAAGATCAAACATAGAACGAGTATAATATATATACGTTTTAACATTAAAATGATAAAGACACATATTAACACCACATACAAATATACATGTATGTACAATGCAAACTGCAATATTATATATTAAAGTGGAGGGCTGTGCAGATATTTAAAAGAGGTAGGGATATATAGAAATGTAAAAAGACATTCAGAAAGATGAACATGAACATGGCTCACAGTATTAAAAAAGAACAATATGTTGTTCACATGATTTGCATTAATGTAATGTGTGTCATTTCATTTCATTTCAAACCTTTATTTATACAGATAAAATCCCATTGAGATCATTGATCTCTTTTCCAAGGGAGACCTGCTCAAGTAGTTCCACATGAAACATAAAAACATAAATAGAACAACAAAAGGACATCATACAGCATCATTTACAAAATTATCCACATGCTAATTATAACACAAAGTTACCGTCAAAAATGATTTATAATATGGCATTATCTTAAAATTATGTTTTGTTGTTCCATATAGTATGCTCTCTCCCAGAGGTGTAAAGTAACTATGTAGATTTACTCAAGTACTGTATTTAAGTAGGCCTACAAGTTTGAGGGACTTGTACTTTACTTATTTCCATGTTTTGCTACTTTGTACTTTTAGCCCACAACAAATAAGAGGTAAATTGTGTACTTTTACACTACTACATTTATTAGGTACATTTACTTATATTGTACATTTGGGTTATTGATGTGAAATATAATCAACACTTAAACAAAACTTTAGTTACACCTGGAGTACAATTCACAAGCTACCCTGCAGCATACAAAGTAATTACAATTAGCTGCACCAGCTTTGATAACACTAAAATGCACACATTATTATAATCAGTACATATTATAAATATTATTCTGAAATGGACCAATCTGTGTAATGAGTAGCCTACTTTTGGTACTATAAGTATATTTTGATGCTTATACTTTTGCACTTTTACTTAAAGAACATTTGAATGGCAGTGATTTTACTTGTAAAAGAGTATTTCTACACTCTGGTACTTTTACTTAAGTACAATATCTGAGTACTTCCACCTCTGCTCTTTCCGAATGCTAAACGTGGCAAGAAAAAAATTCCCATTTCTCAGTCGCCATGCATTTACCACTACTCGTGTCATTCATGTGGACTGACAGTAATTTTTCCGACGGTCTGTGAACGCGGCGCACTTTCCCTGCGCTGACCTCTGACAGCCGCTCATGGATCCGCTGCTCCCTCCCTTCACAAACAAGGAAGCAGCATGGCGTCCAACAGCAGCGGCGGCTCCGACAGGCAGCGGGTTGCACAGCAAAGACTGAGAATAATTACCGGACATTTACAGGGACGAGAAGAAGGGGACTCCACCATCATAGCCGCTGAGTGCAAAGCCGAGGGCAGCCAGACATATGTCTCCAGAGAGGAGGGGAAGACGGTGCCGAGGAGAAGGTACAAGGCTGTGATGGAGCAGTGTTTGAGGGTTCATCCTCTCTGGTTTTAGCTTGTTATTAAGTAAAACATCAGGAAACATGAACACATGAGGGTGACATGCACTGACTGACAGACTGGCTTCTCGCTCTTTCCCAAGCGTTAAAATGTAGTGATAGGTGGCTAAACCTGCTTTAATTAGCCTGCTAGCTAACGTCACTTGGCTACAGTGTCTGTATTCATTCGCTAGGATTGTGGGTGCGGCTAGCTTCACTCTCAAGAGTTTAAGGCTGGTGGTGTAGTCGACTTTCTTAAAGTTGGTCAGCTGAAGCCTTTTTCCTCTGTCTTATATTTGATCGTTTATTGTGTTATATGGCTGTTTTTCAGCGTTAGTGAGGTCCTAAAACCAAGCAGGAAGTGGCGTATCTGGCACTTTCTGATGCTACAGATAACTAAGTCATACAGTTTGATTCACTAGCTTTGCCATTCATTCAACTATCCATGCTATAATCGATACAAATAATCGTATGTGATTACATTGTAAAGCACACATGTTGGTAGGGGAATCATTAAGTACAAGAGCATTTAAAAAAAAATATATAGTTTCCTTTACTAGTTGTCAATATATGGGACACATCAGAAATAATGTAAATCATGTTAACAATAGTTGACATACATAAACTTCTCTGTCTCCTCTGCTGATGATCTGATTGGCTAGGACAAGTGGTGGTATGACTTTTAACCTATTGGCAGCTCATTTCCTTTTGAGGAAACGCCTTAACACGGTACTGACATCTAGTGCCAGTCTGAGATAACAGATGTAGTTAAAAGGGTAAAAGTTGCACTCAGAAGTACTAAGCATTTGGCCTTGTGAAATTAATCATTTCCTGTTCTGGTCAAAATGACATTGGGATGATAAGATGGAATATTGTGTCTTGAGGAAATGTTTGTTACATTAATTGTAAAACTGATCTTGAACACGGGGTTGAAAGTGTAGGAAGTTTGAATGTTAAGGAAACAATAATTTAACAATCAGTGTGTTTGTCCATCGATATCATCATAAGTAATATAATAGTTACATTATTACATGAAACATCAGTAAAGGGTGAATAACAACACAGAGCTGCAACAATGAATTTACTAATGAAATATGTATGTGTAATAAATCCACCGACAGAATAATTATTGCTATTTTACTTTATTTTACTACCAGTAGTACATATTTATGTACATGGCTTTCAGCCTCTCAAATATGGAAATTCCCTAATTTTCTTAGTGTCATATCCAACTAAATATTTTAGTTTTTTCAAATACATCAAATTGGCCTTTGAGAACCTGGGATGGACACTATTTTCTGACATTGTATATAGACCAAATCATTAGTTGATTATTAAGCTATATAACAATATAAAGATTAGATTAGTCAATTCTTGGTATAATTCTTGGGTTGAGCCCTTATGAATGATATATATTTTTCTGTACCAGTAACAGGCGCAATCTAACTCTGTGGCAATCATTGTCTCAGTCTTGTTTAGTCTAACATAACCACATACAATACAAGTACAAAAACACATAGTCATTGTTTGTATGGATAAGTGCCAAAAGACTTTCTCTGTTTAGCTTTTCAGCCACAACCTTTGCTGTTGTCTCGTTCTTAAAGCACCTTTCAGGCATGGTTTGTTTAGTGGTTTCAGGGAGAAATCCAGATTTTCAGGCTTTGGTATCTTGGCTCCATCAAGCTCAAACCGAAAGACAACCACACAACAATAGCGCTTGATGGGCGTGTTAGTTTAAACTGAGGTGTAGATTACTGGTTATGATTTGTACAGTGTGTTGTGCAATCAAAATGTTTTCAGCTCCACATATTCAATAACCTTATCCCAGTTTATAGTCATAGTGAGATTAGCGTCACTCTACTACAGATTGTACAGTTTAATAAAATCCTTCTAAATTCAAAATAGTGTTCCTTAGCTTAGACGACAATGTCATGCCCGTGTAGCATGTTGATATAAGAAAGCATTACAGGCTGCTACAACATCATTTGTATCCAATTTGATAGGTCTAATTAAGTCTAAGTTATTTAAATAGCACAAAACTACAACTCCCACCCATTAGAGGTCTTCACACAGCATCATTACAGCTTCAATGCTCAGGCCTTTGATTTGGATGAGGTAAAAGTTGCCCTTTACCAATGAAGAGCTAATTTTGTCAAAAAATATGAATGAAGACCTGTTGTTTGGCACCTTGCTAATCACCTTACATTGTCATAAGTGTACTTCCTGACCTTGACACACACTCGCTATATTTATTGATACATTTTTATTCAGTATGTTCAGTGGCTATGACAGCATATCAATGGTGGTGATGATTCATTAAAGTATGACTCAGTGTGTCTCTCTCATTTCTGCTCTCGCTTCTAATTTATAGGAAACTCCATTTTGGCGGGTATTAATCTCAATTATGGCTTTTACTCCACTGTGTTAGCATCCCATCCCAAGTGACCCATGAGTTATGGTTGCTGCGTGAGCTGTCTCTGCCGAGTGCCAGTGCAGCACACAAGCTCTGCTCAGTATTGCAGCATAGACAGTGTAGCGTCATCTCTGGTTGTTAAGCTGCCGTTGATTATAATGGGATATCCCTCTGCATAGTGTAGCATTTGTTAAGTAGCTAGGCTGTACTTTTATTTGGTTGCTGATTCCACCACTAATAACAGAAATTATGTCTGGTGCTTATGTGCTATATTAGTGGATATATGTTGCTGAATAATTAGCTGGAGCTTGATAGTTCAGCAAACATATTCAGACATAGACCTAATCTTAACAATTTAGCAATAATAAATTAGCTATGGTGGCTACCAGGTAGAGACTTAATGGTATGAAAATGTAATATACAAATTAAAGTAATCAAATGTAACACTGTAATCATTATTACTGTTTTATTAAACTGCCGAACATGATCAACAAGTACTGATATACACACACGTTTTATAATGAAAACAACAAAATAATAGCAGTACTATGCACTAACATTGACCCATGCACAAGTACTAAGTCCTTTTTAGAATGCTGAAATATCTCTGGACCCATATCATTGCCTTATGCAATGTTTTTGATGACTCCAAACTAAACCATGTTGCATTCTTCATCCTGGAGACTGTTGCCTACTTTGATTGACGCTGGACATTATTTACTGTACGTTTTTTAAAGAGCGTTAGTCAAACCATGAATCTGTGTATCGCGAAGCTGGTAACGGTTTCATCCATACTAACAGGTGCCATACATTTAAATAATATTAATTTAAGGGATGGGAAAAGGTTGAGGGCACAGGAGGAACGTCTGATGGATACGTTATCTGAAGGTGTTGCTTCTGCCTCTGCATTGGTGTGCCCGTCTGCACCCCATACTCTACAGCTGCCAAGCATTGCCAATATGTCTGTTTAAATTTCAGCGATAGTGTTTCATCTCGTGTCTTGACGTTCAGTGTAAGGGTTATACATTTTATGTTTTAATATCTCCTATTATTTGTTTCTCCACAGGCAGGAAATCATGAAATGGAACGGCTGGGGATACAGCGATACAAAATTCCTCTTCAATAAGAAAGGTCAAGCAGAATTTACCGGCAAAAGGTACTATATAATAATCACTGCTCCCAATGCTTAACTACATCTCATTCAGCCTCTAATCTTGTTCCGGTACATCCTTTGTCTCTACCTTCATACAAACCTAATGACTGGACTTCTGCCTCGATCATTTTCACAGGCCATACTGTGTGCTTTTAAAATCATTTGCTGTCCCCTTCCTACGCTCACAGCAATGTGGTGCTACTGCCACCTAGTGGTTGGCATTTGAACTGTTTATTGTCATATGAGAAGGTCACTGCTTGTGATTGTCAGCTCTCCCAAACTCAGCAGCTCGTTAGCAGAAAACACTTTACAAAACCATTTGAATGTCTGAGGGGAAACAAAGCCAGTTGTCCTCAATCTTACTAGATCTGGCTCCAGTTAACAACAGCACCTTTATCCACGTCTCCCATGACAAGAGCAGAGGTAAAGATGAGCCATGTGATTATAATCATGACATATGACTAGTCAGACTGTTAACATGGAGAACTAACACTCTGTGTATGAGGGTGTATTTTGAGTAATGAGGCGAGCTAAACAGGATGTTGCACAGCAAATGGTTTCCTCCTGTGAAAGTAGTTCATAGAAATCGCTCTCTGCCCTTTTGGAGTGAATAGCTACCTGGGTGGCGTACACAGATATCGGGGCTGTTGGAGGAATGTCACAGACAGTATTCTCCTCCTCCATGCTCTCTTCGACAGAGGCTTTCCATTATAGGGTGTGTTTCATGGTCTCGTGGACAAAGGACCGCCAGAGTCCCCTGATGGGCTGGCCCGGGCTGTGCCAGAAACTCGATTATTCAGGGGTTGAAAAGGCGGTCACATGGACAGCACTGTCACCGCTGCTCTGCTTCCCTAATAACCTCATTGGACACAACCCTCACACTCTTCTTATTAGACACAGTCCTGGTTTTAAAGGTCACCTATTATGCAAAATCCACTTTTTCATGTCTTGCATACATAAACATGTGTCCCCTCTGTGGAAAGAGATTCTGAAAGTGTCAGGAAAAAAGATTCGCTCACTTTTTGTCCTGATCCATTTATATAAAAAACCTGTCTGAAAATGAGCTGATCAGATTTTGGCCACTTTATGATGGCATAGCAATTTTTTGGCTTGTGTAACCATTAGCCAATCACCAACCAAGGTAACCCCCCCCCCCCCCACCTTATCACCCGAATCTCCTCCTAGAGCACCATTGTGTTCTTTTTAACCAAATATCTCTCAGAGGGCTGTGGGGAGGGGCTCCTTATTTTCATCTAAAGTAACAGACAGAATCAGCACTTTTGAAACAGGGCTGAAACAGAGGGGATTATGGGTAATGCTACAATGATCTGTTTGGTATTACGTGCCAAACACTTCAGAGACGTGTTTGTATATATCTGAGAACTATAATGTATTGATGAAAAACAGTATAATAGGGGACCTTTTAATGAACAAGCCCAGTGAAGCATTCAGATGTTTTCTATTTGACTTCCAATACAGGAAATCACTAATACATGAAGCGTTGATGATTCTTTTATATTCTTGTATTAATTGGATGTTTATTCAATCTGTGTTCCTTCAGGTATAGGCTAAGTGGTATGATCATCCCTGCTCTGAAGGAATGGTTCGAAGGCACGTTTGGGGCCAGTATGCAGCATAAATCTCCAGCAGCGGTGAGTGGGAATCATATTTATTTGTTGCGTCTTCAATGAATGGGGAAGAAGAACCCCTTGGTAACCCACAGTTACACATTAACACAATGGCTTTGTTTCTTTCAGCCTGTTCTGAATAGCGGTGCTGTACAGCCTCCCACTCTAAACGAGGCCTTCTTGGAAGAACTGAAGTCCACAGGTATTCCCTTCTCTCATGACGCAGAGGACCGGGTGTATCGGGCCCATGGTAAGGCATTATGGGAGAAAACGTTGCACTTGAAATTACCCAATATTCATTCTTGTTAAAATGGAGCATATCATATATGTAATGTCTTATAACTTAGTGTTTGTGTGTATGTAATGATTATATTAATATTCCTGTGGGCTCCTCATCTCATTCCTGTATTTTATTCCAGGACATTGCTTACACGAGATCTTTGCTCTGCGAGAGGGGAAAGTTGGTCGTGTTCCGGATATGGTGGTATGGCCAAGTGAGTTCAGAAGCTGTGTCATCTCTGTTTTTATTGCTTTGTTTTTTTCCTCCCACATAGCATCCCTGATCCCCCCACCTACTGGCTTAGGTGATTTAAAGGGTTGATCTCTGCAGAGGCAGGGGTATTAATATGTATGAGTGGAGGCTTAATAAGAAGCGTCAGGGGGAGGACGGTTGACACCCAATACTCCACGGTCTGGCTCTGCACACTGCACCCATGAATTATGATGCAGAGATTGGTTTTCTGTTGTCATCGCTGGCAATTTTTTATCATGCAAATGAGTGTTGACTGATGACTGAGACTTGATTAGCACCCTCCCCAATGGGCAGCAAATCACTAAGCAACGTGGGCATCGCTTCAGCTGCACCAGCACCACATTTAAATTTGGCCGAATACACACTCATTTGCTCTGCATATAATAGATATTTTGACCTGTAATTTGCATTCCTCAGTATGCCTTCCATGTCAAGCTGTGTATTTTAAGTGGAGGTTTAGTTTGTTGGACTGTAATCCGTGGGCAGAAGCTGTGTGTTTAATTGGATGGCAAAATGCACTAGAATGCAGGCATTTCTCAATGCCTCTAAAAGCAATTGAGGCCAGTCAGGCACATCCACGTAGGCGGGTATTGCCACCCTTCCCACTCGCTCACCACTCCAGTGTGAATGGATGTGAGAGCTGTGATTGGCCAGAGCACGTTTGTATTGATCCAGCACATCCCACCCCTGAGAGCAGAGCCTCATGCAGTCGGACTCCGCCTGAGGAAAGCCCCAGGCAAAATACAGTGATCAGGCAAATCAAAATGTCCCTCAGCTCTAATGGCACCGCCCATATACATGTATTTATTGTCTCATGTACACACCAAGTGTTAGGAGGCAGTTTTATTTCCTTTACAATGTGTCCACTCTGTTATTATGTTTACACTTTATTTATGAATGCAATACAGTACGGTAAATGAAAACATTCCCTTTATGATGGCCAATCATTTCTAAAATGATGTTCTGTGTCTTTGCAGACTGCCACGATGATGTGGTGAAAATAGTTGAACTGGCGTGCAAACATGATGTTTGTTTGATACCATATGGAGGTAAGTCATGATATCAATGTCTCTATGCACCATAATTAGCAGTCTCAGACTTTATGTACCGAACACTAGATGTGTAGTTGCATTTAATGTACTTTAATACATCATGTACTTTACAATTGTAATGTATGTACATTGAAGTACTATTTACACCCAACTCATGCTTCATTTTTTATTAATGAAGCCTCATTCTCACAAACTGTAAATCAACCTGGTAAACTTAGTACTTCCGTGCATTCGACGCTATGAAGAACTTGATGTTCTGTCTTTCTGCCACTGCCACTACTGTTTAATGATGGCAAAATAATCGAAAATAAAAATGGTTTTCATTATTGCAGCAGTTTCTCAACAGGTTCCTGAGTAATAAAAGTCAGTCAAATATTTAAGCAATTATATCCTGAAGCCTCCGGTCATTTTCATAGAACAAAGTCCTGATGATGGGTTATTTGCACCTTTGCTTTTTTTAATTATTTCTTTAAAACTTTATTTAACAAGAATGTCACTAAGTGCAAATATTTAAATACATTGCAGAGCCACATCCGCATTGCTTTCAGAAGTAATGAAAGTCTGATTCATGTCAGGTTTGCTACTCATACCAAATAATGTTTCTAAATATCTTTGTTTGAGATATTTGTATTCCCTAAACATTCATGTGTTGTTCTTTCACAAAAAGCCTGGGAGTATTTGTGTGAAAAACATGGAACCACTAAAGTGTCCAATGTGAGGAGTAACCACTGACTGTAACGGTTGTTTTCTCTCTCAGGAGGGACGAGTGTCTCTAGTGGCCTCGAGTGCCCAACAGAGGAAACTCGCTGCATTGTCTCCGTGGATACCTCACAGATGGTAAGTAAACACTGCACTAAGGACAATATGAACTGAAACCAAATGAAATGCTATTTGAATCAACTATAAAAATAAATAATTGAACCTAAAAAGGTCAAGTTTATGATGCTATGTCTGAAAAATACTGGTTTGCTTTAAAAAGGTGTTTCTAATTTAGTACAGTTTTTGACTTAATACTTGTATTCTATCATTTAAAATGTGAGCAAAAACACTTTAAATTTGAGTAGCTTTCTGGGTTATTTAATGATGTTTTTGAGAATGGGACACTAGTATTTATATTTCTTTTTGGCATTTTATGTGTTTTATGAGTGAATTTCCTACATTATAAGAAGAATCACAATTTATTCATAATATAAGTCACATTTTAAAATGATTTATCAAGCAGCAATATCATTTTGTTCTACCTTGTGAGCTAGAATGTGACTATGTCCAATTTTTTGCGACACAGACTATTTGTTGGATATTTGACTTCACTTGTGAAAATAAGCATTAATTTCAGCCGTAGTTAGAATTAGCGTATTTTGTTGTGTGTACGTTAGTACATCTTATTTCTTCTCTTTATGATGATAAATGTGTGAGTCGGGCACCAGCTAATATTTAAAAGATATCCCAAGCATCTCACCATGAAGGAGATGATGTTTCATTGGATATGATATGAAATGGTAAATATTGTCACCAGTACAGTACAGCCCTTTGATCCGTGCTGACAGAGCGGTGATATATACGCTGTCTGAGTTTGGTGCCACACACACCAGCCACCAGTGTTCTGTGTCAGGGGGTCAGAGGTGAGGTGGCTCCAATGGAAGCACATGAAAGGGTCTCTGTGGTTGGAACATAACGTTTATGACCTCTGGAGAATAATTGATGGAAGTAGTGAAATGACCTCCTGCAGGTAAGGGTATGCCACGTGCCCAGCGGCCTAAATAAGAGGCATATATTTGAAACTACGTGTTAAATTGAGTTTAACCTTGAGGTAACTGTCTCCGTCCCGCGGCCCTTCTGCACTCATTTATCCTCAGACATGTGACCGTCAGGCTACAAGGACAAGCAGGGGCAGAACTTAAAAAAATTCAAGAGTCAAACTGTCAAAGGACCATGGACTGCTGCTGACATGAATGTCTGGGAGCAAATTCATTTTATATGCTACACAAATATGGCCAGGATCCGTTGAATTTTCGTAATATTGGGTTGCAGATTACAATTTTCAAAATGGGGGGTTCGTTTAGCATGAAACACTTGAAATAACTAAAGGATAAGTTAAAAAAGAAAGTAGAGAGAAAGTGAGGTGAAAGAAAACTATTTCTGCTAAAAAGTTAGCAATGATTGAGAGTCAGACCTAAACATTTCAGATGTGTGTATCTCACACTGCACTGTAACTTTAATTCATGTACCTTTGTTATTCATGTTTTATTACAGTATCTTTGCTTTTTAAATGAGTCTTTTTAAATGCCATTTTATATCTTTGCTTTTAAATGAGTGTTTTTAAATGCCATGTTATAATATGCTTCTTAATGTCTTTAATTTTTGTAAAGCACTTTGAATTGCCTTGTGTTGAAAGGTGCTATATAAATAGCCTTGCCTTGCTGTTGAGGGTCTAGATATGTCAACTTAACAGAAATGGGGATATGCAACATTTATATTAAGATATTGTAACTTACACAACAGAATAGCTGTAGCTGATGTTTTTAGACAAATTAAACAAAAAGCATTAGAGAGTATTTCTATTAAACTGTTGTGTTTCCCATCCACAGAACCGCATTCTGTGGATTGACGAGACAAATTTAACGGCCCATGTGGAAGCTGGCATCGTCGGCCAGGATTTGGAGCGATTGGTAAGTACTGCTCATCCATCCATATTCATCCATGAAAGAGCTTACATTGCTGTGCCGTGTTGTGCCAACAATCAAGCTGTGCGACCATTCACATGCAGGTTGCCCACGCTCAGTCACCTTGCTACTCTGCGCTCAGTAGATTGAGCAGCGTTTAGGAGGGAATGTGAGACGTGAGCAGAGCTGAGGGGGAGAGATTAGAGAGTGAGGCGGCGGTCATGAGCAGATGGCACCATCAAGCTAATTCAGAAAAATGGAGAAGGAGCGGGCATTTGATGCAGAGGAATGCGTGAGCTGCATCTAAAGCAGGATCTACCTCTGCATTTAGACGGGGCCATTTTGATGGAGCAGATGGGTCTGCGTTAAAAACTGCCTTCCAGGGAAGTGCTGCGATAAAACAAGGCCTGACTTAACCCCTGTTTTGTGCCTCTGCAGGGGGTTGTTGTTGCACTTTAAGGTCCTTATTATTATTACTATGAAATGTTATGCCTGAAGATGCAATCTGCAAGCTGGGCAGCCTTCAGGTAAATGTGTTTGTTCCTGAAGACAGACTCATTCTCCTCAGAGCTGCAGGGACAGTGCATCTGATGGTGGTTGCGCAAAGGTTTTATGTTTAATGTGTATTATTCTCACATTCTAAGGCTATTTAACAAATAACTAAGATGTCGCTTACAGCATTCGTGGAATGGGTGGGACTGAATGTGCACAAAACTTAAATCACAACTGTTTGTATAACTTACAGCTTTACATAAACATTTAAAACTGAAGTGTACATTTGTATTTTTCCCAACAATGCCTTATCATGTCACCTGGCAGAATTCAGCCATTTTACAAATGATACAGAGAAGCAGTGGAGCTTTGCATTGCCCAGACATGCACTGATCTCTCTTTTTGTGCTCTTTCTCTTGGTTTATTTTAGGCGGTTGTAAAACATGTATGATGCCATAAAACCAGAGTTTTAGCATTGCAGCAAAACAAGAGCAGTGAAATTCAGCCTGCAGCTGCAATTATAGGTTTTCCTCGTGCTCGCTTGCACATGTTATTAAAACATTCTTCTGGGTTTACTACATCATTTCCCCCAAAACATTTTTCTCTCCCCTTTTAATTGCAACCAAAAAACCCTATTTTTTACAGCTTAATGAGAGCGGCTACTGTACGGGCCATGAGCCTGACTCCATGGAGTTCAGCTCCCTGGGGGGGTGGGTAGCAACCAGAGCGTCAGGCATGAAGAAGAACATCTACGGCAACATTGAGGACCTGGTGAGTCGCCCCCCCCTTTATCTTCCTGCTCATGTTTGTGCCAAAGGATGACAGTCAGCACACAGCTGTTCCTGCACAGTAATTAAAGAGGACATTATAAGCAGAAGCTTTGTGGACTTGACCCTCCCCTCTAAAATGCAGTGGTTAGAGTATTGGATATTACATAATGTCAATAGCCAAACACATTTTTGTCAACATTTGTAAATCTGTGAAAAATAAATCTAGACTACTGTTTTGCATATTTCTGTTTCTAATGAGTGTTTTTTATGTTGCTCAATAGGTGGTGCATGTAAAGATGGTGACCCCCCAAGGAGTGATTGAAAAAAGCTGTCGGGGCCCACGCATGTCCACGGGGCCAGACATTCACCACTTCATCATGGGCTCAGAAGGTGTGCTACCGTTCTCGTGTGATTTCAGTACAGCAGAGCATGTGGGCAGTTTGTATGTTCATGTGTGTTTGTTGTGCAAGTCTTTGTGATAAAACGGTAACATCAGGACGGTTCTCATGCTCTGGGCTTCTTACATATTAACCAGCGTTGGAGGAACAGAGAACTGGAGGGGTGTTGGTTAGGAACCAGCAAGTGTCCTCCCAGCCCCATCTGCAGTGCCCTGTCCTTGTGAATGCCCACAGAGAATACTGCCAGATGCCAGGTTCCCCCCTACATAATGAGGAGGTTCAGAGACTCTTGGCATGGCTATGTTAAACAGCTGTCGATGCAAAGTTTATATTCGCCCTACAAAGCTCAGCAATCTGCTCCCTGACTGAGCTGGGATCACTGCAGAAATCTCCATTTGTACTCATTAGAAGCCATTTCAATACCAAGAGCGCATATTTGTATATAAGAACGTATTCAAATTCAGTCACAATTTCAACATTATAAAACATTTTCAATTAACAGTTGTCAGTGATTAATGTGCTACAGCTGCTTTTTTTAAATAATTATTGTTGTTGTAAAAGACTATTTATCAAGTAAACCACCCTGAGATGTTATTATTGACAGGATCCAAACATACCATACAAATAAATACGAATAACAAAATCAACGCAAAGACATTAAATAATGGGAAAACGGAAACAAAACAGCAATTCAACCGACACACAAACACAAAAACAAACCATGTTTAAACGTGCAAAATTATGTTATCATTGATCATTTCTAAATTACCAACAAAACCCTTTTTAAAAAAAAAAGTAGTTTCTTAACTGTGCAGATCAACTCTGACATATCATTTTAATCCTATACAAACAAAAAAATTTAAACCCAGTAAATACATAAAAAAATCTTTATAACACATAACGGTAAGTAGTGGCGTTCCAGAGATGGGGGGGGGGGGGGGGTCACACGTCTCTGTGAGCAGGTGTACTTCTGGGGGGCCGGATGCTGGGACTCAGAGGTCACACCAGCAAACAGTCTCATTAAAATAATCTCCCTCATCACCCCAGAAACTGCATCCTGCGGCCTGACAGTAGGACACAACAAAGCACCACACTAAAACCCTCAACTATGCTCTGCATGTTAAGTGGAACACATCCATTTGACCAGAAATGACTGTGGAACATGGGAGCTTCTCATTCACCGCAACACAGCCGGGTCTCTCCATCTCTCTGACCTCGGGGTAGCCTGAATGCAAAGTATTTGCTTCTCTCTTCTTGCTTTAAACCGGTGTAAACAGTGGAATAATCAATGATAATAACGTTTAAACTCCTCTCAGCCGTAGAGGATGTGATGTAGGTGTGCTAATTCAATTATTTGGTTATAAAGTGGGGGCTTCACAGTGGTCATCGTTGTTTTTTCTTACTAATATCTCTTGCAGCGGAGGGACTATTCATTGGGAACGGCCCTTCTCCCTGTTTACTCCTCCTCTGAGAGGAGGTTGGTTTAATAGAGACGGTCACAGTAAAAAATGACTTAAGCTGCACTCCAGCTTTTCATTGCATTGCATCCGTCCCCAAGATAGTGTTTTTATGACCTTGCTGTTCTTATTACCTCCCTTTATTCCTCACTCACTCACCTCCTTTACTCCCTTACCACTGTGACTCCTCCCTTGTTCCTCTCTCTCTTTCTCTCCTCGCTCGCCCCCTCTGTAGCTCCTCCTGCCACTCTCAGGAAGGAGGAGCCTCTTCTTGGCTGAAGCCTAATGGAGTCACATGTTTTCCAGAGGGCCACTAGGGAGCAGCGTGTGGCATGTAGTGTCACGTTAGAGGGCTCATTAACAGACATAACAGGCGGGGGAAACCTCCCTAATATGTTTGGCAGAGATGCGTCTCTAAATGGAGATCTTCTGTAGTAACACACAACAGTCGGTCGGGGTGGGGGTCATATGATTGGTCCTTACAGATAAAATGCAGGAATAAGGACTGCAACTAACACTTATTTTTCTTGATGATTTATTTTAATTAGTTAAATGTCAGAAAACAGAGATGTCCGTTTACACTTTATTAAAACCCATTTCTAGTAACAGTCCAAAAAACATATATATTTAGTTCCCAATGATGTCAATCAAAAGAAGACAGCGTGTCACGTGTTGAGCTGGAACCAGCTAATATTTGTTTTTCTTATTTTCTGCTTAATGCAATATTCAACAATTAAATTTAATCAAAATTGTTAGTAATTATCTTTCTGTTAACCAGCAACTAATTGAATTAGTAACCATGCACATAGTATTCTGATTGTTTTCTCTCAGCAGTACCTTGTGTTGGAGTGCATGTTTTTATTCACCTAATGTTCATAAAGCAGAAAAACTGAGGATTTCAAACACTTTTCAGATTTATTGTATATAATAAATTCTGTTGCAGACTTGCAGAAAGGCAATCAGCACTCCCTAGCTTAAGTTTACTGTCAACACGGATGTTTGCATAGAAGTAGTTTTTAAGTATTATTCCCTGCCATATTTGCTGTGTAAGGTAAAGTGGATTCTCAGTTTGTTTAAACATGCAACCGACTCCTGCAGCAGCAGCGAATGGTTGATAGTTTCAGGGTCATGAGGACAGCCAGAGGTTTCAGCCATAGGCGGAGTTTGACATTTGCACTTGGGGGGGGCAAACCTTTTTTACTGACGTCAGAACACAGTCCCAACTATTGCGTGGGGTGCTACGGATACAGAAGCAATAAAACCAGCGTTCACCGCACTGAGTATGACTTTTCCACATACGAACACAACTCGTCTCGTCATGCACGCCTCATGCCCGCCGTACACACACACTCGTATGGAAGGGGCGGTCTCTCCCCCCAACAACAGTGCATTACATCTGTAAAACTTATCATAACTGTGCACATCTTATACTTATTTGATAACTACTATATCCCTTGGTTACTTGAACACGCTACAATATTATTAACCAGTGTCCTACAGTACTTAGTGCAGAAGTAGACGCCTTAAACGTCCCAGAAATTGGACGTTTTAAAAATCGCCGCATATCTTATTGTAATACAATAGCTGAATCACTTCTATGTAAAAAAAAAAAGCGAGGGAACTTGTGTCCTTAACCTCATACGTCACACACACACATCACACACACACGTCACAACATGCGACTGCTCAAAAATGAAATTATTTCAAACAAAACATGATATTATTCAGATTTGTATCGTAACAATCATTATATTACATCTATTAAAATATTGATATATACGAAATATTTGTATTGGAACAGTTTTAGATGTAGTAATGCTGTAACATATTTCAGCCACTAGGGGGGGGCAATGCCCCCCCTGCCCCCCCCCGCAAAATCCGCCTATGGTTTCGGCCTACCTGAATGTTTCTGCTCCTGTTGGCCTCGCTTCCTTTGATAGGGCTCTGCTTTATTTCTTCACAGTTTTAAGTTGATAAATCTTAGCTCACCCCCAGTGTGCGGTTGAAAACCAGATCTACTCGGTGAAATGTGAGACAAAGGTCAACCAAAGGACCCTCGGGACGCGTACCACAGACTTGTAAACAGTCTTTAAGTTCCGCTCTAAGAAGAGGTTAGGTCATATAAATTGTGCGAGCTGATTTACTTTTTTTTTTTAAATGAAAATCTTTCACTGTGATCTTCCACAGGAACCCTGGGCGTGGTTACAGAGGTCACGATGAAGATTCGTCCCATGCCAGAGTACCAGAAATACGGCTCAGTCGTATTCCCTAATTTTGAGCAGGGAGTTGCCTGTCTTCGAGAGGTTGCCAAACAGGTAACATGTTAATAATACGTTTCACTGCTTTCTCTCCCTGTCTCAACATGAGGCCGAGCCAGAAACCTTTTGAGTGTTGAAAGTTACTCAAGCTGCAATACGCCTTAACTGCAGCTCTTCACTGTCGACACAAATCAGCAAGAAATACCCCAATGTTTTTTAGTCCAAGAATGTTGCCTTAACTGCCAAGACACTGACGAAAGCTTCCTTTTATATCCTTCTTCTACAACGAAGACAGGCTGACGATGCCATTATCCCAACTTTAAAGTGCCAATTGTTCTCAGTTTTATGTTTTATTTTATTTGCACACACATAACACTGTAAATAAAATCCAGATAATGAAAAAAATGTGGAAGGAAAGATCAAGAAGCCACAAGGGTGACCTCCCTTTTTAAATAAAAAAACGACTAGCACAAAACATATAAAATAATAGAATACAAATCAATACACTGAAAACATTTCAAATCATTTGGGGGATTTACATCACATAATTTTGCCCTGTGATTCAAATAATAACTTTTGTTTTTCAGAGGTGCGCCCCAGCGTCGATACGACTCATGGATAATGAGCAATTTAAATTTGGTGAGTTTTTTTTATCATTTACAATATAAGCGAGACCGGGCTCTAAGCATTAAATAGTACTGCTGTCATTACATCTTGTATGTGAACATTACTCTCATTTAAGCTATCTGAGTGATGTGTGGTGATCACTCACAGAGTAAGTAGGACTTTATCTGACCTGGTTTTCATTTTCAGGAAGTGTGTTCTTTAGGAAATAAATGTAACCTTTGGCTTTGAACATATCACAGCAGGCATTTAACCAGCAGACTGATTTTAATTATATGTAGTTATTTAGAGTTGAAAACATCCTGTATTTATGGGTCAATATTGATGTGGGGAATACCTCTGAGAGAAGAACAATGAATGGCAGTGGTACAGCATGCAATGATTTTACCTTCAACAACACTGAATTGTTAAATTGATTATTATTTTTGTAACACACACACACACACATACACACACACACACACACACACACACACACACACACACACACACACACACACACACACACACACACACACACACACATACACACACACAGCTGACAAATTGAAGCTAGGTGAAAAATGACCCTGGTCAAAATTAAGTAGTTGTTACATTGAAGTTTTATGATCTTGTTTCCTAAGGTCTCGTGGAATGCATCTGGCATTGCCAGAGATCTCTGTAAAGTTCCCCAGTCTCCGGGGATCTCATTATCTCCCCTATATTTTCACTTTTCACAGAGTCGCACTTCTTAGCATTAAGCAGGGAAGATGAAGCGACCAGGTTTTTCACTAATGACTAAAACTCATGGCTCTATGATACCTTCTTGGGCTTATTAGTGGCTTGTCCTCACTTGTAACCTTGTTGGCTGTTTAGTAAGAAGGGTAGATGTATTCACATTCTTCATCAGATTGGGACTACAAGTACAATTTAGAGCTGCCTGTCTTGATCCACAAGATGAAAAACGAAAAGGATGTGGTAAGTAGCAGCGTGTTGATATGCAAAGAAAATACCACACCACAGATGGGAGAGTCAAAAGTAAAAATATGCACAGTGTAGGTATAATTTTCTCTCTCAGGATGTTGAGTATTTAATTAACAAGTATGATGGCTGCGAGAGACCCAAAGACCTGCAATCAAATTTTGGAATGGAAACAATTAGGACACTAAGTGATGAAGAGACATGGGGGGAAATAAATGAACTGTTAAGTCTCTGCGACATCACCCGTGACTTCGCCGCAGTGATTGATAACCATCCCATTGGCCCCAGCCCCTCATTTTCGCTTGTCCACAGGCGCTTTTGTGCGTCCGATCAGAAATAAATCAAAAAGTGTGGGTGAGGAAGACGGATATCGCTGTGTCAACCCCACTTCCCTTCGGAAACCCTCTGATTTATAGTCGCTGTCGCTGGCAGCCACTGGCCAGTTGTAAAGTTATTCAAATGTTACCATTTATTTTTTCCTCCTTTTGTTTGAAACCCCAAATAAATCTGACTGGCTTGCCCTCTCAGAGCGCTGGAGGATGTAAGCTCAAGCTGCGTATGACTAATGTGTGAAAAGTCGGTCCACATCTTTGTGAACAGATGGAGCTTATCTTATATTTTCACAGGTCATGCCCTGAAGCCTCAAGTATCTTCCATGTTCACATCCTTTCTGGACGGCTTGAAGAAGTTTTACGTCACCAAGGTAAAATAAAATAGATGTGAATATCACCAGTTGCTTGGCTCAAGTGCTTTTTAATAAAAAATGAATCTATTCTTTAATCACCAGTTCAAAGGGTTCGACCCGGACCGCCTGTGTGTGGCCACCCTGCTGTTTGAGGGGGGCCGGGAGAAGGTCCTGCAGCACGAGAAGCAAGTTTATGACATCGCTGCCAAATTTGGGTAAGCCGTTTTATCTCTCTTAAAACAAAGCGTGTTACAGAGATCAGTTACAGATCCCGACCGTGTAAAGCGCAGAAATGACAAAGCATGGTGAGGCTTTGAACATAATGCCCGAAGCCCTGATGTCACTTTATTTAACCAGCCGTTATGTAGTAGCAGTGAAAAGGATGGAGAGGCACAGTTACACACTTCAGACGTGGTCTCCTACTCAGTAGTTTGTCTCTGTGTGAGTTGATGGATCACCTGTGGATGTCCTCCTGTCAGGCCAGCTTTTCTGTTAAAGTAGGTGTGGTGTGGGCGGGGGTGGGGGGGGCACAGCTCCCCTCAGGACAGCGCGGGGCGAGAAGACGCAGCCTGGGAGTGCTTGGCTGTTGTGATTGATCATTAAACGGATCAATGAGGACTTTGGTGGAAATCAGTTCCCTGTCAGCCGGAGAGGGATGCTCTCTCTATCCTCTGCCTGGTTTAGACCCACAACAATGAATTCATAGATGAGTTCATCCCCAACATTGTTGTGCCGTCCAACTTGTTCATTTATGATTCTGAGATGGCTCTGATGCTTTAACACATTGTTTGAACTGTGAAATGTGCACTGTTCGAAGCAATATGTTCTGTGCATAATCATTAGTAGTTCAAATAGTCTATTCTTAGGGTGTTTTTATTTTTTTGTTTTATAAATGGAAAACATTCAATTGTTTATTTTGGATATAATAAAAACAAAATTCAGTCTGCTTTTATCACCACTTAATTTCACTTGACTTTCTGGTCGACTATGTGGTCGGCACCCTGTTGCTGCAAAAAGAACTGCTTTTTAGGAACAACCAGATTTGGTTTAACCTCACACTGATTAATGGGTTTAAACCAAATCGGTTCACTTTAACTTGAGAGTAAGTCAAAGGCAAAATATCAAGCTTTATGTAAACGGTGCATAGAAATAAACATGAAGATGTTTATTTTAAGGATCAACTTAAAAGATAAAAGAACATATAGATGTATTACTTATTAGTCAGAAACAATAGGTCATTACAAAACAGATTTAAACGGGGGACCAAGCGGAGCTGCTGTGCTCCCCACCGGCGTGTCAGTGATTTTTCTCCAGGGTAAATCTTATGGATTACATATTACTGTTATTCTCTGGCTCAGCGCCCAGACCTGCAGGTAGCTGGAGCGCTGCCCTGGTGACCGCCAGCAATTAAATCATAAGAAACTTGTCAGTTACATGCAGCATCCTCTGCTTTATTGCATTATTACAAATACATTGTGATCAGCCATCAGATCAAGTGCCAGTGATGGATTGGTGCGGTTCTGTGAGGAATATTTTCTTGTGGTGTTGGGTAAAACAGGAAGAAGGGTGACAATCGATATAGTGATTTTCTAATGAGCATGGCCTGATTAGTTTGGGTGGTGGATGAAAATCTGATTACCCACTGCAGGTGATGGATGTGTGGCTGACCTGTGGCGATGCACCGAGCAAAGCTTCATTGATCTGAACATTGTTGGATTGACAGGCTCCCAGGCCGCTGTTGTGAGGCGAGCCGTCGGACCAACAAAGCTGAAAGAAAAGAGCTGTTAAATATTAACCCTGTTATCTTCTTCCAGGGGGCTGGCAGCTGGAGAGGACAATGGGCAGAGGGGCTACATGTTGACCTTCGTCATCGCTTACCTCCGGGTGGGTCACTTCTCTTGCTTTTTCTCTGTCTGCGCTGACGGGCAGGTGGGGCGGGCGGGATGGCGCAGGCTGACAGCAGATAGGATAGCGAACAACACAGAGAGGCGGCAGAATGCGACCTCGGGAGGTCTCTGATTTGATCTGGTCACAGTTGTTGTCAGGGTGTCTAACACTGAGGTATCTACACCATGAGGAGAGCACAGAGGCTGCAGTCAGAGGACAATGGAGAGTTGTCTGAGGTCAGTCCTGTCAGGGAGGCCTTTTGATCAGCACAGAAACAAGCAAGGAGTTTAAGTGCACTTATATAACATATATAAAGCTCTCTGCTTTCTTTAGTCATATGCTTTCTTAAACTCAGCTGTAAATATATAAATGATAGCCTGAAATGTAGGCATGTTCTACCTTTACAAAATAGCTTTTCACTATAAACTTTCGCCTTTTGTTTATGCACTTTATTTTAAGCCACTGAAAACAAAGCTTTTGTAACGTGACGAGTTTCACAAACTCCATTTTCAAAGATGGTGTGTAGAAATGTTGATGTGTGGACCGTGTGGGGTAACATCTGATTCATGTAGCTTTTACAGTAATTGGATTACTTAAGGGCATGTAAACCTTTGTCACCTGATGTTAGCTGGTATCCTGGTTTCTTGTGATGATGTCAATGTACTGAATAACCATTAACAGCCTGATCTTGTTCTCTGAGCAGGACTTGGGGATGGAGTACTATGTGATCGGGGAGTCCTTCGAAACCTCTGTGCCCTGGGACAGGTAAACACCTTAATATGAGCAGTTTAATTTAAATCACATTTTTCTTTTCTCTCCTCCCACACAGTCAGTCCTCAGAGAGCCTTGTGTCTTCCTCCTGCTCCTGTTTCCCCTCCTTTCTTGTATTTCTCTTTGCCTCTCTTTGACATTCACCTTCAGGCCCCCCCCCCCCCACCTATTAACTGGCTTTGGGTTGGCAGAAGGTTCCTCAGCTTACAAACCCGCCATTACTGACACACACACACACACACACACACACACACACACACACATACATACACACACACACAGGGACGTGCACAGGTACGGCCCTTTTTGGCTGACCTGTCCCTCTGGAGAGAGCGAGAGTTTTTTTTTTCGTTTTTTTCTGTTGTGGTCGAATCAACATGATAAGCCCACAATTAGTATTGTAGTGTATCGCTACGGTAAACACACCAGCTTCATTTTTCTTCTACTACTTCTTCTTCTCCTTCTTCTTACATGTAATTGCCCGCGACATTTTCAATGAAGAACTCATTCCACAGTATGACCACTAAAGTGTTTTAAACCACGACGGCCTACGTTTTTATTATTTATGTTCTATATCGCTAAGTGTGTGATAACACATGTTAGGCCTCTATTATTTATTATAGGCTACTGTAGGCCTATTGGTGCCGGTGCGTTAAGACCACCTCTAGTGTCGGATTTTGGAAAATGGATTTTGAGTTTTCTCATGGCAGGGACTTTACTTCCTCTTGACACCGTCGGTTATTTACAAAAAAACACCTACATATACTTGTTATTGTGCTTCTGTCTTTCTGTGTCTTTTCATCTGCTCCGTAAACTCCTATTAAACACTCCCTCGACGCGCCGCTCACTCTCTTTTCTTGATCGCCCTCTCACAGGAGAACCCTTCACTGCCCACTTCATTGTAGGATTTCTGCCATGTGTCTACTTTAATTTGACCATCTCTGTTATTAAGTTATGGAATACTAACACACACACACACACACACACACACACACACACACACACACACACACACACACACACACACACACACACACACACACACACATACATACATATATATAATATACAAACACACACACATATATATAATATACAAACACACACACACACACACATATATATAATATACACACACACACACTGAGAAAGATTTATCTTATTGTGCGCTGTGTAAGAAATGTAATATTAGTCACATATTTATCCCACACCCACATGTGGTGTGATCTGCATTCTCTCCATGGTTTCATCATCATTTTGTCAGACATGCACACACAAGCAGGAACACACACAAGCAGGAACACACACAAGCAGGAACACACACAAGCAGGAACACACACAAGCAGGAGCACACACAAGCAGGAGCACACACAAGCAGGAACACACACAAGCAGGAGCACACACAAGCAGGAGCACACACAAGCAGGAGCACACACAAGCAGGAGCACACACAAGCAGGAGCACACACAAGCAGGAGCACACACAAGCAGGAGCACCCACAAACAGGAGCACACACAAGCAGGAGCACACACAAGCAGGCACACACACAGCTTCCGTGTTGTGTAACATGCCTGACGGGAGGGACCAGAGATCAGGCACTGAGGCGAGCATATGTGCCTGGCTCATTACGCCCCCGCTCTCTTTCCATCCTCCACACACGGCTGCACATACTTCGGGATGGCAGCCATTTCCCCAGCAGTGGGAACCTCTCCCACAATGACCGTCGTGTTAGTCTCCTCCTCTTCTCTTTTCTGGCCCTATCCCTTTTTTTTAATCTTAATAATTTAGCATTGCTTGTAATTTTACTTCTATATAAGTTCCTATACATTTGAGTATTGTTTTTTAAATGTAAAAATACCACAGTTTCGACTGCTGTTGTGATACTTCAAAGCCATTTGACAATTCTGTTTTACTATGTTTATTAGTTTTTTTCCTAATTCAGGTTTTCTTTTTTATTTCCAGGGTGTTGGACATTTGCCGGAACGTGAAGGCACGCATCATTGGGGAATGCAAAAACAAAGGAGTGCAGTTTCAACCGTTATCCACATGCAGGTAATGTTTGTAAATGTCCATTTGAAACCACATTTTGGTTAATTAAAAATAACTCAAATCTCCCAAGCCCTGGTATCATTAAACATTATTGGAGAATAGTGCAGATACAATAACCGAGGTTTGATATCAACACCGGAAAACATTTGAACTTAAATATACACTTTTTCAAATGTTTTTTCCTACAAAACTCCTCTGAAATACGACAAAGTTCTCATATATTGAAGTTTAAGGCTGGCTTTATTTCTATATTTTTGTTATTGCCAACAAATCCCATGAAAAACCAAAAAACATCAATGTGTCAGACTTCATTTACATATCTGTGGAACTTTAATCCCATTTATTTACCCCAGGCTTAAAGAATCTGAACAGACATTCATGGCCACCTTTCGGTACTGGAAGTCATCAAAACACAACATTTAGTTTGACCAAACTAATATTGAGGCTGTATACCCAGCATTACCCCGGACCCCTGGTGAGTTAGCAAAGCCACACAACCAGACAGACGGACCAACGGTCAGACGGACAAACTAACAGACGGCGAGCCGGTCGAGGTGCACCAGGCTTCTGCTCTCTGATTGCGGACAGATTAGGCCTCAGCCTGATTATGCGACAGCCATTCATTTCCCGGCTGCAGTCTGTCACATGATTGATTTGTCCATTTAACCTCTAGAACAGTCAGTGTGCCAGGTGATGGGCCATGTCAAATGAACAAGGGCTCTGCACCCTGCTCCTCCACGGGGAACAAGGCCAGAGACGGAGAACATGCAAATTAGAGAAGCATTTTATTCTTAATAAAATGTTCTTTGACACATTCCAGATAGGAGAATATAAGCTTCATGTTATTAGGAAGCAGACACACAGTTTAATTTACTGTGTTTCCTACCAAACTGATAACATGTTCAGTCCCGCATCAGTGAGTCATCCCGTTACCTGCAGCACAAATGTGGCTCAGATGATTCAGTAAAGCATTTGATGGCCATTTAATGTCTGATAATGTCACGTTATTAAAGGTGACAGTGCTTTCACGCTGCCTCCGCTTTCAAGAAACCATGAAAGGAATTGAGGTCAGGGGTTCACCAGGGAAAGCCATACCTCCCACTTAACTTCGTCTTCCAATTATAAGAAGAAAAAGCATTTATTGGATGAAAAGGGAACGATTTGACAAAACCCTGCTCTTTGTATGTAAACTGGATTTTAAATGCTGAAGGAAACATTAAAGAAGTCTTTGCTGCTTGTGTAAACATGACTCTTTCTCCTACAGGGTGACTCAGACGTACGATACTGGTGCCTGTGTCTACTTTTACTTTGCCTTCAACTACAGGGGACTCAGTGATCCAGTACACGTGTATGAACAAGTGGAGGTATGACCAGTTACATTTATATCCACTTTAACGCATGGCCCAGTCCTTCCATAGATCATAATTACATCTGATGTGATGATGGGTTGGATTTCCAGCAAGTTGGAGAGTTCATTTCAGAATATTGTATTGTATAATAATTCTGGTCTTATATTTTTTTCCCCAGCGTGCAGCGAGAGAAGAGATCCTTGCCAATGGAGGGAGCTTGTCACATCACCATGGAGGTACTACAACGTGAATAATACAGAAAATATTTGGTCTGATTTGGCAAACATCATACAGTTGCACATAATTTTGCTCGTAAAATATTGAATGGGGCGTCATGATATTTTACCCTTCTCCTTGATTATAATTTGTGAAAAGAGGTTGCACTCAGAAGCACAGGCAGGATGGCGAGTTCTCCCTGTGTTCTCTTCCATGCTAGCGAGCCGACGGCCAGCTGTAAATGTGAATTTGGTCGGAGGTCTTTCATCGCTTCCTTCACACGTCCAAAATATGTTCCTGCCGATGAATGGCTCTGACTCTGCTATTTGTTCATCTCAGCAGTGACCAAATGAAACGTGAGCATTGGGGGCGGTGGAACAACTCTCAGGGCCCCATCAGGGCTAACCGAAATGGCTGCCTTATCTATATTGCCATCCGCCTCGCTGTTTTCATACATCACTTCGGGCTATTCATCAACCTGTCAAAAACAGTATGCAGTGAATCAGCTGCGATATTAAATCACAATTTTTCCTGAAGGCAGGGACGGGTTCAAAATTAAAAGATTGCTAATAAAAAGGAGGAGGCGGCGGGGCCGGGGTAAATGATGCCGCCGTTATCGCCGGCTGTATACTGACCTCCAAACGGTGGCCCAGCCACCCCGAGCAGCACGGGGAGGTGACAGGGGGGGGGGGGGGAGGGGATATTGATGCAGCTCCCGCGTGCGGGGCCCACTCTGTAATTGTGATTAATAACAGTGGGCTTTGCTATCTGAGCGCAGACAGGCCGGTTTGTCTGCCCACAATCAGTGCTTGACAAATGGAGCTAGTTTCACTGGGTTTTGTGTATCAAACAAAACAGATGTAGTCAAGGATGGTGAGGTGGGAGGGCACCGCAGGAAATATACATTTTTGTGGCCCTGTATTTACAGCAGGTCAGTGTTGAGCTGCGTGGGCGTGGGTAAGGGAATCTGGGCGTGTAGAGCTCTTTCTCTGCGGGACATGATACTCAGCTATCAGCACCACGTGTTGACTGCTGTCCATCACACACATTTCAACTACTTGATTTGGAGTCAGGTTTATGGCTTACAAGAAGATCTGGTATATGTGTGATTATATGCTGGATCTGAAAGCCAGCACGTTGGGAGAAATGTCCTCTTTAACTAGGTCACCAGTGTCGCAGCGGTGAAGAGTTGTTGAACATCCATCACCAGGAGAGTCATCCATCTATCAGCCAATACTCCGGCTCGGCCATATCACACGATGCAGGGCCGCTACCTTACCCTGTTTTTCAAGCCCTGACCCCCATTTGTCAAAGAAGCTTGGGGAGAGCGTGTAGAGGGGTCGAGGCTCAGCGCGGCCACTACAGTCTCCTCTGTGTGAGGGTCACCCCGGGGTGCCCAGCATCTGCACCTCACGTCGCCGCACTGCAAAACTCCAATCTCGCTAACTCTGCCAACCGCACCTCCACCCAGGTCACTGCACTTGGAAAATAGAAAAATGACCTGATTCAGTGAAGTTCTTTTCTCCCTGTGCTTCCCTGAGCGTTTCCACACAAGAGAAATATGACACTTTTTAAAAAGAAATCTGTCATTTCTTGAAATAACTACCTGCTCTTCTTTGCATGTCTCAGCTGCACAGACCTAGTCTGGCGAGATTGATTGCAATAGCAAGCGAAAAGGAGAGAATATGACAAGATAGATGTGTAAATTATCACAGTGATGGAGGCAATGATGCAGTCCCAGCACCTTCTGTTTTCTCTCCGTTTCCTGAGAGGAGGGAGGGATGGAGGTGGGACGAGGAGGGAGGCCTGAAGAGGAAGAGGTTGTGGAGAGCGGGGTACTTTCTTAGTTATTGGGTAGCAGCTGATGGGTCCTTCTGTCACCATCTGGAGGTGTGTGTGGTACCAGAGCCCCCGGTGACCCCGCTGTCGTCCCTGTTTTGTCAGGGGACGGGCCTCCCTAGCCTCATGGCTGATCCCCATCTGGGCTTCCTGGCTGGAGCCTCATCACAGGCCTTCCCTCAACATGCCCTGTGAACACTGGAGCTCCCCAAACTGGTGATGCAAAGAGAGGCGTGCAGAGAGCGGGGCAAAAGCCTGTGAACATTCCCGTTATACACCGCGCTTTGTTTAGACCTCCCTATCTAATCTCAAGAGATTACACTGCTGCTTTCAAGTGTTTACTCAGCGAGCAGCACCTGTTCTGAGCTGCTCTGTTCTCAAATGTATCTTTTGACTTTTGTGATATAGTTATCGTGTTTCTTTTAAGTTGACACGACCCCCAAAAGTACAATTAACCCTGCTATCATCTGACATGTTTAAACGTTTCCTGCCTTTTGTGTTACATCCATCGTGTAGCGTAAAGTCCTTTAAAGGCCCTTTGCTTTTTCTCCTATATTTCTTTGATAAAGACTAGTTTTCTCTGTTAGATGTTTAAACTTCTAGCGGTGCAGTGGTCTTTAAAAGTGCATCAGTCCAAGATAAATTAGGCTGGCACTTACATCTGCAACAGTTCATTCAATTATCAATTCGTATTTTTTGGGGTATATGTGTTTTAGTTAAAAATAAATGAGAAAATGAGCGCAAACAAAAATATATAGAACATTTGAATACCCTACTATTTAAGAATGTTGCTATAAAAAACCTTTCATTTCGGAATATGTAGCATAATACTGCAGAGCCCATTTAGTAAGTGAGTAAATTGTACCTTAGTGGTTCAACGACCTCAACATATTTGCACAAATAAGAAGCCAAAATGACACTGAGTGAGTCTGAGGCTCTGATGCCACGGGCTGTTGTCCTTGTGTGTCATTCTTCTGCATTTCTTTCTCTTTCTCAAATATATATAAAAAAGAAAAACTCACAAATGTTCAAACCCTCCCCATCTACAGAAAGCTCTACATCTATTTCAATTGACATATTTTGGCTAATGAATTGCTTAAAATCAAAGTTTCTATTTTATTTGAAGTTTTCTAACAATAGTTTGGCTCTCCAGTGAGGTTTGTCCAGTCCTCCGCAGCCACCAGACCTCTCGTTGGCTCCAGACTCTCCGCTGAGAACCTGTCGGGCACAGGCGCCGTGGAGGATGTCTGAGTGGACAGCTGGAGAAGCAATGGGCACCCTCACTAGGCCTGGTGCCACCGCCTCCCTCGCTCCTCAGGTTGGGGGTTTTGGAGGAGGGAGGGCGTAGAGCGGCTGAAAGCCAGAGTCCTGCTGACAGAGGGCCATTGTGTGGGTGGCTCTGGCCCCCTGTTGGTGATCGGGCCGGTGTCAGAGGGCGCCGAGCGGCGTTCGGGACAAGAGAGCACAACACGCCTCGCGGGTCAGCCAGAGGAGCGTGCTCGTGTGCACAATGAGACAGAAACATACAGACAAACACTCCAGCAACTCTGGGGGGGGGGGGGGAGCGGTGGCTCAAAGAGCGAGGGAGCCGGGGACGGCCCGCTACAGCCGCCAGCCGGCCCCTCCTCTGGGAACACACAGAGCCTAATGAGTTTGATAGTCTGCTGAGCTCCATAAATCATGCCATGCAAAACATTTCTCCTCTCTGAATAAAAGCATTTATCACCCTCTGTTTATTCACTCACTCTCACAAGATTGATTGGCTCCCAGCAGCCCGCTGAGCAATCAGCCGTGCCGATTCCTCCATTTCTCCCCCTCGGTCGTCTTCCTTCAGTTTGTTTGTTTATTTATTTATTTTCTCTCCTCTGTCATTCAGTGGGAAAACTTCGGAAGGAGTGGATGAGAGAGACCGTCTCCAATGTCGGCATGGGGATGCTCCAGTCTGTCAAGGACTACGTGGACCCCAAGAACATCTTCGGAAACAGAAACCTTCTCTAAATTCCCCGCTCACCTTTATCTTACCTTTTTCTAAAAAAGCATCTTGTGCATCTTGGATTAATTGTTACTAAATGTGAACTAAAAATGCACAGACATTTTTCATCAAGTGTCAATCAGTGCCATTTATTGATTCACCAAAACCTTTTATTTTACGTTATATTGCACTAAATATGCTGTAGCAATCATCCTCACTCACGGTGAAGATCATCTTGCGGTTTAATCACTGCCTCAACTTGTTGTTGGAGCTACAGCCATGATGCAACAAAACCTTTATTTTTTGTCATATTTTCTTACGCATTTCCTAAATATTCTTGCCAACATGGTTAATTGTTGTGTGTGTGTGTGTGTGTGTGTGTGTGTGTGTGTGTGTGTGTGTGTGTGTGTGTGTGTGTGTGTGTGTGTGTGTGTGTGTGTGTGTGTGTGTGTGTGTGTGTGTGTGTGTGTGTGTGTGTGTGTGTGTGTGTGTGTGTGTGTGTGTGTGTGTGTGTGTGTGTGTGTGTGTGTGTGTGTGTGTGTGTGTGTGGCACTTCTTTAGTAAGTTCTAAGTGAATGCACTTTCTAAAGCTCTGTGCCTTTCTAGAGCTTTTGTCTGCCTTCCCCTTGTCCTACGAAACACTCTACTGAGTCGCTTTGTGAAACAGAATGAACTCGGACATGATGTTTTCCGTGTCTTGCCCTCATGCCTTCTGTTGTCCTGACCTATTGCCATAAGAGACATTTTCTGTAAGTGACTAAGTATGTGCCTCTGCCTCCTAATTTTAACAAGAGCCCCCCTTTCTAGAAGTACAGTAAGATTACAAAGAGATAATCCTTGTGTGTTTAGTTGTTTGTACTGAGAGCATTTACCTTTAACATGGTTTGTTGCTGAGACAGTGAAGTGGGGGGAGAAAAGCCATTGCATTTTTCCATCACACCTACTGACCCCGTTTGCAGTTTAACGCCTCTGGATCCCGGTGCTCACGTCGTACCAAAGACTCAACAGATCAGATCATGTAAACATATGTTTGACTATGTTACCACACACTTTAAATAACTTCATGCCCAGCTGAACTATATTTTTTAATCAACATATTCAAAGATAACCCTTCTGAAAGAGGTACAATGTAGATATTTGTGTTATATGTGCTAAAACTTTCTACATTATGTTTCTTATGTTTAAGACACTGTATTGAATCATATCTGCTAATGGCCCAGAAACTCATATATTTTCCCTTGTTACTGTACTGTGTAAAGGTTTTGGGATGGATACTGTAATGTGCTACAATTTGATACTAGACTTGTACCATTTGTAATTGTAAACCAATGATTTGGAAGCAACGTAAAGCTGTAAGAAAGCTGTTTGCTGAGAAATCTCGCCTTTTCCCCTT
Source organism: Pseudochaenichthys georgianus (assembly GCF_902827115.2). Taxonomy (NCBI): domain Eukaryota; kingdom Metazoa; phylum Chordata; class Actinopteri; order Perciformes; family Channichthyidae; genus Pseudochaenichthys; species Pseudochaenichthys georgianus. The sequence goes on along the minus strand of NC_047523.1, from coordinate 28,335,115 downwards.
TCTGATCTATGATTTGCATTCTCCTGAACCATCGTCCTTTTTAATCCATAATATTTCCCAAGATAAAGGGACTCATTAGGGACCTGTCATGTGACGTTTTACCTGTGTCAAAAAACGTGAACGTTATGGATGTACCTTTTTGTTTTTGTTATTTTCCACTTCCTCCTAACAACGTCATAACAACAGAGTACATTTTGTCTATGCTGTTCGTGCAATAAATTGAACTAAAACATCCCATTTGTTGCATTTTTCTTTCACATATTTACAACCCTGTTCATAGAGCAGAACTCTGCCCCTCTCATGAATCATTTCTAATACGACTCTTCAATAGCAGCTTTATTTATGTTGTCAGACGGTGCTAAGAGGGTCAACAGGAACCTGAGAGCAGGTTTTTGTTTCCTCTACCTGCGACACTCAGAGCTCAAGGTAATCCAGCTCAGAAGAGTTAACACTGCCTGTCTTTTGCTTTCTGACTGGAGGATTTTTTTTTCTACACACAGGCTCATTTGGGAGTCATCTTCACCCACACAGCCGCCCACACACTGCCTGCTGACGTCAGCGCCACCTATCAACAGCTCAGCCTTGGACGATGAAATGCACTGCAGTTATCACATACAGAGGAGTGTGTGGAGGAATACAGCTGTTAAAATTATCACTGGAAATGTAAAGAGTTGATAAATATGGTTTCCAAATGTATATTTATAATGTATATTTGAGCAATTTTTCACAATAGTCTTTAACTTTCTAACATGGCCGCATCATTCACTATTTTTTTCAATTCAATGTGCGCATACTTGCAGTATTTGATTGATACATTTCATGTGTAAAGTTACATTTGTCCACATGAGGTCAGCACTGCACTGGGGAAAATCATGGGGAAAAATAACTGTACTGAGCAGCAAAATCAATGGTGGAGAAAGTATTAAGTCCCTTTATAAATAACAACACTTGATTATATAAATACTCAATTTTAAGTGAAGTCAAGCATTCAAAATGACACTGAAGTAAAATAATGTTTTTCAAAAAGGCTGTCTGCAGGAGGCTCCACTACATGTTATAAAATATTAAAAAATGTGAGCAGAGAGGTGCAGTCAGACCGGGTTGGCGCTTAGTGAACTCTACCTACATAAATTCACAACAATGCAATCAAATTAAAGGTCACGTCCTTGTGGGGTATGTTATTGTTAGCTTGGCATAGGTTGAGAAAGTTAAATCTACCTTAATTAATCACTGATTTAATGCACCACCCAGCAGGCACGAGTGACCTAAATCTAACAGACCCAGGAATCTGCGTCACTAACAGGACATCCTTTAGCTAACATGCTAAATACCTGGAATACGGTAGCCTAGTCTAATATAACAATTAAGTAATATTGAAATTAGGCTGAACATAGCCATACATTCATTTAAATTAAGTAGGTCTATGGTACATTTTAAGTACATACATGCAAACTAATAAAGTTAACGATAGTTACGGCTGTAACTACGGTTCTATGAGTCCCGGATGACCGCCAGAGGCGGTGCTTTAGCACTGGATATGTCCATCGCGCGCATGCGCAGCTCGAGTACCAATAACAACAAAGTCACCTGTGACCCACGTGTCACCGGCTATATCAGCCGGTGTCGTCAGAGGATCTGTTCCCAGAATCTTCTCGCGAGCACACAAGAATTCTGAGTGACAGGATACTCTGGCGGTCATCCGGGACTCATAGAACCGTAGTTACAGCCGTAACTATCGTTCTATTTCGTCCCTACTGACCGCCAAAGGCGGTGCTTTAGCACTGGATGACCTATACCAACCATGTCACGAAGAATCCAAGCACTTACTCACCTAGCTGGAAGCAGCGGAGCTTGGCCACAAGACCACACCCAGAGGGTGAGGAGTGGCGACATTGACCCGGTAGAACCTGGAGAATGTGCCAGAAGACGCCCATGACGCCGCGGCGCAGATGGTCTCCAGGGGCACCCCTCTTAGGGCAGCCCACGATGTTGAGATGCTTCTTGTAGAGTGGCATCTGGCCCCTGATGGCGGGAGGCGACCACTGGCCCCATAGGCATATGTGATGGTATCAACCACCCAGTGGGACAGCCGCTGTTTCGAGAGAGCACAACCCTTCCTAGTGCCGCCATGGCAAACGAAGAGCTGCTCTGACTGCCGTATAGAGGCTGTAGCATCAATATACGACCTCAGGGCACGCACAGGGCACAGCAACTCAGGTGTGCCGCTCTCCTGTGGAATGCTAAAGCGTGCCAGCTGGATAGGCCGATTGGAGTGGGCTAGTGGAAGCACCTTGGGCAGGAACGCCACATTCGGCCAGAGGGTGACACCCGAGCCATCGGAGTTCCACCTCAGGCATGTAGTGCTTACGGAGAGGGCATGAAGCTCTCCGACTCGCTTCCCTGAGGTTATGGCAAGCAGAAATGCTGCCTTCAGGGACAGCCACTTAAGCCCGACCTGGGCCAGGGGCTCGAAGGGAGGAGATGATAGGGCATCCAGCACTAGGGGCAGGTCCCAAGCCGGGGCCCTTGGGGTGCTAGGGGGACGCTGCCATTGAGCCCCTCTTAGAAAGAGGGACACCAACCTGTGGCGCTCCACTGTGGCGCCATCGACTCCGACATGTCGGGCAGAGATAGCAGCCATATACACCTTCAAAGTGGAGTGAGAACGTCCACTATCCAGAAGGGACTGCAGAAACTCTAAAATGGTGGCCACGGAGCAATGTCCCGGATTCTCAGCCTTACTCACACACCAGTGGGAGAAGAGCTTCCATTTCCACTCATACTGTGCCCGAGTGGATGGAGCTCTGGCATTCAGGATAGTTTCCCTGACAGATGCCGTGACACTGCTCAACAGTGGGTTGGGCCCTGCAGAGGCCAAACCCAGAGCTGAAGGCGGTAAGGGTCGGGATGCCAAATCTGACCCTTGAGCTGTGACAGAAGGTCCTTCCTGTCGGGGAGACGCCAAGGTGGGCTGCAGCAGAGACTGCGTAGCAGTGGGAACCAGACTCCCCGGCCAGCAGGGGTCGACCAGAAGGAGCCTGTGCCCCTGAGTAAGGACCCTCTGAAGCGTCTGTAGTATCAGAGGCAGCGGCGGGAAGGCATACAGGAGAGTGTCCGGCCAGTCGTGCGCCAGGGCATCCTGACCCACTGGGCTGGTCACCTCCGTCCAGGAGAACCAGAGGGGGCAGTGCCTCGACTCTTCCGAGGTCCACCTCCTCTGGGTGAAGCCTACACTCCCCCGGTGGAGGCTTGCGCCGTGAGAGGAAATCTGCGACCTTATTCAGGTCTCCTGGCAGAAAGACTGCCCGCAGACTGGCGAGGCGGGGGAGCGCCCAAGGCAAGAGGCTCTGCGAAACGCGGAGCAGCTGTGCGGACCTGGTGCCCCCCTGGTGGTTGATTTGGGCAACGGCGGACATGTTGTCCGAACGAGCACATGCCCGCCAGTTGGGGTAAAAAGTGCATGAGTGCGGGCAACACCGCCCGAAGCTCCAGCACATTGATATGGCGTGCACCTTCCTGGGCAGACCACTGACCCTGCACAGTCCTGCCCTGCCACACCACACCCCACCCCGAGAGATACGCATCCACAGTGACAGTCTCCCAGCGGGATGGGATGGCGCGATAGGCCCTGTCCCTCGAGCGGGACAGAGAGTGGAGGCACCGCTGAGACACCCTGACTCTCTTGTGCCTGTGCCGCTTGGCGTCCAAGTGAAAGTTGTTCAGCCACATCTGCATGGGGCGCAGTGACAGCAGGCCCAAGGGCACAACGGCTGAGGCAGCTGTCAGTCTGCCTAAGAGCCGGAGGAACTGTATGTAAGGCACTCTCTTGCCCAGTCTGAAGATGCGAAGATGGTGGGAAATGTCGTCCACACGACGAGGTGTCAAGTAGGCCCTCATGGCGACCGAATCTAGGTCCATCCCCAGGTAAGTGACCTGTTGGGAAGGGTCTAGGCAGCTCTTCCCGGTGTTCACTTTTAGGCCCAACCGGGCTACGTGGGATGAGAGGCGCGCCGTATCCTGGGCCACTTGGGCCCGGGACGGCGCGCAAACCAGCCAGTCGTCCAGATATGGCAGGACCTTCACGCCCTGTGCCTGCAGGGGAGCGAGCGCTGCCGCAACAACCCTGGTGAACACCCTTGGAGAGAGGGAGAGACCAAAGGGAAGCACCCGGAACTGATAATGTCGGCCCTGAAAGGCGAACCTCAAGAACTTCCGGTGATGGGATGCAATTGGCACGTGGAAGTAGGCGTCCCTCAAGTCCACGGTTGTGAACCACTCCCCCTGTGCGACAACACGAAGGGTGTCTCCTGTGGTTAGCATATGGAAGGGCAGTACCTTCAGGAATCTGTTGATTCCTCTGAGGTCCAGAACTGGACGGAATCCGCCAACTTTCTTGCTCACAAGAAAGTACGCCGAGTAGAACCCCCCGCCCTGAAGCAGGGGGTCCACTGGCTCGATTGCGCCCTTGGCCAAGAGGACGGACAACTCTTGGGCCAGAGCTAAGGCCTTCGCCGGGTCCTTGACAACTGTCATTCTGACCCGGCCGAAGGCTAGGGGCCGGTGTCGGAACAGGCGACCTGGGGCACGAAAGTCATTGGCCGGTTGAGTGGGCCGCTGGGACCTCTGCAGACCACCCCTGTAAGCCGGTGGCTGAGTGCGGCTGCTAGAGCGGCCCCTGGGCCTGCCGGGAGTGGCCACGGGTCTGCGAAGACCCGAGAGCTGCTGCCTGGTCTACCTAGCTTGGGCAGCGCGCTCCAGCGCCTCCAGGGCAGCTGACCCAAACAGCTCCCCTGGCTCGACGGGCACGCTACGGAGGACTCTCCTACATGTCTCCGTTAGTGGTGACTGGGCCAGCCAAACCTGGCGACGAGTCTGTACCAGAAAGGACATAACTCGTCCCAATTCCCTAGTCATTAGGGCAAAGGCCTGCAGTGATGCATCACTGAGGCCCAGCAAAGAAGGCTCGGCCGGAGCCTGCTGCAGCGAGGTGGAGACGGCCAGCATTAGATGGGAGAGGGAGTTCCCGATACGACCCATGCGTTCCGCTGCGTCGTAGGCCCTACAGAGCAGCCCACCTGTGACCCTGCACTGAGGCCGAGGGCACCTGACCTCAGGCCTTAAAGCAGGGGTGGGGAACCTTTTTCCTCTCAAGGGCCATTTCAATTTTTACAATATCCTCAGAGGGCCGTACACGTTATTGACCTCTGCTTAAAAAAACTAAAATCACAGCCCATTAATTTCATTCTGTGCAAAGAAAAAGCAACCTCTCTCACCATGACTCGCGTATGCATGCACGTGCAGGGTGTGGCGTGACCACCAAAACAGAAAGATATGTACACAAGATGTGTGCAAATGTATTTAGTTTCCTATCCATGTGAACATGATTTAAGTGGGGGGGGGGACCTAACCTCCTCTAGGGGGGTCCGGGGGGCATGCTCCCCTGGGAAGATTTTTTTTTTAAATGTTGAAGTTAAAAGCATCAATCTGGTGCACTTTGAGAACTCCACATCAGAATGTCCTGATTTTTTCTGGGTGAGTAGATGGGGTGTCCTTCTATCACCCTGCAGTGAGATGAGTCTTGGATCAGGGAGAGATTTCGTTGTATTCTTATCTAAACACAGGGCTGATAGCTCATATATGGGATTTCAAAGGTATTTTATTTTGAAACTCCACATCAGAATGTCCTGATTTTTTCTGGGTGAGTAGATGGGGTGTCCTTATATCACCCTGCAGTGAGATGAGTCTTGGATCAGGGAGAGATTTTGTTTTATTCTTATCTAAACACAGGGCTGATAGCTCATATATGGGATTTCAAAGGTCTTTTATTTTGAAACTCCACATCAGAATGTCCTGATTTTTTCTGGGTGAGTATATGGGGTGTCCTTCTATCACCCTGCAGTGAGATGAGTCTTGGATCAGGGAGAGATTTCGTTTTATTCTTATCTAAACACAGGGCTGATAGCTCATATATGGGATTTCAAAGGTCTTTTATTTTGAAACTATATATCAGAATGTCCTGATTTTTTCTGGGAGATGGGGTGTCCTTCTATCACCCTGCATTGAGATGAGTCTTTGATCAGGGAGAGATTTCGTTTTATTCTTATCTAAACACGGGGCTGATAGCTCATATATGGGATTTCAAAGGTATTTTATTTTGAAACTCCACATCAGAATGTCCTGATTTTTTCTGGGTGAGTAGATGGGGTGTCCTTCTATCACCCTGCAGTAAGATGAGTCTTGGATCAGGGAGAGATTTCGTTTTATTCTTATCTAAACACAGGGCTGATAGCTCATATATGAGATTTCAATATGAGATTTCAAAGGACTTTTATTTTGAAACTCCTTACATTTTACATTTACTCGTGGTAGTTATACGTAGTTTGTTTTAAATAATTATTGATCACATTATATAGTACATATTTCTTAATTTAATATGTTTGGTTTGTTTTTATAGGTGCTTTTGTTATTGACCGAGTAAGCGCTGGGATTTTACCGTAATGCTTCTAATATTCGCGCACCCCAATATCACGTGCGGGCTGGCTTGACTGTGTTTTCCCAAGTGGAGGCTGGCTTGACCGCAGTAAATAAATGGGGCTCAGAGCCTCAGGATACTGAAATCTGTATTTTTTAAATCTTTTTTTCCTTCTAATTTGTTATTCTTTTCAAAATAATACACTGTTATTTACTCACCAATAACACACAATTATCCTTGTTTTTATTTATTGGTTTATTTCCATAATCTCTGGCTTTTTTGGCGTCCGTCAGGAACTGAATTTCAAAATAAAAATAACCGGAAACAGACGTAGGCCTCTAGGAGTTTAGGATGGCCGAAGACACTACACTACCCATAATCCCCAGCTATCGTTTAGGACTTCAGTCAGTCCCCGTGATTAATCTTCAAGCTCTGGGATTGGATGTTGGAGTGGCAGTGCGCCAAGGTTACGCCGTCAAACAGCTGTTTGAAATGGAACGAAACCACGCCAGACTATCCAAAACTGGAATCGAACGCCCACCCAGAACTACATATGCTGGCTATTGTGTTTCGCCAAATTTTCTATGGGACGTCTCTACTGAACGTTTTCGTTGTTCCCACAATTAGAAGTTGCCAGTATTAAACACATGTTATCAAATGTAAAACATATAATTAATAAATGGGTGAAAATCGCTTGTGTCCATAATGCGCAGCATTAATATATACCCACATGACAGCTCATTGTTACTTTGTAATTCTACTACAATTCAGAGGTTAACCTGGTATTTTTACTCCACTACACTTATTTGAATTACTTTGCAGATTCTGATTCATGATGTGAAATATAAACAACCCTTAAATCAGACTTTAGTTACACCTGAGTAAAATTCAGGGAAGGTGATTGTCAAGTGCCAACAATCAGGAGAGATAGTTGGTGTTTGAGAAGACTAAACATTTATCTGCAATTGACATGAATGGAAACGAGTAATAAAGTATATTCATTACTCGTTATTCTCTACTAGTTAGTTAAAGACTGTATATTATGGCTATTTTGCACATCCCTTTCAAGATTTCAAGATTTTCAAAGGTTTATTGAGATATCATATACACAACTACGATGTAGTTATGCAATGAATGCAAATCTTGTGTCACAGGTTCCTCAACAGTGCATGACAAAACATCTATCAATATGTGTGTATACCTCCACCATTAAACTGTCATATTCTGCACATTTCTTATACTAACTACATACATAATAGTATAATTCATATGTATAATATCAGTTAAAATAAGTGCTTCAACATAGTTAACATTGCAGGAAAGCAATATATTAGACGTTAAGTACTTTGACAGGCTTAATATTTATCTGTAGATAGATACCCCCAAAGTTTTTTTCTTATTTAAAAGAAGACCTTAATCTAAAGTATTATTGAATGTTTAAATAAAGGTTAATACATTTTTCTGTTGTGCACCTCCTCCTATTAATATATTTGTACATCCTACACTAAACTGATTTATTGTAGAGATCACTTATAGTATCTTCTTGATTTTTTATATTCTATATTTCTATCACAGACCTTCTACTTTCCCCCTATGAAAGTATGTACGCTTAATATTTTTTTCATCAAATAAAACACATAAAAACAATAATTCAATAACGTGCTTTAACCACTAGGCGGTGGTACACACAGCCATAATAACTTTGTATTATTAGTGTAGGACACTTATGTATGTACACCATCTGAAGATGTGTAGTTTTATTCATGTTTTCACATAATTTTACAGCATATTGCTATACTATTTCAGACTCAGTATTTACATTCTTATATTCAAAGAAAATCAGTAATATCTTTAAAAACTACAAGTCCTTTTATATCAGCTGTGCACCGTTATGGTGTAAATATAACCTATCTACGAATTAGATCAAATGTAAAAGTCAGCCGAATTAGTGTTGATACTGCAAGGAGACGTATTGTGTGAAGAGAAATTGAAGATGTTGTTTAATTGTTGATATATTTATGATGCACATCAAGTATTCAGTTTCGGCGGCATTTCTTCCAGTTTTTCCAAAGGTCTTCAAGTTCTCATCAGGGCTCTATAAATAAAGAACTACGGCAGATCTGTAATATGTAATGCAGCCGAACCGTGTATTAAAATGCCGTTATGTGATGACTTTCAAAGAGAAAAGCAAGAACACTCGGAATTAAGTATTATTTTAGTCTTTTAAAATGTTTTTCCGATTTCATATCATATAAACACCAAATCCCAACATGCATTGCGGCTAAAACATCCAATCAGCGAGCTTAAACCATAGCTGAGCATCTTGGGTAATCGCTCGAAATGCCTACGTCTGTTTCTGGTTATTTTTATTTTGAAATTCAGTTCTTGACGGACGCCAAAAAAGCCCGAGATTATGGAATTAAACCAATAAATAAAAACAAGGATAATTGTGTGTTATTGTTGAGTCAATAACAGTGTGTTATTTTGAAAAGAATAACAAATTAGAAGGAAAAAAAGATTTTAAAAATACAGATTTTAGTATCCTGAGGCTCTGAGCTCCATTTATTTTCCTCACAGAAGGCAACAGAAGTCCAAAATTATACGATTGAAAATAAAAGCAATAATTGTGGCTTGATATTGAGCAAGAACATGTTTTTATGAACCACACAGTCTTCCACGACCCGACTGGAGAAAAAGACGTGTTGCAGGCACGAAACACATTACCAGTAGAAATACATTGCTTTTAAAATCGTTCTGTGTGACACGAAAAAAAGGGGATAATCTAGGGTGACCAGACGTCCCCGTTTTCCGGGGACAGTCCCCGTTTGTATTGGCCTGTCCCCGGTTGAAACTGTCCCCGTTTTTTAATATACGTTAAAAACACATAGCAAGGTGAAATAAAACGTTTCATGTCAGGAAACACTGGGCAAACACAGACTGTGGTCAAGCCAGCCCCCACTTCGGAAAACACCAGCCCGCACGTTGTATTGCGATGCTCGAATATGCATTACGGTAGAAGCCTGTAAAAACTGCCTTCAAAATAAAAGCGTTTACTCGGTCAATAACAAATATACCTAAAAAACACACCAAACATATTCATATATACTGGAGCTTAAATTAAGAAATATGTACAATATAATGTGATCAATAATAATTTAAAATAAACAACGTATAACTACCACATTATAACTGAGTGAATGTAAAATGTAAGTATTCAGTTATGAAGACACATCTGACATTTCCACTGGGTGACTAATTTCAATTGATGTTGACACCATCTCACAACACTCCTAAAATAACATTACTTTCTGAAGCACAATTTAAAATGTATGCTGTTTAAAATCTCAAATTAGATCTATTGTCCATCTATATTTTGATTATTATTTAATGGAACTGTCCATAATCAAAGAGTCATTCGAAGTCAATCAAATACTTATTTCACTTCAGGGTGATAGCAGGACACCCCATCTAGTCAATCAGAGAAAATCAGGACAATTTGATGTAGAGTTTCAAAATAAAATACTCATATATGAGCTATTGTCCTTCTGTTTGTATCCAACAGTTAAAATGTTGGAATTACATTGAGCCAGAATTGTCCCCGTTTTTTCTTTAACAGTGAAGAAAATTGGATATGTTGATGATATATTGACCGCAAAACTCAAAATGTCCCCGGTTTTCATTTTGAAAATCTGGTCACCTTAGTAATCGTGTTGGTGAACACGAATCAATAGATTAAATGTTGTGACTATAACACGAAATGCCATGAGACTGGGTTGCAATAGACGTTTTATGTATTGTCGGCCATTTGTGTTTTGAGTTTGACTCTTCTCTGGTTCATTTTAGTAAGGCCACATTAAGTTGTCGTCATTAAGTAGTCTGTTGTATGCAACATGTCTAAATAAATTGGATTTACTGCTGCAGTCTATGCTGTGGCCAATTGTGTTGTTAATTTAACAGTGGTATATGTCATCTCATTATTTACTTTATTTAAATGTAAAACTGTAATGTTTATTTTACACAAATACATTTAAAGCAATACACTATACAGTTATATGAGATGTTTAAGTAGGCCTTCTATCTTGGTCCCTGGTTGTGGATAAGGTAGAGCTCATTTTAAAATGTCATACACTGTTGGGTATTTTGAAGAAACATTCCTCAGTTTGAAACTACAATCAAATGTTTTGTATTTTAGATCAATATTTAAAGTAACCAACAATAGTTGTCTCTTAATTGTGGTGGAGTAGTGTACAGTAGCATGAAGTGGAAATACTCAAGAAAAATACAAATATCTAAAATACTTGCGTAAAAGTGTCAGAATAAACCAGAGTATATGTAGCAGCATATTTTTATTTAAACTCTGAACATAAACATTGCACATTTGCCTTTTCATGCCCTAGATTTCTTTCAGTCTAGCCCGCCATAAATAAAATGAGCATCCAAACTGGGAGAGGAAACAAGAAATACAAGAAGCACGGTACGTTGCAAATTAGACGAAATAGAAGTTTGGAGACCTTATAGAAAAATAGAACAGCAATATTCATAACTCACGAAACATAATGCAATATAATTTAAATCATGCATTTCCAATGAGATAATGTGTTTACTGATGAAGTTCAAAGGACGAGGTATTTGTCGGCTCACGTTTGCTACATACTTAGCAAGTGGTTGAATGTAATACTGCATAAAACATGCAATTTAAATGTTTCTGATCTACTTCAATTCAGCACTTTAACCAAAATAAAGAAGAGCACATAGATCCATGCCACACAATGTGCACAGTCACGTTTTTAAACTCCAATTAACAAAGCTACAACACAATTCATAAGGCATAACCACAACCCTAAAATAATACTAATATTAATAATGATAATAATAATAATAATATCAAAAGTAATAGCTCATGACTGCATGGGCACTTCATTACTACAAGTTTTAGTGTCTCAGTCTCCTTTTTGGAAATGATCAAATCTGTTTAAGTAGCATTTGTGAGCTTTGTGAAAAGGACAGCAATCCGATTAAAGCAAATTCTGACATTTTTGGAAAAACATTTTGCGGAACGTTAGGTAAGAGGATACCACTTTGAAAAAAGCTAAGCATGAAGAATAAAGACTGGAAAGAGGAAGTAACAGTCAGCCTGACTTTGTCCAGAGGTTACAAAAAATCCTCCTAGCAGCACATCTGAAGCTCTCAAATCAAAATGTTGTATTAAAATTATTTAATGTGATTTGTAATTTGTGTCTGACTCAGTTCTAGATTCTAACTTTTTGCTGAACAACCAGAAGAACGTTACATGTTCTGGCAAAGAGTCTGTCACACAACCCTGTTATAAAACAGTATGCTTAGTTTTTTGTTCAGATTAAACAATAATGAATGAATGAATTAGTAAGTTTATAGATGCTGATTGACAAATTGAATTTCCTTTGGACGGAGCCAGGCCAGTTGTTAATGGCCTGGTTACCGCGACTGAATGTAGCTTTATTTATCATATATGTATTCTCTTATCTAAGCGTGTTTCTTAAAATGTAGAACCCTTATTAAAATAAATCTTAATGTGTCTAGTCTCAGTATTAAATCAGTTGATGAGATTTCTGCAAAAATGAATTGATATCAGTACAACTTCATCAAGGCACATTGTGTGTGTTTGTGTGTGTGACAAGTGAGACCCTGCATTTATAAAACTGGGCAAAATAGATTTCTATATGTATATACTGTTGATGATTTGTGGCTAATATGGGATCAAAACATAATTGCAGTCATTGGTTTTTATAAATTATGGCATAAAACATGTCATGGTTCAACATAGATTTCTATATCTAACAATCTTGGTGAGGAGGCCATGCATTTTTCATTAGGATCTTAAAACAAGGCACAGGGAGGGAGGGAGGGAGCGGAGACTCAATTTGCATTGCAAGCACTGTCACAGGTCCTGCACCCCTTTATCCTTCAGCAACTCTACAGCCACATTACAGTCCAGAGGTTACATGTTCTTAAACAGCACTTGTAAATAACTTAATAGCCTATATACAGATCTACAAAAAATATCTCTGTTACCCCGGGCAAAATGCGAGCAACGAGGAGGTACTGAGATAAAACGAACCACATCAGAGACAAACTCTCCAATATTCTCCATGCTTTGGAAATCTGTGCAATGCCCAGAATAGTTAGTTAGCTCACTGCTTGACATGTTGACACAGTGGTTTCCTTTTCTGACATGGCTGATTGGTAGCTGCTTCAACAAGCTCGCCAAACACAGCTCTGTCAGCCTCCAGCTCAGGAAGGCTGAAGGGAGCAGAAAAACCTCTATGATAGCGCCGCGCTCAAGTCTAAAGCCCATCTCTAGCAGCAAAAGCGAAGAGGAGCAGAGCCCAAGAACCTCTGCATGCACTGCACTGCCTCTGTTGCAGGCTGCATTTAAGAGGGAGTAAAAGCCAAAGAGATCAGCTGGAGATGGCATCAGGAGCTAACTAACGGGTTTAGATGGTGTGCCGTCAGCATCTCCGCTGCAGCAGGGCGCCACCGTGCAGCCGCTCGTCTCTGTGCTGTCTCCACTGCAGGAGCTCGAGGGTGAAGAAACACTTTGGCTTCTCTGTCTTTTCTTGTTCAGTTCCTCCCAATTGGCCCTGTTAGCTTTGATCATGTCAACCATCGGCTGAAGTTTGGGATTCAGCTTGACAAGTGTCTAGAGGGAGAGAGAGGAAGGGCAGAAAGATGACAAGGGGAAATTACAGATGAAATATAAAGACTAAAAACATCATCAGCATTAGAAGCAGTTTGGAGTTCTACATTTGTGAACAACATTTCACAAAAACCCATCTAATTGTTGTTGAGGTATTTTAAAATCATTACGATGGTTAGAGGAGCAACTCAGGATTCTTATGGAAGCCAATAGGGGACAATTGTATGTTAACTCGAAAATAAAATTCACAAATAGCATTATACCTTTTCGCATATACTTTATAATTGCGTAAAACATTTAATGCATTTTATTACTAGTATGGGCTTTATATGAGCAAATGAAAATAGAACATTTGAATAATTATTAGAAAATCTAAAGGCAATATAAACAATTAAAACTGATGTTCTATCGATGTGCTAACAATAATAAAGAAAAAGTCTTACAGACTAAACCTGATTATAATTGAAAAATATGAAAATGATATAAGCAAAACAGCGCCCCCAGTCCTTTCGTCAAGGCAAGTCTTCAATTAGGACATTAAATTATGACTCCGAGCAGACTTTTACCCAAGATCAGTAAGGGAACATTGGGTTAAAATAACATGTATTTTTCACATATCAATTCGTATGTATTTTTTAGAAAAGAGCTTGGCTCTACGACTAGTAGTGATAATATATGGGAGGCACAGATGAAGTGCAGCACATTATTCATCAAAAGCAATGCAAAACAATTGAAACAATACAGAGAACACAGCACTGCTACGAGAACAGCTACGCACAGTATAGCTTTATAGTTTAAGGCAGTGAAATGGCTGCTGTTCAAAGATTAGAAGCACGTGTATGACCGAGATAAGTCGTCTTTGTCATTTGTTAGTGTTAAACTATAAGTGGCCGTGTATTCAAAGCTTTCATCCACCATTTTAACAAATTACCTGAGAGACGGGGAGATTTTGTTCCCTCTGTTCTCCTCACATTGTCTACTGAGTCTATTGGATTTCCAGGGAAGTCTGTAATTAGTTGTTTCATTAACCCCGTTTTATATGTTAATGTAACATGTGGGCATGGGTCCCACATACCACACATTATTCACACACAAATAAAGGAGTATATTGGCAGCCATTGTAACAATGAATGAAATAAATAGGAAGGTAAGTAAGTACACCCACACTGGGGATTGTGTATTGTGCTTATGAAAGGGAAATCAAATGTGCTGTTGGAGAAAACACATCTAATCACAGTAGCCAATTAAGTGAACTTTAAATGCATTTATATTCAGAGGGAGTATTCACTAATTCATGCGAACAATTAAAACACTTGTGTGGGTGGTCGACCAGAACAAAGCTCTGTAACGCGGCCAAGTAAGTTCAGACATCAAAACTATTTTTAAAAAACAGCCCTCTGACCACTTTTGTTTATTAAGAATTCATAACATGTCCTGAAAGGTGGTTTAATAAACATGCATGATTTAATAATTGATTATTTTGTAATTGCTGGAATATGTGTGCTGCTAATCATGATGCCGAGCAATATTAGAGCACAGTATGGATTTCCATTTCTGTAGTCCATGCCTGTTAGAAATATCAACCCATCTGTTTTTCTATATGTGTAGTACTGTATGGGAACATAGAGTTGATATAAATAGCTAACGATTGAAGTACACTGTATTTAGCTCCTCAACCTGGAGGATTTGCTGCTGTTCTGTCTTAATGTGATTTTAAATGAGTTATTTAGGGGTTTTGGATTATTGTACTTTTTCTCTGACATTTGTTATGGTATATACATATATATCAAATGTATTAAAGGAAGTACTGACTAAGACAACAACATGCAGTTTAGCAAGCATTGAGTAATGTTTGTTATCAATATGGCCGGATGCCAAATTGCTCAGTTTTTTTGCTCTATTTGTGTTCCTTTCTGATTCCTATTTCCGAGCACATGATGAGACACAATTGCTGTATTATAACAGTCAAATAGGAATATTTTACCAAATTCATTTGTGTGATGTGTTGGGTATGTATCCACAAAGCTCCCGTTATAAAGATTCTTAATCTGATTAAACCTCTTTTCTGCTTAGATTGTTCTATATAAATATATCTTATAACCCAACGATTAATGAGAAAATGATCTGCAGATTAGCTGATAATGAAAAAATATCACACTGTGATGGCATGCGGCCTACACACAGCTGTGAAACTACAAAGAGCGGATTGCTCGTCTCAATCAGTGTGGATTTGTCTCGTTTGCGATTGAAAAGAAGAAGAATTTTCTAAAGGAAAACATTTCTCTGTCTGCAGTATCCACAGTGGGTCATTGTCATCGGTTTGCACAGCATCATTATTCCACTGAGGTAGACTCAGGAGAGAGAGAGAGAGAGAGAGATATTTATTGTGGGGTGTAAAGATGGAAGGTTATATAATGGGGGATTAATATTCCACAAAGTAGCGAGCCACCACCAGGAGAAGGAGATCAGCGAGATCAAGAACGAGATCTCTTCCGCCCACGGACAAAAACCCTGCCGCCTCTGAACTTCCTCTGTTCTCCCCCTCGCAAGTTTAATTGGCAGCAGCATGATCGTGAGCTCCATATCTGCATTCTCCAAACATCAGCCTTTACATGAGGCGTGGAGACAAACCCCCCACGCAGACAACACACTGCTTTGATGCTTTTTATCTACACTACACAGACTGTAACAATGGAGGAACAGAGCCCCGCGCTGATAAGTCTGCTCTAACTTCTGACACTGATCCCGGGATAATTCCTTTATTTATTGTTCGTGTTCCAGTCGTGATGACTAAGATTAATGTTTTTAATACAGTGCCGTTTTAACAGTTGAAAAGCTGTAAGGATGCTGCTACTTTTTTTATCCTCGACTGCCTTCACAACTGTTTGCTTTCATGAATTTGGCTTCAGCACGCCTCTTCTCTTAACAGAGCTGATCTCTCGGTAAATCAGACTCTCTCCCACACAGCCGCTGCTACGGGGAGAGGGGGGTGAGCCTCTCTTGACGTCATTCAGAAACACACACACACATTACTATACTGGCGAGGACACAGTATAGATTTCCATTAATTCCCTGAAAGATTACCACAAGCTCTGACCCTAACATTTGCTCAGCTGGGATCCAGTGCTGCTCTATGTGTGCGTTAGACAAAAATGTCTCCGAAGAGAGGCAGTCAACAGTCAGGCCTTATTTCATTGTTGTGCAGTAAAGCCCAAAGTACACTGTCTTACAGAGGAGATTTAACCTGACTTACATCACAGCTCTATTCACTGCACTTCCTCTGAGCCGTCTACAGTCAGAAAGTGCCAACTCGTTATTCTCTTCTCAAAAGAACAGGATTCAACCTTGAAGTTGTTTCATGGCTTTCAATAAAAAATTAAATAATACATTTCTGTTTTCAGTGAGAAATCTGTGGCTGCAAAGAGAAAAAGTGGAATAGTTGTTGGTGATGGCTTCACTGTTGACGTCACTGAGGTTGGACAAAAGCTGAGGTGTGTGTGTGTGTGTGTGTGTGTGTGTGTGTGTGTGTGTGTGTGTGTGTGTGTGTGTGTGTGTGTGTGTGTGTGTGTGTGTGTGTGTGTGTGTCCTAGTATTACTATACTTGTGGAGACCTAAATCTGTTTACACAGTCACGTGTGGGGACTCGCCGCCCTTATGGGGACAAATTAGAGGTCCCCATAAGGGGAATCATTAATTTTAGGGTGAAGACTTGGTTAGGTTTAGGATTAGGGTTATGGTTAGGGTTAGGCATGTGTTGGTCATGGTTAAGGTTAGGATAAGTCTCCAGGAAATGCATGTAAGTCAATGTAATGTCCCCTGAAGTGATGTATACATTGTGTGTGTGTGTGTGTGTGTGTGTGTGTGTGTGTGTGTGTGTGTGTGTGTGTGTGTGTGTGTGTGTGTGTGTGTGTGTGTGTGTGTGTGTGTGTGTGTGTGTGTGTGTGTGTGTGTGTGTGTGTGTGTGTGTGTGTGTGTGTGTGTGTGTGTGTGTGTGTGTGTGTGTGTGTGTGTGTGTGTGTGTGTGTGTGAAGCACGTCACAATGAAGGCCAGATCTTAAAGCATTTACCTCGTACAGCGGCACACAAATTCCATCAATCCATTCCAGCTGAAGCCCTGGCAACTCATCCTTCCTGTTTCGATCAAAGATGGCCTGAAACACAGAGTTAAAATGTATTTACACAAGTGAATATAGTGCTTCTCACCTAAGCAAATCCTCCCTCTGCTCTCAAGACAATAGAGTTTATTTCACGTGCGTTTCCTATTCTTGTGCAGTCTGAACTTAAGAGGCTCCACTGAGGCTGTGCTTCAGAGATAGTTACTGGGCTACGACTTAGAAGTTAATATTTCATTTCCAACACCCACACACACACACAAGGAGCGGTAAAGGTTTGACACAAGCGGCAGACCGGAGGCTAACGCATTAGTTATTTCAGAGGGGAGGCAATGTGGCCTGGCTCGATTAGTCAACAGCCATTAATTGCTCGCAGAAAGCTGTTGGTTTTCCCCCTTTAAGAACTTGCAACACAGTTGAGCCTTCAAAGCTCCCCAATCAAACACACAGTATTCCTCTGTTGTGGCTTTGAGGACAGTCTGAATACGATGCGAGTTAAGATCTTCATTAGGACCAAAGTCTTTCCGTGCCACTAGTATTGTGCTATTTTTAAATTCACATGAGAAAAAGTAAATGCATGATCTCAGCTATGAGAAAATCAATGCTAGTAGAGCTGAATACAGCCAAATGGTGTGTGTGTGTTTACAGCTGAATTCATAGAAATGTCAGAGTTTGACTCCTGTATAGGGGGAATTGTTTTTTTTTAAGAATGATGCTTACACGGTCCACAGTTTGCTCTTGGCACAGCAGTGAGGAAATGCAGTGGCCAAGCTGACTGTTCACTTTTCCCACACAAAGAGACACAAGATCTCATGTTTCCTACACAGTCAGTGTGTTTTGGAACTGCAGATAAAATAAATCTTCTGCATCATCAGCTCAGTGGAGGTCACGGGGGTGAAACTAACTGCAAAAGCACAAAACACCAGAGATGGTTGTGTGTACTCACCGAGGGCGTGAGCTTCAGCTCTGATCTCTCCCGGTCCCCCTGCTCGAAGAACTCGCTGGTCACCAGCTCTGCAACCTGCAAGAGAAAACATGAAGGGAGGTTTTCTTTGTGAATTAGTCTCACAAACATGTTCGTAACTCATTGTTTGGTCTTTAAAATATAAGTAAGTTGTGTTGTAAATGCCTGTGAAAGCCCAAGATGATGATATCAAGGATTACAAACATATGAGATGAAGAAAAACAGCAAAACGCAACAACTTAAAAACAGGAAAAATCGTATGTTTGGCTTTTTTTCTTCTTGGACCATTTATCGATTAATCAACCAATTGTTTCAGCTCTATTTTAATGGTTTAGAAATGCATTTATTTATTGGTGAGAAGATTATTTGCGGTTTGCCAACAAAAATGACACAAACCACAACAAAAGGTTGATTGTTGTTAGTTTGCCTTATACATGTAAGGAACATCTTGAATATTCTCATGAGTGACTTGAAAAAAGCATTTTAATAAGTTTTCTCACCTTGCGTGATATTTCCCAAGGTTTAGTGACAGCACCAAGATCACAAGCGGTCATCATCATGGATCTGAAAGAAATCAGATGTATTTAATTAGTGCTTATGATATTATAATATCCCTCATGTTTGTCTGTGTGCAAGGCGTTACCTGCACATGTCTCTATGAGCCTTCACGTTCCAGTTGTACTCCCCATTACTGACCATCTCAAAGAAGGTGTTTCTGTTCCTAAAGCGAAACAAGACATCTGTAGGTGTAAGAGACATGAAATCCACAAGGGGGCGGTATTCCCTCAAAGAAACCTGCAGTAATCATTGTACAGAGAGGGCTCGTATGCTTTATTGTATAAATAAGTGAGTATACTGGAGCCAGCCGGGCTCTATGGACCTCTCACTGTCAGGAGATTTAACAGTTTAATAAGCGGCGTGGTGTTTAGCAGAACATACTCAAAGTAGAGTGTGAGGTCTGTGGCCAGAATGGACTGTTTCAGCAGCTGCATGAGGTCGCTGTACTCTGTGGACGAGAGGTTGGAGAAGATATTGTGACCCTGTGGAGACACATACAGAGATAACATGATAAAACATGTCCAAACACATTTTCCCACTGCACACAAAGAACCTCAAATAAAGAAGCACAAGCCCCTACATTAATTATTTACTAGTTTGGGATGGGAACCATTTACCAGAGGAGGGTGCATACAACTTAGGTTTATTTTGGAGATGTTTTGAATTATTTAATAAGAGCTTTACTGTTATGACAGACTGCTGACAATACTGGCATATCAGTAACAAATCATCTTTTTACTCTCTTATATTATTTTATCATTTGTCTTCTCTTTAGTATACTATTTTACCTTAATGTGTTCCTTTGTTTGGACTCAGTTTGGCTTTCTGTTGTTTAATTGCCTTCTTGATATCCTGCTTTTGTTTTAGTTTTTTCTGTCAAAGCACTTATATAATTAAAACTATTATTATCATTTATTTTGAATGTGAACATTTACTGTGCAGTAGCTTAGAATGAATAACATTTACTTTCTGCCATTTTATTTGCAAAATTGACACTAAAATGTATAGTTGAGGGCACCATTTTTTGATAACCTCAAAGTTCAATGTGTCATATTTAATTTAACATTCAATTTATTTAATTTCCTAGTATTTAAGTCTTAAATATTGGTTTTCACAAAAATCAATTTGTTTTGAAGTGACTTAATAGATAGCATACATTTTG
This sequence comes from Pseudochaenichthys georgianus, assembly GCF_902827115.2. Classification (NCBI taxonomy): domain Eukaryota; kingdom Metazoa; phylum Chordata; class Actinopteri; order Perciformes; family Channichthyidae; genus Pseudochaenichthys; species Pseudochaenichthys georgianus. Next base: position 28,315,171 of record NC_047523.1, on the reverse strand, counting down.
CTTTGTAAAACACTTGAGGCTGAAAGATCATATAAAAGTGCTTCATAATTGAGTTGAGTTTTGAATAAGATATCATTGAGGATCTATAATCTATATAGAAGTTAACGAGGGAGACTCTTTCATTAAAAAAGCCTATTTGCACAACAAATAGTAAAAAACTGAAAAAGAGAGGCCAGCGGTTCCTAATACTTAAGCAACATCTGTCACATGAGCTTCTCCATCATTGAAACATCATGTATTATACATCCACTTAGACACCATCCGATAGAGAATGGAGAGATCTGTCTGGTGAAAATTGAAGATGTCGAGGTGAAGGAGCCGAATGAGAGGATAATAAGGACCTGCAGAAATTAGAAGAGATCCTCAAAACTGGATGACCACTTCTTCCTTTCAAACGCTGAGAGTCCAAGTGCAACTTGCCTTTGATTCCCTGCATGAGCTCATGTGTACGGTGGCCCTGAAGTGCAAGACACCACAGCATTTCAGAAAACACCACAGCATTTCACAAAACACCACAGCATTTCACAAAACACCACAGCATTACAGAAAACACCACAGCATTTCACAAAACACCACAGCATTTCACAAAACACTACAGCATTTCAGAAAACACCACAGCATTTCACAAAACACCACAGCATTTCACAAAACACCACAGCATTACAGAAAACACCACAGCATTTCACAAAACACCACAGCATTTCACAAAACACTACAGCATTTCACAAAACACTACAGCATTTCACAAAACACCACAGCATTTCACAAAACACCACAGCATTTCACAAAACACTACAGCATTTCACAAAACACTACAGCATTTCAGAAAACACTACAGCATTTCACAAAACACCACAGCATTTCACAAAACACCACAGCATTTCACATTCGACGGAAAGGGTATTACTTTAGGGAGAACACTTCTTGTTTGTGATTGGACAGAGCCAGCCAGAGAAGCACTGCTGTGATTGGTTGTTTTTGCTGCCAGTCAAGAAATGACGCTTCGTGATTGGTCAACACCCGACAGCGAAATATGTCCCAACCATGGTCCCACAACGTATGATCCCATTCCCAACACATCAGCCGTTAGCACACACACTCAGAGCTCACAGCTCCTCATATCTGTTCAGAAACTGGACAAAAGTTAAACATGTACAAACCACAGACTGTCTATGTCATGGCGAATACAGTCGCTGCTTTATTTATGTCTGTATGATGTTGTTGTGAGTGTGTACGGAGCAGCTACAGGTTAGTTTAGCCTGATGAATCCGATTCAGAAAACACGCATTTTAAAAGCTTTTCGCCTGCCGTCTTGTCAAAGCGTTAATTCATGGTTTTTACTAACTGCTATCAGTATGTAGTTACTTCGGCATCACTTTGAAACGTGTATTACAATTAAATCACGGTCAAATATGTTCATTTTGTTGTAGGATTTACATGGAGATACGCCCCGTCCCCTCTCCAGCGCCTCTTGTTTGAATGACAGCATTGACAGGAGCAAACACAGCTGACAGCCGCGGTGAAACTCGAGCAGCCGCGGTGAAATTAGAGCGATGTGAATATTGGGTAGTCTACCATAGTATTTACATGGAGATAAGCCCCTTAAAAACCACGAGTTAATAAAGCATTAATTCTGTATTTACTCCTGTCATTCAAACAAGACGCTGGAGAGGGGGCGGGCCGTATCTCCATGTAAATCCTATCGGAATCGGATCCATCAGGCTAAACTAACCTGTAGCTGCTCCGTCCACACTCACAACAACGTCATACAGACATAAATAAAGCAGCGACTGTATTCACCATGACATAGACAGTCTGTGGTTTGTACATGTTTAACTTTTGTCCAGTTTCTGAACAGATATGATGAGCTGTGAGCTCTGAGTGTGTGTGCTAAGGCTGATGTGTTGGGAATGGGATCATACGTTGTGGGACCATGGTTGGGACATATTTGCGGCGTTTTGTGAAATGCTGTGGTGTTTTCTGAAATGCTGTAGTGTTTTCTGAAATGCTGTAGTGTTTTCTGAAATGCTGTGGTGTTTTCTGAAATGCTGTGGTGTTTTCTGAAATGCTGTAGTGTTTTCTGAAATGCTGTAGTGTTTTCTGAAATGCTGTAGTGTTTTCTGAAATGCTGTAGTGTTTTCTGAAATGCTGTGGTGTTTTCTGAAATGCTGTAGTGTGTTTTCTGAAATGCTGTGGTGTCTTGCACTTCAGGGCCACCGTACATGTGGTCCCATGAAATATTGAACGATGAGACACAAAGCACTTCTCTCATTCTGTCACAATTGGAGCGGATGAAGGCGAGAAAAATAGGAAGTGAGAACGATGAGGGGAAATTGAAAGATACAAAGGGAGTGAGTGACATTTAAAAGTGTAAAATGAATGCTTTGTGCGGGTTGAATCGTGAGCTTTCTGCTTGAATTAGCCACATTATTAATGTATATGCTAATAGGGCGACAGTAGTTCATCCCCAGTATCAACAGAAACCATTATGATATTCCAAGCAAACATTGTCAGCTTACTGTGTTGTCAGCGCCGCGATAATGAAGCCACTGGAACAAACTCTGCTAAGCCTCGTCTCAGCTGCTCCCCCAAAACCTTTTTAATTACTACTTGATGCAAAGCCAGTCACCTGGTAAAACGTCTCTCTCAACCAATTACCACCAAATCTATCGCCTCTGTAATGACGATGATTCGAGGACAGCATGAGCTTTTTGTTTACTCCCTCACTACTGTACGGCAGACATTTAGACTCCACGTGCTTCCCTTCACATTCGCAAACTACCTTATTTGATTAGATTTTTATGGGCTTTATGATTTAATTTTTTCATTTAGAGATGGCTTAAAAGTTAAGAGAGAGAGAGATAGAAGAAGTTTAACTGTACACATGTTCTGCTGTCAGGTGTATTGTCATGGTACATTGACTTTAAAAGTGACTTTAATTTTGTATTTTGAAAAGAGGAATAGTTTCAACACAATTGGAAATTGCTATCATGCTGAGAGTTGACATTAGAAGACCAGCACCACTTTTGAATCTGTCTCATAAATGTGAATCTGTTAGGCTGCCAACCTAAAATGTTGTTACATATAACTCCTCTAGGAAATAAAACCTGTTGATTTTACACTTTGTTTTTGTACAGATGAAAACAAGCAAGATATCACTTGCTAGTTAATGCACTTTTAAGATGCTAGCACTCATCGCAGATTGTTTAATTTGACTTTATTTTAGGTATAAATGCCCATAATGCTAACTGTTTCAAGTCTTTATGCTAAGCTAAGCTAACAGCCTCTCATCAAGAAGGCAACATGTTTTGAACTAGTCCTTTTTAACTTGTGCTTTTTCCTGCACTGGTGAGTCATAATGTTGCTTAAGAAACTAAGATGAAATATTTACTTCAGACATTTGAATTAATGTACTAGATAGTTGATAATAATTACAAATAATTGTTAGTTGCAAACCCACTGCATTGCAGCAGAAAAAGGAACATGGTGCACCTCGCTTTGCAGGATCATAACAGCGTGGTTGAAGTGGTGGTGCTCCAGCGTAGCAGAGGTCCCATAAAGCAGAGCAAGGGCTGAGCCCGTCCTGACACACACACACACACACACACACACACACACACACACACACACACACACACACACACACACACACACACACACACACACACACACACACACACACACACACACACACACACACACACACACACACACAGGGATCAAAAAGAGGGATAACACAATAAGCATTCAACACATACTGAGAAATAAGAAATAATACCGAGTCTTTTGTAATTCCCTCAGCAATTCTCTCTGTTCTCTGTCGCCAACTTATGGCTTAATAATAAAAGCAGCTGAAAATCCTACTTGAAACATTGAAAATGATCATCATTTATTATGGAGAAAGAACAATGTTTCCAATTGTAAAATGCCGCTGTCAAATCTGACTCATTGGATACAAAAGCGTCTTTACCTCCTTTTTGATTGATTGATTTTTGATTGATTTAGCACTACCGTAGCTACAACTAACAAATGTATATAAAACAAACTATTTAAGACAGTCGATCTGATGACACTGATTAGATGATAATACAAAAATGGATTATCAAGAAAAAAAATTCTAGTTAAGATTTCATGAAGCTCATGATAATGTCGACACTCCAACTCTTTCCCCATCTTGGTTACAGATGCCGTTTACTATGATAACCTTTGTGCAGGCAGAGAACACTGAGTTCAAGCAATTCAATATCAGTTTAATAGCTGCAGATCAGAGTCAGCAGTGTTTACAGTCTCTTCATTACGCAGACTCTTACATAGCTGTATACAACTTGCCACTTGACTCTTGCTGATCTGGTTTTGAGTGCTGCAGACGGCTGCAGGTGGTAAAACACTATAAATGGTGTGTAGGAGGGAGTGTGTTTGTGTGGAAGGGACAGAGAGATAAAGTGGGAACATTACTTGGCCTGAAAAGCGTTGTTGGTGCCCCTGTGGTCCAAGTCATGGCACACACAACCTACAATAAGCGCTAAGGTCTCCACCTCGGTCAGAGTCTCCTGGAAGCCCGCCGTCTGAATGTCACCGAGGAGAGGAGAAAACACACAAATAAGAGCTGCAGTCGGCTGGTTTCAGCAACAACGAATCACATTGAAACCCGATTAGATCGTGGTTAAACTCTAAGTCATGTTGTAACAAAAACTAGGTTAACATTGAGAAAGTTAACATTCAAACCCAATATAAAATGTCGCTTTATGTTTTAAACCTAGATTAAGCGTAACTTTGTTGCACCAACATTTATGAACTACAAATTAGTATCAACTTTAAACTTACATTTAAGGAGGTTTACCTTATAAAATGTCGAAAGAGCACAATTACCTAAAAACAATTACTTCACAAAAGCGATAAAATATTAAAAATTATTTTTCCAATCTATTAGCCTCCCTGTTTATCCTTTTTTTCCTCATTTTTCAAGAGCACACAACAATTCCTTCCTCTATGGCTGAGACACCAACCTATCTTCTTATTATTTACTTATTTTGTTCTACTTATTTGGATGAGCAATCATCTCCTTATTGATTACTGTGCTTAATTTTGACTCTGGATTTACTTATTTCAAATGTAGATTTGCTCTACTCTAACTAGAAATGTTCCAACATTAAATTAATCGTTAATGCAACCCAGCCTCATTGTCTTATTATATGGAACTGTGAGGTCTTCATTAAATAAAAAGGAAAAACCCTTCAACAGTAGCAGCATCTTTATAAGTCTGTATCTCCCTCGATAGCCAGCAGTAGACAGTCACTCTGGGAGCTTAACGGCTGGGATGGATGATCTCTGGAGGCTGAGTGAGTCACTGAGGGTCATCGTGGGGATAGCGGCGCAGATCGCACGGCCCTCAGCCCACTCATTAAAACACTCGGCAGGAGAGAGAGGCTTAGCTTACACACCACTACTTCATCTACCTCTGCCAATAATCAATTCAGATGGGACGCCATGCATTAATGCTGTGTTTGATTACATAATTAACACTATGGTGTTGTGTGTGTGTGTGTGTGTGTGTGTGTGTGTGTGTGTGTGTGTGTGTGTGTGTGTGTGTGTGTGTGTGTGTGTGTGTGTGTGTGTGTGTGTGTGTGTGTGTGTGTGTGTGTGTGTGTGTGTGTGTGTGTGTGTGTGTGTGTGTGTGTGTGTGTGTGTGTGTGTGTGTGTGTGTGTGTGTGTGTGTGTGTGTGTGTTTCCCTGAGGACCTGATGATAAAGTAAAGGTCTGCTGAAGGAGTCAGTCTCTTGGGGTCTCTATTAATAATGTGCATGCAGGTATAGACGACTGTCATTATAACCTGGTACTCATTATTTTAACTTTGATACTTTCATGCAAACACTTCCACCACTAAAGCGTCTACTGGTAGTAGAAGAAACCAGTTGCTTTACTTGAGTACAAGAACCAATGCAACAATTCCCAAGTACTATTTATAAGTCCTTTATGTTCTGTTTTGACTGATCTGAGAAGTTAGTAAAGAAAACACCAAGTTTTCCTTATTTTGTTTTATTGTCTTCTTTTTAAATGTTGAATGATTTTACTTACTTGACCCTCATACGTTTTTTTATAAAAGAGAGGTACAAAGTCGAAATCTCCCTTAAGTGAAGAAGCTAACCTGTAAGCTTTCTAAATTGAACGTGGTAGTTCAGTACCTTTCTTATTTGACTATTTTCAAGCTTTTGGGAGCTCTCGAAATGAAAGCAAATGGACGGACTCATGCCAATTGAGATAAAGATGCTCATGAGTTTCTCGCAGGGGTGTCAAACTCAAGGCCCGGGGGCCAAATCCGGCCCGCGACCTAATTTGATGTGGCCCGCAAGAGCTTGCAAAGAATATAATATACAATACAATCGGTGTAATTGTTTAATATTTGCTTTCAATTATTTGCCCTAGACTTCTGCTTTCAGACGTAGTTATTCAGGAAGATATTACCAGAACTGATAATAATCCAATGCAGGGCCAACAATGTAATATAATACATTATTTAATATATATTATATTAAAATTTAAAACCGGCCCTTTGAGTGCCACTATAATGCTGATGTGGCCCGGGATGAAATTGAGTTTGACACCCCTGCGATACCAGTTCAGCAAGGAAACTGTTGTGTTTTTCCTTAAACAATAGTTTTATAAACATCTGCTTTAAATTCCCTAAAGCAAGTGTCTTTTACCGTTAGCATGGCAAACATGCACTGGCAGACGTTAAAGGCATGTCTCCAGTTGTGATAGAGAACCATTCTGTAGTTTTTTCTGACCGTCAGCAGCCACCTGCACAGCGTCTGAGAGAAACGGATGAGCACATGAGACGGCAGTTATCAAGAAGACACGTTGGTGAAGGAACAGTGTTCTGGGCAAAATCTGTCAAGAATTCAAAGGAAATAGATGAAGTTGTCTCACCTCATAGTCAATCTTAAATTTCTGCACCATTCCCAACTCCATAAACATCCTCAGAGCGGCCGTTATCATGGCATCCATGTCCAGGGAGAAATCATCAAAGTACAGCTTATCGATGCCCAGCTCGCAAACCAGGGGGATGTTGGCCGCCTGTTTCATTGAGAAAGAGATTGAAATCAGTTCAGAGAGCACAAGAGCATGGAGAGGTCAGAGGGTGCTGTGCCACTTTCAGATGATACATGGAAATATGAAGACATGCTAATTAAGACTCCGAAGACTCATTTGGTGAGGGTTAAGATTAATGAGGGAGCTTTAGCGGAGGTTTTCACCGTTGTTTACTTTCAGAGCTCATTGACGAACGTAGCGGTGCAGTAGTAATCATCAACAGCTTCCACTATTATTCAAACAATAATAGCACTGAAGCACCCATGTCTGCTGTCTTGGATGTGGTTTAATGAGCAGATATTTCTTATCCGCCATTTTTCTCTTCCTGTGTCTCCCCTCTAACAGCCACCATGTTTCCTTATCAAATGTTTGCCTGACGGGTCAGCAGGTATTCTCTTTTCTCTCAATGTCAGCCAGGTTTGTTTGCCATTTGCACTTTGGTGGAAGCCCAGTCTAGTGTGCTCCGTGAGGCTCCATATGTAGAGCAGTTATGAAAGACAGTGGGGGGGGGAGGGGGGAGGGAGGAAGCAGAGCGTGGATGAGGGGGCTGAGAGATCACACGAGCTCACGGAGAAGCGGGGTTCCTACTTTGCCGTGATGGCCACTGGGGAAAATCTTACACAAGAAAGTGCTGGAAAATAGGTCATATCTATATTTCAGAAGTGTCATGCCAATAAAAAATGCAGATATTTTCATTTTGTTTACTCTTTATAAGTAATGCATGGACAATGATTGTCTATTGATTGATGTAATACATTCAAATACCACAATTATCCTATTTTCATTGGGGAATTCCAGGCCCATATTTGTGCTCGCATGCTACTGAAGTTCTGGAGGAAATGGAAAATGAAGTCTAGAAGACAGGCTGCCAATAATTAGTCTGTTGCCATATATTTTTCTTTCCTATTAAATGAATGACAGGTTGTTATTAATTAGAAACAAGATATCCTAATTAAAGAGCCCATAAGAAAAATAAATGCATCATGAGCTACATCTCCAAGCCTTCACCTTCTTGTAAACAACAGTTTAAGCCATCAGAGAAATCCAAATGTGCTTTACTGCTGATGTCTTGAATCATATTTTTGTTAATAGGTTTTTGCAGAACCACAATAGACCCTTTAATATTGTTCTTTTTAATTTGTCTTAATTGAACTCAATAAAAAGCAGAGACATTAAGGATCATGACTACATAAGTAGGAAAACAATGAAATTATATAAAGGCAATTACCTGCAGCACCAGAGCAAACCTGATGATCAAACATTGTAATCGACAGCAAGAGTGTGTGTGTACACTGCAATATTTATATATATATAGGCAGACTGTCCACACCAGAAAACATCAGGTCACATAACATTCACATGGGTCCCTTTGGAAATAAATGACAAACAACTTATTTGGTCATTGAGTTATTAGGACTTAATTATTGGTGGCAACAGGGGGTTGAGAAATTATCCCACATCATCCCTCATCCTCTACTTTGTGTCCACAATAAGAGCAATATATGATACCATGTATTTCAACATAACAAGTTTTTTGTTTGTAATGGCCTCAGTTGCCTCCAATGTTGAGAACATTTATGAATAATCCCATTCCGTTTATGAATAGCTTTGCACACTACAGCAATACGCTTGTTGAACGTATGCATGCATCGACTCAAGGACAGAGGCTCTCCTGAGCTCAGCTGAGCCGAGGAGGACGCTATTAATGTTTACATCTCACGCTGTCACGAGCACGAGCCTCTCATCCATGAGATGATGTACGGTTCCTTCTGCACAGTGATGCTGTACAAAGAAAAGTGTTCCTACATGAATCTGCTCTCTACAAGTCTGTGGATTATCCCGAATAACCGGGTCATGATTTCTGGATAGAAACCTTACTGTTTTTGTATCACAATCAAAGTGCTATTTGGTTTGACTATATTTCTTAGAAAGCTTACTATCTCTACGACCAATATCTTTAACAATCGGCATATCAGACCAAAACAATCTACATTGATAAATAGCAAGGTGATACAATAAATATGTTATGTGGGGTAACCTGTCCCTTTAATATCTGTCTTGAGCTCAGATTTATAAATAACTGAGTACAGCAGTCAGTATTAGGGGAAAGAGATGGGTTCACTCAGACAAATGTAATGATGAATATCAGTTACCTTGAATTTGTCAACTTCAGTCTTGGAGCAAGTGGCATGGTAAGACAGAACCTGTACAAAAATAATAATGACATGGTTTCACTCATTGTATTATTTGTTTTATAATTAAGATAAGCATAAGGGCACATTAGCGTTACATAATTTCAGTGGATCTTCCAGATGAGGAAGTTAACGCTCGCCTCTGGAACAGTTTACAAGAGCAGCCATGTCAGCCCTGATCACATCGCCATGTTCCCTTCATATCCTGTGAGAAATACCTCGCACAGACCTCCAGTTGCTTATTTGATCATAAACGCTCATGTTTATTCAGTGCTGCCAGGAGCAATGCATCTACATATTAGTTCACTGTGTGCCTCTCCTTTTAAATGCTCTCTCTCTCATTCGGTGCTTCTCCTGTCTTGAAACCGGGTGCTGAAAACGACCACAATGCACCTGAAAGCTCCCTATTGTAATGTAGGGCGTACCGTAAAGGCTGAGTAGTGCTGGATGCCCGCATACTGCAGGGCAGATGAGGGATTGCTTTTCACTGCCGCTCATTAATTTTCAATAAAACCTTTGTGAGAAGGTTATCTACGAAGAGATATCAGCACTTTTATTCATGCGTACAATCTTGCGGAAATATGAGACTTAAAAAAAGGAGCCGAGCACCAAGACCCCTGAGAGAGAATTACTAAGAAGAGGTTTTATATTAGCCACGTTGTTTCCAAAGACTTGTGGGTAAAGGTTTTAGCACAGAGCATACAATGACGGGAAAGGAAAATGAAAAAAAACATTATGGCTAATGGAGAACAAGAACAGATAGGATGCACAGAGAAATATCATCTGAGGGAGGGCATGAAGCTAACATTAACACAATCAGCAGCAGTGAGGAATAACTTCTCTCGAGTCACAGAACAATTTGCTAAGTATAAGATGTTCTAAGTAACGATAGATAATTCCGATTGGCGCCAATGTTATATTATGGTATACACATCCTAATTTATTTATATTTTACTTTTGCTAACATACATTAACACAGCTAACAAACATGTTTAGCATTATGGGAAGAAGTTTCCAAGGGAATTTTAGTTGATTTGAACTTTGACACAGTTTGACTAACGTTAATGCGCTTTGCTGCCAGATCTCTGAAAGAGTATCTGAGACTGACAAATCATACAAATTGGTCTCAAACAAAGTACATTTGCTTCTGATTAACCGGTAAAAAAATATTTGGAAGATATATGGTGAAGAAACGGTCATAATTTGTGTTCAAATGTTCTTCTCCCATAGAAGTTAGTTACTAGACTCAAACTGCCATTCGTCTCTAGAAGTAACATGGCAGTGGCGAAATCCACGTGAAACAGATACCAGACAGGTACTTAGTGCAGGGTTTCCTTATCTAAAATGTCTCTATTAATAATTATTCTTTGCAAATGTAAGTAGACAAATAGATTTACTTTCTAACACAACTAAATGACATATTTGTGTTTCAATTCTGTGATGTGAGGCAGGCAATCGAATGAGATGTTCTTACATCCAAAGCCACGGACTGCTTGGCCCAGGACTTCTTCACCTGGTCGTACATGATGGTGTTGTTGATGCCCAGTCCACAGAAGATCACAAACGCCTGTGAAAAGCACAGAGAGCAGAACAACTCAGTAACAACAGTTTCTGATGTACCCACAAGCTGCTGTATGTTTAAAAAGATGTAGAAACAAGTGTAATACTTCAAAGAGACGCTGGTCTGCGTCATCAAATGGTTGCCCATCAAGCAGGTTCAGCACTTGGGCGACACCTGTTACACAAACCATACAGTCAGAACTTCACAGTGATATTAGAAAGACTGACTCCAGTGCATATACAGTAACCTGCCTCTAATTAAAAGAGGATCAAACCCACACACTCATTGACTAACATGCATTATTAATGGGTATTCAGGAGAGGCACAACACATACACGGTTACACAAAATGACATCACTGTGGCTCTGGTGAAAATGGTTTTCAATTAATGTTATCTTTGACAAGACGTCCAGTTAGTGAGCACTATTCTGCAGCAGAATTCCCTGTTAAGATGGCTTCCCTCATCGTCTAATTACAAAAAAGAGAAAGGCTTTGTTGATAAAGCACCACCTTTTATTGTCCCTGAGAAATTATGCTAAAATCTAATTACACAATACATTACCATTTTTATTTATCTCTATGAGGTCAAACCAACCTGCCAAAGTGACATTTTAATATCAATATATAGCTGGAAATCCACAGAGGAGAAATGGGATTAGTGCTGTAGCTAAGAAAAATGTACTTAATGGTGTCATTACATTTTTAAAAAGACAGGGCTGATTTTGTTCTCTGGTCTATTATTGCTCCATCTGTAATGAGCGTGTAATGTGTAATAAGTTGCCGAATAGGAGGTCCAAAGCATAACTGAGCTAAATGACTGCTTAGAGCCCTGTGGCGACCGTTATCTTTAACTATTCCTAGTGCCACATGTGTTTCATGATCACAAACAATACCAGACATATTTAAATGAGCTCCATTTTGAGTTTTGACATAAATTGCATTTTCTTGTTTTTTGTGACTGTTCAATGCACAGTTTGATCACTAGGGGTGTTGAATGGAGAAAAATGACTGACTTGACTTTGTTAACTCACAAGGAAATAAACCAAACAACCAGGCTTTATCTACTAAAGTAATACGGTAGCTGTTAATCATAATGGGACATGCAGATTGTATCGTGAGTGGACTCAAATGGTGCCTTTAGCTGAACTAAAGATGTGTGTCAGTTTCTGTCTTCAAGGGACACTCATCATTTGACAAGCTCCTCGTGTCCTACAAACAGAAATGTTAATGTCCCGCAGTGGATTTGTCCAGGGCTCATAGAGTTTGAGAATTTTTAGCTGGACTTTAGAAAAGCAGTTCACTCACAATCTCATTGCAACCTGGCAGATCTTGAGCTGTTTTGCAAAGAAAAAATAGACGTTTTGTCTATTGATCAGTAATGGTCAGTAATGTTGTAAGACATTGGAGGATTAAGGGGGTAAAATACTTTGTATAGGTTTAAAACACCCTGGTGGTAAGGGGGTAAAATACTTTGTATAGGTTTAAAACACCCTGGTTTGTTTAAAAGGGTATGTTCGAAACTCTAAACAACTGTAAGAGGCTCAGGGTCACATATTTGATTGATTTATACGGATTATGATCACAACAAGCCAACTGCAGCCCAGTTTCTCCTACTGACCTTTCATCCATTCATTTCAAACCCTGTAAACCGTAGTATGACTTGGTCGATCGCAGGGCTCTCATTATTACGCTCAAACTAATAGATCAAACATTAAGTCCAAATTCCACTACGCAGTCCACAGTCAAGGTGAGAAACCTGGATCCTGACTCTATACACTACTGTACAAGCTCACCTATAAGACCAATTATCCCAATAATCTCGGGTTAGCAGAACCAATATGTTTTATATTCTCAGGTAACTGAAATTAAAAAGAATCATCACTAACTTTTAGAAAAGTAGCCTTCATGGGTGGTCATTTGCTAATGTCATTTGTACACTGCACGCACATATGAAATGTAACATGACACGTCATAGTAACAGTATTTCTTGTGCGTATTCCTGGTGGTTACACAAGGACATTCACTTTCTAACTGAATGTATCCTTGGCTTGAGAATTTCATCTCCTGCCACTTTGTTTGTATAATGTTTTTTTCACTCAAGATCCTCAGGTGCCACCCACACAAACTGCATTTCTTTCTCCCCCTCACTCTCTTTCCGTCCTTCTTACGCTTCCCTCTACCCTCCCCGACATAGGCACTACGCAAAAAGAGAAACAAAAGCACACACACAGGTTTTAACCAACCATCTGCGGCAGATTTGCTGATCACTTTGCACTCAAATATAACGAATGACCTACTGCGTCAGATCTCAGTGGACCGAAAGGAGCTGCTATCATTGCTCCTCCCTGCAATATCCAGCAACAAAACCAGACTAGAGATCAATGATTTATCAGCGTGTCAGTGTGGTGTTGGCCTGGGGCTGATTCACAAACACAAAGCACACCGCGAGAAGAAGGGAACTCCACCTCCAAGTGTGTAGTGATGGTGCAGCGTGGATCTAATCACACACATGCAGCCTGAGCTGAGCACAAGCTCCCCTCTCCCTTTATGTCTACTACAGCAAAAACACATTTCAAACCTACATTGTGAGTGCTACACAATGTTAGTGCTGATAATGTGCATCATATATACACTTTATGACCTTAAAGTATGTGGACACGTCTTTCTTTAGCTTTGGAGCTGTTACTCCAATTCTTTCAGATTAGGGTAAATACTAACGCTTCCTCAGGATATTTTTAGATCATTGTTTGCTTACGACATTATGGAAACAATTTGGTTATGGCACTTTGTTGTTTGAATCTTAGACTGTATAAAAGACGTGGACATACTCAATGTGACATCACCCATTGTTTTGTGGACCTGGACTTAAAGCTTAGAGTTTTGCATTTGCCCGTTGCAGTCTTGCTGTTTTGGAACAATAATGTGACCGAGAGCGTGGAACAAAGTATAACTTCGTGCTAAAAAAATTCATTTTAGGCAAACAAATGTTACAATTAACTTTCATGAACACACACTTTTCAGACAACACCCAAACTGGTAAACACTGTTGTAGCGACTTCTTAAAGCATACCCTGCTTTATCGTCTATTTTGCTTTAAATGGGACCACAGTTTCAAAAAATGTACATCATTCAGTTTTGATAAAGACTTATAAATAGATACTCGGGTAATAAATCAAGTGGGAAGAAGAAGCATAATTTTCTCGTAGACTTCTATGCAATTGGACTTATTTTTGTCACATGGTAGTCATTTAAAATAATGCAAGTTTAAGGAAACTCCGTTTTGGCTTCACTTTTCAGACCTGGAGGTTGTTGCTAGGTTTGGACATGACAATGCTCCACTTAACATTGCACGCCCGCACTTAACCGACTTCTACCTCCATCACTCTTTATGATAACGTAAACGCCAACACAAAGCCTTACCGTCCCACAGCCTTAGCTCACTAATGCTCTCATTGAAAACCATCCCAGCAGGGTAAGTGTTTAAAAGCTTGAATTAAATAAAAAACTTTGAAGTAAAAATATCAAATAACTATAAGAGAAAATGAAGCTCCATTTGTGAACTTACCAATGATTTGGTGGTTGCTGTTCCATATGGGAACACAAAGCACGGAGCGAATGTGGAAGTCTGAGAACTGGTCCGCCTGAAAGAGTGGGAAAACATTTATTATCATCCATCTGTATTTATCTTTGCACTTTTCTCTAAGGCCTTTAGTTTTAAGCATAACTAAGAGTTGTTATACCTAAAAACTCTCTGATTACCCCAAAAAATCAATGAAAAAAACAGGCAAATTAATAAATTTGTTTATATACTCTGCTATTTCTTATTTAAATAAAATGTGACTAAGTTTAACCAGTATTTATTTTACAGAAAACTGCTTCCAACTGCTACTACAGCATTACACACTGCTGCATTTGAGACATAATAAAAATAAAGATGTTTATATTCTTAAAAAGTAGGGTGTGGACTCAAATATAATTTTGTGTTCAAATATTCACCCATCACGCATCTCGTCTTGCATTATATTTTCAACAGCCGATTTGAACGTATGCATGTACCTTTAGTAGAAGAGCAAGGCAACATGAAGGTATAGTACCAACCAAGTACACATATTTCTGTCACTGCTGCTTAAGGTAGAACATATCAAACTTTTGCTGCGTGCAGCTGGACGCAGAGCGGACTGCTTTGCTGGTCGCGGTGGGATTCTGTTTGAATCTATCAACACCAGCCTCTGCGGTTAACACTTCCTCCATTATCCTACTGAGATCAATTTACAGCTGACAAAATGGAAAACTAGGCAGGGTGTAACGTCTCACCATGAGGTGCCAGTAAAACAAGAAAAGAAAAGGTGAAGCCAAATTAGCTGAACTGGTTGTGAAGGCACTTCCAACAGACTCCAGCTGCATCTATTTTTATCTTCACACCTGGACACATCCTTAAAGTCATGTGTGAGTTGTTAAGGTCACACGACAGTCACATGAGAGATCACAGTCCAATTAATGAACATGTGAATTGTCACAGAACCATGAACGAAATATTAAGATGTAAACCGATAAACTGGATGAATGGTACGGTTTGACATACATGGTTTTGACCCTTCATTTTAGTTTCAAGCCATCTGTCTTCTCGTCAAAATGCGTCCGTACATAGCCATCCCAATTTAGCTCACCATGGGGATTCACAGCCCGTAATGATTGAATCCCATGTGACTTCATTGGCTCACGTGTGACATAGACGTGTGAACATCCTATGGAGGATAAAATTGCCAGGTCTGCACACTCGTTAGTGGAACTGAAGGTGCCTCTTATTGAGTTCTTTTAAAAATATACTATGACCTACGTGATATCCAATATTCATACTGGTGTGTCTGTCATGTTGGTTGAGATGAACACTGTTATTTTGTGTTTACCTCGGCATCAAAGCGAGGGTCCTGATAGGCATCACTGATGTTCACGGGGAGTCCTGTAGACGCCACCAGCTCTGCAATGCTGTTGTTGATGAGCCAGTCTGAGTAAGACGATTTCTCCATACTGTCTTTGAAGGGGCTAGGGACAGAAAATAAGAAGGGACGATGAAAAATGGACACAACAAAACCAAAAAATGGTGCTGAGGCAAACATTAAAAAAAAAACTGTAATATACTTTATATGGTGTTTATTTGTTTACATAAAAAGAACATAGTATTACTAAAAGAGTATAAAAGTCTGTTCTCCTTCAGTATAATGTAAAGAGATGGTACTGATTAAACTGCAAGCTTGCAAAAGGCCCTTCTTATTCCTCCTTAAGGACCGTCTTTAACGTTGACTTGCATTTAATGACTTTCTCATACAGTAGATATCAGTGAGCTTCTCCTGTAGCTTATGAAGTAATGAAAAGTTAATTGTGTGATTGCCTAACACCCCCACACTCTGCCACAGACCGAAACACCTGCACCCCTGCACAGACTTCCCATTCACATTTACTGCAGTGGGCTGTGTCGCTGACTTTTAACTCCCAAACGCAACAAAATAAACATTTAGTGTTGCTCATTTTGTCTTCCTAGCCTAGAATAAAGACACTGATGTCAGATCTTTTGAATCCCTTTGATCTAGTGATACAGTTGTGTATGCGACAATGTGTGTTTGTCTTTTAGCTGCCACAGACCCAATAGCAGCACGGTGCATTCGCTCAGCGTTACCCTCCTCATGGGGATCGCAAGGCACATTAGAAATCCCACAGTACTCTCACCATCTGACACCAAATGTATTCATTTAATTACACACATGGATCTTGCACAGGCGCCCTTGTTATTCAGATGTGAACCTTTAGGAAGAGTAGTGTCACTGTCATCACAGAGACACTGTATTCCTGTCATTTCAGCTTAGTTTGTAATGTGGCGTTTCATTACTAGGAATCACAATCTGTTTGTTTATTTAATATACGACCCCAGAAACAGGGAGTGTGTTTAGTCAGAAAGAAGACTGATGTTTATTAAATTACTAATAATGTCTAACTATTGGAATTTCTGGTGTTTGGTTTTTTATTTTATTGTTGTTGCAGTTCATTGCTTCCTTGAAGTAACCAATCAGTAATGGTAAGTGCAAGACTTGGGGAATAACCCACACACAATATCCCACACAATTTTAAGCCTCTCTTTCTCCACTCAGCCATCTCTAGCAGTGGAGAAAAGCAGCAAAACCCAATTAAGTGGGGCTCCTACTGTATATTTACAGTATACCTTCTATTCAGCATCAGCATATTACTCCCATAGCACTGAAAAATATTCTATGTTTATATTTCTCTTATTTCTTTCCTACATGGATGCTTTACAAATTCAATTAAGGCAAGGCAAATATGACTGTTGAGGTAAAAAGGTTTATTGTATTAGATATATGGAAAAGAAAGCATACGCCATGTTTTTTTTTTTTAGCCAGATGTTAGAGTAGATTTTCCCACTGAAGCACCAAACATACCTGATTTCAGTGTCTGCACTACACTTGGGGGACAGTAGCTCAAAAGACTTGGTGAACTTGACCACCTGAAAGATTTAAAAGGAAATCAAATCACTTAATCTCTTGGAAATAGTGTGTGGAGGAACACAGTATTCATTGACAAAAATTGAGGCAGACATGTACTAGCACAAATGTACAGACTGGTAGACACACAGTAGAAAACAGCAGTAGAAAATAACCGTACCGGTGACTCAATGTCCTCCAGCAACTGAACAGAGCAGCGCTCACACTTTAGCAATGTCTGGGCACGATGCATGATCTTTCTGACAATCTTCTCCAGGTCAGTCTGCTCCTCAAACAGGTCATTGACGACCTCCAAGAGGGCCTGAAAACCATCAACAGGAAAAACACTGCCATTATTCCCAACAATTTAAACAACATGCTGTTTTAAAACCCATTTTAGATAAAGACGCTTTGCCTCAATCAGCTTTCAGACTTCTTATTATTATATTTATTATGATAATCCTTAAACCATGAACCAATAGGATGAAATACCATGATCAGTATTCCCAATAAAAGTAAATTAGGCCCTTTTTTATTTAAGGCAGTGTCAATCCAATTCATACAAATCATATGGTGTGAAAGGAGCTCCCCTCCATTCACTGAGCGCTGTGTTCTCATTATGTTCTCTTCCATCACAAATCAATGTGTGACATGAAGTAGTGCATCTCTTAACATTCCCTCGGAGATTGAGAACATGGATCAGGCTCCGGTCTGCATACAGGCCCCTCCCCCCAAGATCCAGAGAAAGTGTCCATGCAGGGCTGCATGCTGCTCTGTGATCCCCACTGCAGTGGCAGCAACTGGGCTGCTGCTGATCAATACTCAGCCTCAATGTCAGCATTAGGGGAGGGGGGCAAGTTTGGCTGATCCCAGGGATGGGGGGGGGGGTTTATTAACCTTACCCGACTCCTGTCATACTCCTTCCTTGAGGCGGCGAAAAGTTGGGCATTGGTAATCGCAATTCCACAGAAAGGAAGGTACATATGCAGCACCTGTTGACATAATAAACAGACTTTTGTTATTTACCAAACAGCATCCCTAATGTCACAAAATGACTGCTATTATATGCCAAAATAAATGGTTGAGATGCCGAAAAACCTACAAGGCAAAGGTATTTTTAAAGTCAAATAAAAAGGTAGCAACATGAGAGAAACACTGAATGTAGCCTGACTCTCATTTTGTTAGAAGACTCTGCAGGGTATGTTTTATGTTGTAGCCATTTTTAGAACTGGCTCTAAAATTGAAGCTATTTATCGAAAGGAAACACAACAAAAACAAAAATGAGTAAATAATATTTCCATTCAAGAAAAACGTAGCTTTCAAATTCGAACACATAGAAAATGGCCTTTCATTGGCAACATTACTTGCTAGTTGCCAGGACAAATACATAAATTCATCTGACATTTTACCATTTGACTGAATAGTCGGACTTACTATGCCCTGGGCTGATAACATGAATTCCTTATGTCCCTCATATTTCCTTCACATAAATAATGCAATCACTTCATGTGGCCTAATGACTGTATTTAATAAGTATCCTGAAATCGAATGATTGATTCAGTGTGGAATTGAACTACATTATTTCCCTCCTCACCGCTGTTGATTCATAAAGAAGAGCAGGAATGAGGCTGTTCTTGGATATGAATACACAGGTTGACTTCTATACGACTACAATTAGCCTTATCTGAAAGACACTCAGCTCCCGTAACATGGAATCAATAGGATTTAGGTTGTGTGCTTCCTTACTCTGCCTCTTTGTTTAGCTATCTATCTTTAGCATCTGGATGCTGTGTCAACAACACAATCGGTACAACAAACCCACTAATATTTACCATCCTTCAGTGTGACCTCAGGGTAGGGACACTACAACAATACATGAATGGGAAGTTACTCAGCTGTGGCCGCTGATACAGGGATATCTCTCTCACCTTTCAGAGAGAATAAAGCATCAGTTACTCGTCAGCCACAAATGAACATGTAAAGAACAGGAGCGTATAGCACTGTGTTGATAACTGGGGCGCTTGTGCCTATTAAAAAAGCTTTTTTTAGGTAGTCGCCGGCAACCTGGAGTTAGTGGAGAGATGTCACATGTAGATGGATTTGCAAGAAATAAATGCATTGATATTGGCGGTTTGTATGTTTGATATACTTAAAATATCTAAAACATATATCCTTACATTACACTTGAATCTTCTTCAGTGCTCTTTGGTTTGATCACATGACAACTTGTCAGCTCTAATTGCTGGGGTCATGATAATTGTAGACTTAAAGATGGCGTCGCAGTCGAGAAAAGGTTGAGAAACTCTGCTCTAATTGCTACAATTTCTCTTTACAATCAAACAGGTCTCCTGGGTTAGCTGGATCTTAAATATCTTATTTTATAAGTTAAGAGTGACAACCATTGTATGGGGAACATACAATGGTTGATTGGGAAACCATACATTACTTTTAAACTAATAAATCGCGCTTCAAATCCCAAACATGTGTTGTATAAGCGCTTAAAACATACAAGCTTTGTCAGTCTTGTGTTGAATGAGTGTGTGTTTGTATTTTGGGAGATCACCATTTTGGCATTACTAATGATAGGGTTAAGGTGAGGGTGATTTTAAATTTGATAAATCAAAAGCATGAAAAAGAAGAATTCTCCTGCTCTGGCATGTCACGCCGATGCTCATATTATGATACCCTTTTATGCTAAGTGCAAATTAAATCACTAAATTAAAACCAATTGTAATCATAATTTGGTATGAAATATCACTGTCATTGCTAATGAGTGCATTAACTGTATGCACTTCATTTAGTCATTATACATAATCAAGCACCTCATGCAATTGTGGTCAGACACGGAAAACAGATGATGCCGAGTAAAAAGCTCATACATAATGCCATTTCAGCTGGAATTCTCTGATAATGATCTTCCCAGAAAGGCAGTGGCCGTCAATAGCCCCGGCAGGAGCAGATTCATTAGCGAGCAGGACTTTGGGGATCTGGCTATGGATCTACAGGCAAACCCAAGAAAAGCAGCGCTCTCTCTAATTACATTCTGTCAGGCAGGCCATTATACAAGGTTGCATTCCAAACAAGACGTTTTTGCCTAGAGACCTGTGGACTGACTGGTAAAGAGTGGTTTAATAACGAAGCTAACTGGCCGAGGCCTCCGGGACAGTCAGTTCCTCTAACCTCAATGACTTCTACTTCCACAACTGGAAATTCATATGAGGCAAGCGGAGGGAAATGACGTAGACAGCACTTTCTTTCTCCATAAAAACTACTAGTTGCACTGCATGTACGGTAAAGCGAAGCCATTGTTGTTTTGCCAAGAATTGTTCTCGGGAATAAAAATGAAGCTCTTTATTTTCTCTGATCTCATATGGGACTCCCTGGCTTGTGTCAGCAGCTTTACAAACACACTTAGCAATGATTGCTTCTTTTAGAGATATCAAATATTTATGCAACAGGAATCTATACTCCAATACATTTTACAAACCAAGTCACTATTATAAATCATTATTATCTACATTAATAATATGTGTCCTGCCTTTATGCCACTTTAACAAGTACAAATTAAAACTACATCAAATATACAGTACTGGCTGACTGTAATTTAAGGGCACTAATACAGCAAAGCTAATAAACACTGTTCCACGCTAAGAGTGCCGCTCAATACTTATTATCCATAAATAATTCAATTGTTCTACACATAGATGGCATATGGAAAAACGCCACGAGCAAAGCGAGGTCACAACAACGAAGCGGCGGCTGTTGCACCAGCGTGGTGCACCTTTCAAACTACAGTGACTTTCGGATGATTTATTGTTCTTGTAAAGAAGTGCACACAAACCCTAAAGAGAAATTATGCCCTTTATTTTAAAAGATAAACAAACAAAGCCTGACATGCTTCTATTCAACAACTCACAACAAAGTCTTCATATTCAGTATCTAAATTGAAATACCCGTAAAATGCCGCTTTAGAATTATAATATACTCTGTCAGGCTTTACTTCAGAGATTAGAGCAGGGACTAAACCTGGTGATTTCTCCACAAACATTGCCACAATCACACTCAGCTCTTGCTAAATTGAAAGATGTCTTTACACAACACGGTAGTGATCAGATCTAAGTGAGTCAAAGGTTGCTGTTTTAATTTTATGAGATGTAAATGGGTTGTACCTCTGTATAAATATCAGACCTTCATCAGTGTGGAAATAAGGACAGTGCTGTTGAGCTATAATTCCAAATCACTTCGTCAAATCACACTCTTTTATTATGAAGTTGCACTGCGATACACATTTTATCTGTTGGACACAATTTTGTTAAATGAAATTAACCAAACATCTGCGAGAAATAGATAGGCATCCAGTCTGTCTGCTTTGCTCTGTATCAGTTAGTGTTTTGATAGTTGTCCAGTCAGAAATGGCATTGTAGTTTAAAACATAATTTGTTGGCATTTAACCAACGTAAATTGGTTGTTCCTCTTATTCGTTTCACATGAAACAAAATGTCTTCTACATCTTCTTCTGTATCTCTTATATGGAAATTAACAACGACTGTTGCATCGGACTGCAAACAGCCCTAGTTACAATGCATACTGGTTGTGCACTTGCTCCAAATCAAAGAATCCAAAGAGTCATAAAACTACCTCTTTCATTTATTTAAAAAATGCAATATCAGAAACAGGATAATAGACAAGGAGTCAATATTGAAGTTAATTTAGCTCACTTAGCCAGCACTAAGTTTAATTGAAGCCCTTGATCCCCATCTTCATCCCTCTATCTGTTTCCCATTTCAGATGCAAGGCAGCAGGTCTGCTTCCACAGTTTTGGGTCCCCACTCTAAAGTATGTCATCCTTTTGCATTATTTACATGTTGCGAATGTCATTGTTGTTTTTCATTTTTTAGGGGGACATTTTGCTGAAATACAGAGAAGAATGTCAGGAACCAGTTTGGTATGATGAACTTACTACACTTGATCCTATATCATGCAGGGATCATTTAAAAAAACATGTGTCTCAGAGCAGAAATGGTGTTATCTCCTCTTTAGCTGTAGATCTACATTGGGACATTTTGTAAAAGTGGTTATGACAGTATTGCTTCGAGCTAATTGGGAGTTTGGCAGCCAGAGGGAGCACAGCGCTGAGGTGAGAATTCTGTTTGACAATCGACTCACAGCGACATATTGGCAAATGGGAACTACTGTATGTGGCAGAACTAGAAAATGCATGGAAATGTCTACCTGGGTAGTTCATTTCATGTCTAATGTATTAGCTACAATGTATGAAAAGGCATGCAAAGTGAAGGAAAAGCCACATCAAGATTATAACGCAAGATGTAGAGAAAGCAAGATCAGCTTAAACACTTGCATTAAGTCAATTGCTATATTCCTGTACAGAAGATAATGAGACAATGCAATTATACACGGGTTGAACCATTATCCAGGCTCCCCAAAAGGACTCCCATCCTGCAGCGTATGAACACAACACAATTAAGGCAGCGTGGGATTTAAAAGCAGCCCTATAATGTGTTTAAATATCCTATACGCTTTCAGAGAACGACATCCATTGTAATAAAGGGATGCTAAGATTTCTAATGACACCTGCTATTGCAATATCATCTCATGCTTTGGAAATTGTGATACATTTTCTTATTACTAGGTCTTGTATAAAAGCAGGGCTGCAGCTGTGCTGAGCAGAGAGCTTACTGTGTTCTCCGACGCTAGCATTGCATTTCATTACTAATTCAGCTGTAGCCATCCCGAGCATTAGTGTGACATTAATAAAATGTGAGATGAACTCAAAACATCAGAAAGAAAAAAATTATTTCTAATCTGCATATACTATGAACAATGGATGTCATTTTGACAGTAGAGCTCCAATGACGACAAAAACATTAGAATAAAAATCTGCAGTGAAACATAGCCCTAAAACAGAAAAGGCACAGCTAGCTCTTTGCTTTTATGTTTCATCTCTTCTCCCCTCACAGCTGCAATAAGAGAAGCCAGTGTGTTGGCTTGTCTCCGCCTCTCTGTAACATCCATTCATGTGTGCTGATGGACTAAACACACTCGGCTCCGCGTGCCTCTGATGATGGCAATAAGTCAAATAAACATTCATTCAGAAAAAGATCTATCAGGACCAACCCGCAAGATGTAACACCCCCACTGACTGCTTTGACATATACTGTATACACTGCATTCATTCACTAACATTTATGCCTTTGTGTTATAGCTGCCAACTTGGCTGATCTCTTTTCAGACTGAGTTGATTCACAAAAAGGTAAAACAGTGAATTGTTGCATTACTCAATACTGCTCGTCACTGTACAGTTTTTTACATTAATGATTTGATTGTCTACGTTACTTGTAGTTATTTAATTGCTCTTCTTACTGCACTGTTAGTGTACAGTTTTATTATTATGCTGCTGTGTTTATTGTATATTTGTAACTCTTGCACAACAATTTCCTACGGGATAAATAAAGTCCTATCTTGTTGTCAGTTATCCAAGAGCACGCTTCAGACGTCTTGAATCAACCAACAAATCAGTAACAATTCATATACTTTTGTATCCTGTACACACATCTTGAAGACAAATCATGTGGTGTATTCGGCATTAAGCTGCTCCATACAAACAGTATGTCCTTGTTGCTGGTGTTAATGCGTCAACATCGCATGAGTGGTTGTGAAATCTAAATGGTCACACTAAATGAAAGCCTGAAAACTGGGCTGTCGCACCAAGCACTAAAGTGAAGCCCCAACCAATTGGACATTCTGAACAGCTTATATAAAGATGTTATTCTGGGTGACACTTCAACAGGGCCCTGGCCCTTTGGAAGAAACTGCCTGAGGAAAATGTGATGATGCTGAGAGACAAGCTATGACCTAGCTACAAACTAAGCACTGAGACTCAGGGCCAATATGCTACAAGTCAGACTGAGTTGGAGTTAATAATAAATATGAGTTATGTTCAGCCAAGACACAGAAACAAATAAATAAAGGGTGAACATTACTGTCTGTTTATCAGACAGCAGCTGCAGTTAGTGTTTCTTAAGACAGGATGCAAGAGGAAAAGACAAATGTAGCGCAACGAGTGAGCTCTGATAAAATTCTGAAAATAATATTGTGATGTTCATCTCAGATTTTCACAATTCTAATTAAGTAAAAACGAAATGGTCAGTCTGAGCATCCGTCACAAAAAAGTCCTATAGATCAATGCCCCAAACATAGATGAAATGTTCCAAAGAAACACTCGCAGATCAAACGGCAAATCCTAACATACAAATTGTGAGAAAACCCCCTTTTAACTTCGGAATAATCCATCCATCAAAATAACAACGCTGCTTTGCTTCTGCACAACAAACCCTACATAACAGTATTTGCCTAAAAATAACCCTGAGAAACATCCTTGAAACATAACACATGAATCATGAAGTCTGAACATTTTTACTTCAGGCATATTTTCCCTCTGCACTAGACTTCTCTGTGCTGCAATAGTAAACACAACTAAGGCCATGCTAGCAGCTCTGCTAGCGTCAACATGACATCATCACAATGAAAATGTTACCGTGCAGATTGTCATGTTTACCGTTCACAGTCTTACAGTCTTGATGATGGCACTAAAGAAAAGCTTTCCAGAGGGGAAACTTAAAGGTGGGTAGTAGGTAATTTTGGAGAAACCAGCTCGAGTGCGCCAGAATTTGAAAATACACAGCCGGAAAAAAATCTGCCACTTCCTCACAGAGTCCCTCCTCCAACACACACGAACGCGCACATGACCAATGAGGGCACGAGATAAATGTGTGCACAGATGGAAGGCTGACAGGCAGGTAGGCCATCCAGTTATTTTAGCCGGGCCGGGTAACATGATTGGTCGTGCTTTTTACAGTACTACGGCTTCCACTGATGACATATTTTATGGATTTTTTGTCAAAGCACTTAAGATATTCATTGCTATTGGGATGTTAAGTGCATTCCATGGAATATAACAACAAGTGTATCTCGAGCCAGTTTCTCAAACGTACCTACCCCACCTTTAATGTCTGTTCCAGATTTCATTGCAATTCATCCAACAGATGTCAAAACATTTTACTGGTGGCTCTAGAGGAAGATTCACATCATCATGAATCATATATCTTCTGGGTAGGATGTCTGTAAAAAATGTCTTTGCTCTGTGGACCAACTATTGCAATTGCTATCCCTGGCGCAGGTTTGCAAATGTGACACAAATTGTAAAGAAACTACAAAATTGCCACGGAACCATTAGGAGATATAGTTATTGGTTACTTCATATAAATCACTGGTTAGCATTACATCATTGTTCCCCCATCATTTCATACATTTATTCAAATAAATAAGCACACAAACATCAGCATTTATATAATTTGTACTGTAATTACCTTCTCATCATCTTCATTGAAGAGTTCTCCAATTGAAGTCTTGTTGATGGCCTGAGCCACTCCAATAATATCTCCATCACTGTTGCATATGGGCATGCACAGGAGTGACCTGGTTTTGTACCCTGTCAGCTTGTCAATTTCATCACTGAACCGACGATCCTGCAATCCATAGGGACAGTGCAAAATTAAGACACAATGTAAGCACTTTTTGCACCCCAAAAAAGCAGTTTTTCCCTTTTTACCTTCAGCTGACTGTGCAGCAAAATGTACAACTCATCAGGACTCCATGTCTCACACACCAACAATATACTAGAAAGGCAATATGATGTATAACATGTCTGGCTTGAAGAGGTTGTGTATGTGTTTATTAGGGCCTTCCTGGACTACATAAATGATTAGTCGACTAACACTGACGCCAGTTTGTGGACTAATCGATTACTGGACTTATTCAACAGATGTGTCCATAAACAACCATGTAAAAACACCACATTTAATCTTGTGTTTAGCAGAGGTGTCCTATAACTTTATTGAAAATAACGTCAGCATGAGAAATGTGTCGACTAGTTGACTGAGAGGGGAAGCCTTACTGTTTAAGGACATTAAAGCAATGTTAGTTCACATTTGTATACTAATTTCTACTGGTACACATTTGGTACCAAGTAACGGTATTGTCTTTGACATAAAAATAAAAAAGCCTCCTACTTGCAGCTTTAATGTAATCTAGTAATGATTCACTTTCTTAAGTAGACAAAGTGAAGTTTTTAAAAACCATGCACAGAGAGATAATTTCTCCCCTCCTTTATTTAGTTATTTATTTTCCTACTCAGATATTTTCTTGTGAATCAGTTGTTTGATAAACACTCAGGCTGTTGGTCTCCATGCTCTCAGCACTGTAACCCAGTTGGATTGATGATCAATTAATGAAAGTAAACAACCTGTCTCCCTGTCTGAGTTTATTCCTCTCTCTCTCTCTCTCGCTCTCTCTGTCTCTCTCTCGCTCTCTCTGTCTCTTTCTCGCTCTGTCTCTCTCTCTCTCTCTTTCTTTATGTGACTCATGAAAATGCACACACACATGCATGCACAAAGAGGAGCAGGCACCTGATAAGCGTCAGAAATGTTCACTGTCTCTCCGTGTTCGGCCACATATCCAATGATTCCTTTCCCCCACGGCACTTGAACTTCATCTGAATTAATTGAGGGTAACACTTTTGTACCCGCGTGCACGTCAAAGAATTTGGACACCAGTGTCTTCTTGTTGCCTGTGCCCTCCACTAAAAACAAGGAGCACCGGTCTGCATCCACCATAATACAAACAAACACAAGTATTTTGTAGCTGAGACTCGTAAGATCCAAGTCGTTAGATATGTCTTTTACAAGCTCCAGGAAAAACTCTTTCTCGTTGTGTTCTTTGAGGTAATATTTAAAATCCACGGCTGTGGACGGGTACTGGGGGATGTTGACTCTGGACTCCAGCAGTGCACTCAGGATGTGCGCAGTGGTGGGGGGCAGAGAGCTCGCCTTCCTCAGCAGAGCTCTCCTCCTCATGCTGGTCAGGGGCTCCTGGGCCCTGGTGTTCACGTGTTCGTCGTATGTCCTGTTCACATTGATGGCTTTTGATCTGGCGAAAGTTTTGCGCAGCTCCCTCTGCGAGGCTCTCCTCTGCAGACCATCACATTTGCTCGCCCAGCTGTCCTTACTCTTCTCCTCTCTGGGCTCGGCGGCAGGTGCAGCACTTTTAGACGCCTTGTGATTCTTGAGCCATTTCTCCACCATGCTATGTTTCCCCTTTCTGTTCAGATAGTCTTCGAATAACTCGGGATGCGAGTCCAGAAAACTTTCCACGTCAGAGAACACCATAGTTGACACTGCCATGGCTGTTCTTCAGAGGGTCCTCAGAGAACCAAATCCACGAAGACGAGCAGAAAAATATCATCTATGAAGTTTTACTGAGAGTTAAAGTAGAGAATCGTTACACTACCATAACTTCCAAGATGCATTGTGCTGGGAACAACCCCGGAGCCCTGGCCACATAATCCAGTTTCCACTGAGAGTGGATGGAGACTCCCTTTGCGCACCAGCATATTCCTCCACAGCATCTCCACGTCGCTCACTTAATTTAAAAACAATAAAGAAGATAAGGAAAGGACATTTAGACAACCACATGCATTGGAAATATAACAGAGAGCCACTAACGAGCGAGCAACACCGTCGTATGGGTCTTCTTGTGCGCAGATGACGCTGGCTGTGGTTGGCTCGATGCCGCTGACGCTAACTTCGTCACAGAGAGGAGCGTTGCTCCAGCAGTCACTCAGCCCTCTGGCCATCTGAACCGCCTGCCCTCCTTCAAAGTGTTTGATGGTGATGATGATGACAATTAGGATGCATTCTTCTATCATGCATATTGTGAAGGCTTTATGAAGTTGTAACAATTGTAGATACAGTGGTGGATGTATGCTCATTGATTAAAATGTGCTTCAGCAATAATTCAATACTCCACTAGATGTTTTCTTCAAGTTTGTATTTTGTTGGTCGAACGCACTTATTGTAAGTCGCTTAGGATAAAAGCGTCGGCTAAATGCAATGTAATGTAATGTAATGAATAAGCAGGGCTGCACATAACTGGTGCGCAGGTGCGCATGCGCACCTCCGCCAAAAAAAGAGCACCGGGTCATTTGAAAAAAGGCGCATTTGCGTACAAAAATTGAGATAAGAGAGAGAAGAGAAAAGAAAGGAGAGAGGAGAGAGAGAGAAAGATATTTGCGAATTGCATATGAACTCAGGGTCGGCCCGTATAACTGGCGTTATAGATGTTCGCCTAGGGCGCCAGATCTGGGGAAGGCGCGCTGCGCTGGAAAAAAACATTTTTGACCGTTGGTGCTCATCCTAATTTTCGGCCTTGATGTACAAACATTCATAATTAAGTAAATGTAACACCCTTTTCATCCCGGTTACACGTTTCATTTGCCCTGTACGATGGGCGCTGTAAGTGATGAAAATGGGGGATGTTGACTTATCTGGCAACCGCAGCTCACAGCCAAAATGCGAGTGAGCGAGGGAGAGAGAGAAGGGCGCACCGCCCGGTGTTGTTATTAGAATCTGGTTCTAGCTGCTCTAACGGATATAAGACGAAGATGTTTCTACAATAATGTGGAGGGAGAGTCCTCTCCAGTCAGACTGAGAGGCTGATACTACAGCTCAGTGAGGTAAAGGACTCTGAGTGTTTAGATAGTTCACTTTAGTCTAAGTTCAAACAGTTTGGTCACAATTTATGTAAACACATAAGGCACTCCTTTATAATTATTGGGATAAACAGGTTTGAAATCATTCCAATGCATACTATAGGACAGTAACCAAAAATATCCTTTAAAACTGGAGAGATAAAAAAAAAAAATGCATAAATAAATAAATAAATAAATGTTAAGGTAAAATAAGATATGAATGAACAACACAAATAAAATAAGTTACATTCATTTGTTATTGGCTATGGTAGGTTATTGGTTATGTTCACATACTTATTTGATTACATCCACTTGTCTAAGATGACAACAGAGACTTTCGACCCAAAACCAGCTGTTGACTTGTGGATGCAAGCAGCTAATCGCAGACTCAACCAGAGAGATAGTAGGCCTACATCATCAGCTACCATGTCTGACAGAGAGGAACACAGTGAGGAGAACAGTCAGGATGGTAGTGATGACAGCTTGTAGGATTACTGGTCGTGCTAATGTTGTCTCGTGTTCACCTCTGCATGTGTGTTCTGTGTTCACCTCTGTGTGTTCAGTCCCGTGTGTCTGGCAAATAAAGTCAAGACCCCCTCAAAAGTTACGGTTTATTTCATTTTAAGGATGAGCACCAAGCAACATCTCCAGGTGCTCCTTTGAGAACCAGAGCAAAAAAGTTATGTGCACCCCTGTGTATAAGGCTTATTTGAGGTAGAAGAGCCCCAAATTGTGGGTGGATTATAATTTAATGAAATTATGCTTCAACATAATGGATTTCTATGCAGTCAAGACTGCTGGCTGCCAGAAGTAATCAAGTTGAATGACTGTCGCCCGAAGAACAATGTGTAAGCATGTATACATTATATAGGCCTAACAGATACTGCAACTCGGCAATACATCTATTTCACAAGCCACACAATTTGGAGATGTGGAATCAGCAATGGACGATCTATACAATTTCATTATGTAACATTTTATTGACAGGAAGGGATGTCAGAAGATTACATTCCTTTATACAGAATTGTTGGTGAATCTGTGTGCAGGTGTGACATCTGAACACTAGAGGGAGCTATACTCCACAGCATAGACTGGAATACACTGAAGACACACAGTCCAACTCTGATGGATGGAACAGTTTTAGCTTCTGCCTCATGTACAACAATGTATCCCTTTTAACAATACATTTAAATTAAAGATTTCCCAAGAAATGTCGAAAACATGTAAGAGTCATGACAATGAGTCTTAATTAAAAAAAAGAAAAAATTGGATTGCATACATTTGCAAGTTAATGACATCAAGCCAAATCACTTTATTACTTTAGCAGATGTTGCCAACCTGCAGTTCCCCACAGACAGTCAACTGTCAGACAGTCAACATCTGTAACCCAACATGGAGTCTTCTTCAACTTTCTTTCAAATAGTCTTCTCCTCATGTCCCATTTCAAAATACAGACTATTGCTCTAATTTCCAAGCCAACTCTGTTGAAACAAGAATAATTGAGACCTGAAATGATAATCCACACTTTTTCAGAAACCGAATACAGACCACTTAGTAGTTACACAAAGTGAAACAAATAGAAAATAACATTTAGTGTCAATTTTATTCACCTTGAAAATTCAGAAAAGGCATTAAAAAGGCATCATAACATTGGAAGCAGATAAGGCATACAACAATTATTAAGACAACTTCATAATAAATCAAGAAAATCAGGATGACAATGACAAAATACAGCTTTCAGTCCCTACATTCTGAACACACAGTATATGGTTTAATAATTTATGATAGAAAAATGAAACCTGTTAAACCAGGGGATTTATGCATTGCTTGTTCCACCACACGTGGATCATGTCAGAAACAGAGGTACAGCTGTGACAAAGATGGTGAACTGTCATGCCAATTCCATTAATAACTTGTTAGCAGTTGTGCCTGGTTTTGAAAGAACGGCGTGAGTTCGTCTTTACCCCTTTGTCAGGGCACAAAATAATAGCAAAGCTGCACATATGAAATGTTCTTTATGAAGTTGCAGACTTGAGATATGCTACAAGATCCGTGCGTTCTCCCTTCTTCTTGAT
Source organism: Pseudochaenichthys georgianus (assembly GCF_902827115.2). Classification (NCBI taxonomy): domain Eukaryota; kingdom Metazoa; phylum Chordata; class Actinopteri; order Perciformes; family Channichthyidae; genus Pseudochaenichthys; species Pseudochaenichthys georgianus. The sequence goes on along the minus strand of NC_047523.1, from coordinate 28,284,158 downwards.
GCCAGCAAAGATCATCTTTGTTCCTGGAATGTATTTCTTGGGATTTTCCAAATAGATCATCAGGGTGTCGTCATCCCAGACAATGCCTGAAATCAAAGTAAGAATAATGTGTAAGGCATACAGCATTATTCCATAGAATATTCAGTTTAAAACACATGTACAGTATTTACCTTTGCTTTTGTTGGCATCAGTATAGGAGTAGCCGGCTGCCTGGCCTGTTTTGCGTCCAAACAGACCCCAAAGGTTAGGTCCGACCTTGTGCTTTCCACCATCCTCCACACTATGGCACTGGGAACACTTCTGGACAAATGCCTTCTTTCCTTTGGCAATATCTGCAGGCATGGTTTCTACAAAAGGTAAAACAAATACACACAATTAGGACTCCATTTCTTAACATTATTGTCAGAAATAACCAATTAATGCTGAATTATTTCCATTGTAATGCAATTGTTTTGACATTATCCATGGTTTATTTTCATTTTGATTGTAAATGTCCCCTCTGTGGGGCGAATAAATGTATTCTTATTCTGTGTCATAAGAAATAAAGCGCTGTGTCCTCATTTTGCCATAAGGGGGCGTTCACTTCAAAGTTGCGTAACTGGTCCTTGGCATTGTTAAAAAACGGACTTAGGTTACTTAGTTACCGAAACACCAGAGTCTTTGTTTGAATAAATACATCATTAATTGATTGAAATATCCGTAATGAATTTCATCCCAAAAAAGTCTTATAGGGTGTGAAATGAGGCTCCTGAATACGGTATCCTACTTTCACAGGCCTAGTGTCAAATCGTCTCACATACCAACATTAGGTTAAACACTGACTGCGATATGTACAAACAAATGTTATCTAAAGGTTCATATAAACACTATTAAAGTAAAATATAAAGAGGATTGCTGAATAAAAACTAACTGTAGGCGTTTCTCCGGAAACAGCGTTAACACCCGGCAGTAGACCACGTTGCACCAGACAGTTACCGGCAAAGACAAATGTACATCCTATAAAAAGACACTAATGTTAAATAAAAGGCAGAACAGTTAAAGAGTTTACCAATCTGCTTCGTACCTTTTCTGGTTGTGTTCAGTCGTCTAAGTGAGACTTAATTCCTCTCTTTTCGTCTTCCTCTACCGGCTCTCTCAGTCAAGTGATTCACAAACGTGCATCACCGGAGTTACTCCCGCTGGAACGTCATCAGTCATGTGACCAGTTTCATCATACTCCTTACGTCCTTACCCTGGTCCTTACGTTACGACCTTAGGAAGGACAGCTGTTCAAATTCCTCTGTTATCAAATTACCTGCAAATTACTCAACGTAAAACCACAACGTGACGTGTTTCATTGAGGGTAGTTAACTGTCAGTATGATTTTCTTTCGTAGTTTTTGCTTAATTATTAACAAAGTTGGCTTAATAATTATGTTTCTTAGGAATGAATGTGCCTTGACATTGACGTTTGACTCCCTGTCAAGTGAATACTTTTTTATAATAGGGCTAAACGCAGGGTGTGGATCATCATCAGCTTCTATTCTAAATTAAGTGACTTTTTAAAACTATTTTTAATAAAACATTTTGCATGTGAAAACCAAATAATTTCTTCCTTTTGCACAACAAGTAGACATTAAGAATGTTTCTCTATATTCTCAAATCAAGAAACAGATATTAACATACATTTTCACCAGTTTCTGCTTACAGAGCAAGTTATGTGACCTGAGGAAGAGCTTAAACTGGAGCATTTTCAGGTTGGATAAGCAAGACAGGAAATATGTTACCCAACCATATTTGGGACAGACAAAGACAGATGAAAGAGTTGGTTACCCTTTCCCATGGACTGCCTAAGTTACTTGTGTACCTAAAATATTCTCCATAAAGCCCCCCTCTCATGTTACATTTGTAAACAAAGTATTCCCCACTGTGTGGGAAAAGCCCAGGAGTGCAGGTTTCCAGGATACCATGCAGAAGTGCACACATTAAAGTGAACCAAACAATCACAATCTGCTCCAGGCCTTGTATGTGTATTATGCTGATACTAGGGTCACCTTGTCTGAACTCTGACATCAGCAGGGTGTGTTTCTATATGTGACGGTTTCTGTATTGGCTGACAGATGACCCATTTGAGCCAGACGACATAGTATCATAATAAAAAGATTACTTGCAGAAACTGGACCTTTAGCTATTTCAATCATCCATTACTTTCATTTAGCTATCTATTTGAACTGTAGATTCATTATTTTCAGCTATACTGTTTAGACTTCTGCTCAAGTAATTGTCAGGCACACGGCAAGTTCGGCAACTCAATGTGTTCAACATACAGCCACCTGACTGCATTAGCTAGGTGGGCTGGTCATGGCTGTTGCCAGGCAACACAGCCCATAAGCATCAGAAAGAACGTGAAAGAAGATAAAAAAGACGTATAAATCATATATTCATAACCATACCACACCAGTAGTAATCAGCTAAGGACATAAAATATCTATAAATCAGAATTATTTTTGGATAATTGTGATCAATATTGATGTGGAGAGGCTGAAATATGCTGCAAAAAAATTACGTATGAACAAATATACATTTCACTTTACAGAATATTCAGTATAAAAAAACAGCTAAGGTAGACAGTGATATAATGACAACCAGAATATACAACAACACATTATACAATACTCTGTTAGTTGGTTTAATTGCATATTTCCTTAGCAAGTATGTATGTAACTGATCAGATTGAATAGAGTTGAGCAAAATGAAAAGATGAAAGCGGCTGGGTGATCTTTTCCTTTTAGTTTCAGTAATCATTCATATTTAATTAATATTTTTGTATTGTTCAAATGGAAAACTGTACCCTATATTCATGTGGCACGTGGCATGTTTATTTATTTGTACCAAAAGGTAGATTTGATTTGCAATTAAAATAGACCGATTATGACACAGACAACAGACAAATCTCTAAAAGTACCCCCTTGCTCCACCACATCTAAAAACATTAAAAAAAAACTACTTCTACAAACATGAGCAATCCAGTAACGTTATATTCTCTGACCTATGGCTACGTTTCTTAAGTGAGTTCATTATTGCACTCCATTATATTATCTCATCAGGACAATTATATAACAAGCATTACTACATCAAGCTAGATGGGGTGTCCTCGGTCACATAACTAGCTACTCCGGATCCGTATTTTTGACACCGTCGCCATGTTTTGCACACGGCCCCTGTCCTCCAGTGTCTGATCCATGCCGGTGATTTCTTCCCGCCCAAAGCCGATCTTGCTGCAGGGAGGAGCGACCGGAGAGTGCAGCCGAGCTGAGCATCACATCCCGCATTCAAGGAAACGGGCAAACACAGCACTTTTTGACTTTCCATAATGTTCTAGTCTGCGTACAGCCCACCTCTCCAATAAGAATAAATGCATATTCGGATTGGACCCTAATGGAGGCCGTGTGTCTTTGAAGAGCTGGGAATCAGTGAAGGGAGACCCCCCCAATTGTTTCCTGCGCCAAGAACTGTAAAGACATGGTCACTACACTGCATCTGTGGTAAGGCTTTTCTCTTCCCCTTTTTAATGCATTTGCAATACTACTACTGCAATTACTAGTCATAACAACGCTATGTCGAATTAAGGTGCACTGTCCTTTATTTGTGCTTATCCAGGCGCTCTGGCATTTACCTCAGCATCTCATCCTTTTGTATTTGCATCCCGAGTGAATCACCGAGGACCAGTCAGACATTACTACCTAGCTACCGCTGACTAGCTGCTGCTAACAGGATGAAACGACCGTGTTTTGTAACATGCATGTCCCAACATAACAGGTGCATTATAACGAGTAAGCACCCCTTAAACATGGATGCTGTAGTGGAGTTATAAAACATCAAGGCAGCCAACTCTGTTACTGACTTAAATGATGTAGACGTAATGCGTCACTGACATGTTCACCTTTTTAACCGAGCTTCATGGCTTCCCCTGACGTGCCATCAGACAGCTGCCCATCACATATTACAGTATAATTGATGAACATGGTCTCCACTCATAATCCTTTATATTTCACTCATACATGTTGTCAAAGGTGAGATGCCAACTAATTGAAAGTTAGCCAACTTCTGTCACTTACAGGATTGCTCCACAATATCACTCTGCCTCATTTTTCAATGAAGGTCAGCCAGTGACTTTGCAGTTGTTTAAAATAGCCACGAATCATATAAATTAAAGAACAGCAGAGGGGGCTGGAAAGCTGGATGCAATTTGTAGTTTGTCACTGGCATGCTTTCTTGAATAGATGTTGCTTTAATCAGCAGTGCTGATTGATTTTCTGATATATTTCTTGGCTCGGCCTGAAGAATCCTCCTGAAGGTCTCCCTGTCCCATTTAAATGCAATCTTTGCAGAGCTTTATGTGCCTTATCCCTTGATGTAGCGAGAGAAGATGAAGCAGAGTGCCAGCCTCACTGTGATGCCCAACATATTGGATTCAGATAGTCTTTTTGCCACCTGTCATTAATACTGACAGTAGGGAGTAAATCAGATAATTGCTTCTTCTTGCTCTTTTAATTAGCTGACACTTTCAAGCACAAAGTTCATTGCAAATGGAAGCATAGCATTAAGGCCTATGGCTCGTGTATAGCTGTTCCTTTGATTAGCTTTAATGATTGGTTCTTGATTATCTTGTTCATTTCTGTGTAATGTTTTTGGCTATAATATATTGCATTTTTGGGAGCAAGCACCATTCATAATTTATGGAAATATCTCATTGGAAGATCAATACTCAATGAACAGTGATACTTTCTGCTGTTATATACTTATATGATGAGTATAAACAGGTTTTTAGTCATTTATAAATGAAGCCAAACATCTAAAATGCTTCAATGTAACACTGTTATGACATTTGAATGTTTCATTTGTAAAACTGTTCAATGACTAAATAAGATACAGCAAAGTTAACAAATCATGGTGTACACAAGGCAGCACCTGACAGGATCTGAACAGGAATTCAGGGCCAACTCTCAGTTCTTCCTAACAGTTCCCAATATGGGCACAACTCTGTCAGTACTTGGAACTTACAGTGTGATACCCAGCTCTACCTAGATGATGTAATGTGTGCAGTGCAGGATAAACTGGCTCTGTCCAGTTAGATTGGTTTAAAAAAAGACTAGGGCTATTTTATTAAAGGGAATTGCTGCTCAGTGCTTCCATATGCCACACGTGATCTATATCCCTTCACCCTGCTATCGTACACCCAGGAAAATTGTCAAAACACCGCTCTGCTGATCGATACGCATTATTAGCTGGTTGTAAATTCAGCCAAAGAGCTGTCCTCAAAGACCCTGTAATATAACCCTGGGACATGGCTGAGTCTGGTTCTGTTGGCTACTTTAATTATGCAACAGAGAGGGGAGACCAACAAACTTGGTCCGCTGTAGAGTGCTGGTCGATAATGTGATATTGTGGGCAGCTTGGATGTGGTGACAACCCAAACATGAATGTCTTTCAACCCAATTAGGGCACTATCATCACCATCTGCATCCTCTTACATGTTACTGATGACTGATGCCATTATTATTTGAGTGGCTTTAAGCTTAATGTGCAGTAACAGCAACACACTTTCAGATAAACGGCAAAAAAGAATGTCTGGTTGTTGTTATTTTTCATCGGTTTGCTTGGGTTCTTGTAGTTCTGCTTGGCATATTGTGTGTCTCAAACTCAATTGTATTTTCCTCATCCCTCAGATATCACAGAGCAGGGCACACAGATATCTGGATTACTGCGGTCCTCTAAACTACTCTAGAAAGCTCTGCGTTGCGCTCCCTGGCTTGACCTATGCCAGGATGGATAATAGTCACAGTTTTATTTGTGAAGCTCTCTATTGATCCCTGCTGGAGAAATGTGACTTCCTGCCTGCCAACCCCTAGGGTCACAGCACATTTTCAGTTAAGACATCTCTGAAGCCTGCAGGAATGCAGCATGATGACAATGATCAAAGGCAGTAGAGCAGATTGTTGTTATTGCAGGTGACGGTGGTTGTTTCAACCCCCCGATCAAACTTCATAAAGGTCCTCACAACTTTAATTCTGTTAAAGTAAGAAAAGATCACCTGTGTTTTTCCCATGATCACAGGCACTGTGTTTGCTAGTTGGTCATTGGGCCATAGAAAGTACTCACTAACCCGAATATAGAAACTAGTTTTCTCAAAAAAGAACATCATCATCATGTAGTTCCCTGAACGTTGTGTTTAAAAGACAACTTTATAATGAGCTAGTAATTATTTAATTTGTATGGTCTATTTCACATTCCTTGCTAAAGGAGTACATAACAGTATGCAGTACTGCAACAACGTTTTTCATTTGCTCCGTTGATGTTCTGAAACAGGGAGACTTGGACATTTCTAAACACAATTTGTTGTTGCAATACCTGTCATTGGTTTCCTTCTACTTCTTCTGTTGTAATCCTGCCCTCAGGTTGGTCCCATAGACAGCATAGTGTTAGTAATAGGTACAGTATACCGGCATCACAGTATTAGGAGTTAATTGGTGCGGCTTACATATCATATTTGTACATATAAACATGTTAGCACATTATGGTTTTTAGCCATTTAAAAAAATCGGGTTCATAATTCTGTTTCTTCTATAATTGGGAGTCCCTTTCCTTTAAGGGTCATTGTAACTTAAAATAAAAATGGTGCTTTATCGAGGACATTATATTCTGGTTCTGATGGGTAATGGCATGACATTTTAAGCCTCATTGTGGGAAGGTTTTTGAGGTTTTGTGACATTTTACTCTTACTTGAGGCATTGAAAGAATGAGGGGAGAAGGGTCTTTTCCCCAGAGTCCCGCATACTGGTGCTATTGTAACTGTATGTGACTGAAGGCTCCCTTTTGTCCAGAAGGATCTAGAAACATCCCAACCACATCTGAACCTATTCACCTTAACCTCAGACTTTCAGAATAGGAGTTTAAGCATAAAGTGTACAAATAGAAACATATTCCATGGTTATGTGCATGACTCTACTCCTCTTTGCATAAACATACTTTTTTAAACATATTATATGACTCAAAAAGCTCCCCATGGAGTCCTTTCTGTCTTCCCTCTACCTCATGGCTTATTTTGCTTGTGGAAAGCAGACACATTACCACAGACCCTTCCTTCCATCCATCACTAAACTAAATACGGAAAGGTATCATTATTATCAATAAATAATAGTACATTTATGTTCTAACTATTGTTTGTGATTTTTTGCAACATATATTATACATACAGCTGCATTCTTAAAACGATTAACATTTTTGAAATATAACCATTATGCCATCCCTGCTTGTGGTTTTAATTCCAGATCTTAGAACTATTGTCCATCGGATTGTTTTGCATGTTTAAAAAAACCAAGGCAGTATGTAACAAGGACACAAACTCACACACTTACACAATCCCAGATCTGTGATGTCAGTAGTGTTTATTTGGACTCTTGAGGTTCTGACCTGGGGGGTATACTACGAAGCAGGATTTTCGCTTAGCCGGCTAAATTCAGGGAAAACTCCGGCTTTCCGGTCCTACGAAGCTGGTTCTCTTTTTAGCAGGCTAGATCTCCATGGTAACTTATGTTGAGCGGCTAACTTGGGGGGTATACTACGAAGCAGGATTTTCGTTTAGTAAGATAACTTCTGGGATTTCCGGTACTACAAAGCTGGTTCACTTTTTAGCAGGCTAGATCTCCATGGTGACTTATCCTGGAACCTAGTCTGTGCTCCGAAGCAGGATAGGTTCCAGGATAAGAGATCAACTCAGCGAAAGCACCACGCCTGCTGACCAATCAGAGCTCAGGAAAGACGGTCGAATAATCGATTATTATTCGCCAGGGCTGCCGAATAATCGATTTTGATCATGGTCAGTTTCTGGCAACCCTAGAGTGCATACGTCGATGTGTCCCATTATCATTCATATCACATCATATCACATCATAATGTATCATATATTTCCTTATCTGAGTCAGCTGAGCCGTATCTGGCTGTGCAACACTCACAGTGTCACATACTGTATGCAGAAGTATTATTTTAAGCAACACATTAAGTTGACGAAACACTCGAGTCAAATGTAATTAAAGTCAGATCGTGTCTTAGACGGGGCAGTGATATCATAAACCTGTTAATGTACGCATTCAAACACTTTTTCTTTTACCAGCTGTGTTCACCTTGCAGGTGTAGCTATGTGGCTTTTATCCTGGATAAAGTGTTTAAGTCATGGATGTTTAAAGTTTAACTTCTTCATATGTCTAATATTATAGTTGACTTTTCATTCAGGAAGTATGACGCTGCGCTGTCAGTGCGCTTCTCCATGTTTGTGATTGGTCGAATGCTCCAAATGCCACCCCTTTCATGTGAACGCGCACCTAACTAGATAGGACACGGCTGGCTTGAGCGATCCACTTGATAACCCACGTTGTAGTACTGTTTAGCGAGAGCGCGTATGTTTTGGATTAGGCCAACCGGCTAACTCAAACATATCCAGGTTAGGTTGAACCAGCTTCGTAGTACAGGCCCCTGGTGCTTAAGAAGTGTTGATGTTGCGTCCACATGGCATCACCTGCTGTGTCTTCCTTCCTGCTTAAGGGACCGTAATCATTGTGACTGGATTTAGACGATTAAGCTCATGACTAATCAGATCCTGATTAGAGGTTCCCCAACACGGTACCTGCATTTGAATAGGGGCGACACAGTCCATCTGGATAGCAGTCGAACAAACACCTATATTGTTTAGCCACTGTTTACTATGGCTTGCTATGCTTGGCACTGCTGGTTTATACTACCAAATATCTGTTTTGTTCACATCAATTAGCCGTAACATGAGGAATTATGGGCAATTTGTTTGACTAAATTAGAGTTTTTTTGATGATTTCCTAATCATTTTTCATTTTGTAACCAAAAAAGATTGGACACTTAAAATATTTTTTTGTTTTATAGATCACATGCTTACCCTAAGTAATGGATTAGATTCTGTTCATGCATGTCTAGTATAAAACATGTAACTTGTGTTTATAGTGATCAAGTTATGTACTGCATTCTGCATAAGCCAACAGCCTTGGTTACAAGATTTCTCTTACTTACTGCAGCTATTTATTTTCTCGACAGATTTCCATCTAAATTCAAGCTCGAAAACTAGACAATTTATTAAATTAAATTTCACCTAAAGTACTCCTCCCTTCTGCTTCCTTATAAGTTCAGGGTGAGTGGATCTACTAAATAGTTAACTACTCTATCCAGATTGACTTGCAGTACTGTAGATTTGATCCCAGTTGGCTTAAAACAGTGCAGCGATGATGATGTTTTCAAAGGATCTGAATTATAGATTATAGTGTGTGAGTTTACCGCACAGTTGCATGTGAGTGCATAGTGCTGAAGTGAGAGCTGCTCAGTGGACTCAGGGAGTTTCCCTGACAAATGGGAGAGCCTAGAAGAATCGACGCATCCTGTAGCTGAAACTACAGGGAGCTCCAGAGCTGTATGCACTGCCTGGGAACACACACTGTGTATCGCTGCCTGATGTTATCCTGCACTGCTCCAGTCCGTGTCAGTCTGTAAGATTTAGTTTTTGCCGTCGCATAGTTGCCATAATATTACCAGAAATAATAATAATGTAATACAAAATATAATAAAATGTCAAATGTTATGTTGAATTTACATTTGATTTGGATAATTAAGAATAGTTGTATGCCATAATATAGTTTATGATTATTTTCTTAATCTTAAACAATATAAAACACAGCAAAAATATAAATCATAAATTCCTATGACTTAAGCCAGGTAATGTCATCCAATTGTATTTTTTATTTGACTTTAATGAACTCCAAAACCCAAAGATATTGATATCACTTTAGAAAAAGACGGGCATATTTTTGCATTTTTAGCCTAAAATAAAATAATATTTTGTAGAATATATGATGGTTTCAATTTAATCAACAAATTGTTCCAGATAATAGCATGATATTGTATTGTACAGTAGCTACACACAGGCTACACATTCTACATTCAGCATAAACACTTAATAAACCAAACCATTGCAACATGCTTTCCACCATACGGGATTTATTGTGAAGCTGAGGTTCATTGTGAAAATAAACAATAAACATTTGTTTATATTACCCACATTATATTTATGTTCTTCCCAACCAGTTCTGGTGTGTTGCACTCCATCTTCTGAATGTTATCCCCAGCAGCGTCAATATAAACATTGAGGCATTCCATCAAAAATATTGGGCTATTTGTCCTTGTGCAGGTCCAATAGTATCCTAAGTATCTCACCAAATGCCTCAGTTTCTAAATCAAACATGTTTTGTTTATCTGTTTGTTTTCCTCTATCTTGCAATGTATATTTTATCAGCGCCAAGACCTCCTGAGAGCTTAGACAATTACACCGCACCACTGCAGGCAGTATTATGTGTGTCAGCATGGAGAAACACAGACCCATGACTGATGACAAAGAACTAGCACTCCCAGTAGCTATCGGAACAGAAGGTTAGTCAGACATTTTGGACCTGGTATAGTTACTCAAAATATACCACAAATATAAATAAGCATTGGCTCATGTCGTGAGAATAGGCTGGTTATCACTGGTTTGTGACTAAACAGTAAGCTGGAGATGCGTTATCAATTTGTTTCCTCATCTAATTACCATCATTATCATAGTTGTAATTAGATGTTTGAGGATTTATGTTGCAGACACGGCCCTGTGGGAACGTTCTGCAGTGGAGGCAGGGTGACTACAGTCAAATGGACCGACAGACCTTTCACATGTCCTGATGTAAACAGAGTTTTGTAGCTGTCCAAAGATTGATGTCGGAACCGCTATTTATTTTTTTAAATATCCATTAATCTGCAAATTAAAATGTTATAACTTTGGTCTGTAAAACATCAGAACATTTTGATAGATCAAATAGCTTTTTTTGTTTGAGCAACAGTCAACAAATATTACATTGACTATGATGTACTGTAAGACTGAGAAAAAACATCCAATTCTCCCATTTAAGAAGTTGAATCAAAGAAAGTTTCATTAATTCTACTTACAAAAGCACTTACATTTCTTAGTAGTAGTGTTGTCACGATACCAACATTTTGGTTTCGATACCGATACCAAGTCAAGAATTGCGATTCTTTTTCGATATTTTTCTTAAAAAAAGGGAAACAGTCTTAAATGTAATTATTGTGCTTTATTTCTCACCAGAACCATAACCATAACACACACTTTTAAAAAATGAGAACAATAAATAAAATAAATGACAAGAATTCGTATTAAATAAAATTAATACATGTCTCACAGACAGGCCTCGTGGTGTCCGTAGGCTTGCCCTCACTGTCAGAGATATAGCTAAAATACATCAAAATGTCGCTTCTGGCGTCTTTTTTGTCAACAAGCCGAGGCGCAGCGGCAGTTGCACTCCCACTTGCAGCCATGCTTCTCGTTTTCTCACATGCTCTGGCAGCTAGCACGTGCACGAGAGAGGGGAGGCACTTGAGCGTGCTTGAGAGGGGAGGGACTGCAGGCACAGCTGCAGTGCAGGGATTGGAAGCAGAGCGCTGAACACACACGGCTCTTATTAAAACAGCGCTTTCTCACCGGAGTACTTTCCCCCGTCATTCTTAAAGTACCGATACTAATGAAACGGAGGAATCGTAACGTTTTTAACGGCAGGGTATCGCAGTACCTTTCAAGTATCGGTACATCGTGCAACACTACTTAGTAGTGGCCAATGTATTTGCTGTTAAACAACAACTCTACTCTAAGTAAGTCATTGGTCAATATAGGTTTGAGATGACACTAATAAGTATTGCTTGATTTGTTAAACTTATAACTACAATATCTCAGGTATTATCATAGTTTGGAAGATCTGCACCCATCTCATAGCAAACACAAAGTAAGGTTTATCTACTAATGCACATGTAATGAGGAGAATCTCTAACCCCATGCTTCAAAGAATAGCTCAGGGCGTCTCGATTGAGCTTCTGTGGGTAATAACAATTGATGGCGGATAGTTCTCTCCAAGGAGAAAGTGAAACCTACTAGACTACGAGTTGTTTGATGAATGGCAGCGTGGCTCGTGTCTGCCGGTGTAAACAACAGCACTGTGTGAGAATAAGGAAGGCGTAGATGCGATGATTGTGACTTCCTGACCTTTTTGTTTTTCAGATGAACAGCAAGCAGTGAGGAAGTGTCAGAGGATGCTCTTGATCTGAGGGAGATCTGCAGAGCCAACTGGTGCCCATCATGTCTCACCTCCAGCACTACCAGCGAGGCAACCAGGGCCGCACCATGAGCTCTGAGGACCGGAGCTTCACGCCGGTCCACAAAACCGCCACGCCGGTCTACAAGAGCGCCTCCTCCTCTTCTTCTTCCCAGCGCGACAGCCGGCAGGTAATTCCCAGGCTTCATCAGGAATCCATATGGATATAGTTTCTCAAGATAGAAGCACTTTTAAATGAATGTAACTTGAGCCGAGGAGTGAAAGTTATTTTGGCTGTTGCAGTGTTATGTCAGTGGAGTCCTCTTGACAGGCCGTTTATGGAACAGAAAAACAGACGGGTGGAAGGGAACTGCCAGGAAGTGGGATTGTTAGTGGGTGAAACAAAAACAATCCAAACCATTATGTGATGTGATGACTCATTCTTCATAAAATCAGCTGCCCCAAAGTTTCTCTACCAATGTTTTATGTGCACAGTTAGTGTGTTCTTGTAGGGATGTCCTACACTTACTTTGTGGCCTTTCTTGCACATTGTGTGCTAAAATTGTGATGTCTCTTCTACATGGTGAGAATGTATGACCTCTCTGCTCAAACTGTACAGACCAACTCACACTATGGACAATTCCAGTAAAATATATTCGAAAATATGTCGTTCTGCTGTAAATGGACAAATATTTACAGATGGCAAGAAAATGCAGATAATATCTAGTGCCAGTTCTGAAAGTGAAGTTTTATTTTCATCACAGCACAGTCTCAATCAAGACTACATTTGCCACAGCAATATGATCCAAAATTGAATGCAAGAGATGCCCCCTCCCCCACAAATATATGTATAAGAAAACGATTAAAATGTGGTTTAATCTGTCCATGTTTAAAGTAATATTAGTACTCAATTGATATATTAAATATGTCAAATTATTTCTTTATTTTCCCTCTGCAAATTAATTCAGCATACAGAACAATCTCCTCCTGACATTGACTAAATAATAGTTTATTAATATAATTGACTATCATCCCGACATTATCTACTGATAAAATGACCAATCAGCTCAAAAAGAGCAGCCCTAATTCCCTGGTTAGTAAGTATAAACCTTTCAAAGGTATAGTAAACAATACACTCTCATTTCACAGTTAACAGGACAAGTGTTTATACGTAGCCCCTGCAGTGAGCCATGTGAAGCCCCCCACCCCTCTTACCTCACTGAGCTGCTGCTGCTGTGTCACTGGCCGAGCTGAAACCGGACACCGTAACTGGACACCGTAACTGGACACCGTAACTGGACACCGTAACTGGAATCTCTGACATCACAGCTTTTCCGTCGGCACTGGGTGATGAATATTTCATGACGGACAGGCGACGGCTCGGTGCTGCACTGTGGCACGCTCTGGTATGCGGGGTGGGAGCCCAGCTTGCGTCTGCGGGAGCTGGCGTTCTCAGGAGAAAAAGGGAGTTGGTTTTAAGAAATGGGGCCTGTTTGAAGCACACGGTAGCCTTTTGCTTGATGAGGCCGACTAGTGCTGCGTACCTGTACTCACATTCAGGTTCAGGTCCGGACTCAAGTCCAGAGGTTCAGGTTCAGGTCCGGACTTATAAGTCCGGACCTGAACCCATGGCTTGTGTCAAGTTGTGTGAGTAACTAAAGTGAACTTATTGTGAGCTAATTATCAATTGAAAATTAACTCATAATCAACTCAAATTCAAACTCATCAGGTTTATTGTGCTCCCTTCCAACTTGTGTCTATCTACATTTCTCTACAAAGTACAAATGTGCCACTTAGTCTACAAATGACTTATGACAGCAACTACAGTGAACTACTACAAAGTTCAAACATGTATTTCATTTACCAAACTAAAGTAACCAAACAGTCCCTGAGCTGACTGAGCCTAAATCCCTAAAACGTTGCTGAAAGGTAGAGTGTAGAGTAGACTATACACATTACACTGTTACACACCTACTATACAGTAGGCTACACTGTAGTGACTGTACAGTCAGAGTGTACTGTACTGTACTGTAACCATGTATTTTCTACAATCTACATGTGTACATTATACAGTACATACTACATACATAGTGATGTACATACATACTGTTAGAAATTAAAATCAATGTTGATATGGCGTAATTTTGAATTAAATACACTAATTTAAATCAGTTATATTCTGAAAAAACCGGAAGTTCACACTATTAACTTAATACTTTTATTCTGAAAATTCTTCATTTCCGGTTAGCATTAGCATGTGGCGAAATTCTACATCTTCAAACCGTGAATCGAAGGTGAAATGACATGTGATGTTGTACACTGAGCACACTGGGATTAGCACTAATTTATTGACGCTGAATAACGTTTATCAGGGAATGTTTAAATAACCACAGACACCAGAATATACGTAAGTGCTAGTTTTTTTGCGAGTCCAAGTACCGGTTCCCGACGTTCCGGTTTTAACCGGACTTGTACCGAAACTTTTTACAAGTCCAGTACCGGTACGCAGCACTAAGGCCGACAGTTAACCCTTCTGTCCATTGTTGCTTTATTCCATATCTCTACCTGCATTGGATAACAAAGCCTTCATGGGTGAAAGGGTTCAGCATTTCATTTCCCAGACGCTCCGTAATCCTGAATGCTAAATCTGAGAGCAGGGTTATCTGCTGGCACTTCCTATTCTCTTTTGATGTGTTTAATGAAGTCAGGGACTGTCCAATGAGGCAGACAATGAGATAGCAGAGGAGTATTTGTCAAGTAGTATCACATATTTTTTGCACACCTGCTTGATCAAGACCTCAAGATGCTTGCCAGTGTATTGTAGATATCAGCGGCATATTATGAATATCATTGGGAATTAGTTCTTGATTGTTGCAGCTGTGTTGTTTTATGATGTAACAGCGTTTGCTAAGTGATGCTGTGGTGATGGAGCTGTGGGAAATGCAGGTGTATCCTTCAAAATCATAGAGTTACAAATAGGGATGCACGATATTGGTTTTTTGAAACCGATACCGATAACTTCCTGCTTCTCAAGACCGATACCGATAACCGATAATAAAAAAAGATTTACGCCACTAATTATTTTAACGCGATTAACGCATGTGTATTTTTTTTCCTTGGCCGCCCCGTAGTTTCAGAGCGCATCGAGTTTAAAATACCATCTACAAGCTGATGCTGACAGCCCCGCTCCTGCCGCCCGCTTGTGGCAGACCACACTTCCACGCTCACCGGCAGGCACCGACTGGCTATTGGGAGGACCGGGAGGGTGTGTGTATGTGTGGCCCGAGCGAGCGAGAGAGAGACCTTACGTGCATTGTTGTTGTTGTTAGCATCTGGTGCTAGCTAGCTGCGCTAACGGATATAAGGAGCTGTTTAAATGAAAACAGAGGAGCGACATTTTGCCACAACTGCGCCGAGCACTTGACTTTATGCAGGTAGCAGACAGTGGGACAATGTACGAACAGTCAGCACACTCAGCACGGATAGTGCACAACATGATTGCAGCGTCCAGGCAGCTCCGGTTCGAGTATATGCCTTGAGTTGCACATAGCTCCAACGTGCGCACACACACACACACACACACACACACACACACACACACACACACACACACGCACGCACGCACGCACTTTGTATTGTATTATTGTCTTCGTACGCTTTTAACACACCATCGTAGCGATGGCGATGTTTCAGATGACTGATCAGGTTCGAAGTATTAGGGAGCGCTGGATTTGTGAAGAACTCCCCTCTTCCTAAACCACTAATACCACAGTACTGGCAAAACGGGAGGAGCCGAGTGAAAAACAAGCGCCCCTCATCCCAATCCACCCACACCGCAGTATTTTTTTCTTTTTTTTACCCAAAAAATATATTGTATATTATCGGGGCTATTAATACTGGTATCGGGTTTATCGGGATGACGTCATAATTTCTAATATCGGACTGATAATTATCGGCCCGATAATTATCGTGCATCCCTAGTTACAAATACTCATTTGTTTGAATCTGCTGTCTCAGGGTTTCAGCTCACATAGTCTATTATTATAGCTTTCGATTGAATCACACTGACTTCCTTAGCAAGCAGAATTGTCCCCTTTTTCATTGCTCAAATTTCCATTTTTCACATCCATGTTGCCCTTTAAGTTCATTCTTGACCTTAGCAGTCTTACAAAAAGGTCAATTTAGTAGCTGTTCTAAAGCTTTCAATCATATTACATAATTTCGGTGACGACAACTGAAGCTCTATAAAAGCCACTAAATTCACAATGTGGTGAGACTGAACCACTGTTCCCAAGATAAAGAATTAAGTACAAGCGACAAAAGTCATGTGAAAAAATTGCTGACTCATTTCAAGGATGTCTCCCAGTTGTGTATCTCTAATGCCTTTCTTTGTGTTTTACCTTAATAGTAGGGTTTTCTTGAATTTCTGTCATTTTAAGTGTGCTCTGTGCAGGGAGTTTTGAAAGATATTTTGTCCATGTACTTGTGCAGTATATCTTCCCCGGGAACATCCGGAGGAAGCACAGTAGACGCTGAGAAAAGACCTTAGCTAGCTTGGCTGGGTATCAGTTTCTGAGGAAAAATGTGAGCTGGGCATTTTGTTCGGGGAAAGCCTTGATAAGATCCAGCCCACAATTTCTAATCAATACATGTCACTTTCCCCTTTGCTGACGACTAAAGTTCACTCCAGAGACCCTCATGAGAGCAATTAGAGGCACCACCTGCAGTTAGCACGCACGCAAACACACACACACACACACACACACACACACACACACACACACACACACACACACACACACACACACACACACACACACACACACACACACACACACACACACACACACACACACACACACACACACACACACACACACACACAGTTTACAGTTCTTGGACATAACACATTGATTCAGGATGCCATTACCTGTTAGGATGAGATCTTCTCGGCTTGGAGACAGTTGAAGGGAGAATTGTGGCTAATATTTAAGAAAGGTCCCTTTTCATTTTACAAAGGTTATCTGTTGCTCTACGGTCAGATAGTTGCTGTTTTCATGGTAATGACGACACAATGGTGTTATTGTAGATGAGCAAATGATGGATGGACTTGTATTGACAACTGCATAAATCAGTGTCCTCCCTCCTGTAGAGACATCCTCCTTTATTTATTCTATGACCAGGTTATCATTATGCCTGAAGGGCTGGTTTGACATGTATGCTAATATCATTTTCCTCAGCAACACCACACAGAGATGATAGATATAAACTAAAATATGTATTATACATTTTTTTAATAGCATGAATATTTGATTACATAAACAATCTTAACCTATTTTCTATATTGATTCAAATAAGGAGATGGTGGCTTATCGTCAGATCTGATGCAGTGTTTCCACCAGACCAGGGCTGAGAGGGCGTCCCCCCCTCTCGGGGGGAAGGGGGGTTGTTTGACGTCACGTTGTGTCATGTGACATGAATTTTGAATTGAGCCGTCCCTTATAGATACTATCTCTTTACGTATTAGTGATGGGAATTCCGGCTCTTTTTAGTGAGCCAGATCATTTGGTTCGGCTCACTAAGAAGAGCCGGCTCCTAAACGGCTCTACATTTTACCACAGTTTACCACGGAGCCTCAGGCCCAATCCCAAACCGCCCCCTACAGTACACCCTACCCCTACACACTAGCCCTCCGTTTGCGCGTTCGCGCGGAGGGTCCGCCACATTAAGTGCTGTTCCAAACCAACGAGTGTGGAGCGGTGTGGAGGGGGAGTGGCAGGGCCGGCCCTGACCAATTTGCTGCCTAGGCAAGATTTTAGCTGGCGCCCCCCCAACCCCCCTTATTTTAAATGTACACAAATAAAAAATTAAAACCTATAATTGCACACAAAAAACATTATTTCCAAAAAAGAACAATTTCACATAAACCTCTGTTTTTTACAGTAATTTACATTAATTACAGAGGGAGCTCTCCTAATCAAGTGAAGAGAGGGCTGTTATCTACTTCCACATTAAAAATTGCTCTTGACCCGCCCCCTCGCAGCGGGGTTGGGGCAGTTCAATTTACCTGATTTGGGGGGGTCGGGGGGGGTTTTGCACCACAGTTTATGGGCGCTGTATGCAATATAGGCGTAGTTCTGTTAAGATAAGAAAATAGGATTTACTTTGTTGATCCAAAATTGGGAAATTGTTAATTTTTTAAAAATATGTATATTTTTTTATTTAAATAAAAATGTTCGCTGTCCCCCATAGGTTCATGTGCCCTTAGCATTCGCCTATACTGCCTATGCCAAGGGCCGGCCCTGGCCACTGGGCTTACAACTAAAGGCCCTGACACACCAACCCGATTTTGGGAGTCAGAGGCCGTCAGAGGCTGTCGGGCATTCGCGGCGCCGTAGTCAGGTTGGTGTGTCCCGCACCGTCGACCGTGACACGCCTTATTTGGACTGCCAGACCCGATGCATGGCCGATTCAACATGTTGAATCGGCCATGCATCGGGTCTGGCAGTCGGACCAAATAATCACTCTGATTGGCTGTTCAGCTAGCAAATCAGTGCATGAGAAGCGAAGCGGAAGTGAGGGACGTAAACAAACGATTTAAGAAGGCACACACAGACTGCTATTCATTTTCATCTCATCATGGCGATCTGGAATGATGCAAACGAAGACCTGCTCATCACCTTGATCCAGGAGAGGCCAGCTCTGTATGATATTACGGAGAAAAGATACTCTTCTTCTTCTCTGTCTTCCGGTTGTTGCCTCTTTTGAATGACGAATACACACTACCGCCGCCTGCTGGTAAGGAGAGTTATTGCCACTCATGCACTGAAGTCGGTGCGGTGTGTTCCCGTGCGACACATGGCCAAAACGCAGGAGAACACGGCCAGGCAACAGCCGACTTCAGCGTCGGCTAGTCCTCTGGTGACTGCTTGGTGT
Organism: Pseudochaenichthys georgianus; assembly: GCF_902827115.2. Lineage (NCBI taxonomy): Eukaryota > Metazoa > Chordata > Actinopteri > Perciformes > Channichthyidae > Pseudochaenichthys > Pseudochaenichthys georgianus. Next base: position 28,265,038 of record NC_047523.1, on the reverse strand, counting down.
GTCAGGGCCTTTAGACACAGCCACGCAAAAACTGTGGCATGTGTACAACTCCTTATGCGTACTGCAATTGTCAGCACTATACCCCTGTCAGACGAGACATATACCACGTCGTTAGGCTCGTGTTGTGTTCAAGGACCCTGAAAAACAGGCACTCGCTTAATTATTTTGCGGTCTAGATTTCTTTATTATTATTTTTTCTTGTGTTTATAAATTACTTCGAGGGCCGTATAAAATGGTCTCGCCGGAGGTTCCCCACCCCTGCTTTAAAGAGTCCTCTCCTGCTGATGTTCAGGTGTATATCAGTATGTAGTGTCTCTACTTTAAAGAGTCCTCTCCTGCTGATGTTCAGGTGTATATCAGTATGTAGTGTCTCTACTTTAAAGAGTCCTCTCCTGCTGATGTTCAGGTGTATATCAGTATTTATTGTCTCTACTTTAAAGAGTCCTCTCCTGCTGATGTTCAGGTGTATATCAGTATGTAGTGTCTCTACTTTAAAGAGTCCTCTCCTGCTGATGTTCAGGTGTATATCAGTATGTAGTGTCTCTACTTTAAAGAGTCCTCTCCTGCTGATGTTCAGGTGTATATCAGTATTTATTGTCTCTACTTTAAAGAGTCCTCTCCTGCTGATGTTCAGGTGTATATCAGTATGTAGTGTCTCTACTTTAAAGAGTCCTCTCCTGCTGATGTTCAGGTGTATATCAGTATGTAGTGTCTCTACTTTAAAGAGTCCTCTCCTGCTGATGTTCAGGTGTATATCAGTATTTATTGTCTCTACTTTAAAGAGTCCTCTCCTGCTGATGTTCAGGTGTATATCAGTATGTAGTGTCTCTACTTTAAAGAGTCCTCTCCTGCTGATGTTCAGGTGTATATCAGTATGTAGTGTCTCTACTTTAAAGAGTCCTCTCCTGCTGATGTGCAGGTGTATATCAGTATGTAGTGTCTCTACTTTAAAGAGTCCTCTCCTGCTGATGTTCAGGTGTATATCAGTAAGGGGTGTTGAAAATAATCGTTTCTACGATGCATTGCGATGCGACGTGGACGATTCGGTATCGATGCAGTGATGGAAGATAATCGATTATAGCGTAGTAACGTTGCTTCCTGATCCGGCCGCGGCTTTACTATAACGTTTTTTTTCTGTCACTTTAATATCAAATCGGTCGGTGACGCAGAGATCAGGGAACATACGTGACAGCGGCACAGCGGAGCAGTCTGCTTTATCCACCAACACAAGAACACCAGTCCAGAACCAACAGCAGAAGGACCTGCTCTGAATCACTCCGTGTTGCTACGGCTCAGAGACACAGGGATTTATGTTTTTCAAAAATAATCGCGATACAATCATGTCAGGTTTTTGGTGGATTTAATGAAGTCTTGGATTGCAGAGTATGAATGTCCTCTTGCTATTTTCAGACGATATATACTTGTGTAAAGTTTGTGAAGGCAGGAGGAAAAAAGCTTCCGTGATCACCATCTCCTCTCCGTTCCTCCAAACCCCGCCCCCTCCCTGCAAATAATGAGTGACAGGCTGATAGTGACCCGATAGAAACTTTATTATTCACTTAATCACTGACATATAATAAAGCTAACTTAATCTCATACAATCATGGGATTTATGTAACAGTAAGACAGAGAATGTAAGTGTGCACCCACATGCAGTATTTTAGTTGTTATATGCTGTTGTAAATACTCCTGTTGTCTGCTGTGTTCAGACTCAAGTCCTGTGTGTGATGCCACATTCAGGACCTTCAGTGTCCTTTTTTTTAACAGCACTGTTGCTAGAAGCTGCAGCTAGACTGCAGAAGTATTATTTTTTTAGTTTTTGAGGATGGAACAATTTCACACACAGATATAGGGAGGCTAGACCTATACAATTCATTTATTTTGGTTTATAAATTAATGTCAAGACATTTATGTTATTGATTTCTGAAGCACTTTCTAAATAATAAAAAGAGAGTTCATATGTATTTACTGCATGTATGCATTGATGAAAAATAAGCCATGTGCAGTAATATAGAAAATTGAGGATGCAACGCATTGGTATGAATCGTGATGCATCGGGATATCGAATTGAATCGAATCGTTGACAGGATAATCGTAATCGAATCGAATCGTGAGACCAGTGAAGATGCACAGCCCTAATATCAGTATGTAGTGTCTCTACTTTAAAGGGGACCTATCATGCAAAATGCACCTTTGTACGTCTTTTATACATGACTATGTGTCCCCGGTGTGTCAGGGAACCCACCAAGTGTCAGAAAACACAACCCTCTCTCTTTTCCTCCATACCCAAAATCTCTAAAAACGGGGCTTCAATGGATCTGATACAGACTGATACAGATTTGAAATATCTCTGACGTCAGTGATGAGGAGCTCCGCCTATATGGCCAACTCTCCACCAATCAGGGGAATGAGAGGTTGCCGGGGCATGGTAACAGCATGGTAACATGACACTCGTAACTCGGCCCCCTCCTTTGCAGGGGGGCGTGGTCAGCTGCAGCAAATGCAAAGACAGGGGTGGAGGAGAGCAAAATAGAGCGAAATGAGGCATGATCTGTTTGGTATTTTGAAAAAGAAAACGTATAAATATACTTTATATAGGTATGGCCCTACAATATATTATTCAAATATTTTTCCTGCCAAAGACCTGGCATTTAATAAAGCTAGTTTAAGTTTGTTAAATACACTATCAGTAAGATTTTTTGTGACAAGCTGTGGCTGACATGGAATCACTGCTAAATTTGATAAACTCACACAAACGTTTGAGCACTTCCTGTTTCTAAGCTGATTCACCGTTCTTAATCTATTACCTATCAACACCGATATCGGCAAAGCTACAGGCAGGCAGGGCCCCGGCATGTCCTGGAAAGAGTTGAGAGTGCCATACGCCCTTGAGCCTGGACCCAGCACATATCAGTAAGAGTTTGTTGCGTTTTGTACACACACATCCTTATCAGGCTTCGGAGACTGCAGATGCTTTCTTGAAGGGAGGGGAGGTGGTTGACGTAGGCACGGTGATGGAGACGGGGGAGATGATGCGCGTCTCTGCTTCGTAAAGGACATGCTGCCAACCCTGCGTATCGCCTTAGTTTGGTCTTCGAACTCTAGGAAGGAATTGGTGCCAACCCTCTGTATCTCCTTCGTGTGTTCAGCGATCTCCAGGAGGGTGGGCGAGGGTGAAAGGGTGAACGGAGAGTGGGGTGAAGGAAGAGTATCCTCAGAGGTGATAGGGGGGGTGAAGGGCGGTGGAGACTCCTCCATTTGTCTCCCATAATCAAGACATTCCTCAGTGATAGATCTTCAAGGTCTTCTGAGCGATGTGTTGTGTCTCTCTCTTGTTTTGATTCCTCTTGTTGCTTGTCCTTGGCAGAGGGAACAGATTGATGATGTAGGCAGTTGAATATGTTAGAGATAAACAATTTCACTCCATTTGCCTTAAAAATATGTCTGCGGTCCCAGAAAAAGTTAAAGTTGTCAATAAAATTGACAGTACAGACAGTTGAAAGCCAGGTGTTCAGTGCAAACAATCTGCTGAATCTCTCCACTCCTCTTCTGACTGGCGGTAGAGGGCCACTGATGAACACCTCTGCATTTAAAGAGCTGACAGTTTCCAACACACATTTAAAGTCTTTTTTCAGCACTTCTGACTCTTGTTTCACAACATCATTTGTTCCAATATGCAGTACCACATTCTTCACAGTCGGATGTTTAGCCCCAATATACAGGATCTTCTCAGCCAAGTCAGAGACCATATCCTTGGGAAAACAGAGTACTTTGGTGTTGTTCTTACTACACAGACTTTTTACATCTCTTACAGCAGAGTCACCCACAATCAGAGTTTCAGGCCCAGTCGTTAGCTTTCCCTCTAGCCTTTTACTTTTGGAGTAGCTATTGGTCCTTACCCTGAAGAGGACAGGTTAACAAACGCTTGCCACTGTATTTACTCCCTCCATCTGACAGGAGGGAGCCTCATTCAGCTGTGAGTGTGGCTACAGACGGAGTTCACTCCGTCACGGAGGGGTGGGGTCGAGGGAGTGGTTTGGGATTGGGCCTCAGTTTCGCCACTGCAAGGCTCCGGTGCTCGCAGTTCACGCGCGTGCTCCACTAGCACCCCCCGCCAAGGCTCGCCGGCAGTACACTTTCCGTCACAAGAACACTCTTTGCTGGCGGCGAAAATAATCCCACCAGACTCCTTTGCGTTTGCCCCTCCAACAGAGGGATGTCCTTGTCCTTTTTCCTTTTCTAAATATCAAGCGATAAAAACTCTCGATGTTCTCTCAAATTATTATTATTTTTTGGACGCCCTCGGCTCGGGTTCAGGGCGTTCCGAGCTGAATAAGGGCGTCAAATGACGGCAAGACGGCCCCCTGGCGGAAACGCTGGTCTGATATATGGTCACAAATAATTCCCAGATTGTGCATTTTGTACAGGACCAAAAATGATCTGTTTTAGAGAAATATCTTTTAAATTGTAATATGAGTTATTCTAGACAATATGTGAAAATACAGATGTATCATTGTCTTCATATACTGCAAATATTGCATTGAATGGCCTTTTTTATTCCCTTTTCTTGTTATCTTTGATTATGTTTGGCATAAACACATTCAACCCAAGGTCCAAATGCTAGTATGAGGACCTTGAATGGAGATTTATTTTCCATATACTACTGTGTCCAATGTTATACATGGTGTTTGAGCACATCACTGACTTCATCCAGAGTTCCCCTCCTCATCCTCAGTTATCCAACATGTTTTCAGCCTCAGTATCTCTCACATAGAGCATAAAACTGTGCTTATACGCAGTCTGTCTCTCAGGGTGTTAACTTCTCATCCACAGAGCAACCAACCCTCCTACTCTAAGCTTTACTGCTGTGCCAGACCAACACTGCAGTGAAATCCATCCTCACAAATACTCCTCTGTGGCTGCTGATATCATTGTCCTGTGATTGTGAAAGACAAGGTGTGAACCTGTAACGGTTATTCTATCAGGGAATACAGTGTATTCTTACACACTATATCATCTCACAAGTACAACAAGAGACCACATACTGTAAATTGCAGTTTGAATTATTTATTATTTGGTTGGGAGCAAAGTTACATAGGGATGCGTCTGCTTTTAACTTCAATAATACACACAGTGAAAAGACTTAAAGGTCACCAATAGAGTGGCGAAGGCCCTCCCTTTCCGGTGGACCTTGGAAAAATCATGTATTGAAGTCAATGGAGAGAGAAAGATTATCTTTTGATCCTGTTTGAATTGTGCAACGAATTACACATATGATGTTTGTCAATTTAAAAGATAATTTTGCAAGTCAAAAAAATAAAAATGTGTCGTAAAACTGTGAAGCAACTAATTTTTTTGTGTGAAGCGCTCAATGAACTACAACTCCGGTCTTGCATACGTCACCAACACCAAGATGGCCGTCACGTTAGCACATTTCACCTCTTTCTTTCAGAATGAAGTGAAAAGTATTACAATGGGTGAAAATCACTACAAGTCTGGCCATGTTGAGAACTGTACATACACAAAAGAGGAGTTAGTCGGTTCCGTAAGAGCCAGCATGCGGGACCGGCTTTACAAGGTTTTGGTGAGTAACACAAGTGTAATGTGTAACGTTAATGTACGCGACTCTGGGATTTGTAGTCTTTCTAGTTGCGTATTTTTCATAGTTGTATATTTCAACAGTTTTAAGACAAACTGTGACTTTTTTGACATGGAAATGATTTTTTAAGATTGACAAACATCATATGTGTAATTCATGGCACAATTCAAATGGGATCGAAAGATAAGTTTTCTCTCTCCATTGACTTCAATACATAATTTTTCAGAAATAAGGTCCCATGGGGCGGAAGTAGATGGGCGTGACTTCGCCACTCTATTATGCAAAATCCACTTTTTCATGTCTTTTATACATAAACATGTGTCCCCTCTGTGTAAAGAGATTCGGAAAGTTTCAGGAAAAAGATTCACTCACTTTTTGTCCTGATCCATTTATATAAAAACCTGTCTGAAAATGAGCTGATCAGAATTTGTACACTTTATGATGTCATAATTGATTGTTTGGCTTGTGTAACCATTAGCCAATCACCAACCAAGGTAACCCCCCCACCTTATCACCTGAATCTCCTCCTAGAGCACCATTGTGTTCTTTTTAACCAAATATCTCTCAGAGGGGCGTGGGGAGGGGCTCCTTGTTTTCATCTAAAGTAACAGACAGAGAATCAGCACTTTTGAAACAGGGCTGAAACAGAGGGGATTATGGGATGCTGCAATGATCTGTTTGGTATTTGGAGCCAAACACTTCAGAGACATGTTTGTAGGGTTGGGAACCGCAACTCGGTGCCAGATGAGAACGGATAAGAAAATGCTGGGTACCGGGTACCCATACAAAATACACAATTTTTGTTCTGCTTAACGGTTCCTAAACGTGGTAGACCCTGTATTCCACCGGGTCCGTCTGCGGCGACCCGGTGGAATACAGGGGCGGACTGGCCATCTGTGTGTTCTAGGGATGGGTACCGAGCCCCGGTATTAAACGGGCCCCGGGGCTGAATTATTAAAGACCATGGTACCGTTAAGCTCCGACGTTTGCGGTCTTTTTATCGGTACTGGAGAATCACAGAACGGCCGTCCTTAATTTTTTTAAACGGCATCATGTAAGTTGCGCTGACAGGCGGCAGAGGTCCACAGTTTCCCTGCAGCGAGGCTCCCCCCGCCCTCCCGTAGACAGTTCACGAGCTCAGTCACTTCATAACACCAAAGATGGATCGCAGTAAACGCTCTAAAGTGAGGCTCCATTACACTAAAAATGAAAAAGACAAGGCACAGCTATTAACTTGCCACAGGCATTACACTATGCCTTTTTCTTTTGAGCATAGCTCAGTTAAAATAAAGCACAGCTATTGTGTAATATATTTGTATTGCATGTATTTTTTTTATTTGTAAAAATGTCAGTTAAAGCTTAAAACAGGGGTGGGGAACCTCCATCCCCCGGGCCGTATAAGGCCCGCGAGACCATTTGGTACGGCCCTCGAGGTAATTTATAAACACAAGCAAAAAAGAAAAAAAATAGAGAAATCTAGACCGCAAAACAATTAAACAAGTGAGTGCCTGTTTTTCCTAGCCAAGGTCAGGGTCCTTGAACACAACACGAGCCGAACGTGTCATCACGTGGTATAGGTCTCGTCTGACAGGGGTGCAGTTCTGACTGAGAGCACCAGAACGTCACTCCGGCACTTCCAGAAATTGCAGTACCCATAAGGAGCCGTACACATGCTGCAGTTTCTGCGTGGCTGTGTCTTAGTTGAAAGCCCAGTGGCATCTGTTCATCATGTCATGTTATTAGCATCTGGTTAGCTAGCTATGCTAACAAATATAAGAAGCTTGTTCTACAACCAGTGAGGTAAAGGCACATCTTTATATGATCATTATAGTTATACAAAAATAAGAGAATAAAGTAAACAGGTATAACATACTATATGACAGTAAAAAAAAGTTGTTATTAATAAACAAGAATACAGTTTGAAAGGGGAGTGATTTGTAAAATATCCATAAAGAAAAATAAATCTGCTTCTGTTTCATCTGGGTGTTGAGAGATGTATCCATAGATCTCTTAATGTTGCTCTCAAAATGCACCAGATTGATGCTTTTAACTTCAACATTAAAAAAAAAAAATCAGAATCATGGTAAAATATCTGGATTAAGAGGTTGCTTTTTCTTTGCACAGCATGAAAGAAAGGCCAAATGAATCTGTGATTTTAGTATTTTTAAGCAGAGGTCAATAACTTGTATACGGCCCTCGGAGGATATTGTAAAAATTGAAATGGCCCTTGAGAGGAAAAAGGTTCCCCACCCCTGGCTTAAAAGAATAAAGATATTTTTGTTATCTAAACGTTTGACCTCTTTCTTTTATAATTTTGGACTCGAAACGGGGAATCGATAAGAACCGGAATCGATAAGCAGAATCGGAATCGATACATTTCAGATGATACCCATCCCTACATGTTTGTATATATCTGAGATCTATAATATATTGATGAAAAACAGTATAATAGGGGACCTTTAAGATGAGTGAGGGTCAACCTAAGCAATAAGAGAATATTAGGACCTACATCCCTTTAAACATTCATAGATTATACCTTTAGCTGCTATCCCTCACCCCACCCATCCACTATCCACCCTCATAGCCTATATACGTTTTATTTGATCAGGTAATCTCATTTAGGAGAGACTCTCTTCCAAGAGGGTCCTGATACAGCAGAGGGAAATAAAAGAAAGCAGCACCAGACAGAAATGCAAATACCTGCAAGGAAATAGCCAGACATAAACAAAGTGCATGCAGAAACAGACAATCACAGACGTCACTAAATAGATTTGAAGTGAATGGTTTAAAATGTAGAGACATTCAAGTTTTAAATCATTTGTAATTATTTATATTTTTAAATTGTAAAGTAATAATGGAGGGCAGTTTTTCCAAGATCTGCATTTGTTTATAATTGAACTAGAGTCAAACAGTCCTCCTGATATACTAAAGCAGACTGTCAGATTGAGAGAGTCAGCTTTATTTAACAAAAATATAGTTCATAATAATGGCTGCTTGTGGTTGCTTTTTAGAGAGCCATTGAAAGGTCATCAAGGGTTCTTCATAGAGTATGTACTTAATGTTTGTGTCGCGGTTAGTTGTTGCTGAAACTGAAGATGCTGTTTCAGCCTTATATAAAACTGTAGATGAGTGAGTCTCGTCTGAGTCTCGCCTGGGGAGGAAGCTAAGTACAGATGAAGTTACAATAGTTTTATACTTCTGTGATGTTGAAATCACAACTTAATTGTTTAGCTAACAAAGTTGCTTTTTTGCAATCAGGGCTACAACTAACGGTTGTTTTAAGCCATCAATACATCGACTGATTACTTTCTTGATTACTTAATACATCTTTTCCTCCATGACATGTCAGAAAACTGTGAGAAACAGTCTTTACACTTCTCCAGATTCCAATGTCTCTTGTTGTTTGACCAACAGTAAGAGACCTAAAGTAAACATCCCAACAAATCCTCACATTTAATAAACCTTTTTGTTAAAACTTAGTCACCAGAACATTAGTAGATTATCAAAATCGTTGCCTATATTCATTTTCTGCCAAATTGTTGCAGCTCTACTGACAACACTGTACATATCTTTAAAAAAACAATAGGTTTTTTTCATAAGATCATGGACAAACTTGTTATTTTGAGAAAAAAAGCGAGACATTTATTTTGCTCAAGTCAAGAAAAAAATATGGCGCTATCAACACCAATTATCCCGAGATAATTTTGTTTTAAACTTGGCATCCCGAGTTAACAAGATGAAAGACTAAACATGAATCTGTTTCATTATTGTATCACTCTGTTATTAGATCATTATCTTTTATTGCCTTCTGAGGACACTAACATAAACAAGTAAAACAGAATTAGACTGAAATAACTTGGTGATTATGTTGAGTTCATGAAGTGCAGCTCTTCACACAGTATACCAGCAGTCAGAAGCAGAATACATTGTTTCTCTGCATGTAGATCCATATCTTTCAGAGAGTCAGTTGTATAAAAGGACCTAGACTTCATCAGAAGTGGGCTGTACTGATATTTATAGTCCTGATTTAGCCTAAGGTGTCCCCAAGGAGTGTTTGTCCTTTCTCCTGCAAAGGGAGACCTTAACTGTAATGCTGTGATTCATTGCAGCATTAAAGAGTCCACTGTGCTACAGAGTCACTGCAGATGGCAGACACCACGAGACCCACACAGAAGGATTCAGTTGATGATTGGGACATATTATTTTGCTATTCTCGCCCGCCTGGGTAAAATGAATAACATAAAATTCTACAATATTTTAGCGAAAAATATGATATTGATATTGTAGGGTTGACAATTGGGACTTTCACAAAATATTTTCTTTGTAAGATGTGGATATAATGACTAAGTTGGTTGGGGCAGATCATAGAAAAGTCTGGAAAGTTCAAAAAGTAAATCTAAATGTTCTCAAGCAGCCTTCAAAACCATGAAAGTCACAAATGCCAATTGTGATATCACAATAACCAAAATGTTCTACAGTATCTAGCCTCATATCATGATATCTGTATAATATGGATAAATTGTTCAGCCCTAGTTCTGGAAACTACTGTAACTCTGATATGAGTCTTTTTAAAGACTTGGAAAAGAAGAGAGAAAGGCAAAAACAACAAGCTCATGGGGCTAACCTTTTGAAATGTTGACATAGAAAGGCAGACAGCCTCTTACGGAGTCTGACACAACATCCTTCATTAAAGGGGGAAACTCACCATTCAGATTTAAATCATTCTGCAGCGAGATCAATGAACGGAGTGGAGTGCAGGAAATCACTTTAGCTCAATTGAGTTCCTTTTTCAGGGTCAAATAACAAAAGCAAACCCTCCGACTGTAGCGGCAATTTCCATATAAACCGATAGTTGGCATATACTTTGTCATTTAACGGGAGCTTGACTGCTCTTCCTGAAGATTTTGTTGATTGATGTCTGTAATGGTTTGGCTCTTAAAGCAATGCCCGGGAAAGTGCATTGAATGGTAATAGTGGCGGCCATTCTTTATTTAGTGCAGTATTGATTTATCAATTTAGAGTCATTTGAAAGTCTGTTTGTAATGCCACCGGTAACACACAGGAAATGTGTTGAAATAAGGGTTTCTGTTAGATTGCTGCTTGTTATTGCCTCTTAGTGGGGGTGCTCGTCACGTGTTGCGCTGTTATGGTCTCAACACTGCAGCGTGGAAGCAGTAATCGCTTACATTATACAGTACAGTTGAGTCGTTCAACGGGTAATGACCTTTTTGCTTTGGTCATAATGAGTGCGGCGCTACCGTTTATGATATGATTGCTTTGAATGGTGATGTACATTTTGCAAATGCAGTTGAGCTCCTTCACCTCCTCAGTAGCACAGGGACACTCAGAGAGGGAGGGGCCATCCTTGCCAGAGAAACATGACCTCATTACCAAGCAGATATGTTCGCCCGGCCATTAGTTTAAGCAAGCTGTTGTCTCCTTTTGTTAAAGGTGACATGTCATGCTTTTCCGGTTATTGCCCGTCCCCTTGTGTGTTATGAAGGTTTTTATGCATGTAAACGGTCTGCAGAGTCAAAACCCTCAAAGTACACCATGTAGCGCCTAACTTCACTCCTTCCACCTTTGAATTCCATGCCGTCACAGTGACCCATCCTATACAACTGACCATTGTTGTTCTCTACCGTCCACCAGGAGCCTTGGGGGACTTCTTGGATGAATTAGATCATCTCCTCTCACACATCCCTGAAACTGGCCCTCCCGCTGTACTTCTCGGAGACTTCAACCTCCAGATGGGGAAGATAGACGAACTAACATCTCTGTTAACCGCCTTTGCTTTCTCACTATCTCCGTCTCCACCGACTCATAAAGCTGGCAATGTCCTTGATCTCATATTCTCAAGGCACTGCTCTACTTCTAACCTCTCTGTAAACCCGCTCCACACCTCCGATCACTTCTTCATTTAATTCTCTCTACCCCTTTCCAAACATAACAAACTAATCTCTTCGCATCCTGCACTTGTCCGCCGTAACCTCCGTTCCCTCTCCCCCTCTACCTTTGCCTCCTCGGTGCTCTCAGCCCTCCCTTCCTCTGACTCATTCCAACTCCTGCCTCCAAACTCTGCTGCAGAAACTCTCCTCTCTACTCTCTCATCCTCTCTGGACTCTCTCTGTCCTCTCACATCTCGGCAGGCTCGCCAGTCCCCTCCTGCTCCCTGGCTTAATGACGCACTGCGTGCTAATAGAACCGTCCTTAGGGCAGCAGAGTGGAAATGGTGGAAATCCAAACACCGTGACGACCTCCTAACCTATCAGGCTCTCCTCTCCTCTTTCTCTGCTTCGATCTCTCAGGCAAAAAGCACTTTCTTTCAAGATAAGATCCAATCTTCCTATTCCAATCCTAAAAAACTATTTTCCATCTTCTCCACCCTCTTGGACCCTCCCAAAGCCCCTTCCCCCTCCTCCCTTTTGTCAAGCGACTTTGTTAACCACTTTGAAAAAAAGGTTTACCACATTCGCTCTTCTTTTTCTGACTCACCCCTACTCACCGCCGGATCACCTGAGCCACCTTCAACCGGCACACTAACCTCCTTTTCCCCTCTCTCTCCAAGTGAGGTTCTTACCCTCATTACCTCTACCCGCCCTACCACCTGTCCTCTGGACCCTATCCCTTCAAACCTCCTTCAGACTATCGCTCCTGATATTCTACCGTTTATCACCCATTTCATCAACACTTCTCTAACTTCTGGTCACTTTCCAAACAGTCTCAAGGAGGCGAGAGTAAACCCTCTCCTGAAGAAACCCACTCTCAACCCGTCTGATGTTATAAACTACAGGCCTGTCTCTCTCCTCCCGTTCCTGTCTAAAACACTTGAACGCGCTGTCTTTAAACAACTCTCCTGTTATCTCCATCAGAACAACCTTCTGGATCCGCACCAGTCTGGTTTCAAGGCAGGTCACTCCACCGAAACTGCTCTCATTGCTGTCACTGAGGAACTGCACACTGCTAAAGCAGCCTCCCTCTCCTCTGTCCTCATCCTGTTGGACCTGTCTGCTGCATTCGACACGGTGAACCATCAGATCCTCCTTCACACTCTCCAAGAACTTGGAGTTTCAGGCTCTGCACTTTCCCTCCTCACCTCATACCTCAAAGACCGCACCTACAGGGTTACTTGGAGAGGGTCGGAGTCCGACCCTTGTCAATTAACTACAGGGGTCCCTCAGGGCTCTGTTCTTGGTCCTCTCCTCTTCTCCCTGTACACAAACTCGCTCGGATCTGTCATTAGCCCGCATGGTTTTTCATACCACTGCTACGCTGACGACACCCAATTAATTCTGTCCTTTCCCCGCTCAGAGACCCAGGTCGTCGCACGCATCTCTGCTTGTTTAGCTGACATCTCTCAGTGGATGTCTGCTCATCATCTCAAGCTCAACCTTGACAAAACTGAAGTGCTTTTCCTTCCGGGAAAATATTGTCCCTCTCTTGACCTAACTATCAACATCGGCCCCTCTGTTGTTTCCCCGACTCAGACTGCAAGGAATCTGGGTGTTATCCTAGATAACAACCTGTCATTTACTGCAAACATCGCTGCTACAACCCGCTGCTGCAGATACACGCTTTTCAACATCAGGAAGATACGCCCACAGCTGACCCAGAAATCGACGCAGGTTCTGGTCCAGGCTCTCGTCACCTCACGCCTAGACTACTGCAACTCCCTCCTGGCTGGTCTACCTGCATGTGCCATCCGACCTCTGCAGCTCATCCAGAATGCAGCGGCTCGTCTGGTCTTCAACCTTCCAACATTTTCCCACACCACGCCGCTCCTCCGCTCCCTCCACTGGCTTCCGGTAACTGCTAGAATCCACTTCAAGACACTGGTACTTGCATACCATGCTGCGAATGGATCTGGCCCTTCCTACATCCAGGACATGGTTAAACCGTACACCCCAGCACGTGCTCTACGCTCTGCATCAGCCAAACGGCTCGCTGCACCCTCGCTGCGAGGGGGACCCAAGTTCCCATCAGCAAAAACACGTGGGTTTGCTATCCTGGCTCCAAAATGGTGGAATGAGCTCCCCATTGAAATCAGGACCGCAGAAAGCTTACACACCTTCCGGCGCAGACTGAAAACTCATCTCTTTCGACTCCACTTCGAGCGATCGAATGACTAACAAAGAACTGCTAACAGAGCACTTATATACTAATAAAGAACTGGCTTATCTAAAGCCAGTTGAGTAGCACTTGAAACGATTGGCTCTTTGAAACCTGATGTTCTTATATGATTCTGTTTTCTTCAAGGTTGTGTCTTCCTGGTCGAATGTACTTATTGTAAGTCGCTTTGGATAAAAGCGTCAGCTAAATGCAATGTAATGTAATGTAATGTAGCGAGTAAAACTCTAAAACAGAAATATACCTCCCCAAAACGCCTCGTTGGAGATACGTCACTGTTCATTTGATTCTTCCGGGTACATCATCAGGTCATGTCGTCTCCGGAACGTAATGGACCAATCCGCGGAGCCGTTACGTTAAGCCCCCGCTGATTGGTCCAAATTGACCAATCCACGGACTTCCTCACACACTCAGTGCAGGCAGCTCTGCTGATCTCTCCTCCCTGGCTGCAGGCTGATAACAGACAGTTGGGATTGCGGCGAAATTCTCTCTGCAGACCCATTCTCACAGCGTTTATCAACCTTTTCTTACTCAATATCAAGCCACACTTATTGTTTTTACTTCGGCTGTGACTTTGTGTGCTCAGGGTGAGTTTGGCTGTGTTTCGCTGTGTATCGCTAAACAAGGAAATCACACCTCCACGGAGTTCAGCGTGATTCACAACGTCCCGACTGGTCCCGACCAATCGGAGCACACTGGGCTCACAGGGAGGGGGGGGGCAAGAGCTGCAACGAGCCGTTTAGTGGAGAGAGTGAATACTGCTGATACACATACTTTACAGAGATGCTGTGTGCGAAACCAATGTGAGTTTGGAAAATTGCACAATATAAATCTATTCTAGTAGACCTCAACAATGGAATTATGATCAGTGGAAATGGCCATGACATGTCCTGCGAGACAAGGTCGGGTGTCACCCAACGAGCTGTCTTGAAGATCGCAGCATCGCACCGAGCAGTGAAGAGCAGGGTTTCATCTGGTTTTCTGGAGATGCTTCTTTCGTGTTAACTTGTGTGTTTTGCCTCAGAGGCTGATTCAAGTCTAAAATTAAATATCTGACCTACTTCACCAATATTACATTATGATGCATTCCAGTTCATTAATATCCTACTTAATCTGATGGATAACTGCCAGAAAATGGAGGACTACATGTCATGTCATATCAATGTTGACGCTGTTCACAACAACACTTTCTGACGATTAGTTTATTTTATACTCTTGATTCTACATCAATACCACGGTTGCTTTCTGAAGTGTCACGTTGAACACAGCTATATCGAGTTACATGCCTTGCAATCATGCTTTGCGTAAAGCCACTGAAAAAAATCTGTTAGATTTAATATCAATCAAATAAGCAAAAATCAAAAGGAAAGTTTGAGGGGGAAGGAAATCAAAATTGTTATTTTTTAAGAGTTTACCACTCTATAATTGATTTAGTTTCCCTCTTTTGACTGTCCTGTAATATGTGTTCCATACGTTTTTGTCAAAACTGAACACAATACAAAACATATGATATTCAACTAAGACCATTCAAGAGAAGATTATTAGCAAATGAATACCAATGGAAAAAAGCGATTTCTAGCTGATTGACCATACAAACACGTATTTATAGCAAATTAATATAATACAATATTATTTGTTATCGAAGATTGAAAAAACGAAATTGATAGTGAATGGATAACATAAAATAACCAATAAGCTTGACAAGCAATAAGTTGAATAATTGATAATGATGGGGCAGCCCTGTTAAAAAAGGAAGTGGAAGAAAAGGGTACAGTAACAGTAAGCCTGACAATTAATAAAATATCAAACTTTTACACAAAATAACTTCTAAAGACTCTGAATGGATCATGACCCCCACCACCGGGACAACGTGTGTTTCACCTGTCCCTGCCTGACTTTGCTGTCTCTCTGCTCCACAAACATCACTTTGATTTACAGACCCACCAGGAAGAGCCCAGTCAGGGGAAAGCTAATGGAGTGGAAATGCTGAGAGAGCAGGGGGAATCTGAAACGGGCAGTATCTTTTAGAATGTGTAGTTTAGTAGAAGAAGAATACGTTTTAAGTGTATTCCTGTGATTTGCCTTTTTCACTCTGTGGGCCTGACAGGGGTATTTTTCCTTTTGTACCACCAAGTGTATCACCTCTTTTCTTATTCCAGAGGAGTGAGTTCATTATTTATAAAATAGTATTGTTCTTTTTTTTTTTTTCTAGGAGGCAGACAGCTGGGAAATCATTGAGGGGCTGAAAATCGGCCAGAGCAACGTCCAGAGGCCCGATAAACACGAGGGGTTCATGTTAAAGAAGCGGAAATGGCCCCTGAAAGGCTGGCACAAGGTAAGATCCTCAGGCACAGCCAGACACAAAAGCTTTTGTTGATGGAAAAACACTTTCACACACAGGCGCTCCTTGAATGTTAAGCAGTTTGCTGTCTAGTAAGAAATAGGTTCCCCTTTTCATGCCCCTCGCTTCGTGCTCTGGGCCTCTTCCGCAAGCCTTGTTTCCTTTTGAAGTTTCAGAATCAGCGTAACTGTTGTTTTCGCAAAACACTTAACAGCGGAAACCAGTTCCTGTCGTCAGCATATTTGTACTAACAACACCACTGAACACACAGAGCCTACAGCTAATCGGGAGAAAATACATTTTAGATGACTTAATCTGAATCCACAACAACAAGTACGATGTGATCTATTGTCTATGTTTGCCCTTCCTGTTATTTAACACGTTGTTTTTGTGCTTATATTCTCTGCAGCGGTTTTTTGTTCTGGACAATGGTATCCTGAAGTACTCCAAGACCCCTATTGATGTAAGTAACCCTGACTATTACCCTTGGGCAGGGCAGCCTGGCCTGACATCAGCTCGGCAATGAGTCTGCAGAAACATCTGCAACACGGTCACGATGTTCACAGTGTTTTCAGAAAACCATGTCACTTTGCATGTAATGTACAATTTTACTGACAGAATGAAAATACAACACACAACTGAAGAAACCAAAGCATCACACAAACTGCTGTTTGACTTTATTTACAATGTTTCAGTGTTTAGAAACCCTTGGACCTTTTTCCTCCCCTTGTTTCCTGTCTACCTCTTAAAACTATCCAATAAAGGGGAAAACAGCAAAGAGAAAATCCTAAATCCATGTCCAAATGAAAGACACCCTTGAATATTTGGTTCAACCAACAATATAACTCAACCATAACATATAATTTAAATATGATATATGTATAAGAGAGTGCTACGCATTACGTCTTTACAGCTCGTTGGGCAGAATCTGTGAATGATTGGCATTTCTACTTAATTGTCATAACAGCAATGTATAATCATATTTGTACTTACATTTAAAGGTATTTCAAGTTATCCTACGTTTGAATTTACATTTTTAATGAAATTATAGTATATATATACTGTATATATATATTTCGAATGAGCTGAGACACTGCTCTTACATTAAGCCCTTAATGTCGACAATTTATTGATTATCAAAAATGTTGTCATCAACGTTTCTGTTGATCAAATAATCAATTGAATCTTTTAAGGTTTCTTTTTTATAAGCCTTTTGAATGTTGTATTGAATTTATCTGAAGAGTCAAACATTGATGAAGTGAATACAAGTGATCTACAGCAGGGAGGATCTTTGAGTTTTCTTCAGACTTATTAGTGTTGAGGTATTTGGTAATTGCTGGAAATCCCTTTTGTACAAAATGTACTAATTATTTGACTAACTGAGTAAACACACAAAAGAAAAATGTGTGTCTTTGCCCGTTTTAGATCCAAAAAGGCAAGCTTCATGGCAGCATTGACGTCGGCCTCTCAGTCATGTCCATCAAGAAGAGAGCCCGACGCATCGACCTGGACACGGAGGAGCACATCTATCACCTGAAGGTAACACTGAGTCAATACTGTCCTGTCAATAAAGATAAACAGGAGGTCATCCGAACAGAGATTCAAGCTGTCGTCCTCTCCAGGTCAAATCTCAAGACATCTTTGATGCTTGGGTTTCCAAGTTGCGTCATCACCGGCTTTACCGACAGAACGAGATTGTGCGATCTCCCCGAGAGGCCACCATGCGGACGTTTCCTCCCCCACCCGCTGCCATGGAGTCCCCCCAACCGGCCTCCAGTGTGGTACGCGAAGCCACGGTGAGACCTCCCAACAATTAACTGTAGGATTATTTCCTCAACTAATCAATTAATCATCTGAGCCAAAAATGTGACTAGGACTTCTCGTAAAAATGTGGCACAAACTTAGATTTGGACTCAAGTTGTTGGCCTTTATCCAGGATAGCTATGATAATTATGAAGTGATTGTATTTGGAGCCGACATGGATGAAAACTGC
This sequence comes from Pseudochaenichthys georgianus, assembly GCF_902827115.2. Lineage (NCBI taxonomy): Eukaryota > Metazoa > Chordata > Actinopteri > Perciformes > Channichthyidae > Pseudochaenichthys > Pseudochaenichthys georgianus. The sequence continues at coordinate 28,246,978 of NC_047523.1, read as the reverse complement.
ATCCGATTGGCGAGGAATACGATCAGCAAAGTTATACTTTTAGTTCATACTCCTCCTGAGTATCGAGCTTAAAAGCAGTTTCTCTGAGCTCTGAGCAAAGTGAAATTATTCAAAAAGGGTATGTCATGGGGAAGGAGAGACTGCCTAGTTCTGTTTTATTATAAACTGCGATAGTGAACCAAAATACCAGAAGAGAGGAAGTTCAACTCACTGAACATTCACAGTAGTGACAGGAAGACATAACAGCCAATGTTGTCCTTTCAATGACCCCAATTTAACATGTCTACATTTAGGTTTTATACAAAACAAAACATTTCTTCGGTTTAAATGTCACTGTTTTACATAAATGATCTACAACATGTTCCACATTGCTGTCACAACAAGGACCCTGCTAGACTAAGGGCTGGGGCTGTGTAGACTGATACCTGCCTAATGCAGTAACCTTGATTGGAAAGGTAATTCTACACTCTTCATTAGGATAATGAACCTGGTTGTTTTATCCAGACTCCACTTAGTGTAAACCCCTAGTCTTTGCTGGCATGTCTGAACGTGAGGTAAATGTGAGGATCTCCTGGGAGTGTATCTCAGTGCGGCCATTAGAGGTGATCAGTAGGATCTGGATTCAGAGCAGCTGGCTGCAGCCTGATGAGGTCTCCCTGAAGAAAAGCTAAATAAGAGACTCCAATCCTAGAGTCAGAATTAGTTCTTGGAGGGAGGACTATCAAGATCTCTTGCAAATAAAAATAAATCCTTATAAAGGAAGCTTTCAACATGCTCTTAATAGATGATAATACAGCCCATTATATCTGTCATTAATTTCTTCTTAACCCTGCTGTATGTCAAAGGGTTTATCATTTTATAATTATCTACCATGGCTGCTGCAGGTAGGTGAAGTGAGTAGGTCAACAGCACAGATCCTTCATATAGGATGGTAAAAGAGATCCATTTCAATAGCAGTGATCTACCCTGAAATTGAGTCACTTGAAAGGAAATTAAATTACTAGAAGTGTGCTTAATATGCTGCTGCTAGATTCTCTCATGTGATGATTTGTTCTAAATCTGACCATACAAGGAATTTAAATCCATCATTTTGACAGATAATTCTCCCTATTTTCTGGCATCTTATTCAGAGATTCTCTCACTCAAGAATCCAGAACATTCCTTGTTCCACATTGTCAGAGCCTATAAGTAACTAACGTATGATTCAAACCAGTTGAACCACTCCTAACCAGTTCGTAGGTGTACAGTGATCTGAGTGTCTGTCCCCATGTCGCCTCTCAGCAGGCCCAGCCGAGCAGCTTGCCGTGGCAGCCGGTTGCCCCGAGCAGCAACAGCAGCCTGCCGGCCTCCTACAGCAACGGCCAGAGCAAGGTGGTTGCTTGGCTGCAGGAGTCAGAGGAGATGTACAAGTGCTCAGAGGGTGGGTGTCATCATCTTCCTCATGCTGGGATCAACTGTATATTAAAAACATGCCTTTTGGATTCCATTTTGACACTTAATCCGTTATTAATTATTGTTTTATTTTTCATTTTTTCAATTTGTTTTAGTGTCTCACTTCTGTCACTTTAAATGTATTTATTTTAAGATGTAGAATTGATTCTGTTTGATTAATGAATGATATAGAAATGCTAAATTAGGGTTGGGGTTATGTTGGAGAAGGAACATTGTACATTGTGTCTATTCTGTAATTGGAATGTATTTTTGTATTGACTTTAAATAACAATAAAAGATATAACATTCCTCAGGCCTTATGGTAGACTCTTCTCTGAACCATAAGAAGAGTATTCATGACCATTTCATGACACATAACACTGTGTTTGTACATGTGTGTGTGGGTGTGAATTTTATTTTCAGAGCTCTCGCGATGCCAGTCCAACCTGACCGAACTGAGCCGGCTCCTGCAGAGTTTGGAGATTCTTCAAAGGACACAGTCAGCACCCAACTTCACAGAAATGCAGGTAAAAAAACAAATACATAAAGAGACGCATGCACACATGCAAAATCAGGGGAACACTTTTAGTATACTAGTGCATCTCTAACTGATCAGCATCTTTTACATTTTTATTAACTATACATTTTGGCTGAAACCTTTTATTTTTAACAACACACATTCCATCTACCTCAGTGTTTTGTTTTGCAACTCATCTGTGGGAATGCAGTCTTGTTTTTGCCATTTCACTGCAATCAATTTGTGTGTGGGCTTGTGTTTTATTTGTGACTTGTTTGTCCTATTAACCACATTTTGCATATTTTGATCCACGTGTGCCACAAAGACCAATTGTGTAGAATTGTCAAAGAAAGAAAAGCGCTTGAACAGAAGATGGAGAACAAAAAGTGTCGGCAAAGACTCAAAATTCCAGCTTCAGGTACCTCTCAGATTTATAGTTCTGCCTCATAAGACACACACACACGCAGTCACTTTTGGGGTTAGGGTTAGGTTAGGTAAGGGTTATGTAACTGTCAGGGATTTCATTCCTGTATGAGCCTGTATGTCCAGTTAAAGTGTTATGGGAAAGAGTCAAATGTAAAATGTACTCCCACTCTTTTTCCTGCTCTTTACCATTTTCGAGAGGGGAGACTGTTGCATCACACCTACACAATCCAGCATTTTCAGCCTATTTTTCTTAATCTTTTTTTGTTCTTTAATCAGTCCACACAGCAACAGGCTCTCATTATTGTGGTGCACCGTGGCCTGAGTAATGATTTTTCCATCTCTGCAAATTGTGCTTTATTCTGCCTAATATATTAATCTATGCTTCACGAAAAGACTAAATGTTCTTTTATACACTGTTGCTTTTTTGTTTAATCAACCAATTATAAAAGAGATTGTCCTTTAATGAACAGATTTGCCCTCACAGAATTCAAAAGCTTCTCAATAATCTATAGATTTCTAGATAGTTCTAGATTTAGCAGGTCAAAGACATCTGGATTAAAAAACCAAAGGAATGCAGCTTCTGTCCCATCTTTAGTTTCCAACAGCACGTCCATCTTCTTTTTCATTTATTCGTTTTTGATATCTAATGACCTTCATGACCCGCATTCTTTATACAGTAGCGCAGTAGTTACAGAATGATGAGGAAGCAGGACATTTATTTTGGTATTTTCCTGCATGTTTAGGAGCGTTATGAGAAAAGCCTGACACTCCTCTCTCTTGACATGCAGATACTTGGACAGAATAATTAGTAACATTTGACTGTGCCTTATAGGACCAGGGTCCTTGCTCTTCCCAGATCTGTCAGACACACAACACATTACTGTGCCTCTCAGCTGGTTGACAGCCGTCCTCTGTGCCTGTTTCCAGGTCCCTCTGTCTGCCAGTATGTCCCCCGTCCGCCTCCACTCCTCCAACCCCAACCTGTGTGCCGAGCTGGTGGACTTTCAAGCCCCTGCCTCCCGGCTGACGGACAGCGCAGAGTCTGCCAGTGACTACATCAAACTTCAGGAGGAATTCTGCACCATCGCCCAGAAAGGTAGACAGGCAGCGTTATCAGTGAGAAATGTCCCGGTGGTTTATTTTCATATGTAAATCTTAAGGCATTTTTCTCTTTTCTAACAACCTGAGTCAAATGTTCATACAGTACAGTAATTTTGGCTTTGCTTCTCTTATAAAAATAATTGCTTCTGTGACAATCACACAAGTTTTAAATTAAGTCCCAGGTCGTTTTACTGCTTGAAGTTAATTATTTTAACGCAATGCGTTATTGAGTAAATTAAATATAGCTATGCTTATTATAAAAGTATGTTTTATTTATAAAGCAAGACAATCACTTATGTTAAGACACTTTAAAGATTAATTTAAATAACCTAGAAAACTCTTACACAACACAGAAGCTACGTGGCAAAGGATTTTTGTAATCAAACATTTGAATTGTTTCAGAACTCTCTGCAAAAAGAAATGCATGTACAATGTCATTCATGCGGGGATTGTGAACAAATCTTCCTTCCATCCCTCTCTCTGCAGTCCACTCGCTGCTGAAGTCGGCCTTCAACACGGTGGCCATCGAGAAAGAAAAGATCAAACAGATTCTGTCTGACCAGGAGCAGACGGACCAGTCGGCCCAGATCAACTCTCTCAGGAAGTCTCTGTCACAGGTAATGAGCCGCCCACTACCATTACCCATAATGCCTCTGTCCCTCCACTATTAATTAAGGGTAGTTCAACTGAGCTGTTTGTAAGAAATACTTCCCCTTCCTAATGCTAAGTATGATGCTGTTTTAACTTGTAATTACCCAGAGTGATCAAGACATCACGGGGAAATTACTGCAATGATTTGAGCGATGTGTCTTGGGTGTGTTTACTCTTTGTAGTTGTCATGTTGTTAGACACGCTCACGATGACAGGCTGTCAGATGAAACACTCAAACTACAGATCATTCCAAGCAGTCACTGTAATCACATTTGAGAAAGATGATATGTGGAGAGGAGAGAGCAGGCAAGTGAAAGTTCAATCATCTCTCCCGTATTAATTGGTGAGAGAAAAATGTGCAGTGCGCTTCATTAACTCGGCTCCTTAGGGCTGTCTCTACCCCAGTCATTTAATTGGACTTCCTCTGCTCACAGTCAACATCATTTTTAGACAAATGTTTCTGCTGCTTTGCCCCGCTTTGTTCCTAATTGGATGCTAGTGTCACAATGTTGTTTTAGGCTGAGGGTCAGGTCTTTAAGGCAAAGCTCTGTAGGAAGATGATAATCAGGATTCATGGTTGTTTCAGCTGCTGATGCTTTACACACATTTAGGTAAAGTGTGCATATAAAATCACATCACTACTTGTTTATAAAAGGTCTGGTATTTGAAGATGAACCCACCGCCTGATTCCACGTTTTCCCTCAGCCCTACTGAGCTTTATAGCATGCTCATTTTTGGGGGTTTTAAGTTGTGCAACTGTTTTGGTTTTGGTTTGCTCTCTCTGCTCTTATTAGTGCTAAGCTTTGTGGATGCAGTGGGCAGCTGTTTTCAGTGAAAAACACCTCTCATAAATCCACAGTACCAAGAGAGCAGAAAAGGTTATCAGTTGGCTGGTGAAACGTGGAGTGAAGCGTTTAGCCACTAATACGCCAGATGTTTTCGTAGTACAACAATGTAAGACTAAAAGCTACATTCAAAGTGCATATTTATTCCTGTTTTAGTGCCTTTCAGCTTGGTTTTGGTCAGCAGTGGGCAGGTATATTCAGAAAACAAAACTGATGAACCCACTGTGCTCTATCTGACCAAAACAACGAGCATTGGGAGCAGCTGGCTGATGGACATAGTGAAGCATTGAGCAACTAAACAGTTACCTTCAGGAATTGGTGAAAACTAAAACAGAGCTTACTATAGACTGAATATTAGAGTTTAATTCATCAGGTGGACAGAAACACAACTTCAAATTAATTATAATGTTGCTCCCAATCTGACAGATGTGTAAATAGGCATCTGCTCTCCATTTGACAGTTAATGCTGTTTAAAAGAATTCAAAATGACATGCCCATATGCATGTCGCAAAACGTATCTGTTGTTGTGATCATTCCTCCTGCCCAAATCAACCGTAAAGAGACTCTCCAAAATATGGCAGACAATAAAAGCGGTCTTGAGTTAGTCGTAGGAGTGGTATCTTCATCCAACCAAGAACACACTGTCCATGGACTCACAAAGAGATCCTTTCATACTGAAATGACTGTAACTTTGGGAGATACTCATTTGGCTAACCCTTCTGATGCCATAGCGTCTGCAGGTGACCTGTAAGGACTGGGGCTTGTTCTGACCCCATGTTTTACAGTGAAGTTCATCTAGTAAAGGGGTCTCACCACAGCCGGAATGGAGAGGAGGAATTGCAGCAACAAACATGTGGGATTATTTTTTCTTATAAGCAGGGAATGAAATTAGTACTTGCACCCTGCCAAATACAGGGTCAATATTCCACATTTCTAATGTACGATAACACTAATGCAGTGTTCTATGCGTTCCACGTAAATATCAGAAATGGCAGATACAAAAAGAAAACATAATTTCAGACCCTGATTATAAACCTTTCAAATTATCTACATCCAGTGCATCAACGACTAAATCTTCCCTCAAACCCCTGCCCAACAAAAACAGATAAACGACAAAGCATTTGGAAAGTAAACCACACTTTTTATTGTTCAGGCCCTGTCCCAAAACGCAGAACTTCGAACCCGACTCAACCGCATCCACTCTGAGTCTGTCCTGACTGAACAAGTTGTCAGTGTGAACATCATCTCCACGCCTGACGAGGTAGGTCGCTGTGGTCAGTGTGTCACTGACGGAGCTCATGTCTGACTCTTACACTGATGAAGCAACACGGCTACGAGGGCTGACCCGGGTAGCTGTAGTGTTTGCATCAGTTGCATTATTGATCTCTGTCTCTAAAGATAGATGTTTTTTTCCGGTTCGCCCTGGCAGGTAAGCTTAAAGGATCATTATTTTATGCAGAGCCTGACATCAAGGTTAATGGAAAAAATGACTAATTAGAAACGGATGGGAGCTTGCCCTCTGGGAAGGATACACATGCTGCAAATGAACCCTGTGTTGTCTTCTCATGGTGTTTATCCAGGTCTGTTTCGGTTCTTAAACGTGTCATCATTATGCAGCAAGGGACAGTGAACATCATGTGTGTTCGCAATGTGTATTTTTCCTGCAGGCTGGAGAACAGATTGGGATCCCTCTGACTCAGCAGGCCTCTAATGAGAGTCGACTCTCCATGTCGGAGTCTGTCTCCGAATTCTTTGATGCTCAGGAAGTTCTTCTGTCAGCCAGCTCGTCAGAGAATGAGGTAAAACGGAGGACAGCTGCGTGATAAAGAAAATACGTCAGTGTGGTCCATGAGGAGGGGGGGGGGGGTTGTAGAGGAAGGAAGGCATTACACTAGCCCTGCTGCTGGGGAGATAAAACGCCACTGCGATGGACCTGGAGTTAGTCAGCAAATAATGAGAGCAGCATGAAAAGCAGAGATAGCATATAATAGAAACTCAAACAACTGGGAGGACTTATTTTCAATTTGCCTCAAGCCTTCATCCCTCAGTTGAGTCTCAGAGTCATAACACGCCTCTTCGGTCTATTCCTCTTGATTTGTAGCGACTTGCTTTTTTCACCATCACTTGAAACTCACTGCCTTCTCCCCTTCTAACACCCAGCTCCCAATAAAAGTGGTCTCTGAAGAGCCATTAAGCATTGTAGCTCCTCAGGCATGCATTGAGCCTTGTTGAAGGATTACTCAACAAGGAAATTCATCAACGCACCCCACCCCTCCCCCATTCTCCATCCAGCAGCAGCACATTAGACCTGTGTTTCACTGTTGGTTAAACCACCACCAGCATATAGAGGCCGCTGCAACTAGTTGCTTCAATATGTTCCACTTTGGCGGCGTCACTGGCCTCATTGTGTTCGCTATAAAAAATATGAAAATGCTGCAGTGTCTCATCTTATGATTACTGCAGCGGGACAGATAGCCGACGACTGCTGCATTTTGTTAGCCACTGGCAAACCGCAGTGTGTGTGTGTGTGTGTGTGTGTGTGTGTGTGTGTGTGTGTGTGTGTGTGTGTGTGTGTGTGTGTGTGTGTGTGTGTGTGTGTGTGTGTGTGTGTGTGTGTGTGTGTGTGTGTGTGTGTGTGTGTGTGTGTGTGTGTGTGTGTGTGTGTGTGTGTGTGTGTGTGGCCTAGCATTACTATACTTGTGGGGACCTAAATCTGTTTACACAGTCACGTGTGGGGACTCGCCTCCCTTATGGGGACAAAATGGAGGTCCCCATAAGGGGAATCATTCATTTTAGGGTGAAGACTTAGTTAGGTTTAGGGTAAGGGTAAGGGTAAGGGTTAGGCATGTGTTGGTTATGGTTAAGGTTAGGATAAGTCTCCAGGAAATGCATGTAAGTCAATGTAATGTCCCCTGAAGTGATGTATACATGGTGTGTGTGTGTGTGTGTGTGTGTGTGTGTGTGTGTGTGTGTGTGTGTGTGTGTGTGTGTGTGTGTGTGTGTGTGTGTGTGTGTGTGTGTGTGTGTGTGTGTGTGTGTGTGTGTGTGTGTGTGTGTGTGTGTGTGTGTGTGTGTGTGTGTGTGTGTGTGTGTGTGTGTGTGTGTGTGTGTGTGTGTGTGTGGGGCTACGGCCGTCTGCTGTTGTGATCAGAGTTGGTGTTGTACTCCGCTGCACTGACTCACTCTGCTTTGTACCTGTTCCGCTCGCAGGGCTCAGACGATGAGTCATATGTCAGCGATGTGAGCGATAACATTTCCGAGGACAACGCCAGTGTGACCGATAACGTCTCCAGACACTGTAAGTCCAATCCTGCGACATGATTGGCCCTTCAAAAAGCATCCATGTGCTCCCTATTAGCACGTATGACCATTACTAACGGACACAGACACTTCTGGCAAGATCATCTATCAGCGAGGCAGTTGACTTTGCAGGGTTGCTCTGTGCCAAGGGCTCCTCTTTGAAAGCTATCTGTGTGAGAGGGATGGCATCGCTCTCCTCCATCTTTGTCACATAACACACAGTAAAATATACTACCTCATGATGATGAAAATTATGAGGTTGGGAAAATATCTGGGTGTGGTAATATTATTTAAGGGTGATTTAAAGGCATGGTTGGGATGCTTTAAGTGGGGTTTTATAAAATCAACATTTCAGTTCAACTGTATGCTGATTTATGAATATTTTCACTGCTTTATTCTACAGTCAGACAGCTCTTTCCGACGGGTAAATTAAGCCATAATCGATGCTCTCTTTAAAGCCACTAGACTCCAGTAACATGAGCAGTAATTCAACCTGCTGGTCTACCCCTGCAGTGTTAATCTGTTTGTTTGTGTTGTTGTGTGAGTTTGGTTTGATAGGAATGGTTTGGATTCACCAAAGCCACACAACAGTAAAAAAAAAATCCCTCTGTGCAATATCACAGATTTTCAATGACAACATAAACAATATATTCTGTGCAGCCCTGGAGCAGAGACTGTCATAGCTAATGATGTGCAATGAGTATATTTCTAAACAGGTCGTCTTTCTCTTCTTCCTCTTCCCAGTGGCCAATGGAGACTTTGCTGGCAGTGCCTTCCGTAACGGGCGGCGCAGCTGCCTGCCATCGCCGTGCCCCGATACCAGCAACATCAACCTCTGGAACATCTTGAGAAACAACATCGGCAAAGACTTGTCCAAAGTGTCCATGCCGGTGGAGCTCAACGAGCCGCTCAACACCCTGCAGCGCATGTGTGAGGAGCTGGAGTACAGCGAGCTGCTGGACAAAGCTGCTGAGACCGAGGACCCCTTTGAACGCATGGTAAGGAAGGAAGTTAAATGAGAAAAACATGATGGTTGCTCATTGCTATCCATAATGCAGTTTTCTGTATTTTTTTATCTACTGTAAAAGATCGACATCACAACCAATAGAAAAAGTCCCAGTCAGAGTCACGACTGTCGCTACGCTTCGATGCAGCTGTCGACCTTGGATCCTCTTATTTGTATCGCTCCTCTGTCCTTTTGATAGCGCCCAATGCATGCTAATGTTGGGATTATTCCTGACAAAGCCTTTAAATATGAAGCAAGTAATCCCTTCCTGTTTATAATGGCTGTGTGGTTTTGACTCTCGGCAGGTTCTCGTTGCTGCTTTTGCCGTCTCTGGCTACTCATCCACCTACTACAGAGCAGGAAGTAAGCCATTCAACCCGCTGCTCGGGGAGAGTTATGAATGTATTCGGGAAGACAAGGGCTTCTGCTTTTTCTCCGAACAGGTATGATATCAACCAAAAAGGTCCGAAACATTTTAATTATTGAGTCATTTACAAAATAAGCAGAAAGTAATGGAAAATCTTGACATCTTTGAAACTGGCATTGGAAAATTCTCTTAATTTTTGCTTAAAAAATCTGAAAAGATGAATTCATACATCTTAAGAGAATCAACAAAAATATGTATTATATTATTTATTTATAATTGTTTCAGCTCTCTAATGCATTCCTAGTGTGTAAACGTGTTTGGAGACTAGTAGAAATGTACATGATGCATAATGTCAACAACAGCAGCTGTTGATCTGGTGTCGCAGGTGAGCCACCACCCCCCCATCTCCGCCTGCCACTGTGAGTCCAAGAATTTCACCTTCTGGCAAGGTAGGCACAGACCTGATTAGTGAGGGGTCCCCTCATGGGACAGTCTCATTTAGGTTCTTTGATATCCAGCTTAACATTTAAGGATTATTCTTTATTATATATATTGAGAAGAAATGCAAGAATTTGAGTGAGTATGTTATATTTAAGATGTGATGTTTTTCACTTTCTCCCTTTCCAGATGTGAGATGGAAAAACAAGTTCTGGGGAAAGTCTATGGAGGTTTTGCCGATCGGGACTGTGAACCTCATGATTCCCAGGTAACTTTGCATACTGATTAACCCTAAAGCCACAGATGTCCTCAGACCTTAAAGGGACAGTTCAGACTTTTTGAAAAGGGACATTGTATTATCCATAGTCAGTTAACTATAGTAGATGGAGGTCTGCACACCGCCAGCTTTAAGGAACAGACAGTACTTGCAAAGAAGCTACTCAATGTATTTTACGGGGAGTAGTTCAAGATGTTTTAGCCCCTAAAATAACTATATCATTTTAGGGGAATTCTTTATTTAGAGTGCTTTCACCCTAAGGGCATCCCTTTGGGTTGTCTGAGTGCACACAGGTCTCAAAATATGTGAATCTTTCTCATCTCTAAATCTAATGTTTACTTCTTGGGCTATCTTTTGCCTATCGAAATATCTATTATGACAGATTCATGACTTGCTTTCACCTTTGTGGGCTTATGTCATTCCTGCAGCACACCAGCCAATCTGCTGATCTCGTGTATTTTCATTTAGGTTTGGAGATCAATATGAATGGAACAAAGTCACCACCTGTGTGCACAACATCCTCAGTGGCCGACGGTGGATCGAACACTACGGGGAGATCACCATCAGAAACACAAAGAGCAGCGCGTGCCTCTGCAAACTCACCTTTGTTAAGGTAAAACTCCTCCTGCAGTCCCTGTGAGGATGTGATTCAAATCCACTGCATTGTAATAAAGGAACCCACTGTTTGTGTTACAGGGAAACTACTGGAGTTCTAATGTGAATGAGGTGCAAGGGTTTGTGATGGATCAAGAAGGGAAAGTCATCCACAGGCTTTTTGGGAAATGGCATGAGGGTCTTTACTGTGGTGTCCCACCTTCTGCCAAATGCGTCTGGAGGCCAGGTATGTGCTGGTTTACTGGCCATACATTTTTTAAATCAGAACATGTTGTTCCTGATGCATTCCAGAGGACGGGCTGTGCGGAACTAAAGTTATCAACTGAGACGATTTGATTTTTTTTAACATTGTTTCCTCTGCTCGTCAGGCTCCATGCCCACAGACTATGAGCTGTACTACGGCTTCACCAGGTTCGCCATCGAGCTGAACGAGCTTTGCCCCGAGCTGAAGGATGCTCTGCCCCGTACAGACGCCCGCTTCAGGCCCGATCAAAGGTGCAGCGTCACATCTCCTGCTCCCAATACACTGCTGCCACAAAGTGCAAATACTGTACCACTCTTTTCCCAGAAACAGATAGCAACATGAGTCAACCTGCCTGAGGACCACAGATGGAAATGAGCTATTAGCTATAATCTGGCATATTGCATCTCTTCTCTTTGCTGAGATTAATGTTTTTGTATGCATGGTCCTTCTATAAATAAATACAAATGCAAGAAAATCTGCTTGTTATATTGCTTTTTGTCTGATGAGTGCAGACAGAGATGACCTTTATAAAGTGTCAATACTCTCACTTTTACTTATCATTAAAAGTTGGCTTTTTCAACTTTGAGAAGCCAAGTTAATATTTAGGTTTTGTACATTCACATGCTGTTGCTGTTCTCGTACAGCATCTCACTTACATCTGATTAACTGAAATGTGATGTTTGGTCACGCAGGCACCTGGAGGAGGGGAACCTGGAGATGGCCTCTTCAGATAAGCAGCGCATTGAGGACCTGCAGAGAGTCAGGAGGAAGTGGAACGAGGAGAACAACATCAAAATGGAGCCACGCTTCTTCAAGTAAGCACAGAGATTAGATGTGTATTACTCTGTGTATGCACAAAGACAGAAATACACATGTTCATTATTTGTATCCAATTTATCAAGCGGTGTATAGAAATTACTCATTATTTTTTGCATATTATATGTATGTATGTTTTAACAAAGTAATAAAATATCATATTAATATATAATTAAAACATAAAAATTCATATAAAAAGTTGTATAAAATTAAATTCAAAATATTATATTATTTCGTCTATTCTCTATAATTTTCCCTTCTTTTTTAAATGTAATAAATAAGAGAATACTTAACATTTTCATGTTTCGTCATCATTTTCCTTTTAAATCTCATAGAATATACATGCTTTTTTATGTTTCCAATCAAATTAAGACTTAAATTACAGAAATTCTTAGTTTTCCTTTGAAGTATTACCCCTCTTCCCACGGCTTCGTACATATTTTGTAACCTTTAATGCCCCTTCTATTCTGTCGTAGTTTTACATTAACATGTGTCCCTTCTCCCTCTTCCAGGAAAGTGGTTGATTCCAACCACAGGGAGCGGTGGGTCTCCAACAACACGTACTGGGAGCTGCGCAAAAACCCCGGCTTCATCAACATGGAGTCTACGGTGAACCTATGGTAGCACACGGCGAAACATGCATCCGTCATATCGTCATCGCAGGCACGACAGCCGTAACCTATGCACAATGAGGTGTTGAGAGGGACATGTTGAGAGAGACATGTTGAGAGGGACATGTTGAGAGGGACATGTTGAGAGGGACATGTTGAGAGAGACATGTTGAGACGGACATGTTGAGAGAGACATGTTGAGAGAGACATGTTGAGAGAGACATGTTGAGAGGGACATGTTGAGAGAGACATGTTGAGAGAGACATGTTGAAACGTCCGTGTGCAGGGAGACGAGCGGCTGCAGAGCTGAGGGACGTCCTGATGCGCAGAGACCCTGCGGAGGTCCTGCTGCCACACGGCCATCCATCCCTGGAAACATCCGGAAGAATCACCTTCATTGTGCTTGTGGACGCTGAGTTGTCACGGCAACAATCGTACCACTCCCATGTAGATCTCTCCTCGGCTCCTTTGACTTCTGAGTATGTCCTTGCCTTAAAAAGACACACGATTAAGCGCTTTATCGTCGAAGCCATTTGATTTCTGACAGCAGTTCGGGTTAGACTAATCTATGAAGTAGACCTTTTGATTACCTACGATACCTACGTGCATGTTTAGAGAGCAGCTTTCACTGGCATAAAGCCGCATTTACTGTATCAATCATCGTAGAAAAAAGGTATTTTTATAAAATATCTTGGACTCAGAATTTAGTGAAATATCATCATGTGAATTGGCAGATTTATTTTATTTTTGCCTTTTTTTAATACTGTTGAATCTGTGTGATAGCAGTACTCTCTCTCGGGAAACAACTCATTCAAAATAATCTGCAGTGGAGGAGAAGTATGGCGTCCATTGATGGAGGAACAGCGGCTCTCAAAGCTGATCATGGAGGAGAAGTGGGTTTTAAAATGCCTATTCTGGTGTTTTGGACATGTGACGCAGGATACTACTACCTTTAAGGATGTTTTCTTTTTTTAAAAGGTCAACACACATCTGTCATGGAGTCCGTGTAAATAGAGGGACCACCTCACCACCACACTAACTTTAAACATTGCTACTTGAAACCAACTCCTCTGAACCACGTGGTTACACAAATACACACATAACTCCCTCCCTATATTACCGTACTCACAAACGTCAAACACTTTCCCCATTCAGAGGTCTCAGAAAAGATGGTGTAGTAGGTTGTAAAGACTGTGAGGCCTTCAAGACACTCGTGATTTTGAGCTTTAAAATAGACTGGACAGTGAAACATGAGGAAAACAGATACATATTTCCAGCACGAGGCATGACTCTCATCTACATCCAGCTATAGAAGTCGTACAGTTAATTTTAAATGTTCAAAAAGTTGTTAACTAACAAAGTATTCATTTTCTGAAAAAAAAGACTACAAATTCCCATCACAGTTTACCAAAGCAATGCCTTTAATTTACATCCTCGTTCTGACTAACAACCAAAAACTTAAAATGATATGAAACAAAGATGAAAAAAAGTAACCAGCAGCTGTTTTGGTGTTTTTCTTACTTAATTGCTTCCATTATTAATCAACCATTAAATAAGAATTCATTTTTCTTTTGATAAGTTACATAATTATGTTGGCACTCCCATGACTAAACATACAGTTGAAACACCAGAGCCACCTGCAGGCCGTCCCATGAACATACAGTTTCATTGGGTCAACAAAATAAATATTTACTGAAATGTTTAAGATTTGAAAGCCGAACCAGTTGTGTACGGTAACAAAAACACTGGAAGAATCTCAATGCGTGTGATTCCCCAGAGACTCTACTGCTATGGTTTATGCAAAGCACCAGTTTGCATTTTGTGTATTTATTGCAAAACAGCTTTATTGTTTTAACTAGTGTCCCCCTTTTGAGTTACAGAGGAACAAACTATAACACACAAGTAGCGACACATTGTGTAGGAGCTATTTAAGTGGATTCCCCTCGCTTAGGGTGACGCCACAACAGGAAGAAGTGAATATGAAGAGTGAAAACTATGTGAAGCAAATCCATCTTGTGTGCACTGTCCATACGGTACTGTAGATCACACACCAAAAGGGTAGTACTGCTTTGCTCTTTTCTTTTTTTAAATGTGCTTTAAATTCTATCACACACTCAATGATACAATTTGTTGTCGTCGGTTTCACTTGCTGTGCCTTAATGCATTTATTAATGCCTCACAAACACTACTGATAGGAAACCCCATGGCAAGAAGGTATTCCGTTAACAAACTCCACACATTACCCAGGCTCATCGAATGAAAACATGAACTGAGGATAGAGGTGATGTCTAAAGTCTTAAAGGGAGATGACTTTGACTTGGAAGAAAAAAAAAGGAGGGACTGTAAAACGCTTGCAGAGGTTAAAAGATGTTGTGCAATGCTCTGCTTCTCCAACATGTAACCAAATCATTTTTTGGTGATCACTGTAAATACGGCACATTTAGAAGATGTGTCACGACTGCAGAAGCTGATTTCTCTATCCTCCTACAGATTTTTTTTTAAGAACAAAACTGAATCCCAGCAGTTGTGTGTGGATGTAGGAGAAAAGCTTTGCATAGTGTTTGGCATCATAGTCAGACGGTAGTATAAAAAAAAAAAAAAAGGAAATCATGAAAACCTCTTCATCACGATTCTACCTGCATGTCTAGACAACTTAGCCTGCCAATTAATGTTGCAGATGCCTTACTAAAAGATGTTTTTAGTTTGACCAATTAGACTCATTGTTTGTGTTTAGTTTTGGACTGACATTTATCACAAAGCACTGTCAGCTCAGTTCCTTTCAAATCTATTTCCTGATGGGTACCTTCAAAAGTGCAATTTTAACAAAGTACATATCTTTCCATGAACACTGTACACTGCTGCTACATAGTGCTTGTTCTAATAAAACTGTAAAACTCAGAAGATGGCGAGTGTGGTTTATCATAGATCCCATGGAAGTCAATTCATTTTAACGTTATCTTATAAAGCTGTTGTGAGGCGGCCAACATCATTAGGGTTAAGAAGTTACATATCATTGTCACACACTTTCCAACAATTTGTCGTAAAAGGGCAAACCAAGCATCTGTTATCAATGAATGTAACGCCACTTTTGAATGTTGGGATTATTTTTGATTGACGTCAAATACATTACAATTATTGTACCAATGTGTTTTCTAAATTGGTCAATATTTCTATAGAAAACTGGGCAAGTCCAGAATTGTCTTTAAAAGAAACCAGACTTAAAGGTCCCCTATTAACGATTTTTCAAGAATATATTATCGATCTAAGATATATAAAAAACATGTCTCTGAAGTGTTTGGCTCCAAATACCAAGCAGATCACCCATTGTAGCGTCCCATAATCCCCTCTGTTTCAGCCCTGTTTCAAAAGTGCTGATTCTGTGTCTGTCGCTTTAAATGCAAATGAGCTGCTGCTGGCCACGCCCCTCTGTGAAGTGTTTAGTTAAATACATACACAATGGTGCTCCAGGAGATTCAGGTGATAAGGCTGGCTACCATGGTTGAACATTGTGACATCACAAAGTGGCCAAAATCAGCCCATGTTTTTAAATGGATCAGGAAAAAAAGAGAGAATAATTTTTCCTGAAACTTTCCGAATCTCTTAACACAGAGTATATGAATGAAATAAGACGTGAACAAGTGGATATTGCATAATAGGTGACCATTAAAAATCACTCCGCTGACACTTGTTAACATTTAGTGTTTGGGTTTATTTTCTGTTTTCATGTTGTTGCTGCTCCGCACCAGGGATACTTCCATACAACAGTCAGTAAATGCATTTAATATATCACAAATAGTTTGAGGCACACTGCAAAAAATGGCAACAGGATGGTAATATGAAGTAATGTGTTATATCCATTTAAGAGTTAACCAGATACAGACAGCGAGGCTTGCACTGTAGATTGCATACTGACAGCGGAGTGTAAGTAGGAAATAACAAACATTTGTAAACCAAAATGAATACCCTTTTTTTTTTTATATAACACAAGTCAAAATAATCTCAATTCGTCTTCATGTTTGAGTTTAACAGAAAGGCAAATATCTCTGAAGCAATATGAACGTTTGAGATCTTCTATTGGCTCAATGCAGATCAATATATTGCTACAGGGAAAAACTGTAATAAAAAAATAATTTAAGACAAATGCAACCTAAATATATCTGCATCCTCACAAACAAAGAGGCAAAAACAACACAGCTTGATAATTACAGCTTGAAAACAGGATAGTTTACCCCAAAATCAAAAACACATAGTTTTCCTCTTAACTGAAGCGCCATCTGCAGAAGGAAGCGTACTGTGATGTTAGCAGGAGCAGCCAGTACAACTACTACTAATACAACTACTCACAACAGAGTCTGGAGAAATCGGTGCTGTGGAGTATTCCAGATATATTTATTATAACAATCTTTAACTCACAACAAGATGTTCTAGATTGATAAATAGCACAAAAAAAGGTACGAGGTAAAAAGTGCATCTTTGATTTTGGGGTGAACTGCCACTTACAACTAAACAAAAAGTTAAAGAACAAGTGCTTTATATTATTCCTACTTAAATAACACGTGTACATTATCCTAAATGCAGTACGTTAGACATCTCAAGTAAAACTCTTCAACTTGAAGACAACATTTGATTTGTGTTTGTTTCTTAATGTTGATCCCATTTGTCTCCTCACAAATACTGCTCTACCAGATTCAAGTCTGAACGTCCAGTTATTCGGGTCCCGATCTTCTTTGTGATACACATAATTATAAAAATATAGCTTGACTTCATCCACGGCAGGAAGACTAGTGTGAAGGATGATGGATGATCAGCTGATGTGTGACAGGTGAAGCAGGAGCAGACGTGGCAGTGTTACTTGCTGGTGGCCATGATCTTGATGTACTGCAGGGCGCTGTGTGCGGCGTCGTTGTGAGCATTGCTACAGGAGATGCCGGTGCCGTGGCACACGGTGACCGGGGAGGTGGAGATCTCTGCTA
Source organism: Pseudochaenichthys georgianus (assembly GCF_902827115.2). Taxonomy (NCBI): domain Eukaryota; kingdom Metazoa; phylum Chordata; class Actinopteri; order Perciformes; family Channichthyidae; genus Pseudochaenichthys; species Pseudochaenichthys georgianus. Next base: position 28,229,360 of record NC_047523.1, on the reverse strand, counting down.
GACACTGGTACTGCCCGTTCACCGTCAGCTCATCTGAGGAATACACCAACAACAGGCTTTACAACATGACCTAAAGCAGGGGTGTCAGACTCAAATACACAGTGGGCCAAAATAAAAAAATGTGTACTAGTCGAGGGCCGGACTGGTTCAAAGTGTATTGCAAAACGTATTGAAATTAACTTATTGCACATATTAAACCTGGAACTAACAAAGCTTCAATTATTGCCTATAAAAACAACATTAAACATTAAATAATCAGTTGCATTCATTTCTTATGGCTCTATCTGCAGCTTCATTTCTTATGATCACATTTTTCCACAGGCCAACAACAGCTTCAAAAAAACTATTTCCCTCAAAGAACAAACCAAACATGCCTTGTTGTCTCAAGAAAGAAAGTGCAGAAGGAAACATCCATTGGAACTCAGTGTGCTGCTCTGTGATGCTAGTTCAAGCAGATACTTGGCATCTCATCTTGGCTGCAAGTTCATCAATGTTTGGGCTCAGGCTCTGAGCTGAGGAGATCCTCAGGATTGAGTGAAGGTGTGCGTGCAATATACCGGCGGGCCAGATCTAATAGTAATTAAAAATTATCCTGCGGGCCGAAATTAAATCCACCAAGGGCCTGATTTGGCCCCCGGGGCTTGAGTTTGACACATGTGACCTAAAGACTAAATACAGTGTGTGGGCATTTTCCATTCAGCTCATTTGACTTCCTCCAGCCCATGACAGTACTTATGTTCAGCAACACCGATTAAAAGTATTTATAATCCTTATATTATCTTTCTATAGTTGTTAAGATTATCAGTGCGTTGTTATCCAAAACAGTTTGTTATTTTATCTCATTTATTTATCAGGTATCAGAGCTGTGGTAGGTTATTGCTTATTTGATCCCAACATTCCCAGCAGCGTCACATTAAAAGCAAAGGCGCCGTCAAAAAAGGAATGTCTTTGTATCAAAATGTCTGCAAAGAAATTGAAAAAGCTTAAGTCAAAACTGTTTTTTTTTGCTTTACATTTAAAGCGAATGGACAATTCTGCATGTCACGCTGCATTGTTTTGTAAAGCAGGCTCACGCACTCTTACTATTTTAGTTGAACATTTGGGGTATTTGGGAGATCCCAACATGTTCTCCACAGAATTGGTTAAAATAAATCCTACTATATCTTCCTGTACCTGAAAAGACCAGACTCACCGGCTGCAATTTAAAACAAAACTGATCCATCTGTTCTACTGTAGTTTCAGTCATCTGTTCTAGTTTCAGTCATAAGCTCATTTCAACTGTCTACTGGTGTTTTACTATCAGCAGATCTATAACAATAACTAGAGCCGCAGTCAAACGGCGCCCAGTGTTTTCTTTAGTGAGAGGAGCTTAGAGGAAGGCCCTCTGTATCTTAGCAACCCCAGCAACACTACTGCAGTGTGTGTTTTCTTACCAATGTCAAAGTATGTGACCTCAAAGCCCTGCTCCTTGGACAGCTCCAGCATCAGCTGAATATAATCTGTGTTGGGAATGCTCAGCGGGTTTCTCCTAAGTGAAGTTATGTTCTCCGCCGACGAGTTCCTTAAGTTCTCAAATCGGACACTTGGTTTAGGAGTCTGGAAAATAAAATATAACACAAATGAACGCCAATTATCACCAAGAACATTTGCTAAGAAAAGTTGCCTCCAGTGGTCACTTTGCAAAGGGGAGACATACTTGACATACCCATGTGATTTCAGAACAGCCCGACAGACCTTGAAGCTTTGACACCATTTTCTCTGCAGCTGTCTTTTTCGCCACCTTCTTTGAATTCCCTACAGCTGTCGAAACACGACACGAGGTTAGATTATGAACAACAACAACACAAAATGTTGAAATGTTGAAATGACACCCCTACCTTTCTCTGACAGGGACTCCATTCGACACGTAACAGTGAACTCTCTCTTGTGTGGCGGGCCAGCCTCCATTAATACGGTGTAATCAGGAAGACGCCATCCTCTCTGCAGCGCCAACTCCTGAAGGAGAGACACATGTAATGACGAGAGGGAAATCTGAGTTAGAGTTTATATAATGTATTGTTTTTTACATTTAACTCAATCGGTTGTTTTTGTAGCAATAGAGGTGACTTCTAGGAAGTGTATTATGAAATGCCTTGTGATTGTACTGAGAACCAATATTCACAAAGAAAGAAATACAAAAAAGGGAAAATGGAGAAAGATGTGGGAGAAAGAAAAATACAGTTGTTATAGTTAAGGATATATTGCTATTGCTGCATGCCCCTTTCAGTTACAGTTTAATAAACAAACAAGATATTTAATCTCTGGAAGTAAATACGTATATGAAGCTTTGACTACTTTTGTTTTTTACTATTCAACCTGGAAATAAGTATACACACTAATTTGCAAATTGCAATAGCTAATAACGCACGCACGCACGCGCACACGCACACACACACACACACACACACACACACACACACACACACACACAGCTGTGATTCACCTGCAGTATCCCCACTGAGTTGGGGTGGTTGTTGGTTTCTGATACGACACCGTTACTCTCAGACTTCACGGGAACCTTCCTGTTTGAAAAATGCCGTCAAAGTGATTCCCACAGTGGTTACAGATCAACAGGATGTCAGTCAATCAATCAATCAATCAATCAATCAATCAATCAACAATGTTTATTTATATAGCCCAATATCACAAATGTTACATTTGTCTCAGTGGTCTTCACAGTTTGTACAAAATATCAGTATGACAATACGACACCCTCTGTCCTTAGACCCTCACATCGTACAAGGAAAACTTCCGGAGAAAACCCAGTTTAAAGGGAAAAATGGGAGAAACCTCAGGGAGAGCAACAGAGGAGGGATCCCTCTCCCAGGACGAGGAGAAAATGTCAGTTAAACAATTTCATTTATGTATTTATTTAGTTCAAGTTTTAGCATAATGTTATTTTCATTAAATCTCCTGCAACTAATTATTTTATTATCAACTGATATAATACATTATTTAAGTCTAACTCCAACTCATAAAGCCAAAAGAACGCAGTTTACTACCATAGAAGATTCATTCATTCATTTGACAGAAATTGTATTTCAAAAACGAAATTTAAGTATTAATCGATCAATATTCGCTGCTAATCAGTTTTATTTCTGTAACACTTCCAGCTCTACTCACACTGCTCCAGCGTCTATCTGCAGAATATTGAGAGCCGCCTCTGCCGCCTGGTGTTTAGCAGCCTTTTTACTGGGACCTTGACCTGAAACAAAATACAATTACAAACACAAAAGTAAGTCTGGTGTCCTGTAATACGGCCAGTAAAGGTTAACCTGGGAGGCTACTGGAGAGGACATATGGGCATAGAGGGACAAAAATGTCCCATTTCAAAAGCATGCTGTTTTTTGTTGATTAAAAACTAGATTATTTCTCATCACTCATTTCTCTTTTAAAATCTGTCCAGGGACTACAGATGAAAAATATCCTCTTGGCTAACTCTGGCACGTTTACAGAAATGTTCATTAATGTGCACTGTCCCTGTTAAATAAATGAATAAATAAATAAATTTAAAAAAACAATCACCTCAACACTGACAGCTTTGGAATTGTTTCTCATCCTCTCTCTTAACCTGCTCTGTTCTTTCCCTGAAGTCAAATACCTTAGTTTTAAAACAAACAAGGTAAATAGAGGTTCTATTTCGTCCCGACTGACCGCCAGAGGCGGTGCTTTAAGCACTGGATATGTCCATCGCGCGCATGCGCAGCTCGAGTACCAATAACAACAAAGTCACCTGTGACCCACGTGACACCGGCTATATCAGCAGCTGGCCGCGTGCAGCTTCGCGACTGCAGTCGGAGCTACAGGTTGTTAACCCCCTAAACGCACCAGGAGCGTCTGCGCCGCGCTGCGGCTGCGCTGCGGCTGCGCCACGCTGCGACCTCCTCCTGCGACCTAACACACCTGCTTCTGCTTCATAAACAATACTGACATCCCTGTGCTCCTCCGAGTCTGGGGGTCCGGGGATGTGAGGACAGCGCGAGGATACTAACAGGGAGGCTGCTTTACTTCATAAAGGAAATGGCGGTCAATATTAACAACACAGGAGCTAAAACGCTTAATAACCTTCATTACGTGTTAGAGAAAGAACATAAGAAATTTGACAAAGATGAGGCTGTTAAACGGGCAGCGGATCTGCTGTGTGGAGAGAGAGAGAGAGAGAGAGAGAGAGAGAGAGAGAGAGAGAGAGAGAGAGAGAGAGAGAGAGAGAGAGAGAGAGAGAGAGAGACGCTGAGCTGATACGGAGCATAGAGAGAGCTGCAGTCCGCGGGGCTCGGGGGCTCGGCCTCGCCTCCTGTCCTCACAACTCTTATTAATCCCGGTACCGGACAATTGTTATTTGTTCCTACTCGGAACCGAGTTTTGCTTCCCAACCCTGCCACTGTGCTACACTTACCACCCCGCTCCGCCCCGCCCCGTTAACTGTACAGAAAGCGGCGAGATGCATTTCCTTAAGAATCGACAAGCAGAACTGAAACTACATTTCTAAACGAACAATGGCGGACACGTACAATTTGCGAATGAGTTCTGCCTTTTGTAAACTGAATGTATCAATAATTTGTCAATAAATCAGGCCGAAAAACGTCACTTGTCCGCCGGACAAGTGAATTGAAAGATCTACTTGTCCGATATTGTAAATAACACGTCCCGGACGGTGGGACGTGTACTTTTTCGCACACTAAAATAAAGATATTGCTGCTGCCTGAGTGCTGAACATAAAAAATAGAATTGTTGCAGCTTTATAATAACAAAATGTAAACTTTGCAATAGCACCTGTCCACGGTGACAGGACACCCAACTACTGTACAACAACACCAACCTGTTTGTTACAGGGAGGAATGCACTTAAGTTACTTAAAATACCTCACCACAGTGCTGAATATAAAAACAAAACAGTCACCGCTTTAGAATAATAATATAAAAAAAAGCCTAGCCGGCTAGCACCCAGTTCAACTACTGCACTTAAAGGTTCTTGTACTGAAAAAAACATAAACTTAAACAAAGTGCTAGACTCCACTGAGTAGTAATGTCACTGAATCAAAAGGATTAACTTAAATACTGCAGTCAGTACTGAATATAAAAACGGAACGGAACATAAAGTTACAGCTTCAGAATAAATGTAAATAAAGCATAGCTGCCTAGCTACTAGCACAGTCCATCTACTTTTTTCGGCACAAGCACAACTTCCCTCTCACTCTCGCCAGAGTCGCCACCGGGATTTTCATCGGTGTTGTTGTCATTGTCCTCGACCTCCTCGTCACTCATTTCGGTGTCACTCATTTCTGTTTTTCCTGTACTACTAGTCGCTCTCGTCACTCTTTGCTAATCAGTGCTAATGCTAACGCTTCTGTAAACATACTGCCGGCTCCTGCCCTCACGTGCTGCAGTCTGTGAGTGTTGCCAGGTATACTTATTATAAGCCACATTGGGCTTATCTTTCTGTAAAGTTGCTTGGTAGTAAGTAATAATGGTTGTTGCGGTTGTGAGCTTGTAGACCCAACATATATAGGTTTAAAGTGCTCATGTTCTTTTGCGCTTGTTTTCATAGACCTGGTTGCTTATTCCTTCCGCAAAAACTGGCAACACTAGTGGCTGCAGCGTTAACACTGCATGAGAGGAGGAGAGACAGACAGAACACTACCATTTGGATGCGATCATGGTACTTTAATGTTAAATGTATAGAGCATATTTGCTTTACATTGTTTAAGTATGATTGACATTGCAAGTTGGTATTATTCAGATGCAAAATAATTAAAAAATGTAAAAAAATCCACACAAAAAAAATCAGCTTGACGTCATAGGATTGCCGTAATTTAGAAATGAGATCGCATAGGTGTCTGAATCGAGATCACGATCTTTTTTCGATTAATCGTGCAGCACTACTATATCAACAGCCCCACCAAAAATATTTTCCACCAGCCGCCACTGCCATAGTTAATACTGTAACTACGGTTCTAAGCCATGTAAGTGCCATCCGACCTCTGCAACTCATTCAGAATGCAGCGGCTCGTCTGGTCTTCAACCTTCCTAAATTTTCCCACACCACGCCGCTCCCTTCATTGGCTTCCGGTAACTGCTAGAATTCAGTTCAAGACACTGGTACTTGCTTACCATGCTGCGAATGGATCTGGCCCTTCCTACATCCAGGACATGGTTAAACTGTACACCCCAGTGCGTGCTCTACGCTCTGCATCAGCCAAACGACTCGCTGCACCCTCGCTGCGAGGGGGACCCAAGTTCCCATCAGCAAAAACATGTGGGTTTGCTATCCTGGCTCCAAAATGGTGGAATGAGCTCCCCATTGAAATCAGGACCGCAGAAAGCTTACACACCTTCCGGCGCAGACTGAAAACTCATCTCTTTCGACTCCACCTCGAGCGATAGAATTACTAACAAAGAACTGCTAACAGAGCACTTATATACTAATAAAGGACTGGCTTATCTATAGCCAGTTGAGTAGCACTTGAAATACTTGGCTCTATGAAACCTGATGTACTTTATGATTCTGTTTTCTTCAAGGTTGTGTCTTCCTGGTCGAATGTACTTATTGTAAGTCGCTTTGGATAAAAGCGTCAGCTAAATGCAATGTAATGTAATGTAAGTACTGGCCATAGTTACTACTGTAACTACGGTTCCAAGCCGTGCAAGTACTGGCCAGAGTTACTACGGCTCTATGCTGCGTAAGTACTGGCCATAGTTACGACTGTAACTACGGTCTAAGCCGTGTAAGTACTGGCCATAGTTACTACTGTAACTACGGTTATATGCCGTGTGAGCCCTAGCCATGGTTACTGCTGTAACTACGGCTCTATGCTGTTCTCTTCTTTAGAAGCTAGTTATCTGGTCTTAAACATGTGTGTTATTTGACTTGATCTCGCTTGATCGTTAGCAGCAGCCGCTCGGCTAACGTCTTGCGTATACTGTTAAGCTTCTTTATTTTACCCAGCTAGGTGAAGGCAGTGCTCTCGCTCCCGCTCCCTCTACCGGTAATGCGGATGTAGCTACATCCCTTTTTCTGTTCGGCGAGTAGTAGCACCGCTCTACTCTTCCCGTTCAGCAGGTAGCTGGTGAAGGCTGTGTTCCCGCACCCGCTCCCGGTTACGCTGCATCTGGCATTCGTCTCCAGCTCAACCAGTGAAGGCAGTGTTCTCGCCCCCGCTCCTGGTAGACGCGGAACTGCCTTGTTTATCCGTCAAGCAGGTAGCTGGTGAAGGCTGTGTTCCCGCACCCGCTCCCGGTTACGCTGCATCTGGCATTCGTCTCTAACTCAACCAGTGAAGGTAGTGTTCTCGCCCCCGCTCCTGGTAGACGCGGAACTGCCCTGTTATCCCGTTAAGCAGGTAGCTGGTGAAGGCTGTGTTCCCGCACCCGCTCCCGGTTATGCTGCATCTGGCATTCGTCTCTAACTCAGCCGGCAGTGTTCTCGCCCCCGCTCCTGGTAGACGCTGAACTGCTGTGTTTATTAATCCAGCGAGGTGAAGGCAGTGCTCTCGCTCCCGCTCCCTCTGACGGTAACGTGGGTGTAATTACATCCCTCTTTCTGTTCGGCGAGTAGCAGCAACGCTCTACTCTTTCCATTAAGCAGGTAGCTGGTGAAGGCTGTGTTCCCGCACCCGCTCCCGGCTACGCTGCATCTGGCTACCTACAAAATGGTTCATTCATGTAGCGCCTGTATGGCTTCTCTTGAGTGGGGACGAAATTCGAGCATCTGCGGGAGGTTCTCACGGTAAACGCCTGCATGAGCTGTAGCTGCATGCCTCGGGCGCTCAGAGTGGCTAGAATCACTGAGGTGGAACGTCTGGCAGCAGCCAACAGACACCTTTCCTTGTCACATCCTCCTCCAGATCAATTCGGCCGTTCCCGGCACTTGAGGGAGCGATGGCTATGTGTGCTCCCCCCAATAGAAGGACTAGAAACGTCTGTCCTCTAAAGTGGATCGGCTAGCTGCCGATAGGGGCATGATGAAGTCGCCTCTTGGCCCTACAGCCTGGGCCCGGTATGGGGGCTGCTAGCGGGCCGCCTGTCCCCCCCCTCCTTCGGTTGGCGCCCCTCCTTCGGTTGGCGCACCTCTGTATGAGGACGCCTTGTCGCTGGTACAGACTCGTCGCCAGGTATCGCTGGCCCAGTCACCACTAACTGAGGCATGTAGGAGAGTCCTCCGTAGCGTACCAGTCGAGCCAGGGGAGCTGTTTAGGTCAGCTGCCCTGGAGGCACTGGAGCGTGCCGCCCAAGCTAGGCAGACCAGGCAGCAGCACTCGGGTCTTCGCAGACCTGTGTCCACTCCCAGCAGGCCCAGGGGCTGCTCTAGCAGCCACACTCAGCCGCCGGATTACAGGGGTGTTCTGCAGAGGTCTTAGCGGCCCACTCAACCGCCTCCCAATGACTTTCGTGCCCCAGGTCGCCCGCCTTTCAGGCGGCCTCGTGCCCCAGAGCCTTACCGGAGCCCCCCAAGAGGCTCCAGGGTCCGGGGGGCTGGGCCCTGAAATCCCGGGGGGGGTCGTCGGCTGCTTTCCCAGCAGCAGCTCAGTTACTGGGCAGTCTGTACTTCCGTCCCTTGGGTGGTTTTCACCTTAACCCAGGGGTACGGACCGCAGCTCCGGCCCCTAGCCTTCGGCTGGGTCTAATTGACAGTCGTCAGCCCGGCAGGGGCCCTAGCTCTGGGCCAAGAGTTGTCCGTCCTTCTGTCCAAGGACGCAATCAAGCCAGTAAGACCCTCTGCTTAGCCCAGGGGGTTCTACTCGGCGTACTTTCTCGTGAGCAAGAAAGTCGGCGGATTTCGCCCGATCTTGGACCTCAGAGGAATCAACAGATTCCTGAAGGTGCTGCCATTCTATATGCTGACCACAGCATATGCACAGGTGGAGTGGTTCTCAACCGTGGACTTGAGGGATGCCTACTTCCACGTGGGCCGGGCAAGAGGGTGCCTTATATTCAGTTCCTCCGGCCCTTGGGCAGACTGGCAGCTGCCTCGGCCGCTGGGCCCTTAGGCCCGCTGTCGTTGCGCCCCATGCAGATGTGGCTGAACAGCCTTCACTTGGACGCCAAGTGGCACAGGCACAGGGAAGTCAGGGTGTCGCAGCATTGCCTCCACTCTCTGTCACGCTGGAGGGGCCTATCTCCTGGTAGGCGTGCCCATGGGCGCCATCCCATCCCGCCAGGAGACCATCACCATAGGTGCATGTCTCTCAGGGTGGGGTGCAGTGCGGCAGGGCAGGACCGTTCAGGGTCAGCGGTCTGCCCAGGAGAGTGCGCGCCAGGTCAACGTGCTAGAGCTTCGGGCTGTGCAGCTTGCACTCACGCACTTTCTACCCCAACTGGGGGGCAAGAATGTGTGTGTTCCTTGAGGACAGCATGTACGTCGTTGCTTAGACAACAGTCCCTTCTAGATAGTGGACGTTCTCACTCCACTCTGAATTTATGTGGCTGCGATTTCTGCCCGACATGTTCGGGTTGACGGCGCCACGGCGGGGTGCCACAGGTCGGTGTCCCTCTTTATGAGAGGGGCTTTACGGCAGTGTTCCCCTAGCAACCCGAGGGCTCCGGCTTGGGACCTGCCCCTGCTGCCGGATGCCCTATCATCTCCTCCCTTCGAGCCCCTGGCCCAGGTGGGGCTTAGGTGACTGCCTACGAAGGCAGCATTTCTGCTTGCCATAGCCTCAGGGAAGCGAGTCGGGGAGTTGCATGTCCTCTCCATAAACAATACATGCCCGAGGTGAGACTCTCAGGCGTTGCCCTTTGGGCAAATGTGGCATTCCCGCCCGGGGTCCTTCCACAAACCCACTTCAATCAGCCTGCCCAGCTGGCACGCTTTGACATTCAGGAGACCATCTGCGTCGTGGGCGTCTTCTGGCGCCTTCTGCCACATTCTCCAGTTGTCATCAGGTCAATGTCGCCACTCCCCATTCTTTGGGCGTGGTCCTTTTGCCGAGCTCCGCTGCTTCCAGTGGTGAGCAAGGGCTTGAATTCTTCATGACATTGTTGGTATAAGTCATCCAGTGCTTAAAGCACCGCCTCTGGCGGTCAGTAGGGACGAAATAGAACGATAGTTACGGCTGTAACTACGGTTCTATGAGTCCCGGATGACCGCCAGAGTTCCCTGTCACTCAGAATTATTGTGTGCTCGCGAGAAGATTCTGGGAACAGATCCTCTGACGACACCGGCTGATATAGCCGGTGTCACGTGGGTCACAGGTGACTTTGTTGTTATTGGTACTCAAGCTGCGCATGCGCGCGATGGACATATCCAGTGCTTGAAGCACCGCCTCTGGCGGTCATCCGGGACTCATAGAACCGTAGTTACAGCCGTAACTATCGATTTATTTGAAAGAATACTGCAGCAACCGCCACGCCTGCAAACAAAGATAACGCATTGCTGGAGTGCTCTTTCTGAATTTTAGTCATAGGATTTTTAACTCAAATAAAAACACCTTGCCCAAATGCATGTTCCTTTTCTTAGCTTCAAATATATTTCAAGAGTTTTATTTTGTAAAACAATTGTGTCAATCATTGTTTACTTCATTATAATTACTAAGTTGTTTCACTTGAAGATTCTTGAATAATAATCCTGCATCTTTCTGTCATTCATTTCGTATCTGAATGCACGTGAATCTGTGTTTGTTCTATGGGGAAATGGAGAGGAGCAGTAACAACAGTCAGTGTGTGTTGTATGTTTATTCTTCCTTGGCTGCTGTCACTTGAGACTTGAAGAAGGCTCAGGTGACAGGCAGCTTGAAGCCCAGCAGGAGGCGGGACAGTACCTGTGCAGAACACATCTCCAATCTTCACACTGAAGACAAAGCTTGGCTGGTGAGCCTCCCCTTCAGCCTTCTCCATCACGTACACAGGGAGGTTACCACTCTTGGTGCCATATTCATGCAGGATCTGAATAGGTGTTTTCTTGGGGTTGGTCCTCTGCGATTCATCTGAATTCAAGCTGTTGAACAAGCATCCAAAAACAGTGTTAGAAAAATATCACTCGTCACCGGCTTGAGATTCAATATCAGGCAGGATACATGTATTTATTATCCTTGCAAGAATGGAAGTAGTCTCCCTAGGGGCTGTGTCATCATGCTATTGTATGTAAAACACAGTGTCTCATGAGCTTCTTCTATGTAATCATACATCCGGTTACGTCCACAGCAACGTAGGGCCTTTGTGACCATGATGTGCTACTCTGTGAGCAGGGTTGTTCTACTCTTCCAATATCAAACCCTCACTCATTCAGGAAACCATTCTTCAATGTTTTGGTGTGAATGTTGTGGTAACAATATCAAAAGCAGGTTGACAGTGTATGACATTTCATTGTAATTATGTTTCTCCACACAGCAAGCAAAAGTGTCATTGAAATCATAAAATATATCATCATCATCATCATCATCATCATAGTCAGGGATACAACGTATTGCTGAGCCATCTGAGCCCTTTGTTCTCCTCTTCGATATATAAGTAAAAACTAATACATTTTCAAGTTTGTGAGGGCTTTATTCCTTTTGTGATAGTGCAAAAAAGGGATATTTCATTGTTGTACACAAAACTCCAGATCAAAAACTACTATAAGGGTTGTTCAAATCTGGCTCTTTCTGTGCCTCAGAGACAATCTTCTTAAAACAATGTTTCAGCTTCATAAAACCTTTATTCTATTCGAGGGAAAATGTGTATTATATTGATATTTAAAATGCTAATTTTAACTGTCAGCTAGTTAGTTAAAACATATATAGCCAATACCAATAGCTAAGGCTGGAACATTATGCCATATTACTCTGCCTAACCAGGGTCTTTACATTACAAAAACTCGACATGTTAAGGTTAAGGTTAGTTAATTTATAAAGCACATTTCAGACAAAAAGGCAATTTAAAGTGCTTTAAATAGGCAATAACCAATAAGTATTAAAAAACTAAATATATTGAAGAAAAAGACAATTCATAAAGGAGATATAAATGAGTTAAAACATAGACTTTGTAAATATAATACTGCTAGAAGTTCTGAATTGCAATGAATGGTCATAGTTCTAGTCATAGTTAAATGACCACATGTGAGGGTTTTGGCTAACAATGTAATAGTACCTGGATAAGAGGGTTTGTCCATCACACGTACGAGCTAGTCTCATCAGTGAGGACGTAGAGGCAAAATGCCCGGATGTGTTGCTCTCTTTTGTAACGTTAGACGTTGACGCAGGTCCTGTCATTCAATTAAACATCTTTTTTATCTGATGCTTACAGAGAGTCTCTGAAGGACACATTTGGAGCTTTAAATATACAAAATATAATTAAAGAATGGCTGCCTTTTGATGGCAAAAAAAAACAAACAGAAAAGCATTAAGACCTCTAGTCGTAACCAAGATACCCTTCAACATACAGCTAACTTTAACAACTGTTCTGCTAAAAACAGCTTGCAACATGTTTTTCAGTTGTCTAAAATGTATGACCTAACATGTATTGGTAATGTTAGGTCAATATTTCACTGTGACTGAGAAACTTGACAGCGTTCATTCAATCATTACTAGCTAACGTTGTGTATCATTATTACAAGACTTTGCGACAGTAGAACCGGTTAGCGGTAGCATTGCCAGCATTGTGTCATTAATGTAAAGCAAACGTTAAACAATTAGTAATTAATAAATCAACAAACCTCGTGTCTGCGCTGGTTATCCCTGCTGGTGATGTATATCCTTCTTGAGACATGTTTATAAATGTCTGTCCTTTTGTGTGAGAAAATGAATAAAGTCTCAGACACGAATTTGAGATGTTTTTCAGGGCATCAATTTGTGTTATTATGAAGATGTGATTGTGAAGATGCTAGCAGTTATTCATGGTAGCGGCCGGGTAAAACCATCATGTCAACATCCGGGTCACCAGCGGGTCACCTGACACCAATGAGAGGAGAGAGATGTTCAGCGCCCCCTGCTGGTGATGGTGCCTTTGCACTTTGCAATAGAACATAATTCTTAATTAATGGTTATAAAAGTTCAGCTATATTTTACTGGATTAAAGTAAATGTTTCAGAAAAAGTGGATTTCTTATTAGCATAAAAGGTGATTCAAGCATTCTCTCTGTTCGTCTCTCTCCCTCCATTTTATGTTTTACTTCTACAAACATTCAACAAAATGTCTCCATGTTAAGCCAGTATATTTCATTTTTTCTAAATGTGTATGTTGTTGGAATATCATTTTATATATGCATAATATAAGTGAATTGGAGAAATATAGAAAACATAGCCTACTTTCTTAAACAAACGTTAGGTATTTAAACTCAAAGGGGTCTCAAAGCAATGGCCTACGATTTCCATTCGAATACCAACAACAACAACAACAACAACAACAACAACAACAACAACAGAAACCATTCAAATGTGGCATGCCGCATGTGAACATTATTCTGGTGTTGCTGTTTTCTTCATTCAGTATATAGGCTATTCTTATACCCTCCCAGTATTACTGTTTAGTTTACAGTTGTTAGTTACAAATGTCGCCAGTAGGTGTAATGTTGTGACATACCATTTGGTCCGGAGTTGTGGATACCCGGAATGTTATATGCGGGACACGGGTTATTAGGTAGTACAGAGCGGGAATAAAGCACAGTTAACGAAACTCGCTGTCTCCTGAGTTGTATAACAAAGCAAGATACACATGTATACCAAATGACAACACTACAGTAGGGATGGAATTGTTGTATGTCAAATGATGATGCGTTATATTTACTGTGTGTATATGTATTTTAAGCAGAAGTGGGGACAAATGTGTGTTTCCATTCATAAAAAGGGTGAGCCTGTCAGGTAGGCGGAGTGTGTTGTCGCAGCTGGTGTGAATCAGCTGGATGAGGGCAGCGTGATTGGCTGCTGCCTGCCAAGCCTTCCAGGGAGCTACGTGGATTGGCCGGTGGTTGGTTAAAGCGAGAAGCCGGGACATTTACCGGGAGAGCCGGGAGAACGGAAAAGGTGAAGCTACGAGGCGAAGAGGAAACGGGAAGCAAGGCTCTGGACGGATCGACGAGGAAGCGACCGTGAGGCGAAGGTCCACTGTGGAAGTTCTGCTGCACTGCGATTTGCTGTACGGCTGCCAGCCGCTGATCGACGGGTCGGTTGAAGGCAGAATTGCAACGCTCCCAAGTTCCTGTTTATTGCAACGCACTCAAGTTCCTGTCTTTCGCACCGCACGCTTCCTATCAGGGCCAGTGCGCATCTGAGTCGGGCGCGCTCCAAACTATTGGGAGACGCACGCCAAGTCTCCAGCTTCTGTCTTCCAACCAGATCCCTGGGTCGCTCAGTATTGGAACACGCTGCGCTTAAGGAAGGGTGAGATAAATAACTTTTAACTCCTCTCGGTCTGAGGTGTTCCTGACCGAGAGCGGACCATAACTATTTTAACTCGGGCCATGTCTTGGCAGGCTGTCACTGGTTAAATGAACAAAGGGTGTATGGAGTGCAAATAGTGCCACTCGTTGTCATTTGCCCACCAGTGCCAGTGACTGTTCAATTTGTACTACTTAACGGCCAGTGAGTGGGAGAGCATGTTCATGGTGTGATGTGTGTAGTGCTTTCTTTAAATAGACGTGTCATGTGTGTAGTGATTCCCTAATAGAAGTGCCATGTGTTTGTGTTATTTGCATGCTTTTGTGATCTTTTACTGTTAGTTGTACCATTGATAGTCCCTTAGCGGCCAGCGGGGGGTGGGGTAGAGCAGTAACAGCCTGAATGACGGGGTGGTCTATAGGCACTGCATTACTTGGCCTTGTGATACATTTCCATGTGAGAAGCTTGGCTGATATGGTCCCTTACTATTAACTTAATTTATAATAAAGATTATTGTGTTACACGAGGAGCAGGCAGATATCAGGTGTGTGTGTGTGTGTGTGTGTGTGTGTGTGTGTGTGTGTGTGTGTGTGTGTGTGTGTGTGTGTGTTAAAAGGACTGGGTGCGAACAAGTGGGCCATTACATAGAGGGCTCACTCGCGACACCAATACTGTACATTTGAGCTCTTAGCTTCTCAAAATAATTCAGATTTAAATTGACAGTTTTTTTTTATTATTCGGCAGAAGGAACCACAATCCGATGGATTGTCTGGTTTGCTGCATCCACGGCAAGGAGGGGAGTGTTCACGGTGTGGACGGTCAACCTGTCGAGATCAAGAGACTGATGGAACGTGTCAATGGATCCCATTGCCCCTCTTTGGCAGGGAAACCCAAGCTCTTCTTCATCCAGGCCTGCCGGGGCAACAGTGGGCTGTTTACATTGAGGCTGACGGTCCTGCAGAAAGTTATATTTTCAGCGATGCTTATAAAGCCAGTGACACCATCCCAGCAGATGCAGATTTCCTGCTCGGAATGTCCACCGTTGCTTCCTTCATACTCCCTTTTGTTCATTTAACCAGTGACAGCCTGCCAAGACATGGCCTGAGTTAAAATAGTTATGGTTCGCTCTCGGTCAGGAACACCTCAGACCGAGAGGAGTTAAAAGTTATTGTAATAGCCCACTTGCTCGGGGGGGGGGGGGAAGAGAGGAGACAACACAGGGCACCAGGTGCACGCAATCAACAGCGACAGACATGGCGGAAGGGGAACACTTGCAAACAAAGACAACTAAAACAAATGCAGATGCACACACTACATACATTTCGCCACCAACAAAGCTACACAATCTACAGTTACATTTCCTTACCCCTCTCCCCCGGAAGCACAGTGTCTTAAAAACCTTGGCTTCCCTGCACGGTTTCTGCTTCCCCTTGTGCAGCATGGTTTCCTCAGGGGGGGGGCGTGAAATCAGAAGGAAGCTTCCTTTTGGCGATCCGATTCGTCCTCTTCCGGCGCCCCTGCTGGTTCTGCTGCCTGACGCGATCTCTCCTGACGAATCTTTTCTGCCCTTTTCACCCGCTCCTCCTCGGCTAGAAAAGCATCTTCCTCATCTTTGATTTCTTCTCCTCCTCCAGGCGTATGAAACGAGCCTCCTCCGCTAAGCGCATCTCCTCTTCCTTTCTCACCTTCTTCTCTTCCTCCCTCTGTAATCAATCAATCAATGTTTATTTATATAGCCCAATATCACAAATGTTACATTTGTCTCAGTGGTCTTCACAGTGTGTACAGAATATCAGTATGACAATACGACACCCTCTGTCCTTAGACCCTCACATCGTACAAGGAAAAACTTCCAAAGAAAACCCAGTTTAAAGGGAAAAATGGGAGAAACCTCAGGGAGAGCAACAGAGGAGGGATCCCTCTCCCAGGACGGACAGACGTGCAATAGATGCCGTGTGTAAATTGAAAGATAATACATTTGCAACATAGGTAGTCCAAATGTTTGGAAATGCATGTGTGTATAATAGGAAGATGAATCCACGAAGATATCCATCCAGGACCGATGATCCAGGACCACAGCCACGACTCGCGATCCAGGACACAGGACCGCAGGATCATCCATGACTCCGGATCCCGGCGTATATAGACACCAAAAAGAAAGAAATTTGGGGAAGCTGGGTTAATCGGAACATGAGAGTACACAGGTATAGACAGAGAGAAGGAAGAAGTAAGATGTCCCCCGACAAACTAAGCCTATATCAGCAAAACTAGGGGCTGAATCTAATCAGCCCTAACTATAAGCTTTATCAAAAAGGAAGGTCTTAAGCGCACTCTTAAAAACGGATAGGGTGTCTGCCACCCGAACATAAACTGGAAGCTGATTCCACAAATGTGGAGCTTGATAAGAAAAGGCTCTGGCTCCCATTGTACTTTTAAAGATTCTAGGAACAACCAACAACCCTGCATTCTTGGAACGCAATGCCCTAGTATGACAGTAGGGTATAATGAGTTATTTAAGGTAAGATGGCGCCTGCCCATTAAGGGCTTTGTAGGCGAGAAGAAGAATTTTAAATTCTATCCTGTGTTTTATAGGGAGCCAGTGTAAGGCAGCCAGAACAGGAGTAATGTGGTCCCTTTTCCTAACTCTGGTTAGTACACGAGCTGCACCATTTTGAATCAGCTGAAGCGACTTGACTGACTTCTTGGTACTCCCTGATAATAAAGAGTTACAATAATCCAGCCTAGAAGTAACAAATGCATGGACTAGTTTCTCTGCATCGTTTTGAGGCAAGATATGCCTGATTTTTGCAATGTTACGTAGATGGAAGTAGGCGGTCCTTGAAATTGATTTTATGTGGGCGTTAAAGGATAAATCCTGATCAAATATAACACCAAGATTCCTTACAGTCTCACTGGAGGCCAAATTAATGCCATCCATAGTTAGTATATCTTTAGATAATTTGTTTCGTAGATTCTTCAGGCCAAGTACAATAACTTCAGTTTTGGTCGTGTTTAACATCAAAAAGTTTAAGGTCATCCACGTTTTTAAGTCCTTAAGGCAGTCTTGAATTTTATTTAGATGATTAATTTCATCAGGCTTGATTGATAAATATAGTTGAGTATCATCCGCATAACAATGAAAGTTTACAGAATGATTCCTTATAATATTGCCTAACGGAAGCATATATAATGTGAACAAAATAGGTCCGAGCACTGAGCCCTGTGGCACTCCATGGCTAACTTTGGTTTGCGTGGAAGATTCATCGTTAACACGTACAAACTGAGAGCGTTCAGATAGATAGGACCTAAACCAGCCTAAAGCAGTTCCCTGTATGCCAACTAAGTGCTCTAGTCTTTGCAATAGGATATCATGGTCGATGGTATCAAATGCAGCACTGAGATCGAGCAAAACAAGAATAGAGACAAGTCCCTTGTCTGAGGCTATTAGAATGTAATTTGTGACTTTAACCAGAGCTGTCTCTGTGCTATGATGTGTTCTAAAGCCAGACTGAAAATCTTCAAATAAATCATTGTTTTTTAAGTAATCACACAACTGTTTTGCGACCGCTTTCTCAAGAATTTTTGAGAGGAACGGAAGATTAGAAATAGGTCTATAGTTGGCTAAAACCTCGAGGTTGTGCTTTTTAAGAAGCGGTTTTATCACTGCTACTTTGAATGATTGTGGAACATAGCCTGATAATAAAGACATATTCATAATATTTAATAAAGAAGTGCTAATATTAATGGAAAAACTTCCTTCAACAGCTTAGTTGGAATTGGGTCTAACATGCACGTTGATGGTTTAGAAGAGAGAATCATTGAATGTAATTGTTCAAGGTTTATGGCTGAAAAGCATTCTAGTGTAATATTAGAACTTACGTTTCCGGGAGCTGTTGATAACACTATACTGGTCAAAGGCAAGAGGTCATTAATTTAGTTTCTAAGAGTAACAATTTTATCGTTAAAAAAGCACATAAAATCATTAACCGGAGCTGCTCCTCTTTCTGCTCTTGCACCAATCTCCAGTTCTCCGCCAGGACCTTTTGATGCCTCAGCAGCAGAGTTAGTGCCCGTTGAGCCTTTAGCCAATCTGCCGTCTTGCCCCCGGAGTCTCAGTTCCTCTTCCATCATGGATTCCCGTTCCTGTACCTGTGTGAACTGCTGCTCAGCGGCTGCCTGAAGCTGCAGGAGTGATCTCATCATCTCCCTCAGTTCCTCCATCATTTTCACCTCTTCACTTGGTCAATCCCACTTCTAACACCAATTGTGACGCCGACAATTGAGCGGCCCGACCAAGCAAGCAAGGAGGCAGAGGCAGAACGTCCAAAAATATAACCCGGTGTGGGCATTTATTAAATCATGAACACAATGACACACAGCCTCAATCCTGCTGTTGTTGTTTCCTTGAGCACAGCCTGCAGCCACCGGGATCTCACACACACTTCCAGCCCCAAAACAGACAGGGCAACAGAGCCTAAATACACACACACACTAATCAGCAATTAGACACAGGTGGGGGGGGAGGAGACAACACAGGGCACCAGGTGCACACAATCAACAGCGACAGACATGGGGGAAGGGGAACACTTTTAACATAAAACCAGCAAACAGAGACAGACAAACTAAAACAAATGCACACACTACATACATTTCGCCACCAACAAAGCTACACAATCCGTAACGGAGGCCGAGATCTATGGCCCCGATCACCTCCGTTACAAACGCTCTGCTTACTCACATTCATTGATACAAAAAAACAAATGTTTAAATACATTTTTGAGCAGGGCTGCAGATAACACTTTTCCTAAATGTATTACTAATTTGTATTTTATTTTAATAAGAACATATTGTATATGAAGTATTTTAACATTATGAGAAATGCCCATCACAACGTCTTAGAGTTTGAGAAAACAAACACACAAAATAACTAAATATATGGTACTTTTGTTTGATTGCTGGAAATGAATCGGTTTATCAGACAGAAACATAATATATTTTGGTTTAGTGCATATGAGAACAGTAAGAATGAACTGAAATAAAACAATTATTTTATTTCACATTACAATGCATTTTCTCATTGGTATAACATCGCTGTTAGAACACCACAATATGTCCTGTACTTCTGATGATTGATTGATAACTACACTTATGTCTAAAGTAAAATGAAGCATATACAGTATAAAGTTGTATTAAGTGACAATAGCAACAATTACATTACATTTGGGAGATCATCTTGTGTATGGGGATTGTACCAAGAATATCTGACTTTTAATGCATTTTAATAATCCTGCAACATTTAAATTAGCATTTAAAGAGCTGGATGTTGCATAGATTGCTGGTTGTATGTGCATGATTAGCTCAAATAATTTATTGAAGTTCTACACTATACAGTATGGGCCATTCTACCGAATTGGTGCAAAGTCAGGTTGGAACCGTTTTAAAATGTTGTATGTTTTTTCCCCAATACTATATCGTATTTTCAGACTGTATTGGAATGTTCTTCCTCTACCAAAAATGGTCACTACCGAAACATACATACACTGAAGAAAAAGTATTATATTAACCTGTTAAGATTGTTTTACCTTCCGTTGTCTAAATAGTATTTTAACAAATATTTCTTGAGGGTTTTCACAATTAAATGAATGCAATTTAATTTGTAATGAAAGTTTAAAGTTCAATTTATACAATTCATAATGCAAACTTTCTTTGTAAAATGCATAATACTGATCATATTGATTCCAGAGTTGATGATTGTTGAAATTGAACATACATTAAACCAATCAGTATCATAACATGCCTTATGTTGAAGTGTAAATGTTTGAAGCTGCTGACCCAGAATCAGCACTTTAGTAACAGGCTGAAATAGAGGGGGATGAGGCTAGAATGCATGATCTGTTTGGTATTTTGAGCAAAACACTTCATAGACATGTTTGTTATATATCTGAGACCTATATGCCTAACAATAGTATAATAAGAGACCTTTTAAAGTAACACACTGATTTTCAGATTTTAAAACACATTTATTAAAAAACTATGGGATTTACCTGCTTACCATTGCATTTTGTCACTACCGAAACGACCATGTCAATTACCGAAACGTAACCGTATGTTTCGGTAGTGACGATTCTGACTAAAATTGAGCATAACTAAATAATGCTAGCAAGTACATGGCTAGCATACACATTTTTTAAGAGGTTCACACACATAAAAACCTAATACTTTGCATAAAACCCCGAAAAAGTTTACTTAATTGAAGATAATACGTGTTCGGTAGTGACAATTCTTAAGGTTACACGCCGATTTTCAGATTTTGGAAATATCAAAAGTATGGGATATAGCTACACTGAACAAAAATATAAATGCAACACTTTTTTGCTCCCATTTTTCATGAGATGAACTCAAAGATCTAAAACATTTTCTAGATACACAAAATAACCATTTCTCTCAAATATTGTTCACAAATCTGAAAAAATCTGTGATAGTGAGCACTTCTCCTTTGCCGAGATAATCCATCCCACCTCACAGGTGTGGCATATCAAGATGCTGATTAGACAGCATGATTATTGCACAGGTGTGCCTTAGGCTGGCCACAATAAAAGGCCACTCTGAAACATACAGTTTTGCTTTGCACTGTTCAAAACACATGGTACTGCTTTATAACAATAAATCCAGCAGATTAAAAAGGTGAATAGTCGATGTAAAACCCTTGTTTCTCAGGGATCATCTGACAGCAGATTGTTGTTGTCATGGTCTGGGAGGACGGGAGGACGGGCCTTCGGGATCGGAAAGACGATATTCTTCCTGAGCGTGGAAAGTAGTTGAGGCATCTGCTTGCTTATACCATTGGACTTCTTGCTAACATCTGCATTCACTTTGGTCATGATAGACCCAAGGTCACATCCTCTGGGGAGAAAAACAAAAGAAGCTTTAAGATAGTGAACTTAAAAACTACACAAATCACTTTTAATTTGTTCAAAACAATCATAATATTACAGTAGTAACCAAGATAAAAAGTGGAAGAAGATTTCAACCTATTGATTCAAGTAAATGTTAATAACACTCAATACAAATACTGCATTACAAGTAATAGTGTTGTATTCAAAACTGTTATATTTAAGCATTAACCACTAAAAGTATCGAAAGTACATTAACTGATTATGCTGAATAGCATACGTCAGTATATATTATTATAAGTTATGTATTAAGCCCTGTAGTTAGTCTAGCTGGAGCTAATTTGAACTAGTTTACATACTGTCTGGTAGTCAAATGTATGTTTTGAATTTAAAAGTGTTAACTGGATGAAACTACTCCCTACTGAATTGTATCGGGTTAGTAAAGAGGCCTGTATATAAAGTCACATACAATGAAAAAAATACACAACTAGTTCCAAGCACTGAACATATTCCCATTATACAAAAACAACAATTATAGATATTTTGTTCTACTCACATTAGCACCATCTGGACGAGGTTTTGGCACAATGACTGAATATACCACGAGCCACTTCTCTTGTCTCTGAAAGAGACAAAAGAAGCAACGGTGGACATTCCCATCAGGAAATCTGCATCTGCTGGGATGGTGTCACTGGCTTTATAAGCATCGCTGAAAATATAACTTTCTGCAGGACTGTCAGCCTCAATGTAAACAGCCTTTTGCTCACTGTTGCCCTGGCAGGCCTGGATGAAGAAGAGCTTGGGTTTCCCTGCCAAAGAGGGGCAATGGGATCCATTGACAGGTTCCATCAGTCTCTTGATCTCGACAGGTTGACCGTCCACACCGTGAACACTCCCCTCCTTGCCGTGGCTGAGGATGCAGCAAACCAGACAATCCATCTGATTGTGGTTCCTTCTGCCAAGCTCCAGCATCACGGACTTAATCTCATCCCCTTTAAGGTCCTTCTCCAACACCGTCTCAAAGCCGAGCCATTCAAACACTTTCCACAGACACTCTGGAAGAAACACAGACAGATGTAAATACAAACATAAATATATAAAACAGACTCAAGTTTGCACCAGTTCCTTTTGAAATTTAAAAAACAAGATAAACACACCTGCATCCAAATTGGTGCCCTCCCGTGTCTTAAAACTTTGAGCAAATTTGTAGTTGTTCACAATCAAGCAGATTCCTCTTTTTGCTGCAGTCATGGGATATTTTCCCAAAACCTACGGAGATAAATACTCAACTTAGGATAGGATTTTTAAGAACTGCTTACATTTGAAATGTCCAGATTTACACGCATAGGTCAGTATAGTAGTATACCTGATCTATTTTTGATATGACCGTGGATCAATCTGGAAGTGCATGTCAAAAAAGGTCTATAGCAGGAAATGTACATTTTAGGTTACAGTTTGTTCATTTATAAACAGTCCTGAATACACAATAAATTAAATGTTTTGCTTTCCAGATGCTGGGAATAAATGAGTAGTTTCCAAAACTTTGATTTAATGCTTAAAACGGTACAGGATGCGGTTACGCCAATCATCCAGGGCTGAGATGAGAGCCTGGATGAACGCAGTGCACTGACACATGTCTAATACGCTTGTGGTCTAGACGGGGTGATTATGGTTTGTGTTTATTCAATCAAACAGTACAGCAGTGGTCGTTGCAGACAGACATGGTAGAGCTTTGCACTGCTGAGAGGGCACTTTTTTTACTTTTGCAGTGGGTTTCATATTCAAACAATAGCTTTAGTGAACACACACACAGAGCCATATCACTGCTTCCTTGAACACATGTACTTGAAATATGAAATGACACACCTCAATGTGTGTGTTTGTAGCCAGAGATGTTTTCATTTCAGAGGAAGCCATGTTTTTCTGAGAAGGCAACATTTCCAAAGCATCAATCCTCCCTATGGAACATGGGGGAAGGACAATCAATTTAGGCAAAGATAAAGACACAAACATTGTATATCAATAATAGATTTTAAAGTCCTTTTATTTGTTTTCAAAGCCCTAAATGGGCTGGCTCCGGCCTATGTAGCTGAACTCCTCCATCGCTACACCCCAGGCAGAGCCTTAAGGTCGGCTGATCAGCTGCTGCTGATAGTGCCTAAGACCAGGCTCAAAACCAGAGGGTACCGAGCATTCGCAGCAACGGGCCCCAGGCTCTGGAATATGTTGCCCCTCTATGTGAGGTCGGCCCAGACCCTGGGGGTTTTTAAATCAACACTTAAAACCCACTTTTTCTCTCTGGCCTTTTAGGCTTCTCTTGAAATGTCCAGATTTTTGTACGGAGTCGAGGCTGATCCTCTTACTGTAGTCCTGTGTCTTGGATGCTCTATCTTGAGTTCTGGATTAAGTCGTGGACTTCGGGTCGTGGCTGAACCTGTCTCTGGGGTCCTGCCTTGGGTCTCGTCATGCTGCTTCCCTGAAGGCTCCTACAGGATTGTAGCTGACATCCTCGTGGATTCATCTTCTTATTACAGACACATGCATTTCCTAACATTCGGTCTATATGCTGTAAAATGTATTATCTCTTTGATTTACACACGGCATCTATTGCACGTCTATCCGTCCTGGGAGAGGGATCCCTCCTCTGTTGCTCTCCCTGAGGTTTCTCCCATTTTTTCCCTCTAAACTGTGGGTTTTTCTCCAGAAGTTTTTCCTTGTATGATGTGAGGGTCTAAGGACAGAGGGTCTAAGGATAGAGGGTGTCGTTTTTTCTCATACTGATATTCTGAACAATCTGCGCTGTTGTATTTGCTGTAAAGTATCTCTACTGTAGGCTATTTTATTATATGTACAGCACTTTGGCACGACCAAAAATCGTTTATAAATGTGCTATATAAATAAAACTTGATTTGATTTTATAATAAAAAGGTTGGACATGAACAAAGAACCTTCTAAAAATTACCTATCAAGTCGCCACAGCTGCTTGTTCCAATGTTTAAATCACTCAGTCCAGGCAGGACCTCACATGCTTGTCCCTCTGGTAAATCTTGAAAAATTATAAAAGAGGGTTCAGAAATAATCCACTCACTGCACATCAAATGATGGAATTTTGAGATAGCCAACCAAACACAAGACTCACCCAAAGAGGTGTTTGAAGTACACTGTGTGAGCGACAAAAGAAAAGAGCATTAAAGTCACAGAGAAATTAAACAATGATATCGTCATATATTTTAATGGCATGTTCTCACCTCATTCATTGAAGGGAATATTTCTGAAGAATAGAAAAAGATCATTGTCACTATAATGGTAAAAAAACTAAACAATATACAGCATTTTCCAGTTAATTGTATAAGTTAATATATCGTAATTAAGGATAACAAGGAAAAATCATTTAACAAAACGTAATATGACATAACAAAGACAAATACATTTACACCCACTCTTGCATAGTGATTGCTGACATACAAGCAAAGCGTATTATGGGTTATTTATTTATTTAACTATTTTCAACACAGATAAACCATAACATGGTGATCCAAAATGATCTTTAAAAAAAAGTATTTTACCTGCTAGTTGACATGAGGCAGCCCTCTCAAGATCTAAAGATTGAGGGACCTGAAACAAACACAGAAAAAAAATATGAACAAGACTTCATTCCCACTGCCTTACTGTTCGACAATTCAGAGATGTGGCAATAATAACATAAGAAATCTGTCACTGAAACTCAGAGCGTTTCAAAATATCGCAGAACGTACCTGGTTTTGATCATTTGGGAAGGACACTGATCTTTGCCGACCTGTTTCTTCAGCTGAAGGGCTGATGTTAGTTTCTGTAGTTGAAAAATACCCACATAAACCAATATAATTGTGATTTGCACAAAGACTAACACAAAGACATGATACGTGTGTGTGTGTGTGTGTGTGTGTGTGTGTGTGTGTGTGTGTGTGTGTGTGTGTGTGTGTGTGTGTGTGTGTGTGTGTGTGTGTGTGTGTGTGTGTGTGTGTGTGTGTGTGTGTGTGTGTGTGTGTGTGTGTGTGTGATTATGGAGGTACTTGGCTACATTCTACATTGAGGGACAAAAGTATTTTGACACGCTCACATCTTGTGGACTCATCTCTCTTTTAGAGACAAAACTCAAGGCCCCACAGTTAAAAATAATATTTCCTTTTGTAGTAAATATAAAACATCCTTTTAAATCATAATTATTTTTTTTAAACAGTTGTCTACCTTTTTCCTCTTTCAGTATATTATTTGTATGGACCCTACATCCAAGTTTTGACTAGGTCATTGGTGCAATTGTAAATCGGAGTTTGAGATATATAATAATAATAATATAAATTAGGGAAGAGTTGGTATGTTGTGGGTATAGTGAGGTTTCTGTGCTGCTGTCCTAACCTCGCTACTCTGATAATGAAGTAAAACCTTATGAAAGTTATCCTGCGGCTTTCAGCGTCTTTATTTGTGTCCTCATTCCAAATGTGTCATTACATATAGCATGTGTTATTTGTGTCTCTAGCTTACCCTGCAGTGCTTTAAAGCGGTCGATCTTCTCTTTCAACATGGGACAGACTGATTGGACAATGGTCTCCAGTAGCTTTAGATTAGTGTCATCGATGAGGTCCATGTGCTCCATCGCCAGGAAGACCTCCAGTGTAGACTGACAAGTTGATCAGATTACAGTTTTTCTTTTACACTTTACTGAATAAGAGCTTATTTGATGCTTATTTGGTGCCTACTTAGATTAATTGGTATAAACACACTCAATCTCAACTTCTAAAAAAGGACTCTGTGATGATGCACTCACAACATTTTCCTCCAGTGTTCTACGGTCAAGCCTTCCAATTAACAAGAACTTCACATTTCTCAAGTCGTCATCAGTAATCCCCTCAGACAGGTTGTAAAGCAGCTTTCTGTAATAATAGAAAAAAAGATTAAAAGCAAGTAAAACTGTTTAATGTTCTAAAGGAGGCCAAGTGTTTAACTGGACATTAAGTACCATTGTGAGGTCACCAAATACATTTAACAAAGAGGATGCACCTCTGATTAGGAACCTTTTCTATGCTTAAATGCTTTCAATTGATGAGTTGATTTTTAGAATAAAACAGTACAATTGTTTAAGCCATATTTTTTGTAAAAATGTACCCACAAATATGTGGTTCCAGCCTTTTGAATATGCAAATGTTCTGGTCTTAATGACCTTGTATGATGTTGATAAATGGTGGTATTATTAATGATATGTTGTTGAAAATGTCCCCTTGAACTGTGGACTATATTTGGACATGGCAATGACCTACAACTAATCCATTCATCATGCAAATCAACTGCAGGGTCTTAGTTGCAACCCTATTTCACTGTTATAGCAGCTGTAACCACGCACAACTTATTAAATCTGGCCTAATGTGCTAGAGGTTGAACATGTGAACTAATTTAAGCAACACGTACACATATCAGCCCTGATTTTAGCTGTAAAACAAGGATACAAATTCATGTAAATTCTATTCAAATCCTTACTACACACAATAAAAATAGTTTTGGCAATATGAGTTTTTCAACCATAGACTTTACAATTGTTTCTACACATAATTTCACAAACTCATTCCCTTAATGACCCTATTATTATTCAAATACTTAAAGTTGTATATTAGATTGATGCGTTACTATAGAGATATACATTTGTTAGCGCTCTTCTGGTTAATGCACTTAATTATTTACGTAAAAACAGTAAAACGTAGGCAGTACACCTGTAAGGAGAGATGAGGTTGCTGGTTGTAAAGTCGTGGAGTCCGAGGTCTCGGATCAGACGGTTGCGTTTGATGATGAGGAGAAGCTCCTTCACCAGGTGTGGTCGCTCCGCAGAGAGGTGGTCTTTATCTTGCAGACGACGGAAGAGGTCTCTGGCCTCCACTGAGGTCTGGTTTCGGTCCAGGAGGTCAGTGCAAAGATATGCAAGAGCTTTTACATCGTCCCTAGATATGTCCTTCCCTACATCTAAGAGCAGCTTCTGGAAATCCATTTTGAGAGCTAGAAAAAAAAAATATATTTGGGCCTGGCAATAAAAAGAATACATCATACCAGCTCCTCACAGATAATTTTTCATTTTATATCATATTTTTATTTCACAGAAAAATATTAAAAGCAGTAAGATTAAATATGTTGTATTTAAAATGGCCTGACTAAAACTGGTTAAAACGGAAACAAATCAAACATGATTACAAAAAGGGAACTTCAAAAGATTGTGCAAGATAGTATATAAGATTATAATACCAATGGAGTATACTGTTATGTCAAATATGTGTAAAATAGGTTATTCTCTCTCAGATAAAACATTTTGACGATGATGGATGCTATTCTGCACCAGATGTATTTTATAGCCCTTTATCTACATATTGCAAATGGTTTGTCCTATAGTTGAACATGTCCTTTATCTTTATGTTTATCTACATGTTGCAAATTAATTTACCTTACCCTAGCTTTAGTGTCTTTATGGGCATATATGTGTTTTTCAGAGAGAGAAAATCTGTTTAAAAAAATAAATAGTTTAAGAAAGACGTTTAAGAAAATAAATCTCATGACAAGGAAGAGATCACGTCACTTATCTCGAACAGTAGCAGAAAGGCAACAGCCTTACATTCCATCACATGATCAAAAAAACACTCACAGCCACGGCGATTATTAAACATCCAAAGATTTTTGATTAAATGATTAGCTCAACTTAACCCTTAAACCAGATGAATTCACTTTAAAACGTGTCCTGCTGTGTAAGTGTAAGCCTACCTGTTTGAGTGTGTTTAGCAGGTCTGACCGAACAGGATATATCTTGTCCACTTCAGCATACTCCCATTACTGAAGGTGATCGTAAACAACTGATAAATATTTGTTAATCAAACACAAGAACTTAACGTAGACCTGGCGTAGTTTCTCGCTAAACAAGTAGCGAGAAGCAGGAAGTCGAAATCGAAAGTGAAAGAGAGATGCTTCTATCGACTCAGAGACGTCGCTGTGTGACGCAATTGCCCATATTTTGATATAACTTCGGGACTGAAGTGCTTTGACCCCAGAAACAGACAGGTATTTACTGGATATACTAATTATATTAAGAGATTCCTTTGAAGGAATAATTGCTTTTGCACACAATTGGATTAGCAGAAAATTGAATTTTCTTACTTACTTAAAGGCACAGCACTGATGGGATTTCCATTGTTATAACCTGCTATAGCTATGCATACATGTATTCAAGATATTATGTATTTAATCCAAGTCAGCTATAGGACAGTGACCTGTCAAGTTATCTATTTAACATTTGTATAGGTGTATCTCTGTATTAATGTCATTGTCTGATGAGGAGCTTGTCAGTAACATCACTTGTGGTATTGGTGTTGTAAGATACCAATATCAACAGTAAGTGCAAGATGTACAACTTGCTGCCATGATACATTCATTTATTACACTTAAAATAGACAAACATAATAAGAATTGTACATCATTACATAACTACATTTATTTTCTATGGGACATCATAGCAAAAACAAAACATCAAATACAGTCCAAATATATGATCACCATTTTGAATGTGTGTGTGTAAGGTGTGTTAAACTGCAGGTAACCATAGAGACTTTTTAAAAACAATTCATTTTCTTAGGGCTGTGATATGAAGTGATCAATAATTTCAAGGTATCTTAAAGCTGGGGTAAACTGTGCATTTCTTCCTGATTTAGGCAAAACGTCCATAATAATCTTTTAGCAAATCCTTTTAGCTTATTGTAATTCAAATGAAATCTAGTGACAGTGGACAAACTCCGGTCATTTCAGAGAGAGGCCGTTCCAAATAATTCAGACTTGGTGCACACCCTTTTTTTTAAAAGTCTGATTGAGAATGTCCTGCAGAAAGGTTACTTTTCCAGCATTGGCAACAACTGCCGCTGTAAAGCCTCCTAAAAACAGGAAGATACTCATCAAAGAAAGGTCTGTTCGCGGCAGAGGGAGGTTAAACTGTTATTTAAATCTTCTCTCTAACTCTGAAACTTTAGAGGCAAAGGTCAAAGGTCAGAGGTCTGGATTTTTGTCAGATTATTTGGTTCACCAGAAACTGAACGATTAGTATTGATTTCTTGCAAATGGCTTCAACAATAAACTGCCTGCCAGATCTTTAACAATTGGGTTAAGGCCTCCATCTTGTCAATTGTATTTGTGGATTCCCACTAATAAATGATGTCTATGAAAAATGCTGTTGAGAGAAACATGTACCGTAAAGGGAAGAAGAAAATATGTATAAACCCTGAAATAATATGAATTATTTGTGGTAGTTTGGGTTTGATTTGGATTTGCTCTTCAGGGTCTTGATGTGTCTTCCTGGTCTCCATCTGAAACTGAGCCACCCCCCAGAGATCGCTCCTGAGCTGTTGAATCTAAGGAACTCTGTAAATGACACACACACACACACACACACACACACACACACACACACACACACACACACACACACACACACACACACACACACACACACACACACACACACACACACACACACACACACACACACACACACACACACACACACACACACACACACACACACACACACACACACACACGAAGGTTGGTGACGTATTTTGTATGTTAAGTCATGAAAAAAAGGAGTAATTATACAGAGCGGCACATTTAATTCAATTATTGGATCTTATCTTTGATGTATAGGATTCATATATTTAAATGAATGCCCCACAAAGGGTCAATAAAGTTAGTCCATAGTTTTACATCATGATTCATTGTTTATTATATTTATATTTCTTATCTGACCATGTAAAGTAACTTATATCTTTAATCAGTTTAATAGTGAATTCTTCAATATGCAGAATTACATGTTTAAGTAAATAAATGAATGCATTATTGTGTAAAATCACTTCGACCTTTTAACTGGCAAATGTGGGGCTAATTGTAACTTTATTTACTTATACTTGGCTGTATATACTGCTAAATGGCCTAATCCATAATGATACAACATCATTTTATAGTTGAATAATATTTGATATTAATAATCTGAATCAGCATCCTAACATTTCACATAAATGAAGTGCAAGTGAGTGACATACAATGAAAATAGTCAAGTCAAATAAAAGGAGGCTACCTTAAAATGATACGTAAATACAGCAGTAAATGTATTTAGTTCTGTATTAGGAAGAACAAGAACAACAAGAACAAGAACAAGAACAAGAAAAAGACAGACAACACTGAAATAAGTTGAGACAAATTCCCACGAAGAGGTTCATGGACTTACTGTCAGAGATGAGGGAGTGTAAAGCGGGGATGTGCCTCCTCCCCAGGCCGTGGCTCCTGGACAGCACGCAGTCCAGGTAAAGGTCCCAGAAGACCCGGGCCAGGTCCCAGAACAGCGCCGTGTGTTTGCCGTTTTCTGACGACCTGAGGGCCAGCATCATGTCCCAGAAGCTGGGCACCGTGTCAGCGATCCTCGGGGAGCGCATCTCCAGCAGCAGAGCCGAGGAGGAGTCCCAGCACTGCGGGTCGGAGCGGGGGGCCACCAGGGGGTCTCCGTGCTCCGGCCTGTGGCCCTGCAGCGGCGGCACACAGGCACACATGCAGCCCAGCACGAACACTGTGGCCGCAGGTATGTTCAGGAGCACCGGGACCATCTGCAGGAAAGCAGCTGTTACTATTATCAGTAAAGCTTACAAACAATATTGATTACGCAAAATCCTCAGTTAAGCTGTTTTAGTAGCTCACTAACACACACATTTATATCAAAATAATGTTTTTTTTCAAGTTAAAACCCCATGTTATACTATTCTTATTGCATTCTTTTTTTTTAAAGGCGCCAAAATGGCCTAGCAATTTTAATTCAAAACTATTAATTCACCCTAAAAATCCGTTCAAAATGCAGATTTGTCCTGTAATTAACCAGAGCATTTAAGGGATACCAATCTAATGTAAACCAGAAAACTTAATATATGATCTAATAAGAAGAAAAAGTTTAAATAAATCGCAGTAATGAAATAAAATGTACTTACCACCAAAGCTGGGCCGACTAACAAGACCATAGCGTTGTTTGGAGTTTGGTACATATCTGTTGGTTCTTAGTTGACGTCAGTGCCTCCCTCCTTTGCGAGCTGTGTATGTTGGCTTCTTCTTGTCTACTACCTGCTGTTAAATATGCTTTATTTGCAGCCCATGTTTTACTTATTGATCATGTTTAAGCAAGCATCTTATGTTCTTTACTTTTCAAAATACATATTTGAAGCCTTATGTTGTTGCTGCATACTGTGGGAATATATTTTAGTTTTTTGTGAGAATAATTCCATTTTGTTATCTTTGACATAACGCTACATTATAAAGTTATGTTATACAGCATCTTTCATCACACTTTATTGACTTTTCTATTTGTGTAGTTACATGTGTTACATGTAAGTGATTAGGATTCTGCCTGACAAGAGAAGTTGTATTTTACATTTAGCTTAAGCTCATTTTGATGCATCAGAGACAGCTATGACATTTCATAGGTCCATTTCATTAAAGGATAGGTTAGGATTTTATTATTTTTATACATATTATGTTCTGAAAATAGTTAAAAATCACATTTCCTTAGGTCTCTAGAATATTATAAAAGTCAAATAAGAAATCTAAAACCCAAAGATATTTGATGAACTAATGTAAGACAAGGAATATCAGCTATGTGTGACATTAGTTAAATTAGAGTATGCAAACGTTGGATTTCTTTGATTAAAACTGTCTCACAGCACTTATTGGTTATAAGGATTAATTTGACTTATTTATTTTCTTAATTTTATTGTTGCAGCTTATGTGACCGTATGTAAATTGAGCATGAGAAATGGTTGCAAAATCATACCTCCTGCCCATATTTGTACCGTGACGAGGTCTGACGCTATTCAACAGATGAAAGACTTGTTTGTTTGTGGCTCAAATAATGACAACTATTTTATTTCTGTGACCATGTCCACATTCAGGGCTTCAAGGTAGTATGGTATATTGTGCTTGATGTATGACCAGAATGCAAGTTAAAAAGATAAAAAGCCAGGCAGGAAACATAATCAATCCGACCTCAGACACTTGGGTGGTTCCGCTTTCTGACAAAACAAGCCCCACTGTTCCAGAGTAGTGCACGAGGTACGTTTCTATGCTTTTACTGAAATGTCACATACATATCTGATTTTAAATGCAATTATTTTCACAGTAAGAGGCCAACACTAAATGCATTGGCAAGGTTCTTTATTACTCATTCATTCTTCTGATGATGCATAGAAGCAGACTTTACAACAATTTCCGCTGCAACGCCTAAATTATAACATTTAAATGAATACCAGTTCTATATTCATATTGCAAAACAAATTGTTGTGTTAGGATGCTTCTAGAGTGGAGGAGAGACTGAAAGGTACAAATTATTATTATTATGAGATGAGAAATAATTGTCTAGTGAGCATGTCATCTGACGGAATAACATTTCTAAGACGGTAGATTTTTTTGTAACGCACAGATCATGCTGGTCATACAGCTCAGTGATGAATCAAGGGCATTGTATCCCATGGGGTCCACTTCATTAGCGTTAATATCTGCTTTAAAGTTTTTGTATACACAATCCTATACTCAGCTTTTTTATAAAATAAAACCTATATTTTAAAGGGAGTTTTTAAATGTGTGATGATAACCATAGATGCTAATCCAAGCATTATATGGAA
Organism: Pseudochaenichthys georgianus; assembly: GCF_902827115.2. Lineage (NCBI taxonomy): Eukaryota > Metazoa > Chordata > Actinopteri > Perciformes > Channichthyidae > Pseudochaenichthys > Pseudochaenichthys georgianus. The sequence goes on along the minus strand of NC_047523.1, from coordinate 28,196,434 downwards.
CACAATCTACACCAAAGGCCTCCGGTTTGTTCATTGCTGTCGGTCAGCAACATGTTTCAAATGTAACCAGGCCATTAAATAGCCGTTATCAGTTGTTACTACCTCTCCAATGCTTTAGAAAGAGCAAACTGCACACATCGGTAGGCAAGAAGGTAAATATGGTGCAGCAGTTGCTCCGTCTGTAGAGACTAAGATGGGAACCGAAGGGTTGCCGGTTCAATTCCCTGTTGGACCCTAAATAGGTAGGCAGGACTGTTAGCTGGGGAGGCGGCAGTCCACTTGCTGGGTACTGCAGAGGTGTCCTCTTCATCAGTGCATCATGTCTATAGGTCCTGTCTGCAGATCATTCCTTTGCCATGTTAGGAAAAAATAAAAGTACTGCATTGCAGTTGTATGCCTCAGCCAAGCTGCAGTTTACAGCTCTGTCAGTCCAAAATGTCATCACTTTAATAATTATATCATTTAAGACATGTGTGTAAGAATTGTTGTGTCATGGGAAAAAACATATATTGTGCAGTCACATTGACCTTTGACCCAAAATATAGTCACTAAAGTGCAACACAGTTAAAAATGTGCACACCGGAAGCCCAGAAATATTTCCCATAGACGTATCGTCTTCAGGATTCTATATTTTATTGTTTAACACACTAATTAATTTAATTAACCCTCTACACAGCATACTGTTGCCCTTAGGCAACAAACCACTTTTTTCAACCTCACACTGGCCCTCTAAATATATATTTTTTTTAAATATATACACAATGTCACCTGACATGCTGGTGTCCAATAAAATGAGAGAATTATATGGGTGTGGCATTTTGTCTGGGGGTGGAGCAGTCCTTTCTGCAAGCAAAGCTGCAGGGGACTCAGGGCCACCACTTGGTAAGATACATTTCACTTTTTTTCATTAGAAATGTACACAACTTAAAATAAAACATACATGCATGCATGTGCATGAATACGTAAAGAAGTGTATTTGATTGTTTAAAGACTTACGTATTTATTAATTAGCTAAAACTATGTTTTTTTGTTCGTTGCCTCAGGGCAACACTGTGCCACTTGACCACTTTTTTCCAGGCAATATCATACAAGTGTGCTCAGCTGTAAAATGATAAACCTAATCAATGTTTTTACATCTACTGATATTTACAGGAAGTGGACACCAAAACATGTTATGGGCAGAAGGGACACGATCAGGCTGTTGGGGCTATTCCGTCTGACAATGAGGACAGTGAATGTCAAGATAGGGTTAGGCACATAGACACACACACACAACACACACACACACACACACACACACACACACACACACACACACACACACACACACACACACACACACACACACACACACACACACACACACACACACACACACACACACACATAGACAAACACAAACAGACACACACACACACACACACACACACACACACACACACACACACACACACACACACACACACACACACACACACACACACACACACACACACACACACACACACACACACACACACACAGAGAGAGAGATACATACAAACACACACACACACACACACACACACACACACACACACACACACACACACACACACACACACAACACACAAACACTACACACAGATATACACACACAAACACACAGACACACACACACACACACACACATCACACACACACACACACACACACACACACACACACACACCACACACACAACACACACACGCACATACACACAGATATACACACACAAACACACACACACACACACACACACACACACACACACACACACACACACACACACACACACACACACACACACACACACACACACACACACACACACACACACACACACAGAGACATACAAACACACACAGACACACACACAAACACATACATTACACACACAGACATACAAACACATACACAAAGACAGCCCTGAGGCAACAAACCAACCCCTGGTTGAGGGGTGAGGGGGGGGGGTCACATTTTATAATTGATATAATATCAGGGACCCCTAAGCTCCTAAAACACATGGTGAAACATTTTTTTCCTCCCAAAATAAAAAGTCATGCCATAGAGCAGTGCTTCTCAAAGTGTGGTCCGCGGACCACTGGTGGTCCGTGAGCGCCCCCTAGTGGTCCGTGAGTATATTGGTAACATTTCACATTTGAAATAAATACATTTAAGTTTTCCGCACTCTCGCGGGAATATCTTCGCAATGGAACGAGCTTAAGTTTCACTTTCTATTGCATGATAAAGCCCAGGGCAACACCTTCGTCACACATGTTGCCACTTGTTTGTACCATTTTAAGGCGATTTATAATCTGTAGAAAAACTATGTGTTTTGGGATATTTGTGGAGTTAGGTGGTCCGTGAGGTTTTTTTTATTGGTTAAGTGGTCCTTGGTATGAAAAAGTTTGAGAAACACTGCCATAGAGCACGTTAATTATATCAGCTTCACTGTGTACCTGTCTTGAATTTTTTGTCACATCAAGTCTTACATCTTTTTTAATAAAGGAGATTAAATCAGTTCAGTCAGTGATGATTTTTCAAGGAAAAACACAGAGACGCTCAGATAAAATTTGTCATTAGTTTATTCATTGGTCGAACTGTACATGATGCAGTGAGAGGGGGGCGCCATATGATGAGTAACATGGAGGATTACATCGATGCCAGTGCTATGGCAGCACCTGGAACACACCAACTATCAGCTGGACTGGAAATAATAGCCCTGCACAAGGAAACTGTTCAGGCCTCATTATGTACAGGAACCATACAGTGTGTTTGTGTACGTGTGTGTGCATGTGTGAGATAAAAAATATCAGACAAGATGAAAAACACACAAAAATGATTTTCAGTTCCACAAATGTAAAAGGGTGCTCTCTCGCTTTTTCATTGGAAATATCAATTCATTCCTTGTTTTCTGTTTGTCCATTCATAGTTTGAGTACGTGGAAGCAAAGTGAAACGAGACGAGGGAGTGGCCGAATACAAAAGATTAGCTGATTAGCAGAAGGTTTTTTTGTAATTCCATGTTCTACATTGATATCATTATTACCCATACATTTGTGCAATATCTCTCTTTGCATAGTAAATAAAAGTTAAATGTTTATGTCGTTGACATGCACCTATCTTTTGTAGCATATTTTTCTTGCTGATTTTTGGGGACTCCCATATAGATTTATAAGCCCACTATAGTGATTGCATGCAGCGTTAGCAGTAGAGCTGACCTTGATTCTACTAAGAGTTTATGAGAGCAAAAGGTTAAGCCAGTATAGTGGGTGTTGATGAGGACTGTTACGTGAGACCTGGCTGGACAGACTTCATGCCTCAGCAGTAGGAGAGGCACCACTGGCTGCAGACAGAGGGGAAAGTGCTCTGTGTGCAACAACATCCATATGTTCAGGTGATTGGTTCTTTGGCTTTTGTGTCGCGGGTTGAAGATACTTCCGGGGAGGGGGGGGATTTTTTGTGATGTTAATCTGACATCAGTCCGAATCCCTCTAGAACTGACATGCTTCTCCTCGACCACCACGGCTGCTCTGTCCGCTGAATATGAACTCTGTCAGAAGGAGGCTGTGTGTGCAGCGTGCGTCAATAATGTTGGCCAATTTTATTTTAATAACATTGCCAAAAACACCCGCTATACAACATGCTAAGATAAAAAACAAAAGCAATTGATGTCTTGGTAAAATATGCTGTTAATTCCAAACCTGAACTCCTTATCTGTACAATTCTGCGTGTGTATTCACTTTGTGGTCTGCACTTCCCTTATGGGTCCTCACATGCAGCCTCCTTAACCTTTACAGCACCTAAAACGTGAGCTATAAGTCTTCAACTGCTTTCCACTGGGTTTGGCTTTAACAAGGCCATCTCCTGCATTAGATAATTCCGTTTTTTTTTCTCTTTGTATGTTTTTTTGCGGTATATTTGTAGCTTTTGTAGCCATGCAGAGCCCTGCAGAGAGGGCCCTTCATTCCAGGGGGCCAGCAAGCAGCACGCTTTTTGTGCGGATAATCATGCCAGGTGAGAGAGTGGTGTGGATTCCGCCTGAACGCCTGTGCACTGGCACTAAAGGATGGAAGAGGAGCTCTGTCACTCTAGAGATCAGGGGGGGGGGGGGTTGTGGGTTTGTTACATGAGTGAGATGAGTTGAAAAGGCTGCATTTCTAACGTCACTACGATGGAATTTGTTAAAATGTCCACTATGTATTTTTCAAGTAAATCTAATGCCAAAGATCAGCAGCAATAAGTGCAGTCCAGCTGTCAGGTAGCCAACTTAGGATGCCTTGGAAGAATCCGTCTGATATTGCCATCTCTCCTCGGGTTAAATGGCTGAGGCGTTGGGGTCGTATCGACGTTTCTTCACATTTCTTTCGTGGAGACAAGAAACAGGAGTCAGTATTTGATATAATCACATCTGTAACACAGCTAGTGCAACCTGGACAAGCAAGCACACTCATCTCTTCAGATTAGTAGACACATGAGTAAAATGCCACAAACAGTTATTTATCTATTAGTATATTAAAGAGCTGAAAAATAAACATAATCTTTGATGACTTCACAAAATACTGAAGACAATGATGTGAGGAAAGGCTGGACCATGTTGAGCTGGGTGGGCTTTGACTGCAACAAGGCAGTCTGAGGGTTTTATATTCACAAACCTTTACATCCCAATTGATAATATTTGACGATAAACAAATATTAAATTAATTCAGGATCCATTCAGGATCCATTCCCCTCTGAGTATTATTGTTAGGATTTGTGACACTGAGCTTTGGATAGAAGTCACTTCAATGACACTGAGGAAAGCACTTTATCTGTGGACCTAATGGACACTTTCAAATGAGCTAATAAATCATTTTGAAGGTTTATGAACATAAATCTCCTCTGTTGCCCTCTTGCAGACAACTGCTGACCAGCTTGTGCGTGCAACATCAGTTTACAAGATGAAGAAGTGTAGGAGACATGTCTCATTACCAGTTTTGATGGGAAAGACATAGTTCCACTCAAAACATAACCATCTGGGAGGAAAGAGCTAACATAAACTATATATAAACTCTATATAAAGGAGGGAAAGAGGAGACAACCACAGAAACAACAACCACAGCAGCAGCAGCAGCAGCAGCAGCAGCAGCAGCAGCAGCAGCAACAATATCTACTACCACAACAGTGGGACGACAAGGAAGACGACAATAGGAGTGATGCATAACCTCCCCGTACTGTGGCTTGTTGTGGGGCTTCTATCACTCTCATGCACCTGTTCCAATAGTAGGCCAGTTGAAGGTGGCACTATTGCTGTGCGTGGTTCATGCAGTGCAATGCGCCGTGTCTGTACCAGGTCTGTGAAGCAGGCAGCAATGGCAGCTGGTGTGGGCGGGGTCCGAGAGTCCTGCTCTGTTCTAGGGTGGAGCCTGGCCATCTTAGGTGGGTGCGGCCAGCCATGGCACAAAGGCTGCGGCCAACAAAAAGGGTCCTGGCCTCTGTCACTGTGTCGCTCTCACACTTCCATTTTAAGTCTCAACCTCAAACAATAACGGACTGAGAAAAAGATCATGGAGGTGATGAGAGCACGACAACCATGGACCAGATCATCACCTATGGGTCTGGCTCAGCCTTTGTGCAATGAACTGACCTCCTCCAAATAAACAAGTCAACATGCAAAAAAAATGATTCTTATGCTGTTCACTTTCTTTCTTTCTTTGTGTTTTTGGTGAAAACCATGATGCTTGGCTACTTGGCATGCTTTGGTGGCTGCAGGATTGTATTTCTCAGTTATTTCTTAGTCCTATTTAGATTAAAATGTGTAACACCCCTGTTGCTCAAGACAGCAGGCTAATCAGCGGTAGATTATCATTTATCAACCTATTGTACTAGCAAGTACATTTCCTTGCTATGCAGGGAAGAGTTAGAGGCCTATCTTTGGATTTCAGAGGGGAATTTTTACTTATTAATACAAGCATACACAAGTTTTCAAAAATAAATATTTAGCTATGAGTATTCTTTCCCCTCTTTCATGAAGACTGAACATGCACGTCAAGCTTTGAGCTCTGCCCGTCCAATCAGTTTGAGGTTCTACTACAGATGGACAGACGACCCCCACATGGAGCCCAGTGTCTAAAGGAGAAATCACCCTTTACACATCCTTAAGTTGAGCAGTTCAAATGCATGTTAAGCGTGTGTTTGTGTGTCCACCCTGGAGTCCGTATTCTGTAGCAGGAGCTCAAACCCTGGTGTCTAGAAGCAGCAGGGATGCTAGAGTTACAGCAGGAGAGGCATACGGCGTGTTGCTTACTTAAAGCCCCATCCAGTCCCCCCCAGCACTATGGCAGCCACAAGGATGGCTCCGGCGATGGAGCCTATTATTAGATTGGTGGCACTAGGACCTGTAAAAGGTTATGGGGAAAAAGACATGAGTTTCTATACTCACTAACTGTATAAATAACATGGAACTACACAATGAGGATTTCACATGGAACAGAAAACATAACCATAAGTACTGTTACAGTAAAATGACACTAGTTTTGCATGCCCCCTTCAGTGTGTATTATGAAGTTTATAAAGTAGAGGCCCTGGGATTTTTTTTTAACATGTATCTGGTGTCAGTTGAAGTAGTGATTATCAGTGTTTGTTAGTCTGTTAAGGTTGTGCAGAAGACTAGACCATGGGTGTCCATCACTATAAAGGTTGAATCAAACAGGTTATATGTATATGTGGTATGAGCAGGAACACATTCTTTTTAGGGGTCCCAGTCACCACACAGCCTACCACTGACTGACAAGCCAGGTCACTAACTGGACACTTCTCAGGACTGTTTTCTGTCTAAATGCCCCACATGCCCCAGAAAGGAGAGGATCACAGGAGCAACCACATAACGACTAAGAATTAGAGAAGGAAAAAAGGGACAATAAGAAGAAGAGGGAGGATGGAGAAAGAGGAGGAGGAGGAGGAGGAGGAGGAGGAGGAGGAGGAGGAGGAGGAGGAGGAGGAATCCATCAATCAATCACACGACACTGAAAACATCCAATCACATGACAATTATATGGTCATCACCAACACACAAGAAAACACAAAGCCACCGGGACGCACACACGGGCTCAGGCCGGCTCACGAGACCGCCCGCACACTGAGGCACCACTATGAGAGGAAGAGCTGTGAAAGGGTTAAAAATGCTTACTCTATTCCCCACCCTGTGCCTCCAAAAATCACCCCCAGGGCCAGAATGGTCCCTGCTACTGCCCCTATCAGCCTGTTAGTGGCCACGCTCACTGTGTGGAGGGAAAAGGAGCATTATTACCACGCTGTCAAAAACAAACAGCAGGCTTCTGCTTCAGAGTCATGGATGAAGAGACAGGCTTCCCGCTGTGACGCTTACCGCTGTGACGCTTACCGCCCCCCCGATCGTCCCCCTGATGTCAAAGTATCAGGTGTACAGCTGGACTGTGTGTTCATTTCATCTTCTAAAACTAAACAAATGTTAACGCTGCTTTTATTTTCTCCTTCCGTCGCCATTTTACATGGAGTCTTTACGACCCCAGTACACCTGTGAAACTGCGCGCTGACTCAGATCTAACATAGTGACAGAGAATGAAATTGCAGTAATGCAGAACAATGTATACAGTGTATTAGTCAGCGTGCTAGGATAAATCAGTGCACATAAACATGAGTGTTATTCATTCTATCGGACGGCAGAGGTTGAAAAAGTTTGAAACCGACCCTTGGGTCCTTCGTCCTGAATGGCCTCAGGCTCTTTAGGCGGGTCAGGCATGCTACAGTCTGTCCCCGCCCAGGTGGTGTCGCAGGTGCATGTAGCTTCATTGTTGCACACCTGCACAAATCAGACAGAAATAGATGAGGTGACGCGAGGAACAGAAAACAGGAAAAGAGCTGTAAATAAAAGTGCTGACACACTGGGAGACTTTCTGGAAATCATCTCCATTGTTTATCCACAGTTAACAGGCTCCTACAAGGAGTGCTGCAGGAATGAGACAACATCTGTAAAATATTGAATAATGAAAAGTTAGATAAAAAAAGTGTATTGTTAATATCATTGTACATTATTGAAGAAGTGTGACAATGCCAGGGTGCTTGTATTGTGCATGATGGACAGTTACATTATTAAGCGAGCTGAGTTTGCATTATGCTGATGTCTGAAGGAAGGAATGTCCATAATTTATTGTACAGCCGAGTTAAAGGTACAATGAGCACAATTTGTCTGTTGTGGTTTGTGAGCACATAATTCAAAGATGGACCATCCCTCCCGGCTCAATAAGGTAATGTTGCTCTCCGGCAGCTGAAAGCCAACCGCAGATTCTATGTTAAGGATCAAGCTTTGACCATCACAATATTTACGTTTTTCTTTGGAGACTATTTCCAAGGCTACCTCTTGAAGGTGTGCTTACAATCAAAATAAATACAAAATAAGACTTGGTTTCGCCTCAGCCGTTGTATGCCAAACAATCAGTCCTGTTGTTGTATGTCTGACTACAATTTTTTATCACCTTTTTCTTATTAGACTTTAGTGTGAAATTATCATAAGTAGCATATTAATTCCTAAATTATGGCAACAAAATACATTTTAAAGTTACAGTGAGCTTGACCAGCAAAATCTAATAAATTCATCATTAAGTCCGATTGACGTTTCTGAAGAAAATCCCACTACACGTTCGCAAGATGTTGCGTTCATGCGACGTGCGGACGTACAAACTGAAAACAAAATGCCTCAAGGCGGAAAATCCAGGAAGAGGGCAGGGTCTCTGGACTACACTTCTACTGGGTCACACATCAGGACTGAATAGGATGTTTTTGTATGAGTCTGTACATAGTTTTTGTTTTATGAAATGCTACTCACTGTGACTTTAAATGATGTCTTGGTTTTCGTTACTTTGCTTATGTATATACCATTACACACACAAGTAAATGTCTTGTTAGTGTGTTAACCCATTGGCAATACTGTGAGTGTACAGCATGACTCACCCCATGGGCAGAGCACACCTGTCCATTAGGTCCAGTTGGGCAGGTGCTCATGTTGAGAGACTGGATGGGTAGACACTTGCGGTCAAGGCACATCATGGACGGCCCACAGGGAGAACCATCCTCCACGTAGCCTAAATCTGTCTCATCATCCAAAAGGACATGGCCACCACTGTGAGGAGAGGTTGGAGGGAGGGAAAGGGAGAGCAAAATAAGGAAAATAGGGAAAGGGGGCAGAGAGAGAAGGAGAGAAAACTCATACATGGAAGATTATACCAAAAGTGGCAACGGGATGAGAGTAAACAGTCTCAAAGGGGCTTATTATATAGTACTCGTGTTTACCTGCAGTCTACCAGTCTGCCTTGATGGTTGAAGGAGGCTGGGGTGATTTCTCCTTTCATAATGCCGATGCGTGGGTTGCGGCCAATGTTGGAACAGAGAAGGTAACCGCAGAACACATCGCTGAAAAACACCACAGAGAGAAGTCTGTACAGAATCCTATTGTCCATTTTATATACATTTTGAGGTCCTAACACTCGACACGATTGAGTTCAATCATGATTGCTTTCGTTACTACCATAAAGGAAGTTATGTTTGTTTGTCTCTTTGGAAAAATGTCAAAACTGCTGGCCAGATTTTCATGGAATGTAGTAGAAGGGCGTGGACAAAGGAAAAAACCCATCACATCAGAGTGTATATCTGAATCACGGGGTTGAGACAAAGGAATGTTCTGTGACTGTACCCTACCCATTTATTTAGTTTTAATTAGTTAGTAGTACTGTGATGCCCCTGTGGGTCCATCAGTAGAGAGGGTGTGGCTGTTCTATTTCGTCCCTACTGGCCGCCAGAGGCGGTGCTTTAGCACTGGATATGTCCATTGCGCGCATGCGCAGCTCGAGTACCAATAACAACAAAGTCACCTGTGACCCACGTGACACCGGCTACATCAGCCGGTGTCGACAGAGGATCTGTTCCTTTTCATCTTCTCGCTGCGCGAGAGTACCTTGGCTACATTTTTTGTAGCCTACAGCGTTCGTTCGTTCGGAACATTTGTCAAGGATTCTCTGCAAACAGCTGGCTGCGTGTAGCTTCGCGACTCATCCAGTCGGGGCCGCGGGATTACCTCCAGGAGCTGCGGCTGGCTGCGCAGAGACTTCGTTCGGACAGGTTGGTGTCGGCTTGGTTGGCGACGGCAGTGTTTCTACTCCCTCTCCCAGCCTAGTTGTCCTGATTTCTGTCTGTTTGCTGAGTCTTTTGGTGACGGAGGTGTTTTCGCTCCCTCTCCCAGGAGTATTGCTGTGCTTTTGTACTGTTTTGGCCGCGGCGCTGGGCCAAACTTCATTAGCATTGAGCTAAGCCTCATTAGCATTGAGCTAAACTTCATTAGCATTGAGCTAAACTTCATTGGCATTGAGCTGTACTGGCTAGTTAGCAGTAGCGGCTGCAGCCACTCGGCTGACGCCGGGTTAAGCACCGGAGTTTCCCGTGCCGTTCTTTTTCTTTAGCTACAGCTGGCATTCGCCTTTGATTTAACGCTAAAGTTGCCGTGTTTATCCCGTTAAACAGGTAGCTGGTGAAGGCTGTGTTCCCACACCCGCTCCCGGTTACGCTGCATCTGGCGTTCGTCTTCAGTTTAACCAGTGAAGGCAGTGTTTGCGCCCCCGCTCCTGGTAGGCGCTAAACGGCCTGGTTTTTTCCGTTAAGCAGGTAGCTGGTGAAGGCTGTGTTCCCGCACCCGCTCCCGGTTACGCTGCGTCTGGCATTCGTCTGTAAATTAACCAGTGAAGGCAGTGTTCTCGCCCCCGCTCCTGGTAGACGCTAAACTGCCTTGTGTTTTCTGTGTTCTCAGCTACTGGGCTGCCTGTATTTCCGACCCCTGGGTGGTTTCCACACTAACCCAGGGCTACGAGTTGCAGTTCCGACGCCGGCCCCTAGCCTTCGGCCGGGTCAGAATGACAGTTGTCAAGGACCCGGCGAAGGCCTTAGCGCTAGCCCAAGAGTTGTCCGTCCTCTTGGCCAAAGGCGCAATCGAGCCAGTGGACCCCCTGCGTCAGGGCGGGGGGTTCTACTCGGCGTACTTTCTTGTGAGCAAGAAAGTTGGCGGATTCCGTCCAGTTCTGGACCTCAGAGGAATCAACAGATTCCTGAGGGTACTACCCTTCCATATGCTAACCACAGCAGACACCCTTCGTGTTGTCACACAGGGGGAGTGGTTCACAACTGGACACCCGCTCCCGGTTACGCTGCATCTGGCGTTCGTCTTCAGTTTAACCAGTGAAGGCAGTGTTTGCGCCCCCGCTCCTGGTAGGCGCTAAACGGCCTGGTTTTTTCCGTTAAGCAGGTAGCTGGTGAAGGCTGTGTTCCCGCACCCGCTCCCGGTTACGCTGCGTCTGGCATTCGTCTGTAAATTAACCAGTGAAGGCAGTGTTCTCGCCCCCGCTCCTGGTAGACGCTAAACTGCCTTGTGTTTTCTGTTAAGCAGGTAGCTGGTGAAGGCTGTGTTCCCGCACCCGCTCCCGGTTACGCTGCATCTGGCATTTGTCTGTAAATTAACCAGTGAAGGCAGTGTTCTCGCCCCCGCTCCTGGTAGACGCTAAACTGCCTTGTGTTTTCTGTTTAGCAGGTAGCTGGTGAAGGCTGTGTTCCCGCACCCGCTCCCGGTTACGCTGCATCAGGCATTCGTCTGTAAATTAACGAGTGAAGGCAGTGTTCTCGTCCCCGCTCCTGGTAGACGCTAACTGCCTTGTGTTTTGGTTTAAGCAGGTAGCTGGTGAAGGCTGTGTTCCCGCACCCGCTCCCGGTTACGCTGCATCTGGCACTCGCCTCGAGCTCAGCCAGTGAAGGGCAGGTAGCTGGTGAAGGCTGTGTTCCCGCACCCGCTCCCGGCTTCTCTGCATCTGGCTACCTACAGAATGGCTCATTCATGTAGCCTCGGCCTCGAGCATCTAAGGGAAGCTCTCACAGTAGGGGCCTGCATGAACTGTAGCTGCATGCCCCGGGCACTCAGAGTGGCTAGAATCACTGAGGTGGAACGTCTGGCGGCAGCCAACGGACACCTCTCTTGGTCACATCCTCCCCCAGATCAGTTCGACCGTCCCTGGCGACTTGAGGGAGCGATGGCCATGGGTGCACCCACCAATAAGAGGACTAGGAACAGGCTGTCCTCTAAAGTGGATCAGCTAGCTACCGACATGGACACGATGAAGTCGCTCCTCGTGGCCCTTCAGCCGGGGCCCGGTATAGGGGCTGCTAGCGGGCCGCCTGCCCCTCCTTCGGTTGCCGCCCCTCCTTCGGTTGCCGCACCTCTGTATGAGGATGCCTTGTCGCTAGCAGCTTCGGCTAACCTCTTCAATGAAGAGACGGAGGACGAGGTCCCGCTCGAGGAGTTTTCCCTCTCCTCTGCTCAGGGGTCTCTGCAGGACGGGGAGGACGGCTCCATGGCGGCCATCATTCGTACGGCCTTGGCGCACCTGCAGATTCCGGTTCCGCAGGCCAACTTGGCTCCGGCTAGTGCCTTCTTCAGGCGTAACCCAGCCCGTGTCCCCCTCACCGTTCCTCCTTCAGAGGAGTACCTGAGGGAGCTCCAGGCATGCTGGAGGGACACCAGGGCCTTTAGCCGCACTGGTTCCGATGCCCGGACCTTGGCTGCCATGCAGGACCCGGCGAGGGTGGGGCTGGGTGGCATGCCACCCATTGAGCCTGCCATCGCCTCCCTGATTCCGGCTCCTGACGAGGCTTTAAGGCCTGAGGTCAGGTGCCCTCAGCCTCAGTGCAGGGTCACGGATGGGCTGCTCTGTAGGGCCTACGACGCAGCGGCACGCATGGGTCGTATCGGGAACTCCCTCTCCCATCTAATGCTGGCCGTCTCCGCCTCGCTGCAGCAGGCTCCGGCCGAGCCTTCTTTGCTGGGCCTCAGCAATGCATCACTGCAGGCCTTTGCCCTAATGACTAGGGAATTGGGACGAGTTATGTCTTTTCTGGTACAGACTCGTCGCCAGGTTTGGCTGGCCCAGTCACCACTAACGGAGACATGTAGGAGAGTCCTCCGTAGCGTGCCAGTCGAGCCAGGGGAGCTGTTTGGGTCAGCTGCCCTGGAGACACTGGAGCGCGCTACCCAAGCGAGGCAGACCAGGCAGCAGCTCTCGGGTCTTCGCAGTCCCGCGGCCACTCCCGGCAGGCCCAGGGGCCGCTCTAGCAGCCGCGCTCAGCCACCGGCTTACTGGGGTGGTCGGCAGAGTTCCCAGCGGCCCACTCAACCGGCCAATGACTTTCGTGCCCCAGGTCGCGCTTCAGAGCCTTACCGGCGCCCCCCGAGGGGCTCCAGGGGCCGGGGGGCTAGGCCCTGAAGTCCCGGGGCCGGTCGTCGGCTGTTTTTCCCAGCAGCAGCTCAGCTACTGGGCTGCCTGTATTTCCGACCCCTGGGTGGTTTCCACACTAACCCAGGGCTACGAGTTGCAGTTCCGACGCCGGCCCCTAGCCTTCGGCCGGGTCAGAATGACAGTTGTCAAGGACCCGGCGAAGGCCTTAGCGCTAGCCCAAGAGTTGTCCGTCCTCTTGGCCAAAGGCGCAATCGAGCCAGTGGACCCCCTGCGTCAGGGCGGGGGGTTCTACTCGGCGTACTTTCTTGTGAGCAAGAAAGTTGGCGGATTCCGTCCAGTTCTGGACCTCAGAGGAATCAACAGATTCCTGAGGGTACTACCCTTCCATATGCTAACCACAGCAGACACCCTTCGTGTTGTCACACAGGGGGAGTGGTTCACAACCGTGGACTTGAGGGACGCCTACTTCCACGTGCCAATTGCATCCCATCACCGGAAGTTCTTGAGGTTCGCCTTTCAGGGCCGACATTATCAGTTCCGGGTGCTTCCCTTTGGTCTCTCCCTCTCCCCAAGGGTGTTCACCAGGGTTGTTGCGGCAGCGCTCGCTCCCCTGCAGGCACAGGGCATGAAGGTCCTGCCATACCTGGACGACTGGCTGGTTTGCGCGCCGTCCCGGGCCCAAGGGGCCCAGGATACGGCGCGCCTCTCATCCCACGTTGCCCGGTTGGGCCTGACAGTGAACACCGGGAAGAGTTGCCTGGACCCTTCCCAGCAGGTCACTTATCTGGGGATGGTCCTAGATTCGGTCACCATGAGGGCCTACTTGACACCTCGTCGTGTGGACGACATTTCCCACCATCTTCGCATCTTCAGACTGGGCAAGAGGGTGCCTTACATACAGTTCCTCCGGCTCTTAGGCAGACTGACAGCTACCTCAGCCGTCGTGCCCTTGGGCCTGTTGTCACTGCGCCCCATGCAGATGTGGCTGAACAGCCGTCACTTGGACGCCAAGCGGCACAGGCACAAGAGAGTCAGGGTGTCTCAGCGGTGCCTCCACTCTATGTCCCGCTGGAGGGACAGGGCCTATCTCCTGAGGGGTGTGCCCATGGGCACCATCCCATCCCGCCGGGAGACTGTCACTGTGGATGCGTGTCTCTCGGGGTGGGGTGCGGTGTGGCAGGGCAGGACCGTGCAGGGTCAGTGGTCTGCCCAGGAAGGTGCACGCCATATCAATGTGCTGGAGCTTCGGGCGGTGTTGCTCGCACTCATGCACTTTTTACCCCAACTGGCGGGCAGGCATGTGCTTGTTCGTTCGGACAACATGTCCGCAGTTGCCCAAATCAACCACCAGGGGGGCGCCAGGTCCGCACAGCTGCTCCGCGTTTCGCAGAGCCTCTTGCCTTGGGCGCTCCCCCGCCTCACCAGTCTGCGGGCAGTTTTTCTGCCAGGGGACCTGAATCAGGTCGCAGATTTTCTCTCACGGTGCAAGCCTCCACCGGGGGAGTGGAGGCTTCACCCGGAGGTGGTGGAGATAATTTGGAGCCTCTTCGGCAGGGCCGAGGTGGACCTCTTTGCCTCGGAAGAGTCGAGGCACTGCCCCCTCTGGTTCTCCTGGTCGGAGGTGACCAGCCCATTGGGTCAGGATGCCCTGGCGCACGACTGGCCGGACACTCTCCTGTATGCCTTCCCGCCGTTGCCTCTGATACTTCAGACGCTTCAGAGGGTCCTTACTCAGGGGCACAGGCTCCTTCTAGTCGCTGGCCGGGGAGAGTCTGGTTCCCACTGCTACGCAGTCTCTGCTGCAGCCCACCGTGGCGTCTCCCCGACAGGAAGGACCTTCTGTCACAGCTCAAGGGTCAGATCTGGCATCCCGACCCTCGCCGCCTTCAGCTCTGGGTTTGGCCTCTGCAGGGCCCAACCCACTGTTGAGCGGTGTCACGGCATCTGTCAGGGAAACTATCCTGAATGCCAGAGCTCCATCCACTCGGGCACAGTATGAGTGCAAATGGAGGCTCTTCTCCCACTGGTGTGTGAGTAAGGCTGAGAATCCGGGACATTGCTTCGTGGCCACCATTTTAGAGTTTCTGCAGTCCCTTCTGGATAGTGGACGTTCTCACTCCACTTTGAAGGTGTATATGGCTGCTATCTCTGCCCGACATGTCGGAGTCGATGGCGCCACAGTGGGGCGCCACAGGTTGGTGTCCCTCTTTCTAAGAGGGGCTCTACGGCAGCGCCCCCCTAGCACCCCAAGGGCCCCGGCTTGGGACCTGCCCCTAGTGTTGGATGCCCTATCATCTCCTCCCTTCGAACCCCTGGCCCAGGTCGGGCTTAAATGGCTGTCCCTGAAGGCAGCATTTCTGCTTGCCATAACCTCAGGGAAGCGAGTCGGAGAGCTTCATGCCCTCTCCGTAAGCAGTACATGCCTGAGGTGGAACTCCGATGGCTCGGGTGTCACCCTCTGGCCGAATGTGGCGTTCTTGCCCAAGGTGCTTCCACTAGCCCACTCCAATCGGCCTATCCAGCTGGCACGCTTTAACATTCCACAGGAGAACGGCACACCTGAGTTGCTGTGCCCTGTGCGTGCCCTGAGGGCGTATATTGATGCTACGGCCTGTATACGACAGTCAGAGCAGCTCTTCGTTTGCCATGGCGGCACTAGGAAGGGTCGTGCTCTCTCGAAGCAGCAGCTGTCCCACTGGGTGGTGGATACCATCACATGTGCCTATGGGGCCAGTGGCCGCCCCCCGCCATCAGGGGCCAGATGCCACTCTACAAGAGGCTGCCCTAAGAGGGGTGCCCCTGGAGACCATCTGCGCCGCGGCGTCATGGGCGTCTTCTGGCACATTCTCCAGGTTCTACCGGGTCAATGTCGCCACTCCTCACCCCCTGGGGGTGGTCTTGTGGCCAAGCTCCGCTGCTTCCAACTAGGTGAGTAAGTGCTTGGATTCTTCATGACATGGTTGGTATAGGTCATCCAGTGCTAAAGCACCACCTCTGGCGGTCAGTAGGGACGAAATAGAACGATAGTTACGGCTGTAACTACGGTTCTATGAGTCCCGGATGACCGCCAGAGTTTCCTGTCACTCAGAATTCTTGTGTGCTCGCGAGAAGATTCTGGGAACAGATCCTCTGTCGACACCGGCTGATGTAGCCGGTGTCACGTGGGTCACAGGTGACTTTGTTGTTATTGGTACTCGAGCTGCGCATGCGCGCGATGGACATATCCAGTGCTAAAGCACCGCCTCTGGCGGTCATCCGGGACTCATAGAACCGTAGTTACAGCCGTAACTATCGTTCTATTTCTATGTCTGTGCTGCATTGGCTGCATTGATTGCACTGATTGCAGTAACTCAGGGCACCTGGGTCTGGTGCTCTGCAGCTATTTTAAAGCCTCTCTGCTCCTGTCTGTGCTCTCTGCTTTTCCCTGCAGGCACTCCGGTTTTTTTGTTGAGTATACTATGAGTATACTATGAGTTCCTTCAGTTGCTTTACTTTGTGAAATTCAACACTCTCACACACATACATGTCCATACAATCCTCACCCTGCATTTACATTACTGATACCACTGACATCCACACCTCATACTTTACTGGTTTTGACTTGATTTGTTTGTCCTAAATAAACATATTTTGTTAACCGTCAACATGGTGTGTCTCCTTTTTGTTGTGGCCTTTTGAGCCGGGTCATAACAAGTACTGTTTCAAATGTCTCTAGAATTGTCTTTCATTCACTTTTTCATTTAACAAATCTGTTGTATACATGAATTGATGTGACTCAATTCATCTCACAGTGAGCTGTTAAATTTCAGTTGTAGAAAGCATTTTCACGTTAAAAAGTGGCTCTGGTTTTCATCATGGGTGTATTCAGAGAGCATTGCTGCCAAAACACGCAGCTGGACATGAAAATGTGATGACAGAAAAAGCTCCAATTGCAAATCTATGGGCGAAGGCACTGAGATGACAGCTTAACACTGCAGCAACCCTGAAGTATACAACTTGATGAAAAACGTTTTATTGGAATGAGCAGCTTCCATCTTGTGGTCCAGTAATAGGTTCTTAAAATATATGAAATGCTTTTAGGGATTAAGTCTCGGAACACAATGTTCCCTCTGTGGCCCTCTATTGGTTGATTTCAAAATAACATCACTTTCCTTCTTTGTCAGTAAAAAAAACTAAGAAAGCCCATCCTCTGTTGAAATAGAAATCATTCTGACATGTACAGAGAAAATTCCATTGATAATTTAATTTGTCTTAATTTGAAACTCACTGCTTGCTACACTGGATCCATTTGTCTCCATCCTTCCCACAGTTGCCCTTCTCTGTGCCCTCCGTGTTCAGCTTCTCGTAGCAGAACTTCTCCGAGCCTGCAGCCTCTGAAGGAAAGAAAGGAGGCGTGAATTGTCTGTTTAGATGTCTCTGTGTGATGATACTCTAACACTCACAACACAAGAGATAATGCGAGTCAAAATAATTGTTGATCTTACTTGATCCCCAGATGTATTTACACTGGCTTTCTCTGGTTTTGCACTCTCCGTTGAGGCAGCGGCCCTTCAGACAGAGAAAGAATGTTAATATATGTTCAGTCAGCTGCTCCAAAGCTGCTTTTCTGATTCATGTCTGCTGCTTTTTACCACTCTGCGTACCTGGTTAACCTGGCAGAGGTAGCCATCTTGTTTATGAAGATTGGGAGGGCACTGCAAACAGTTAAAACACAAGACTTCTCCTTAGCCATGCACATTGTCATAAACACGGAAAAACAAGGAATGAACAGTGTGAAACGGAAACAAATGTGCACAGCGCAACACAACAACACCTGTCCAGAGTCCCCAGAGCAGGTCTCTGAGATGTCACAGTCGTTCACATTATAGCGGCAGCTGTAACCTCGTGGATAGAACTGGTAAAAAAAAGAGAAGATAAAAGTCAGATGTAAAAAATAATAGCTGCTACAATATGTGATTTATAACAATAATGTCAATGCTATCAGTCAAATTAATCTTTAACTTTTCGTGACTGTGTCTTTCTGGCAAATAAATACTTTCGGAATATAAGTAAAGAGATTTGAAGAGAGCCTTTAACCATATTATCAACCATATATCAGTGTTTTTTTTATAAGCATTGCTTATTGAGAACTAATGTCAACACTGATGCTTTTTTAAATCCACCTTTAACATGACCGTACGTATATTGTAATTTACTTGTAATTGGATTTTGTCATCTGATCTTCTTTAACTCTACTGTATATTCTTTTTACCTCAATGAAGTATGTGTTTAACTGTTTTGCATATTGGATTGATCATATTATTCTAGGATGCCCAAAGACATACATGTTAATTGAATATAATAACTCTGCAAATGCATTAAAGAAGTATAAATGGAAATTATTTCAGTGATGCTGGATTAATTAAACAATATAATCCTATAAATAAATACTATATAAACATGTTGTGCTGTAAAAAAAAAGACCAAACTCATACCAGACATGTGTTATTGCAGCACGGGCCGTCACTGCAGTGCGCCCCGTTGGCGAGGGAACACTTCTTGCAGCAGTCCTTGTAGCACTCCTTAAAAATAAACAGGAAGAGCTTCATCCATCTGAACAAACAACACGACAACAAACAGACCTGAATTTGTGAAGTTAAATATACTCACTGCTCTCGCTCCACAGTCGCACTCCTCTCCCACTTCCACAAAGCCATTTCCGCACTCTGTGGACTCGAACAGCTAGAACAGAAGGAGACAGGACAGTGTAAAGGATGGAGCTGGTGTCGAGGTTCAGGACAGGTGGGGACAACATGTGAGTGTCTTACCTTTGTTGGCCTGTTAAACAAACATGAGCCTCCACCTCTCAAAAGGAAGTCCTTGTAGTCTGTGATGCTGCATTTGGAGAATCTCCGTGGGTGTTGGACCCTGAAGAGAGAGAACATCAGGTGATAATTAACCAGAACTGTGAGGGAGGAAGCTTGGTCCAAAAGACTGTGGGATGCCATGTGTGTGATATCTTGTCTTATCATATGCAATACTAATTCTTCACAATGATAAGAGTTACATTTAAGAGGTTTTAAGACCTTTAACTCATATTATTTGATGGTTTTACCTGTTTCGTGATGTTACTGTCTAATGTATTTAAGTATCCTGTACAAAGACAAATGTGTAATTTGGGATATATAAATCAAATGTGATTGATTCATTGATAGGTTGACTCTCTAGCCATACATAATCATTCCTATATTTCTAATAATGTAATCAATGCAACTTAGACCTGGATAAGAGGCTAAAGTGTTGTGCTTAAAGAAACGTTCCCATGATGAGATGATGAGCTGCTGGAGCTATGACAGTGTTTGCGAAAGATCTTTGTGATCTCCACAAAAAAACTAAAATGTGCACTTTTACTTAAAGACTTAAAGTCTTAGAATGTCTGCAGACAAATACAAAACTTGACTGCCAAAAACAGGAAGATTAAAGAACTTTGTGAATGAAATGGAAGCCTTTTTTAAACCTTCTAAAGAAACTAAATTCAATGCATTTTAGGACTTTTAAAGCACTGTAAGAATACTGCCAGAATGTTATATAAAAAGAGAGATGGCACGGATCAGTTTGAATACAAATGAGGCCACTAAAATCACAACTGATAACTTTAGGTGTAGAGGCAGCATAGACTTTTCCCCAATTCATCAACAACTAAGGATGTAAATAAAACAAAAACATTGTGAGCAGATACAAGGACAATTCATAATTAAGATTTTAAAGAAAGCATGAATGTATTGCCCACTGTAAAAGAGTTCCTGGTACATAACACTTTTTGATAATATCCTACTGATCCCGTCTACACCTTGCATTAATATGCAATCTGTATCAGGTGTTAATGATTAGTATTCTCTTAGTGACTGCGGGTTAACAGTTGTGTAACACTGCAAAACAAATGGGTTGACACTGGACAGAGATTTTTAATCAGAACATTAATTCTGCTTTAATTCCAACCCTCCCTGTGCGGTGACTACATTATTAAATGACAGTAAACAAGCATCTGTAATTGTGCCACTTCCCCTCTCTTCTGTGTAAACGTGTGTGTGTGTGTGTGTGTGTGTGTGTGTGTGTGTGTGTGTGTGTGTGTGTCTCAGGGGTGTGTGAGGCATTACCCAGTGTCCTCCATTATGCAGCCAGCCCACGGGTCAACACAACCACATTCCTCTGCAAACAGGAACGAGAGGATGGAGAGCCACAGAAACAGAGAGTCAGAGAGATACACAGGTTTCCAATTCAAGGTTATATTATACACAATATATGAAATTAATTGTATTTCTACCTTAAAATATCAAAAATCATCAGATTTAATTGGTGGATTTACCACCTGAATCCTTAAGTTTTCATCAGAGTATTTCTATTTTTCACTTCAACCTCTTCTCCAGCTCTGCCAGTTTTTTGGGGGCCATAAAATAATCCCTCTGATGGTTGAGTATCAAACATGGCAGCTGTTCGGCTCTGACTTTGCCTCATTAGGAACTGTGATCTTAAAGCTAATGGCATGAGTCATTCTTCTCAAGCCGGGCTGAAAATCTACTCTTGGACCACTTTTTCTAAGACCGTCATCTCTCCATCTGTTAGGCACAGAGAAGTGTTGACAGTTTGTCCCAGTCAAAATGCACTTTGCTGTTTCATAGGTAACATTTCCTGCTTTTAGTGATAGTTATTTACATTTAATAATAATAATAATAATAATAATAATAGCTTTGATTTATATAGCGCCTTTCAAGGGACCCAAGGTCACTTTACAAGTAGTAGGGAAAAAAACAAACATAACAAAACAAAAGTCAGAAAGAAAAAACAACAGATCGATTGGGGGCCGAAAGCCTTGGCAAACAGATGGGACTTGAGGGCCCTTTTGAAGGCGTCAAGTGTGGGGATGTTGCGAATCTCCGCAGGGAGAGTGTTCCAGAGATTTCTAAACCTTAAATGACACTTTTTCTAAAGTGGATTACAGAAAAATGTACAGACCAATATTCAGGCAATTAATGTGCTTTTCAGAATTAACACAAAACCAAAAATATACTTATACTTATGCCTAGAGGGATCAAGCCATGCCAACAGTTTTGTTGTATATGCTGAAGTTGTAATTGAAACAGTCATGCCAATGAATTTCTGATGTCAAAGCACAAATCCAGAACAAAGATGCCTCAGGTCAAACCACAGACCTCTCTGTGGACAGTTTAATTGAGACCCTTTGTCTACCGAACATTAAAAAAGTTGAAAAAAAACCTTCCAAAGTCTTAGTTCATGGCATCATAAATCCTTTGGCAGACCCCTTTGTCTTTTGTCTTCCGTAACTCCCAATATAACTATCTGCTAAGTCGTATATACAACAAGAGGAAAACATGTTTTTTGTCATTTTGATGATGGGAACGTTGTGATTTTGGCTCTGAATAGTCTGACATCCCTACGTTCTTTTAAACTAGCTAAAACGTGACATTGTGTGTGTTCATGTGTACTTCTCTTCGATGGGGGGTCCCACTGGATGCCCAGGTTCTGAGCCAGGCTCTGGGATAGAGCCCCCGCCATGGACCAGGTGCTGCCGTACTGTGGACACAGCAGAGGCGCGAGATTATTCACCTGCAGTCACTCTCTACGATACAGATACAGTGTTTAAGAGCAAATCTACCTCGTTGACGCCTACTCCTCGGCTCCCAGAACACATGCCTCCAAAGTATGCTGCGCTGCTCCTGCGGTAGTGGAAGGTCACATTTCTACAGAAATAAAGGAAAACAAAAAGGCAGACATGAACAACAGATGAAAAGGTAAAAAACATCACAGAAGATTCAAAAAGTGAGATGTACAAATTTGCTCCTGAAGACACAGCAAAACAACCAAAATACACTTCCATCAGAGAAAAAAACCAATGGAAACGAATTGATATCTAACATTTATCTGTTCTTTGTATTTATATTTGAAAATAGCACATAACAGAAATGAAAGAAAACATACAATTCAAAAGGATATGCAGAAAAAGCTTATTTTATTTTGTTATGAATTTAATCCGAGTTATGCAAAATGTGCAATGTAAAAAGGGTAATATGTAAATAAATGTAATAAACTAAGGGTTACGCCATCACTATGTCACTATTATTTTTCATATGTGTATTTGTGTTGTATGTTGTATGAAGTAAGGGCAATGCAAAGACATTAAGTGAAAATGAATAACTTACGAGAAGAGGTGCACAGCGTCGGCATGGTGCTTGATGCTCTGCTGCCGGTACTTGGAGAAATCCCGCAGCATCTCCAGCGGCCTCTCGCTGACGGGGATCTGATCCTTGTCCGTCCAGATCTCCACGGCAACGAGCACCACGCGTGTGTGAAGTTGCTCTTTGAAGATCTGCCATTGAAGCGTGCAGTGAATGCCAGAATAATAAAGGCAGGGAGAGAGGATAGAGAATGAAAGCGGCAACAGGGATAGGAGAACAACGTTGGGTGTGAATATTAATCTGGGGATGCAGCACTCTGGGAAAAAGGAGGACAGGGTGTGTTAATGCATGTGACAAGAACACAGAGCAAACACCTTCACAATATAAAGATTAACACATAAGAAAAGACAACTTTTGGGTCGACTCAGGGTTAGAAAGATGTACTCCATTATGAAACACAAGGCTGTCTTCTGCTGTACTAGTAATACATCAGCAAAACAATTACAACATGTAACTTATGCTATGTGTTAAAGCATCAGTAATAATAGTAAGCCAATAGTTTGATCTATATAATAATATAACTCTCTGAATAGGAACATTCTGGCCAACAAGTACTTTTTCTTTAATACAAATACTTATTATATTTGACTTTATTACTTTTGTTACTCAAGTGAAAATCTGATACACGGGACTTTTCTACAGAGTGGGATTACTACTTTGCTTAAGTTAAATGTAGGCAAACTTCTTCCAGCACTGTTAGGCATAATATCCTCATAATCACAATGAAGTGCAAAAGTTCTATTATGGTTACATTTCAACATATTATTTTAGTGATTTAAGTTATTTTGCGTTTCCCAGAGCCAACTCATTTTTTGTATGTACATTCTTAGTCGTTGTATATAAAAACAAGTTAAGACTTTACTTACAGCATCCACAAAATTCACCACCGACTTGGCAAAATTCCTTGTGTGCTGTTTGGTCTTGTGTCGTTTATACTGCAGGCACAAAAAAATAGAACAAAGATAAATCAGCTGTAGTGATTTAATGATGCTCACTAAATAAACGATTCTACATTCACTGGTCCCTCTTGTGGGAAAAAAAGCAGTGTAGGTCCTAAAATATGAATGAGTTGTTTTAATATATACATATGAGAGATATGAGTATCATACCATACTGTGATCACTGACAATCATGATCTCCAAATACTTCATCTCCTCAAATACATTGCGAGGCATCTGCAAAACAAAAACATTGAACCATTTAATGTCATGCAAAGTTATTTAATTCATAACAATAAATTCAAGGCTGTGTTAAAGTTTGTCACAACAGTACATCAGGGTTAGCTTAGAGGACAGACTTACAGCTCGCTTTTTCCTGCGCTTCAGCCAGGACAAGTCATCCAGTTCTGAGAAGAGCGGCTCCTCCTCCTCAACTACGAACAAACACAAGCAAACAGTGACATTATGATGTAATTACAACTGGGTTTGCCTCTTTCGTGAGTTCAAGGCCGCAGGGATTCGTTTTCATTATGCTCCAACCCAGAACATCCCAAATGGTTTTCCTGAAGTGCCCCTTTAGTGCCGTGTTAAATCACGGTGCAGATGCTGGGCTGGAGTCATTCAACTTGGCAAACATGGGAGAGGCAACAAACACCACCACTGTAAAATAAATTAAAGCAAATTCTCCAGGTGTTATTCCCTTTGTGACTTATCCAAAGTACACATTATAAAACGTTAAACTGAAACAATCATTGAATTTGTTTTAAAGTTCTATTGCTACAACCTCAGAGATTAGTACAGCTACCTTAGAGCTTTGTGGTGGACTATCATCAGCGGAAATTAAAGTCAGGGTCATTTGAAATGTGGCGACAGTGAAGGAAACACTCACCCTGTTCCTCTACATCATTATTCCACTGAATAGAGGCTGTTCTTCTTAGTTTATGAGGCCTTGCAGCTGTATCCTGCAGGCCGAGAACAACATGTGTAAATCGCTGAGAGATTGATCAGAAATCCAAAACTGCTTGATATGAGGTTACAGATAGATCCGTTTAGCATTAAGACAGAACACAGGGGAAACGGGTAACCTGGTATCGTCTCAAGTTGACAAATCCACAAAGCAGCATTTGTGGATTATAGGCATCTTGTTACTTTATTGGATGTTATCTCTACTAGAAAATGTTTCGGTTTTTTTAAACCAGAACTAGTATCCAGACTAGATATTTCCCTCTACTTTAAGTCTCTATGCCAACTGGCTGCTGCCTGTAGCTTCATATTTACCCAACAGATATTAAAATGTTTTCTCATCTAACTCTTCAGGACAGTGAACAAGCATATTCTCCAAAAAGTATATATAAATATTGCAAAATGTACTGCTATTCACATATGAAGAGTTTAGGTTCATGTGATGCATTACAGTGAAGTTTTTTGGACATCAGTTTGATGAGATTTTAGATAAACTTGAAATACTACGATGCATAGTGAAGTCATACATTACTGTTCTGATATTGATATCAACTAGATTACCCAGTTCTACTAGTGAAACTAATACAAAACAACAATAACAAGACTCAACATAACCACATGTCCAATGCAATAAAATAAGTTAAGATTAAAGCAAAATTCTGTATACTAGAACGTGAGAAAATTTACTTGACTACTCATGTTAGAGTGATTAGCTTATCATCAGTAGAAAATCTAAAAATCAGTAAACAGCTGAGGCTTGTTTTGCATGCGAGGTGGAGGTGAGCAGATGGTAACCTTAGTGTGCTACATATTTAGTTTCTCTGCGTAAGGAATAACTTACGATTGAATGAGTCTGCTGTAAGGGCTCAATTAGATACACATAGACTCCATCGTCAAACATCCCGCTGCCGGGCAGAGAGAGTAAAAAAGAGAGAGAAAGAAGTCGATAGTGAGTCAATAGGAGCTGAGGACCAGAGATGAGTGGATCCAGAAATATTCTGAACACGGCAAGGATTACACACAACACTGCTGTTCACTTACTGCAGCCCGTTGCAGGTAGATAAGGCCACATGGGAGTGATCGTTCCCTCTCACCTGGCCGTGGTAGTAACAGTGCTCACCGCCCTGAGGGAAGAAGACACAGTGCTAATGCAGCATCACAGAAAAACTCACCTTTAACTTAAGCAGCATTCCTGGCAGCACCACACACAGAACTGAGCCTACAGTAATGATTCACCATTACATAGTGAATATGTCATATACTTTACTTAATGATCATGCGCTGGAATTTTCTAACATCTCAGAGGAGGTAACAGCTTGTTTTACAGATGCCGGCTTAGTACATTAGCAACGCATTTCTGCAGGAGGTCTTTGCTTGTTAAGATGTGAAGTTAAAACATTGCAATGATGGGTCCTGGCACTATCAATGACTCAGCTGTCAGATCCAGGCAGGGTGAGCAGTGGATATTTTCTCTTTCTCTCTCTCTCCCTCTCTCTCCCTCTCTCTCTCTCTCTCCCTCTCTCTCTCCCTCTCTCTCTCTCTCCCTCTCTCTTTCTCTCTCTCTCTCTCTCTCCCTCCCTCTCTCTCCTGTCTCTCTCTCTCCCTCTCTCTCTCTCTCTCCCTCTCTCTCTCCCCCCATCCCACGCTGCACTGATACTGCAGAGGGCTTTCTCTCCCTTGTCATGTGACCAGAGCTCCAGCAGCAGGAGTCTGCAGGAGAGCAAAACCCTGCTGATTCAGCTACAGCTCGCCCAGCCCTGTTCCTGAATCAGCAGCAGCCGCAGCAGCCGGATCCAGCTCTCATTCCCAACCTGCCCCCCCCGCTTTCCATCTCCTCTTTCCTCTGTACGATCACATTTTAATCAACCTACGTTAGTCCATCTATCAACCTACCTACCTATCTCTTTTTGCTGTACAATTAGTTATTTTTCTTATTCTGCATACAAGATTGCCTTGGTGTAATTGTAGTTATGGGGATGACATGACAGTTGCTGATTTGATAACCAACTTTCAATAGGTTTGATGATAAGAGGTGAAACTGGACTTCAGGAAATCAGCACTCACATCTCTTCCTGTCTTTTTTTTCAAAGTCTATAACCTAAAGTGGAGACCAAGCATATTTGTGTCTTTTATATACCGTCAAACTTGCGTGACAGTGTAAAAATAAAAACAGCAGCGAAAGAGAACAAAGACTCCAAAACAAGAGGGATGTGTCCTGTACCATTTTAGTCACACAAAAAAAAATGTTTACCTTAGAAAGAACAGGTTTCCCCGCCTCATAGTGGATCTCAACGTAATCGGAAGACAGCAAGTCACTGTAAAACACAGATTGTATTTGGTTAATGTGGACAGATGTGATGCAGCGACAATAAAAAACAAGTCTGTCTGCCTTTACTTCCTGTGACTCACATATTGTGGTTTTCACTTAGCGGTGAGTAGTGCTTTGGTTGGCGTTTAAACAAGAACACTCATCACCACTGTGCCCGGATTAGCCTGCACAAACACTCCAATGGCTTTTCAATAGTGCGAAAAATACGTTAAATGTTGCCTAACCTCAGGAAAAGTTATGACACATGTTATACAATAAATACTGCTACAACAAGATGCGCAGTTCCCTCACAATTTTAGCAAAGTGGGCATGAGTTAACCAAGTGAACCGAGAAGTTGAAACAATCATTTCGAAAACTACATTTTACAAGAGTTCATGGACAGGACATGTTCCTCAAATGTCCCAAAATTAGATCACTGGTTGAGGAACAGCTCTCATAACAGGAACAGAAAGAGATAATGTTTTCTAAAAAGCTGCCAATGACGCCTAATGTTGTAATGATTTCAAGGCCTCGGCTTCACCTTGAACACAGCGACCCTCCCGGCAGGTCCCTCTATCTGAGTCAGCGTCCCTCACCATTTAACACACTCAATCTGTTAGCCGACAGCTGACTTCAAGAGACTGTCATTTCTGCCACAATAGCGTTTTGTCCCCAGAGTAACCTTGAACAAAAAAAAAACTCCTCCTCTCCATGGACATGTAGTGTCATCACAGCAACAAAAAAAAGGTATAAAACAGATAGAAGTGATGGATCTAGTGCTGTAACACCAGCAGAGTGACATTTGTGGACCATTATGAGAGGAGAGTCCAGGTATGAGCGCCGTCTATGAGAGATTCCTGAGTGAGGGGCTATTAATAGGGAAACAGATGAGGCAGGGCCAGGAGAGTGGGCCACACTTAAGCGTGTATCGGTGTTCGTATGAGTGTGTGAGTGGGAAGCACTGCAGAGCATGGAGGAGTAAAGGCACTACGAGTGAAACGAAGTGTGTGTGCGTTGTGATGCATGTGAAAGTGTGAGGAGACCATGAGAAGAAAGGCCTGGACTGCGGTCTCTCAGTTCACGGGAGACTGCAGCAGCGAGACAGAGGCGAGGCCCAGAAAAACTGCAAGAGGTTCCTTTGTCTGGCGCCAGATCAAATGCAGTAGTGACACTTAATAATGTTCATTACTCCAACACATGTAAATAATTAGTCTAAATAAATATAGATGCTCTGAAGAAGTAGTTTTCCCTTCTGTTTCAATTATATCAATTTATTGCAATTGACTTGTCTTTGAGTGGAAAGAAACGGCCACCTTGATTTGCAATCCAGGTACAGTAAAAGGTGAGTAGGTAAAGTAGCACTCATTGGCAGGTTGTATCTATATTTAGATCTGTACTGTCGCAGCTACAACACCAAGCAGAATTCAAACCCCTGTTCTCACACAAAAAAGGCACACACTGTGTTAGCTCATGTATCTCACAGATAACCTACAGAACAAGCAAACAGCTGGGAATCAAGGTCACACTTTCAACCCTCTCTACTGCTGCTGCAAAGAGTTGCTCCTCTGTTAAGTGGGGATCATTGGATGTGTGATAAATGTACAGGACAACATCTTTTAGACATGATGTGTGAATGTGTGAGATGGGAGTGACATGGCAAGGGTTACGTTGTACATGTATCTTTCTCCATGCTACTTCACGTAAGCTGCAATCATTACATGGACACTAGAAAGTGTGACTGTATTCACTCTGCTTACATTCGTTTAAAAACCTCCCTGAATTCCTGGAGTATCTCCTATATTATCTAACCTTGTACAGTTACACAATAACACACACTTCACTGCGGATAGTTGCTTGCTGATATCTGCACTTCCTACAGTGGCATTGAAATAACACTCAAACTACTAGTAATTTCCTTTCAACACTGTGTTACTACAGCTATTAGCAAGAACCAAAATGTCCAACCCTGTAAAACCTTCCATAATTACTTTTGTTTGCTGAAGTGATCATATTTCCAACTTAAATAAAGCAACCAGACACAGAATACCAGCAAGTAGATAACAAAAAAGAACAGCATTCCACCATGCAGATAATATAAATGTACAATATTATGTTACAGAATCGAGCTTGGAATCACATTAAAGGACATGGAATTCAATAAGCATTTTAAAGTCCTTGTACACATGAACATTAAGCCTTCACACATGTAGACCGGCTATTTTGAGAAGGCAGCAAATCAATAGCATCGAGTGTCCAAGAGCATCGTGTCTCCAAACGGGACAGTGATCAAACACCACAGACTAACTTTCTCTCTGCAGGTTCTGATGCAAACCGATTAAACCTCATTAAAGATGAATATTTGTGTTTCCAGATCTTTTTCTCAAATAGTCCTAGTAGTCTGGATGCTGAAATAAAATACCTTTAGCACTCTGGAAATGAGGATTCTAGAAACTAGGGCGCTGACCTATTCAATTACAGTTTCCATGATTACATTATCGCCGACCGGCGCTGCATTAATCACTGATCTGACATATAATAGTGCGTATCATTTACAAACGTCATCTACAGATGGGAATCACACGTGTCGTGCGTGTGATGCCCTAAGCCAGGGGTGTCAAACTCAATTTCATCGCGGACCACATTAGCATTATGGTTGCACTCAAAGGGCCGGTTGTAACTATATAAATATACTTATATAAATAATATATAATATATAATATATATATATATATATATATATAAAATAATGTATTATATTACATTATTGCCTCTGAATTGGATTATTATCGGATAGGGTAATAACTAACTACGTTTGAAAGCAGAAGTTCTAGATAAGTCTCTTCAGTGCGCATGTCACAAAATGAGATGCATTGTGGGACATGTAGTTTATGGGCAACCTGCTTCTGTAAAGTGGCATGTAACCGTATAATAAATGTATTATATTCTTTGCAAGCTCTTGCGGGCCACATAAAATGAAGTCGCGGGCCGGATTTGGCCCCGGGCCTTGAGTTTGACACCCCTGCCCTAAGCCTAAATGTAATTGTCGCCTATGAGGGTGTTGATCTTTCCATAGTAAAAAATGATGTTTAGTGATATATTATGTTTGATGTTAGTTTGTACTTACTGGCATGCTTTTTGAATCTTTCTAATATCCAATCTAACTCTATTCTTAATAAGCTTACTAAAGCTCATTAAGTTTACACTAGGCCTTCATTTAGTACAACTAAATAGCCTTGCGATAGGAGATACAATCCTAAATCACAGCTTTCATATTATGCATTTCTAAAAAGCTTTTTTACAGTATTTTTCTATAATATCCATATGGCGAGTCCAAGTGTGGATCTGTTGTGGCAGGAAGGTTTACACAGCTTCTCTTTAACCCCCTGATGAATGAAAATACTGACGTACTGCAATTTTCAACCATCTGCACATTGCTGTCAACATGACCTTGACAGAGGATAGACGTTGTTGTAAAAAACAGATCAATCTATCTCACTGTAACTTCAGCCACACATATGGACGTTTTTAATGATTAAAGGGAAGTTCCGGTTTACTTAATCGGTTTTCTTCTCGTAAATGTTGCTATTAGGACTCTATGAGTGGTGCCAACTTTGCACTTGCCACCTCTGTTGTAGATATTCAGGGAATTAATAATTTCACAAACATGTCTCTGAGTCAGATAGAAAAGTAAAAAAACGGGCCACAGTAGCCCCCTGTGCATGCATAGGGGTCAACATCTGGAGTTTAGCTTTAATGACAACACCAGCTAACTACATCTAAAATCACAAGTTTTAGCTAACCTGAAACCATATGAACATGGTTAGTATAGGGATACTCATTTGTTGTTTTGGACTTAGATGACTATATTTTTAGTAGTACTTTTGAATGACAACATTGTAGACAAACTCACAACAGCCCTAGTTACTGGATAAGATGAGATGGACTTACGTGTTCAATGCTAGATCCAGAGCAAATCTGGAGCCAAAGGCCTCTAACTGGAAACTGGCTTGAGCGAGGTGGACCGGCTGTAAAGGAGAGTTGTCATTAGAGATGATGCAAAGTTTACGATTATGGTCGTCTACAAACTGAAAATCCTCTAGGGTCCACCTTCAACATCCTCCACAGTACAGTGCACTGATGACAGATGCATGGCAGATGGTAATGCAAAGTGGGAAAGCTGGAAGAAAAGGTTTCCTTTAGCTTTAGCATGGTGGCTCTGGCATCCTTCCAGTTTATAAATGCATAAACCGTAATGTGCTGCTTCTTACTTCTAACTTCAAAGCCTTGGCCACACAGCATGCTATTAAGTGAAACACTCCTGCTATTGATTACCAAGGTATTTCGAGGAAATTACTTCTGACCACATCCCAGTATCAATCACTCTCCCCCACCCTTCCTTCTTGCTGACTTACCTGCCCGTCTGTGGCTTGGTCTTTGATCCGGGTGTCCAGGTCATGGTAAGTACTCTCTGAGTCCTCGTTTAGGTAGTATATCAAACGGGAGGGGTAGGTGATCACATGCTCTACTGCATGGTGGGTTGTGTTGTCTGTGGCAGGTGCTGCATTTGCCTGTTGCTCTGGCGAGGCTGGCACTGCGTCCCATTCAACCTTGTCCCCTACTCCTTGATAATCTGCAAGACAATTGCCACCGCACATACATGAAAAACCTGACAAACACATAGGCCTACACAGCCAAATGTCATGCTTTATTCATGAAACGCATTGACAATTGAGGAAAGTGGCCCCGGCGTCATTGCGATTCTTCAGGACACAGTTCAGGAAGATGGTTACATGCTATCGTATACTGACAGTCAACCACATACGGTTGATTTACAATACAGAATATAAATAGCTTCATTTCAGTAAGGCTACTTGTGCATTGCCAAAGTCAAAAACTCTGCATCAGATGGATTAATGTAGTGTGTATTTTGCAATATAAATCCAAACAGCCTCAGACAACAATAGCATATAATACAATGCACTTAAAGTAAAAAAAAAACACTGTTAATTCACTGTGATACTTCAACATACTAAAAAGCACTATCTGTTTTAAGAGCTCAACGATAGATGCTGAGATGCTGTAATCTGTCCCATGCACCATCACGCTATAGATGCCGCATATTAAATCAAATATCGTTTTTTTGCGGGGGGGAACACGATGTTGTGCACCCGCAGTACATTTTCAGATGTTATTTTAGCCCGGCACATAAAGTGAAACGCCTATTTAATAAGATGAAAGTGAGCAAAAAAGAAAGCCAGCAGGCTATTGCAATACATACCGGATGACGCTAGTGATAGATGAAGCCAAGGCGAAAGGATGCTGACGAGCAAAGTGGCCAGAAATATAAAATGCATGATTCATATTTGATAACTGAAATATCTCATTATCAACACAACAACGCAGTGTATAGCTTGCGGCCCATCGTGGCAGGGGACGTGCCGTGCAGAGGGGCTTCCTTCATGGATCCGGGAGGCACCGGGCTGCTGCTGCAGTAGCGGATGAGGAGGAGGAGGGGGGAGCAGAAAGAAGGCGGTGGCCAGGCAGCTACTGGAAGTCCACCAACAGACTCCTCCTCGGTGAACACAAACGTCCGTCCTCCTTCCTGGACCACAGGAGGCTCCTGCAGGTGACCTCGAGGAGACGGCTGTCAGAAAACATCGACCAGAAAACAAAACAGGAAATGACCCTCTCAGCTCCCTTCAGCCATAATCACCCACGAGGGATTTTTGTAAGCAGGGTTCGAGTTATGTGGGAGCCAATGGGAGCTGAGCTCTCATAAGGAGGGTGTCACTACCAAGCCCCCAGGAAGTGCGCCGGACTCAGATGAAAATATTCGTGATGGCCAAACGGCGGTACTACACTTCCGTTTGGTTGCCAGGCCCGGAAACACTTTTTCCCATTGACTTACATGTGGAAAGAGTGATCTGTAAATCGTTGGATACTTTTTTTTAAACTAAATAAACTACCCAGTATGAACATTTGTCTAGCCCTTATTAAAAACATTCGTTCCTCAAGTTGTAAAAATGTGCTAATAACGTTATTCTGAGAGTTATTTCCCCATTATGAACGTGCATCTAACCCACAGGACCGCGCCGCCCGGCACGTTCATGTTACGTGTTCAGCAGGTTTGGTCCCGACCAATCAGAGCACACTGTGCTCACAGGGAGGGTGGGAGCTGGAGCTACAACGAGCCGTTAAAGGCAGAGAGTGAAATTCAGTGAATACAATACATGTAGTTTGCAGAGATGCTGTATGAGAAACCAATGTGAGTTGCGTTTATCTTTACCCATGGATGCACAATGAGAACGGACCCATATCGTCAACTGCCATCCCACGGAGCTGTAATAATGGATATATTGCACATGTTTGCTGCAATTCATTATTATACTACATGGGCTGTATGATTAAATATTGTACCGTAAATGTTGTATTAAATAAAGTTAATATTACCGACGTTAGATTAAAGTCCCTGCAGCTTCTTATTGCACTAAGAAGCTTATTGCACTGTATATATATATATATATATATATATATATATATACACAGTGCAATATTTCTTTCATGCTAAATGAAGCTCTGTTGCTTGGATATCACTAGATCCTGTTACAGCATAATATAAGTACATAACGATTGATGTAGACATTAGCATAATTACTAGCTAGCCACTAGCTGCTAACTGCCGCCTCGTTAATATCAAATCCATCATAATAACAAATCATTACCATGCTGTCATGAACGCGTGGTGCTGTTACGTACACGCAAATTGACGTGCTTGATGTGAACGAGCATTTTGATTAAAGTTGCGCATGCCCTATGAGCGCACATACGGGTATTTCTCAGGCATGCCGGGGAATCTGTGACGTTTCGCTCTCTCAAAAGTTGGGCCATTTTATCATCATGCGCCAATGAGCAACTCTCATAGGAGTGAATGAGGCCCCTCCTCCCATGCTGTATCCGGTTCTTATTATACATCCATGGTTGTCACTACCCGATCTGCAGCTCTGCCCGATCTACCCACAATTTTTCTCCTCATGGATCTACTTTATGGAACAATAGAGTGATTATTATAAACAGAAAATCCTTGTTTAGGAGTGATTGGCATGAGAGGGGTATTTTGTTTGTTAGTGATTTACTAGATTGCAATGGTAAACTGCTAGATGTTTTGTCTGTTTCAACGAAATACAATATAACGTTTAGCCTACTGCTAAAGATTATAACAAAATCTGTAAAGCAATTCCTGTACCACTTATTTAAATGATTCATAATACTTTACTGTACTCAAATGTTGTATCAGTTTTACCTAGTTTGGAATTTATTGGCGATACTCTTAAGAATAACAAATCTATTAATTAATCTAATCCCACATTTTTCACAATTTGAACAGAGGCTTATTTCCACAAGAGACCGATTTAGACACTTTATCTGTAATGGAAAAAGCTCTATCTTATTTTATAAAATGGCCTATCTCTCCTAAAGCAAAAATAAACTCATTTTAAAATTGTTCATAAAATCTACCCGGTTTCTACTTTTTTAAATTCAAGATTTAAACCATGTTCCTTTTGTAATTTATCTGATGAATCGTTGGAACATTTATTTTTCTCATGCCCTTTTTCTAAATTGTTTTGGTCGAATGTGAGAGATTGGTTGTTACTTAAATTAACAAACATTCCGGCCTTCAAAATATATCACATTTTATATTATATTGATAATTTGGATTCTCCCATATCTGATTTGGTAAATATAATTATTATTTTGGGTAAATACCATTTACATTGTAGTACATTCAGAGGAGGCAAGCCCTCCTTTCCCTGTTTCATAAACGAGTTCAAGTCCTTTTTTCTGTCCCTTAGGAAAATACAATCTTGTAACATGTCTATAAAGATTTGCAATGATATTTCCAAATGGTTATTATTTTAAGTAAGCTTAATGCCTCTCAAATGTTTTTGTGCCTTTATGCTTTTTTCTCTCCCCCTGGCTCTTATTGGATGTATTATTTTTGTCTTATTGTGAATTAATGTCTTGCACTTATGAGTTGCAAGTTGATGATATCCTCACCGAGCTTTTGTATGTTTTAAAAATGTTCAATAAAACATTTATAAAAAAAAAAAAGCTCTGCCCGATCTGCAGTGCGCATGTGCGAGATGGTCCGCCATATTGGATAACTCCATACGGCAACCCAAGAAGGACACTTGACACAGTGGCTTTTGTCAAAGCTCAAAAAGAAAACTCGAGAGGGATGAGTTATTGTTATTACAACGTGACTTCACTATTATTTAACAACTCTTTTTATTGGGTTCTTTCATTTGGGGTTAAGTACATTGTCAGAATAAGTGAGAAATGGATTTAACTTCTGTTAGACGGCTATCATACTGAATAAATATTTACTGTGAATGTATGCAAAAATGTATGGCATATGGCTGTCTAACAGAAGTTAAATCCTTTTCTCACTTATTCTGACAATGTACTTAACCCCAAATGAAAGAACCCCATACAAAGAGTTGTTAAATAATAGTGAAGTCACGTTGTAATAACAATAACTCATTTCTCTCAAGTTTTATTTTTCAGCTTTGCCAAAAGCCACTGTGTCAAGTGTCCTTGGGTTGCCGTCCGGAGTTGTCCAATATAGCGGACCATCTCGCACATGCGCACTGCAGATCGGGCAGAGCTGAAGATCGGGTAGTGACAGTGACAGCGGGGCCTGAGCTCCCACGGACCCAGTGAAATCAAAGAAAGCCAAGTGCAGAGAAAGCCAAGTACACTGGTTTACATAAGCATCTGACATCCACTGGATTCCTCACTGATTTAGCAACAATGAAAGACGTGTTACGTGAACTACAAAGTCTCTCCCTGAAACTACAGAAACGCGACACGTCCCTGGTTGATGCAAGCCGCTACATCAGACGTTTCGAGGTGCTCTCTGCCACGAAGGACAACGATGGGAAACCTGAACTAAAAGTCAAAGCGGGCATAACAAGCGGCCAGTTCAAAGGGGTTGATATTAAAGAAACTAACCCTAAAGTAAAGAAGTCCCAATTTTACCAATCAATCATTGATAACCTCACCAGGTGTCTCCCCGATAGTGAGCTGGTAACTATGTTGAAGCCTATGGATCAGCACGTCTGGCCAAAAGAGAGGGCGGAGCTTGTTCTGTTTGGAGAAAGTGAGGTGGGGAAGATTGCTAAACTTTTCGGAGAGTCCGCAACTGAAGCTGTCAGTGAGTTCAGAGACTGGAAACTACAACAACAAGGCAAGGAACATCAGGGTAAAACCTTGAAAAGACTGATAGTGGCGAGCAACACTGTTCTTCCGACATCTGCAGAGTGCGAGAGGAGCTTTTCTGCATGTAATGACACCGACTGTAAGACCAGGAACCGGCTGCGAGCCAGAATCCTCAACGCATTGTTGTTTGTGGACTTAAATGGGCCTCCATTCAACAAATGTGACCCTTTCCCATTCATCCAATCGTGGATAAATAAAGGACATCGGACTTCCACATCATGGGTTCCAAGACCGCGACCACAGTCTGCTGAAAAAAGACCACTTTGGGCTATTTTATCTGCGTAATGGTAAGATGGTGTGTGTGTCTGTGTGTGTATGTGTGTTTGTTGGACCACGTAATTAGCAGTGAAGTCTCTCTCTCTCTCTCTCTCTCTCTCTCTCTCTCTCTCTCTCTCTCTCTCTCTCGTTTTATCTGTTAGAGCTAATTTTTGTATTTTCTTTAATTTGTATAGCTCTTACGTTGTTATTGATTGTGTAAGTATTGGGGGGAGAGTTCATGTGTTTGAGCATGCACAGTCTGTCCTGAAGTTGTGGAGAGAGAGTAAAATGTAATAAACGGAGGCGTGTTTGTGACGCTCCACAAGTAGGCCTACAGAGTTCCTGAGTTTTTGTGATACACAATTATTTTTGAAGCCCTAACACATCAGACGCTAATTGTATACTCTAAAGGGTGTGCAATTAAAAGATACCATCAGTTGGAGTCTGCACCTCCAAGGTGCACAACAGTGGCGGTTCTAGACCAATTTGACTGGGGGGGGCCACTGGGGGGCCAGTTATTTTCTGAGGGGGGCACAATAAATGCAGGACGAAAAAGAGAACTAGACAGTATGAAGTAATTGCGCATAAGAAAACAGTGCAATACAGTTATTGGTATTTGTTTCAGTACACTTATTTATTTCAGATAGATCTTATAGTTATTACTGTTAGCTTCAGCTTAAGTTATAGTGCAATGTTTGCACTAACACCATATTTATATAAAAATAAAGGCAATGAACAGTTACATCTCTACTTTACATAAGGGTGTCTGCACAATCTCACATTACAGCAACAAAATCCTGCGGTTTTTGGCAAACCGAGTACCAGAAAATATACATTTAAAAAAAACAAAAAAAACCTTTTCATTGTTAGGGGGGCCACAGGGGGGTCAGAGGGCAGTGTTAGGGGGGCACTGGCCCCCCTGGCCCCCCTAGAACCGCCCCTGGTGCGCAATACATTATTTTGCCCAATCTATGCCTGTGACTGTGCGCATGCGTTAGTTTTAAAGACCCCCATAGAGCTCAGTTTATAACTCGAACCCTGTTTGTAGGGGTATTAGGAAAAAAACATCTATAAAAATACCATTAAATGAAATGGTATGGGTACATGTTTGTGTTTTTGTTGTAATAAATCATTATAGCCATTTTAATACAAGGATTCTGTTATTTTTTTTTTTTTTGGGACATAAATGGTCTGCTTCTCAGAAAGAAAATGATGATAAATTGAGTCAATAACACTTGGTTAAAATATTCAAAAAAACAACAACAACAATATATATATATATATATATATATATATATATATATATATATATACATACATACATTGTAATGAATTTGAATATTTAAGTTTTTCCTAACATCTGGGGAACAGTCCTATGGGACAATTTTGACCTTTTCATAATTTATCTTATGGGAGTCCAAGTCATTCTCGTCAGATAGAGTATTAGTGAGACAAATCACAAAACAGAACACCTTCTTCATATGCAGTAGAAGTTTATTTTTTATTTTATTAAATTGCAATTAAACAGGTTTTCATTAACTATAAACGAGTAATGGTTAGCTGTTGTACATAGAATTTAAGTGACACAATCTCCTCAATGCTATAGTATTGATTTTTCAGCACTAAAGAAAAAGACACAGCTACATGGGCTTTGAATTGGAAACACACTGCACACACACTCTTGGAGGATGTGACAGCTCCCCCCTCAGGGCTCACAGAGGGATGTGATGCTCATTTTGGGTCGCTGGATACTGAGACAACTGACAGGGCATTCTGGCCATCTGATGAAACAAAAAAGGAAAAGTTAGCAGCAGATTCCACATGAAAGGCTTAAGTCTTTGTTAGTTCAACCTGATTGAAAATGCAAATTTCCTTACAGGTAATCTTTAGGAGACCAGAGTGAAAGCCAGACTGGGGAAAGTGCTGACCGTGCTCTGGGTCCAGCTTGTTATGTATTTAGTCTGTGAAAACAGTTGTATAATGCCTTGTGTGGGGAAGCTTTAGCAAGTCTGAGGGTTATCTTTAGTGCTTCAGGCTTCACATTTTCTACATTTTTAAAGAGCAGGATGTAGTTTAGGAGATGATTGATTTTGAATGTGACTTATATTATTGTTTTGGACCTTCTTTTAAGGGGTCTTGCAGGTCCTCAAACTGTAGACATAAACTGTGATGTATCTGCCACATAATAATACATCATTTAAACATTGCCACAGAAAACTATTTTATGTCTGGGAATAGGGTTGAAATAATTCTGGATTCATCAAGTTTTAACAAACTGTTTACAGTGCAATAAGCCTGCTTTCACATCTAGATTCAAAGCCTCATGTTATATTTTTTTCAACCATGAAGCAGGCCTGCCACAGACAGGTTTACTTTCTGTGTTAATGAGCACCAGTCAAAAGTCTGCATGATGAAAGCGATAATGCACGGTAAGAGGAAATAAAATGCAGTTAACATGCATATGACAGCCGAAAATAAACTTTGTCTTAGTTGGCACTACATACAGACTGAAGCAATTTGTGCATTTCAGGAAAAAACAGACACATTTCTGCAGCACTCACAACGTTTCCGTTTGTGCGCTGACGGGGGGAAGCGAGGAGGGTTTACTCTGCTGTTATGAAAAGCAGCCGCTGCTCTGCTGAATGAAAGCATTCTTCAGTGCGGGTGACCAATAACTTTTCTTCACTCCGTGGTTGATGTTAGACGCGTCAGCCAGGCGCGCCCTCTGCACATCACAGCTCCTCTGGGATGGGATTTGATCTGGATGGACGCACGGAAACATTACACATGCCGCAGAGAGGCTTCTGCAGCCGAATCGGGACTTTAGGGACCAGGCCCGGCAACACGGAGCTAAAAGGCTAAAAGTTAGCAGTCACTTTCATCCAGCCGGGAGCTGTCGCTGTTTTTCAGCCAAATACTAGGGAGAGCTGCACTTTTAGGTAAGCCAATGCTCTGTCTTTCAATCTGAACTGGAAAGCTGTTTATGCCATTAGTATGCGAATAGTGTGTAGCCTTATATGTGGCACTAAGTCTACTATGAGCTACTATTTCCTACTCAACAGGCTATAGTTATTTAAATAATAAGTGTTGATTGCAGTGATTTGGCATACAGTTTCCATCTGGTCTGATGGCTTTTCAACACATGTCAAAGTCTGATCTGTCTATTTAAGCTTGACTTTTTAAGCTTGAGTGTTCTTATTCTTCTGGTAGTTACTCTTTTTCATGATGCTGTTTCCTAAAGACAGTTTAATAATATACTATCACTTCATGTGTGTTATGCAATGAAGACTAGAAAAAACAGATTATAACACTTATGTGACATAAACATCATTGGTAAAAAAAAAATATGGCTATAATAAAAGGTGTTGTGTTGGCTTTATTCTGGCCTTAGTGATGATTATACAAGTTTTTGATATGTGGAAAACATCTAGGAATGTTATAACCTTGGAAAAGTTGAACAATGAAATGAAAACGGTGCAATGTGTAACAATTTAGTATTTGGCAGATGTTTCAGAGCAAACACTGTGAATCATGCAGTTTGACACCTCTTTCTATCTCATCTGTTGGGCATTTAACTGACCACATTGATGAACCAAATGGTTGTTGACATTATGTTCCAGGGTTACTCGGAACACACCCTTATCTGACTTCAACACAGGAACTGATTTATCAGAGACAGGACAGACAACGGGATCCTTCCGGGGAACAGTCCGGCATAATCACACAGAGTGTGTGAGTTGAGAACAC
Organism: Pseudochaenichthys georgianus; assembly: GCF_902827115.2. Lineage (NCBI taxonomy): Eukaryota > Metazoa > Chordata > Actinopteri > Perciformes > Channichthyidae > Pseudochaenichthys > Pseudochaenichthys georgianus. The sequence continues at coordinate 28,156,401 of NC_047523.1, read as the reverse complement.
AGGAAGATTATAATGCATTGGGATGTTTTGAATTACTGTGTTTACAGATCATCTTTAAGGAACATCTAATCTTGAGCTTTTCCTTCCCACAGATAGCTTCACCAGAGGTTACATCAATAATGGCCGAACTGGATGAGGACTATGGAAACTACACCTACGAATACTACATGGAGTACGGTGACTTGGAGGAACTTAAAGTAAACCACAGACAGAAGGAAACTATGCACATAATCTCAGTGGTCATCTACATTATTTCCTTTGTGCTCGGGCTGATTGGAAATGGAACTGTTATTTGGGTGGTAGCGTTTAAAAGCAAAAAGACAGTCAACAGTGTTTGGTTGCTCAATCTGGCATTGGCAGACTTTGTATTTGTGCTTTTCCTCCCTTTCTACATTGATTACATACTGCGAGACTTCCACTGGGACTTTGGTTTGGTCATGTGTAAGCTTAACTCATTTGTGTCCGTTATGAATATGTATGCCAGTGTGCTGTTTCTGACAGTGCTCGGTATAGACAGATATGTTTCTCTTGTCCACCTGAACTGGTCTCAGAAGTATCGCACTGTAAAGAGAGCCTGGGTTGTATGCGGTTGCATATGGCTGCTGGCTGCTGCCACAAGCTCCCCTGCGCTGATTTTCCGTGACACAGTGCGCCTACATGACAAGGTTGTGTGTTTCAACAACTTCCACACACAGGACGGACATACTGCAGTCATGAGGCACGTTATGATAGTGGTCATTCGAACTGCTGTGGGCTTCATTTTGCCTTTTACTGCCATATGTGTGACGGGCCTTCTTCTGACAATCAAGGTGAATCGATCTGGTGGCTCGGTCCGGGTGTCAAGCTTCTCTAAAACAATCTCTGCAGTGATTCTGGCTTTCTTTTTATGCTGGGCACCTTTTCATACTTTTAGCTTGATGGAGTTATCCGTACATTCCTCATTATACCTTCACAACATACTGAGAGCTGGCTTTCCTCTCGCCACCAGCTTAGGCTTTTTTAACAGCTGCATTAACCCCCTCCTGTATATGCTCCTAGGCAAAAAGGTGCGTCGTATCCTGAAGCATGCATGCCTGGACATTACTAAGAGTTCACTGAGAGAGCTCAGCCAGTCCATCTCTGCCACTGAGATGGAGTCTGTGCCAGGGGTTCAGCGGGACAGTGTCCCAGAGGAGCCTGTGGAGTCATCCGCTCTATGATTACAGCCATCCTCAAACTGTAGAGGTGGTGTATGAAAAACATCAAAGTAAGACCGGCTATTACTTTGGAAAATTATCATAGCTGTCCCTTCCAGCTGTATGCTAAAGACTGTCTTTGCTTGTTTCACTTCACTTATGGATAATTACTCTCAATGGAATAGCTGAGTCAAACTATGTATAACATACACATTGAGTTATTCCTAAATATAATCTAAATATATTTATATTTCATTTGCATAACGCAAAATGATTTGCGAAAATCACAGCTGAAGAGGGCTGATTAGTTAAAAAATTATAATCTGCAAATATTTTGGTAAATCCTTTCATTATTATTGTTTTTTAATAAATTGTATCATTTTATTGTTCCAGTTTCTCATATGTAAGCATTTGATACTTGATAGTATTTGTCTTATAAACAGAAACATTTTGCATTGGACAAAACAAGCATTTTAAAGATTTGACAATTTTCATAATCTTCTCTCAAACATTTTCTGACAAAAAATATGTATCCATAATGTAAGTAATCATCTGTTGCAGTCTTTTATCAAATGTATCTTATGTTTACTATTTACAGAATTGTTTTCACTCTTGAGGAACGACATCTTTGTTTCTTAGAGATGAGATATGTTGCATAGATCTATTGATAGTCTAACATTATAATGTTTTTATATTGATTTACTGATGGCTAGTTACCTATTAATGTATTTTAAGATATTTAAACTAGTTGAGATTTGTATAGAAACTTTATTCTAATATATTTCAAATAAACAACATATGTCGTAATACATTTCTTATTCTGAACACCTGCTGCACTTTGAATACTTTCTGTATATTATTTGTCTTGATGTTAAAAGAGTCTGCTGTGAGAAAGCAGACTTTGATGTTAAACACAGACCAGATTTCCAGTTGGATTCTAAGAAAAAGAATACACAAGCCTGTCGTAAACCCAGATGTGCATTTCCTTCCATTTCCTGAGTCCGTTTACCAGACGTATCCTGTTATTTATTTTTAGAGAACTCTGACTTGGAGGGATTACATCACTGGTAGGATAACAGATAGATAGTCAACAATGCTGCATTGCTGCCTAAAAACAACAACAAATAATGAACATCATGCCTTTAACAAAAGGTTGGTGGTTTTATTTCCTGTTATAGATGTAAAAAAACATGGACCGATGGCATTCTTCAACAACTATAACAGGGGTGTCAAACTCAAGGCCCGGGTGCCAAATCCGGCCCGTGACTTCATTTTCTGTGGCCCCACAAGAGCTTGCAAAGAATATTATATGTTTATTATACGGTTACATAATGATTTACAGAAGCACGTTGCCCATAAACTACATGTCCCATAATGCATTTCAAATTAGACCTTTTTTCTTCTAAATATGCCTTTTTTCTTAGAATGTGCACTTTTCTCAGAATTTGACTCTTTTTTTTTAAATCATTTTGTGACATTCTCACTGAAGAGACTTGCAATTATTTGCCCCAGACTTCTGCTTTCAGGCGTAGTTAATTATGAAGTTATTACCCTATCTGATAATAATCCAATGCAGAGGCAATAATGTAATATACTGTAATACATTAGTTTATATATATATATATTTATATATGTATTTTGATATAGTCTTAAAGTTACAACCGGCCCTTTGAGGGCAGCCATAATGCTGATGTGGCCCACGATTAAATTGAGTTTGACACCCCTGAACTACAATCATCATGCCCTCATGGCACTATACTGACAACTCAAGTGGACCTTTGAACCTCAATTTGATTAATTAAGTGATATTTAAAGAGGCTCATTAATGGCTGAAAAGGCGAATTATCCACACTAGATAAAATCTAAATAAGAGGGCAAGCCCTGCTGTTACTTCCACTTCACCACAGATTGTAACAAATGGGTGTAGATGAGGGAGAGTGTCTGTTAAAGAGCAGAGGTGGGAGAAGTAGCCTACTCATAGGCTATTATACTTCAGTAAAAGTATCAATAGCACAGGGAAGGAATACTCTGTGACATGTCAAAATCCTGCATTGCAAATGTTACTCAAGTAAAAGTACAAAAGTATTAGCATCAAATTATACTTAAAGCACCAAAAAAAGTATACTCATTATGCAGAAAGGTCAATTTTCGAATAATTAAATGATTTGATTATAATTATTGATACATTAATATGTTTATAACAACTGGTAAAGGTGGATCTAATTTGAATTCCTTTGGGTAGCTTCTGAATTTACGGGTGTAACTAAAATAATATTCAGGTGTGGATTATATTTAATATATCATAATTTCAACTCTGCAAAGTAATTTAATATATTAAATAAATGCAGTGGAGTAAAAGTACACAATGAACCTTTGAATTGTAGTGGAGTAGAAGTAAAAAGTAGCAAAACATTTAAGAACTCAAATCAAGTACAAATCCCTCAAATGTGTACTCAAGTAGGCCTACAGTAGGCTAGTTTACTTGAGTAAATCAATTGAGTTAATTTACACCACTGCACTTCACCGTCCACAGATTGTCACAAATGGGTGTCGATGAGGGGAGTGTCTGTTAAAAATTGTATTTACATTACCATCATGGCACATATTGGATACCCGTATAATTGCCTTAGTCATTATTTACACAAAAGTACTCGGATCAGTACTTGGATTATGGTACACGGGATTACTTAATCCGTGATGCAGCAGAATAACAAAACAGTGCGCCATCCGCGTCGCAGGCAGTTTTATGACACACACTGGCAAGGTAAACAACTGGTCACCGTGGTGTTTAGTTTAGGGCATATTATTATTACATTTGTAAATAATGTATAGTCCGGACACAAGAACTGAATGAAGGTTAGAGTCGAGAGTTTAAAAAAGAATAAAGTTTAGTCGATTTGAATTAGGTTGACGTTGCATGTTAGCAGGGTACACAGGAGTTTGACGTTAACGTTACTTTTTAACGAGGTGGCATTATTTACCATTAACATCACACATGTTTAATGCATCAATGTTAGACAATGGTTTTAGGACGCAAGCTAACAAGGTTAGCTAATGCTAAATTATTGTTTGCTAACGTAAACGTAAACATCATTTGGCCAGTAACGTAAACGTTAAAGTGGTGTTTCGTTACATTTCGAAGGTAGTTTTTAACATATTAAGAGGCGGTGGTGGCGAAGTCCATAGGGACTTGGTTTGGCAACTGGAAGGTCACCAGTTCAAGTCCCCGGCAAGACCAAATGCTACCGAGGTGTCCCTGAGCAAGGCACCGTTCCCTACACTGCTCCCCGGGCGCCGTTCAAAATGGCAGCACACTGCTCCTAACACTAGGATGGGTCAAATGTGAAACAATTTAATAAAGTATATCAAATCAAATCAAGAGCCTTAAAAAGTGCACGTCACAGCCATAGCTGCTCTCTAGTGCTGAAAGCCCTGCACGTTATATCTCAGCTAATGTTAGTAAACGTAACGTCTGTTTTTCTTTTGCTAACGTCATTTACATGGAGCTTTTACGTTTCTCCAGGGTTAAAAAAAACACGCAAACTTCGAATAAAGCCTTGGCACTTAACAATGTGACAACCAGGAGAGTTAAAGCGTACACGTGATGTTGGCATCCAAAATTGCACCAGTGCCAGGGATTCATTCTAGTAAAGGCGATATAAATGATAAGGACATCGTTTAATTGAACATTGACTAACAGTCCTTTGATGAAAAGAAAAGGAAATATTTGCAGATAAATGTTTTCTGTTTGTGCTTGAAGCTCGCCCCGCAGCCACAGCTGCCGCCAGTAACCTCCTTGAGGTTTTTGTGGATGGGAACCGATGGGAACCCTATCATGGTGGAGCCAGGAACCACTGTCTTGCAGGTTTCGTGCTAAATTCATGCATTTAATTTAATTATTTTATATACAGTCTATGATTTAATCACATAATATTGAAAGCTGTGGAGTCTTAATATCAAATGTAACACTGTGACTCAATTTTGTCACAGGCATGCGAGAAGGTAGGAATGCAGATTCCTTCCGCTACCATGAGCGCCTGTCAGTGGCTGGAAACTGTCGGATGTGTCTGGTGGAGATAGAAAAAGTTCCTATGGTATGTCATGTCTGTATATGATTTACAACATGTATGTTTTGTTTCCATTCTGGTAGCCAAACTGATCATGCTGTATTCGTCCCCTTTTATGATGCATGAAATTACATGAAATGTTGTTCATTTGCTTTGTAGCCAGTGGCAGCTCGTGCTATGCTAGTCATGAAGGGCTGGAACATTTTAACCAACTCTGACAAGACAAGAAAGGCCAGGTAGGATGAAACTCAAAAGTAAATACATTATATTTGCTGTTGTTCTGGTATTGTAATAAATACATCTCTGTAATTATACTTAGTTGTCTTTTGGCCATTTTTTGTGGTATTATGATAACTCACATCTCTCCAAAGCTAAAAAAACATTTCACACTTTTTTTTAGAAAAGCAAATATATATATATTCAAATGGTATGTTTAATTTTAAACAGAGGGGGTGTAATGGAGTTCCTACTGGCTAACCACCCACTAGATTATCCAATTTGTGATCAGGGGGGAGAATGTGATCTACAGGTAAAGATAATCACCACCAGATGTGAATTTCTAGACCTGACAAAACATTTTTTTCTTTGAAATATATACATTTAATACAAGATTGAATGATACAACCAATAACCATTTTGTTTGAAGGACCAGATACAGTTTGGCAGTGACAGGAGCCGCTTCACAGAGAGCAAAAGAGCAGAGGAAGACAAAAACATTGGCCCTCTCATCAAAACCATTATGACTCGCTGCATCCTGTGCACTCGCTGCGTGCGGTGAGACACACATCAACATCAAGAGTGGGTTGAGTTGCTCTGATTGTCTAGACGATGTAAATAAATCATTATTTTGCTCCTACAGCTTTGCCAGTGAGATTGCAGGTGTGGAGGACCTGGGTACAACTGGCAGAGGCAATGACCTGCAGATCGGGACCTATGTGGAGAAGATGTTCATGTCGGAGTTATCTTGGAATGTCATTGATATATGCCCAGTGGGAGCCCTGACATCTAAACCATACGCATTCACTGCTCGTCCTTGGGAAACCAGGTTGGTGCTCAACATTGTGATTACAAATGTAGGGTCAAAGGTTAGTTTTACCACTCATGATGTTTCTCTGCAGGAAGACTGAATCCATCGATGGTCTGGATGCTGTGGGTAGTAACATTGTGGTGACCACACGTGGGGGTGAGGTGATGAGAATCCTGCCTCGCCTCAATGAGGATGTTAATGAGGAGTGGATCTCAGACAAAACCAGATTCCTTTCTTATCACACAAGTTGACTTCACAGACATAGATTTTTGTATGCTGTTTGCATCAAAGCTAAAATCTTCCTTGCTGCTATTCTGACAGGTTTGCATACGATGGACTCAAAAGGCAGAGGCTTACTCAGCCAATGGTAAAAGACGAGTCTGGGCAGTTGGTTCCTGCGACCTGGGAAGAGGTGCTAACTCGAGCTGCTGGAGCGGTATGTCATTTTTTAAATTAAATTACTTTCTCTAACAGTGTGTGATAGTGTGCAAATACTTGTTTCAGCTAAGGCTGTTCTGATTAACATCTGTTTTCTTTGACAGTTGCAAGGAGTTCAAGGAAATGTTGTCGCTGCTATTGTCGGAGGCCTGGCGGATGCAGAAGCTCTCATTTCCCTGAAAGACTTGCTGAACCGTTTGAATAGAGAAAACCTGTGCACTGAGGAGGTGTTCCCAATGGCTGGAGCTGGGTAAAGCCACATACAAATACAAATAAAGATAGGACAAAGCATGTTGAACTTTCCCTGATGTTATTGTTGATGTTATGTTATCACATAAAATGAGGGTCAGTTTGGAAAAAAAGGAGTCCCAGCACAAAAGCTAAGCAGTGTATTGCTGTAGTTTGGGGCAGCAGCTAAATATATTTTAGCCACTAAAGACAAAAAAAACAGTTTAAGTGTACACAATATTTAAATAATTTTCACTTATTTGCAATGATATCAGAATTTCCTCTCCGACAAGGAACTGAGATGCTCCATTAACAACTTAAATGTCACAATGACACAAACAGACTGATTTGGACAGTGGTAGACCAATCAATGGCATCTTGTGTCTTTGGCAAGAGCAATGATAACTGCTTTAGTTCCCAACCGAAAAGGGCTTAAACTATCACTTAAAGTTTTAACCTTGGTTCCTCAGATCTGAACTGCGTTCAAACTATCTCCTGAACACTGGGATTGCTGGCATTGAAGAAGCTGACTTACTGCTTCTGGTTGGCACAAACCCACGCTATGAGGCTCCACTGTTCAATGCAAGAATCAGGAAAAGGTACATTAAATAATTTAAATATTTTATATGTGGTTATTGAGCAACATCAGACCATTGAATCTGAGTTATACTGAACACAAATGTCCAAAATGTCCTTTATAACGATGTTGGTATCTCTGATTCAGCTGGCTTCACAACGAGTTGCAAGTTCCGAGTCCTCTTAGTAATTCTAAAAATGTTAAAAGTCAACTTCAATGTCTTTTTTCACCTCTATAGGTCAGGTCTTGGCTGAGGTGAAGCATCCTGTTGTTGTGGTTGGAAGCAGTTGCCTGCAGAAAGAGGATGGAGCGGCAATAATGGCTGCTGTGTCAACCATCGCTCAGAACGCTCGCGTCAGCAGTGCTGCAGAGGAAACATGGAAGGTTCTCAATGTGCTTCACAGGTCAGGGTCTTGGAAAATTAGAGGGAAATCTTTCAGGTACAGGGAAGTGGATGTTTACTGTAATATATAGACGTTTTTCCTTTCCCACCTCAGGGTTGCTAGTCAAGTGGCTGCCCTTGACCTTGGATACAAGCCAAGAGTGGAGGCAATCAGAAAAAACCCTCCAAAAGTCCTGTTCCTACTAGGAGCTGATGCTGGCTGCATTACTCGCCAAGACCTCCCAAAGGAAAGCTTCATAATTTATCAAGGTCAGCAGTTTTACTGCACGGCAGCTTAAGCTCTTTCATTTGCATTAATGTATGTATGGCAGCTGTGAGAGGCAGAAGATTCCCTGACTGATTCTTTTGTATGTTAAAAAAGGAACATTTTGAAATCCAAATTGTCCCTTTTAATTAAAGGGACATCCAATTAAATGTTTTGTGCCATAACTGCCCAGCTCACCATCGCGATGTAGGGGCACCAATGGCTGATATCTTGCTTCCTGGAGCTGCATATACTGAGAAATGTAGCACCTATGTGAACACTGAGGGCCGTGCCCAGCAGACCAAAGGGACTGTGACTGCACCGGGGATGGCGAGGGAGGACTGGAGGATCATTGGAGACATTTCTGAGGTGAAGCAGAACAAAAAAGGCATTATTACAACAATTAGCTTAATTTTTTAGGTCTAGTTAAAAATAAAAAGTTCCTGTGGTGCTAAAACTGGTAGTACTAACTAACCAAAGAAAGAAAGAAAACTCAATGATAACTTTAAGTTGTTAGGAAAAGACTCAGCCCAAATTAAAATAACAAAAACTGCTGATAAAATGTCCAATTAATGAAGATTTGTCCAACTCAAAAACTGTCTTTTCAATGCAAATGTATAATCCAATAAAATAAATATGTCAAATTCAAAAAGCAAAAATAGAATCCAGTAATGCATTGCAAAATGAACAACATCCCTTATGGTCCTCAGGCTCACTGGATTCACTGCTGCTACCTGTTTCTTGAGGTACAATGTAATTTTAAAGAGCTAAACATTTTTTTTGCTTTACTTTCTTGGGAGCTGCAAGGCTCCTCTCTTCCTCCTCGATCGATCGATCGATCGATTCTTTCCAAAGTAAATAAAACAAACATCCTTCCCCACACAATTCCCTCTTCCTTTGTTCCCCAGGTCACGCCCCCTTGTACCTGTAGGGAACAACCATAGGGAACAACACACCTGATTAGTGCATTTTGTGGGAGGCGACAAGTCCAGCAAGGAGAGGACCAAACTGCATCAGGAGTTTAACCTCCCCAGGCTTTTAACACTACCATGTATTCCCCTTCATCTGTGGAACATAAAACTGTTTCTTTTTTGGTCTCTTTTTAAGCTTGTTGGAGTCACTCTGCCATATGACACCCTTGATGAAGTCCGTCAAAGACTGGCAGAGGTTTCCCCAAATCTGGTGCGATATGATGACGTTGAGGAGGCCAACTACTTCAAGCAGGCTAATGAGCTGTCTAAGGTCAGCTGCTATCTTCCTCCAGCATGTGTTCAGTTGATTACATAAAGCTTATTTAAGTGTAAACTAATTCAGTTTATTGCTTTACGCTGTTCTCTCTGATGATGGTTGTATCTGGATTATCTCTTTCAGACAGTTGACCAGGCTGTCCTTACCGGACCTTTAGCCCCTCCACAGCTTACTGTGAAGGACTTCTATATGACAGGTAGGTCACTAGTGCTCTGGCACTGTTCTGACTAAACCTATCTCAATATTTTCTCTATTCCAAAGTCCTACAGGAAGTCCTGCAGCAGTGGTGTATCATCATCCTTAATGTTAATATAATTTTGTTTATGCTTTTGTAGTTGTTATAAGGAAACTATCTAATATTAACACTAATTCAACATAATATAGCTTTTAAAGCTGCATCAAAATCACAATGTGCGATTATTTGGCCTTTTTTATTTTTATTTGACATAAATACAAAATCTGTAATTTCCACAAAAGTGTTACATTAAAGCTGAATAAAGGAAAGTAACAAGGCAAAATAGGAATATATGATATGGGGATGTAATAAACAAATTTGATTGATTTAAATGACATTAAGTAGTGATGAAGCACTTCTATAATTATGTTCTAGTTCAGAAAATATTCCATTGCAACTTTAGTATTAATTTTCTATGTACATTTCTAATTCATAGAATAATCAACACCCATTCTCCTCTAGTTAGACTCATTATACAGGTAAATGTTGGTCTTCACAGTAATGTTGTGTGCTAGTTTGAAATGTGCTTTAAATCTTTACTCACAGATCCGATAAGCAGAGCCTCCCAGACGATGGCAAAGTGTGTGAAAACTGTCACAGAGGGAGCACAAGCTGTGGAAGAGCCAGCCATATGCTAAAGCGCAATGGATAGACAATCCTTTAAAAACCAAATATATACGCACAAAGCTGCAATTTGCACATTTCTAGAAACCTATTTGTTTGTACTGTTTATAATAGCACATGTATTATTATCTTTACACATAATGGACCTAACATAATTTACTAACCTGCAGAAACGTGAATGTGCTCCTTGCAGAGTGAATATTATAAGCTTAGGGTTTACAACATTTCCAAAGATGCACTTTAAATGTTTTCATCTGTTAGGAAGTTGACATTTTTATTGTATATGATCGAGGTTTAACATGATTATGCTTCAGATGTAGGAATAGTAGCCTATGTTGTTTTGTAAAATTACCAACGTGTACCAAGGCATGTAGAGATTATATTTTCCTTAAATATGATGTATAGAGGTATTTGTATAATATTTAACAAACCAGTTTTATGTAGCAAACCACTTATTTCACTTTGTGCTGTTATTTATAAAAATAAAGATAAAAACATTTTAAAAGTGTCAAAATATAAATGCTGGTGGATGGCACTATTCTGTTTTGATGTGAAGACACTTCTCTCAAGCTCCTGTATTTCCCTGGCACGTGGTCCATCATCGGGGAATAGCCGGCAACAGTGACAGCAGGGCTGGTAACTCACTCACATGGAGAACGAGAGCCGGGGTCCAGGTGGATTTTACACTGCAACACTTAGCAGAACCTCTCAGTCGTTATAATTTAACTGAAATGATTGAAATGTGAAAAATGTAAAACGGCACACACAAACTCTTATTCCTGTCATAACGATATCAACATAACACTTCTACACTGTAAGGACTTTTAACAAAGTTGCATTTCCAATATGGTAGGAGAGGTTGTTGTTGTTGAGCGGATTGTTGTCATGTCCTCGCAGTGCCTGTAGTGGTGCTGTGTGGAGTCGGCTGTGGATCCTACAAAAATCCTCAGCAGCCTGCCTCCTGCTTGGTATTTGCTCTGGATAGCCTATATTTAAATGCATCCTTATTTCCAGATATACCGAGCTCGATGAAGATCACTGCTATTATCTTGTCTTCGATATCGATGCACAAATAGCCTAGCAGATTGCAATAGACATATCGGCCGTCTATCTGGAGTGAATACCTTATACAGCCCATACCAATTCAAGGTAAGCGAATTCATCGGGGCCTCGGACTCGATTTCTGAGTGTGCCGTTTTGCGCAGGCCTCAGACGGCCAGGCGTTCAAATAGAAGCCGCTGTGCTATCGAAGCTAATAGGCCTCCTTTTAATGGCTAATTTATTTTGTAACTTGTGATCTGAATAAATGAGTCCGTGCCTTAAGTACATATGGGATGTTATGCAATGTTGACATTCTCAAGTCCTGTTACCTGCTAATGTGACTCTATGTAACGATAAAGGCTATCATTCATATTGATTATTACGGAGGCCTTCGAGGACAGGCCTTAAGCCTCGTATGTAGACCCTTTGTTCGAAAGTATTTGGCCACAAATATATCATATTTATTTATACAGAAACTCCAAAATTAGCCCCCATTATTGCTTGCAATCTAGGATTCATCTTGCATTTTTTTCTTTATAAAACTAAACTGAAAATAGACCTTTTTATAGTGTTGCCATTTGCTGATGTTTCCGTTTCCTGGTTAGCTACCGCCTACTAATTTGTGTTTTTAGCCTTGATAGCTTGTTAGCTAACTCACCAATTTTACGTTTTGTTCATCATGATAGCATGTATTTCTGCCTGAATATGGATATACAGTTGCTTTAATATATTATGATACAGTAGTATAATGCGCGTTATTGTGTTTAGAATTTCATTTATTTGTGTTTTACATCTGTCCATCGGCTCCAAGCTAATGATGGCTAGCTCCCCAGGCTCCAAAGGTAGTTAGTTACGCTAGCAAACGATAGTCACCGTTTGCTGCCTGTCCGGTTCTCCGTGACTAAAGTTGTTAACGTGACCCCAGGCTACAACAGATTACACGTAGCCAACACGATCTTTTGTGTACAACATGTACCTCGGGTCTTACAACCGTAGTGATCCCTAAAACATCTTTTAAACACACAATTATAGTTAAAAGTAGCAGCTAAGCTACTGGTGAACCTCGGCAGCTAACGCTACAGTGTATCATGATATACCATCCTCCTGTTTGCATGTGTGTTTATTATGAAGCGCTACATTAAAAAAAAAAGGCAGCGTTCTTGTTGAAAAAAGGCACATTTTTGATTGAGTTATTTAAGTCTTTATCTTGTTTTTTTTATTGATGGATGCACACCAGCAAGTCACTGTTTTGAGCGTTAACTTGAAAGTGTTATACAACCATAATAATTATCTTGCAAGTGCTACCTTGAAAGATAATACCTGTTTGATAAAATTACATATTTCTCAATTAGATATTATGAGAACAAAAATTGAAGGTATGAAAGTGTGTCTACTAGACTAAAGTTATCTCAGAAAAGTATTAACATGTCAGTGCATTATACGTTTTCATAAAACAGTCAACTAATAGTTGAATTACTTTATTAATATAAACATATTCAATAATCAGGTTGTAATGTATAATTATGTTGGCTTACAGAATTAGTTTTCTCTAAGTATTAGCTAAGAGCTTGGTAAACGGTCACAAGTTGTAGAGGTGGCTATTTTGCATGCATGGTTACCTCCTCAGTATTAAGTGTTAGGGATGTAATTCTTGGTTTTTCCCTGATTTACCCCATCAGCTGATGTTGTCAAGAACAAGAGTCACGTGATGTATGAAGGCAAACACATACACTTCTCAGAGGTGGACAATAAGCCGTTGTGCTCGTACAGCCCAAAGCTCTGCAAGCAGCGCAGACTCAATGGCTATGCTTTCTGTATACGGCATGTTCTGGAGGATAAGACAGCCCCCTTCAAGCAATGTGAATATGTGGCCAAGTACAACAGCCAGCGGTGTACCAACCCCATCCCCAAGTCAGAGGACCGCAGGTGTGTAGTGTCATGTTAATCACTTAAAATAACATATAAAGCTGTATGTTTGTTTAGCATATTCTTCCACACCCTGTGCAGAAGACATGCTGTGTACAGTATGCTGAGGCTGTGTTCTTGTTTTCCAGATACTGTAACAGTCACCTGCAGGTTCTGGGCTTTATCCCCAAGAAGGAGCGGAAAAAGAAACATGACGCTTTTGAGGAAATGCGCTCACGGGCTCACCTGGAGTCAGTGGCTCTTAACATAACTGTGCCCTCTTTAGCTCTGAAAGCTCAGAATGGTCTGGATGATCTACCGCCATCTCCTCCCTGTTCACGCCTGTTACCCCTCCCTGACGGGGAACTCCTGGACCCTTTTGCCTTTTATGAGGATGACACTGATGGCGAGGAGGTGGGTTCACCTCGGAAGGGCAACGCCATCAAGAAGAAACTACAGAGCCGGCTGGTGCTCAACCAGAAGCTCTGCCATGACACGGACCTCTTCCAGCCACCTCCTGAGCACTTTAATCCCTCCCCAGGCCCCCGTGTCCACCCCTCCTCGCCACTCAACTCTCATCTCCCACGGCAACAGTCAGGTCTCCTCCAGCCGCCCCAGCACTCCAGCGTGACTTCCTTCATTTTCCCAGGACAGCAGCAGGGTTTATTATGCAATCCACCACCACCTCAGACGGTCAACTTTCTGCCTCCAGGGATGCCCGCTAATGCAGCACCCAGTCCAGTGCAACCTACTGGGCCATCACTCAGCAGGAAAATGCCTTTCAATGCTACTCACTTGCCTGTCAGTTGCAAGGACAGTGGTAGTAACAATCAGCGGCACATGGTTGTCATGCGTCCCGCTGCCTTCTCACCTTCTGCCAGCTGCCTGGCCAGGTTGCAACATCTGGTGCAGCTCTGTGCCAAGACACACCAGGAGCACGGAGACCTGTTTCCTCATCTAGGTGCTTGATTTTAATTTCACACACATTTTTTTCCCCCCATACTTATAAATGAATGTGCATTTTCTTTATAAGAAAGATAACATACAGTACAGTGTAGCAAATGAGATTTGAGCCTGCCAAGTACCACGCTCTAACAAGTTCTCTTCCAGGACTGGACTGGTCAGAAGACAGTGCTGATGATGACGATGAAGAGGAGACAGAGACATTTTTTCCTTTTCAGAGCTCTTGGAGACCCCAGAATGGGTCAGTATTTTATGTCTTAACCCCACAGTGTAAACTTTAACCTGACACTTCCCATCATGAGTGCTATTAACTTTTTTCTTTAAAAATAGGTTGGAAGAAGATAGCGGCTCCTCGCGGCGAACAAGGCTACTTCGGCTTTGCTCGTACCTCCAGGAGAAATACAAGCACATGTGCAGGCAGGAGAGGGCGAGCATCCGCCAAAAGAGATACCGCTATGTCTTCCGAAAAGCCTTGCTACATGCTGCCGGTAACAACCCCAACTGTGCTGGGCAGCTCATCCAGGAGTTACGTGGTGCCTCTCGAAGCTCCTCAAGGTAGTCTCACAAATGTTCCATTTTACTTATCTGAACTAATCACAAACCCTCCATCTCCCTCCTGTGATTCATATAAGTGCACACAACAGATGAGATGTGTTGTCAGTGATGTTGCTTGCCTATGTTTCTGCAGTGCGGCTCCAGGAAGGCAGCAGAAAGCAGACACAGGGACCTGCACTGGCAGCACAAAGGGCCAGGCCTGCAACAACAGGGCTCTGCCCTTCACACGACACTGCTTTCAGCGTATCCTTTCCACCACATCGCTTTTCACATGTATAGCTGGCTGTTAAAGTGAAAAAGAACGTCTGTGATTCTGTTTTTGGTAGTTAAAAACATGATTTAATCAGTTTCAGTTGTAAATGTTTTGGTTTGTGGGACCGGAGTTCATGATTAAATGCCCTCTGTGTAGTGTTTGGTGTTATTTCCTTCATTGTTCTCTATAGACATTCTGTTGAATCGTTCCCAGCAGCTCTTTGCTAGTTGCACAGCCAAATTTGCAGATGGTCAGCAGTGCTCCATCCCTGTGTTTGATATTACGCACCAGACGCCACTCTGTGAAGAGCATGCCAAAAAAATGGTGAGTTAAACATTTTCAAAGGCCAATTTTAACATTTTGGAAATATCCTTTTGAATGTCAACAATAACCCAAGAAAGCCAAAAGCCTGATTTCTTGGTGACTGCTTTGTTGATCTTCATTTGGGCTAATGTTACAATGATTCAGTGCTCTCTCATACATAACACACAGGATAACTTCCTGCGAGGGGATGGTAACCGACGAGTGCAGCACCAGCAGCAGCAACAGCGGAAGCCACGTAAAAAGACCAAACCCCCGGCACTCACCAAAAAACATAAGAAGAAGAGGAGGAGAGGGCCGAGGAGGCCTCAGAAACCCATCCCCCCAGCGTTACCGCAGGGGAACCTGGGAATGCCTTCTATAAGCCTCGCAATGCCCTCGCAGGCCAGCATCAGGTCTGCTTCACTCTACACTGTTAACTTAAACATTTAGTGTGCAGAGATCCAGTGTCTGGGAGCATGAGGCTCATTCACAGTCTCCCATGTCACGAAGCATGTGGTTTTCTTCACTAAGCATTTTGATCTCATCTTTCTGGCAGGAGCCCCTCAACTCCAGACCTGAGTGCAGAGGAGCTTCCTGACGATATCACCAATGAAATGGCAGACATTCCAAATGACCTCGAGCTAAACCAGGAGGATTTCTCCGATGTGTTGCCCAGACTGCCCGATGACCTACAGGACTTCGACTTGTTTGAAGGTTGTCATACAGCTTATTCTTGTGTGTGTTAACAAAGTCCTCCCACATCATCTAATGCTTTACTTTCATTTAGGAGGAATCTATAGACCCAAATAAACACATTGTGTAATAAAATAAACACCCAAATAAGTTTTGAATGTTTTCTATCCACCAGCCTGAAAGAAAATCTCCAAAACTGTCCAAATTGACCATAGCATAAAAGACTATATTTTTGCATAATGTCTCGTCTTAAGTAAAGACAATGTGTAGAGAATACTGTTAGTAAAAAATCTCACTTAAAATCATGTAAGTATAAGCATCAAACTCGACTTTAAATATCAAAAGTATAACTACGCATTATGTGGAGCAATATATGTTATTATGTCATATTAAATAATGATTTCATCTGTTTATCACTTTAATGTTCCAGCTGGATATCCTTTGAACTATTTAATATACTGCTGGGAAACTTAATCTATAATAATACACTATTATTTATTTGTTTTTTTACATTTGTGTTAATAAATGACATCTACAAAGAGCTGTCAACCAAATGAACTGTAAAAGTGAACCGTACAATATTTATCTCTGAAAAGATAACATTGAAGGACTTTTATCTAAATATTTGACTGAAGTAGTTGAGTTAATGCACTTTGTTACTTTCCATCACTAGATTTCATAATGGTAATTGTTGTGTATTTATAGGGAAGAATGGGGACTTATTGCCCACCACGGAGGAGGCTGAGGAGCTGGTGCGAGCCCTGCAGGCTATGGGCTCCTACCCAGACTCGTTGGTGTGCCTGACCTCCATGGGGGACCTGGCCCCCTCTGAAGGAGTGGACCACCGAGCCATGGCAGTGTTCCCCGGGCCGGTGCAGCCGGGGGGGATGGGCGACCTGCTCAACAGCCGCATCCAGACAGAGAACTTTAGCAGCCTCGAGCTGACGGACAATATCCTGCAGTCGACAGGGTGTCACTTTACCCCCTCGCCCCCATCTCAGCCCGCTAACCTGCCCCAGACGTCGTGCTCCAACCTGACCTCATCTTCCTCTACGGTAGCCCCCTCCACCACCTCCCTGCTCACTCAGACCTCGTTAACGGAGCGAACGTTTCCCCGCACACACGCATCCCACGTCTTGGCCAAGTCTGACACACAAACATCGTCCCCCCAGGGCAGCCATTACAGCAGCGAGCACGTGCCCTCCCCATACAGCGACCACATATCTTCTCCCCATGCCAGTTCCTTCCAGTCTGACACCCCCCTTCTGCTGGAAGTCCCTCTCAGCGGTCTACCAGGACCCCCACGCTCTTCATGGAACAATCTCCCCCTCCCCCTCACAGACCCAACGCAGTTTGGCAATCTCATAGGATCAGAAAGTCATCTCATATCCACCTCTCTGTCAACGCCCCCGGCCACCACCCACTCTGTGACGCTGCAGCCCATGGCGGCGCTCTCAGCGATGCCTCAGAGCGGCCTGACGGGTTTAACCACTGCCCCCGCTCCCTCATCCTCGCTCCCATCCGCCTCACACGATCTTCTGACCTGCACAAAGCCCAAGCAGCAGCTCCCACAGTTCAGCGCGGCCTTCGGCCATCAATTGGCCTCCCACAGTGGCATCCCGAAAGACGTGCAGCCCAGCCACAGCTCCATAGCGCCCCCCGCTGGCTATTCCATAGTTAGTGCCACCGCTGCAAGTGCCAACAGCGCCACGCCGCCCTTCACGCAGAGTAAATGAGAGCCTGCAACGGTCTGTTGACTCACAGTCACTTACAATCCTGTCCACTGGCTCCGGTTTAACCCCCTCTTTTTCATCTGCTACATATGTGCAATGTGGTAATAGTGCACTATTTGATAATGAATTTGCACAACCTCAGATTTTCCACAATATTTTCTATTTCTGTTTGTTTTAATGCTGTAGCCAGGCGGTCTCTCGGATTTTAAGTCAGTGTGAGTCGACTCGTTTGATGCCTTGTGGTTTCGTCAGCGAGGGGGAAACGGTCCGTTCTGAAAAAACGGGTGAAAATTGGCGAAAGGACCTTTAGCCGAGATGATCTGTCAGTGCTCAGAATGAATTGACGTAGAAGCCTCAATCAGTGGTTGGTTTGTTTGCCAGTTCAAGTCGTGTCTTTAAATGATCAACTGTACCCTGCCTTGCTCAGATAGCCATTGCATTTTCTTATTTGTCAACCCGCTTCACACACTGCTTCTGTCGCCCTCTGACAAACTAAGGGTACAGGTTGTGATATTTTTTGACCCATTATGTTTCAAGCTATTTAACTGTTATCATGATTATAGAATCTTACTGAGTCCGATTTGTCACTCGTATAAATTTACCAAAATACTTTTAAACAGCTGTTTTTTTTTAATTGTGTATACTGTATATGTGCTCATTTATTGGTTAGCTCAATTGTCTGACCTCACCATTGGTTGTGGCACTCTGAGTGGCCTAGTAGACACTTGAAGGTCAAAATAGTTTCTTAAAGCAATAAACACATTAACATAACTCTAGCATTGTAAGGTATTTTATTGGTCTCATCACATGTAGCTTCACTTGCTGAATCCAGACTGGATCAAGAACATAGTTTGGCCTCTATAACTGTTGTATTTTTTACTTTACTCCGAAATAGAGCCTACAAAGATCAGTGATCAGGTCAACCCAACATCACTTTTTCTCTCAGGTCATCCTGTGTGGATTTCTAAAGCTAATACATGAGCTTTTGTTAATGATGGTGTAATCCAGGGACTTTAAGTGTCTACTCTAAAAGGTGCTCTGTGGTCCACATATACAATGGTTATTAGTGACTTACATGTCAGGCAAATGTAGTGTCAAGACTACAAGGCAACCCACTTTAACACGTCTGAATACCCTGAGATGGCTAAGGTAGGTGATTTAAATGGTTTTGAGGAGTGACAGTTTCACTAAAACTCACAATTGTAAGCTAAATGATGCAATCCTGGGGTCTGGATTTTATTTTAGAAAATAAAAACCACCCAGAAGCTCCTCCCCTGTCTGTTACCGGCTCATACAGCAGCACAACCATGGCTTTTGATGGAAATTATATTAGACATTTGACAGATTGTCAGACATTGTTGAGTATTAGGTATATAGAGTAGCAAGCCTCGATCTTGGGGTTTGTTGGTGAAATATTGAGTAGCAATGAATTGAAATTGGTATTTGCAATGTATTCAGTGGAACATGTGTCTTGTAGAATGAGTCTCTTGTTTATTAATGGCTATCGAAATGGTTGAATTTGGAGGGATCAATGTTTGTATGCTGTCACTTATATATATCCTGATTGAGAGTATTTTTGATGGCTATTAAACTCCAGGGAGAGGTCTTGAGATTTGCATGGTGCAGCAACCTTTGGTGTGAGAGCATTATAATATTATTAGATTATGGTCACTGGCTTGATTCTTGGTGGTATAACATTTAGGAATATATGCATCGCCATTTCATTTTGTGGAGAAAAACTAATCAACGTTACAGTTGTTGTTTTTTCAACATAGATTTGCACAGGAGTGGTTGAGGCCGCTGGTGTTTCACATGTCCCCTGTCCGTCTTGCCTTTTTCTTTTATTATTTTTGCTTCGACGCCCATTAAATGAACAGCTGCCATCATTACCAGCTCTGAGTCTGCACCAGACTCCCCCATTTCCAGCTGTGAGAAGGCCCAGTTCTGTCTCTCCCTTCCAAAGAGAAAACACACAATGAAGTGTGAACCCGTAGCTCCACCAGAGACAGCTGGGCCTCTTAGTCACTGCAGTGTTGTAACTAAGTCATAAACACAGTGCCCCAAAAGTTAAAAAAAATATATTCTAGTTGGATGGAAATGTTTGCAAGGCATTACTGTTGTATCCACATAGCATGAGATTAGTCACTGCACCAGTTTACTCTCCCAGAAACCACGTAGAATAAATTAACAGGGCTTGACTGTAGGCACATTTAACTGCTTGAATTCAGAGATGGCCGACAAATTCCTATACTCATTGAATGTACTGTATTACTGTTTTTAAAGATAGGATGAGCTAATCTAGTCACCTTTTGTTATTGGTCCTTGTTTAATTTGTCTAAGGTATTTTTTGTATACAAAGGTTTACATTTTTATGTATATTTTTCTTGTGTACAAATGATGTAATATGTGTACAAACACTGTATGTAATATCTGTATATAGTGTGAGAAATTTGATCTTTTGTTTTTGGATGTATAAATAAAACTTGCTGTGAGGTATTTGCTGACAGTTTGTGGTATTTTCTTTACTGGTCACTTTAAATTAATTTCCACCAATTACAATGGGGTGAGGCGTCACTTCCAGATGTTTCCATGCACATTGAAACCAGTCATTCTGGGTTTTAGTTAACTGTATGCCAGATAGAAACACCGGCCATAAGCTATTGTATTTCTAACCTGCTGAGCATCTAATTGTCAAATGTAACTACTCATCAATATTGGCTGTTGAAATTTAAATAATGAATTGATAGCATATACTTTACTGGAAGTGTGAGTAGGAATCGCCCTCTTAAATGTACATTATTCTGCTTTGGTTGATAGAACATGGTCTTTGTTAGTAGCTGAAGTCAGGGTTGTCGTCACAGAATTGTAACCGGTCACCTTTGAAGCCAACGTAGCTATTTTTCACAACTATATACAGCAACACATTAGGCTATGCAAGAAGGATGATATTATGCAGACACAATGTAAAATGAACAGGTCTTGTTTAAATCAAACAATGGCAAAACTGTATCAAATTTGTACTTGATTTTTATTTTTATCCTTAATCATTTGACAACTTTCAATAAACCCAACAGCACTGCCCTGAATTAGCAAACATGTATACTGGACTATAAACTGTCAGCAAAGTCACACAAAATGAAATGCACATTTTAAGTGAGTGCTATCCAGTGTTTACTGAAACTTTAACACATCACAGAACCAAAATGGACTCCCTCTATTACATAATACCGCTCTTTTGGGTTACAAAAATAGTTTAATAGAATATATGCCTACTTGTGCTAAGAAATGACTCCTGGCGTTCACACTGCTTTATTGCCATACATCAACATACCAGGGAGGGGAAAGGAAATAAATCGGGTGTAATTGCGACATAATATTGTAGCTTTTTAAAGTACCATTTATAAAATAAAAAAAAATCTGCAAAGTGCCACACATTTGAGATAAAGAGTCATAAAAGACCATGTAAAAGGTGCAAATTGTATTGAATGCGTCTCTGTTTTGGATGGAGGGCTCACACGGCACATTTCACATGAGAAGTTTGAATGAAGAGTTGAGATTTTCTTTACAGAAGAGTCAAAAACAAAAAGGAACAAAAGAGTGAAAATGGAAATAATTGAGTCTGGTATCTTTTCTTGATTTTACTTTTACTCAAAGTGTGAAAAAATAATAATGTTCCTTTACACATTAACATAAGAGAATCAAAAGAAGAATTTGACATTACGGGAAATACTATAATTTGCCTACTGGTGGAGGGTTAAAGGAAATATAAAGCTACAGCTAGCATAGCAACACATCTGCAGTTTTGTTGAGACTCTAGGAAGTTACTGGTCCAAGCCAAGAAACAGTCCAGTACACATCCTTTTTTAAATTACCGCACTATCCTTTTATACTTCAGGTTTTTACAAATAAAAACACACAAACATAAAACATGTTGATCAGTGAACTTTAAAAAGGTGCTCGATGTGTTTCTTCTGGACAGAGCTAGGCTAATTGTCCCACCCTGTTTCCAGCCTTTGTGCTAAGCTACCTGACATAGCCATATAGTTAACAAACAATTGTATTCCCGTACTGTTGAATTCTCTCTTTAACTTGCCCTGTTTCATGTTATACCGTGTATTGCCATAGCAAAAAAATATATACATCATCTGACTGACTTCATAAGAATCGTGAAAATTCCTCTAGTCTGAGAAGATGAAAAAATGACTTAATTTGTTCATGCATGCATCATACTGGCAAGGAATTCAATAAATTATATTTGATCTTTTATCATTTAAAGGTATTGCTGCATGTGCATTACAATGCAGGAGCAGGAGGGGACAAAGAAAAACAACAAAAGCATCGGATCTAACATTTTAAAGCTGATACTATTCATTCATCACAAATACTCTAAGGCTGATTCGACTCTGTTCGGGAGGACTCAACATTCCTGCAGTCCCGCAGCAGTGTGCTACAACGCATACTGCTGGGGCCAACCAATAGGCTTTTTACCGTTATACTATCATGCACATTCCTTTAAAACTACAGTCACAAGTAGAAGCAGTGCCGCTGGTCTCTGAACACCGCGTGGCTTTATGTTAATATGTACATCTGACAGCAGTGTTATCTACTGAGAAATCTTTGTCTATGCATTTACTGTACAACTGAAAAACCTCTCAGGAGTCCAAATGGAAAGATAGAGCCAGGCAAATATTACACTGCATGAGTCCAAGCTGTGAGACTTCAGGTGGACTTTTTTTAGTCCCGGACAGCATACCTGCAAAATACTTTAAGTCTCGTGCTACTGTTTTATGGCTACTTTGTTTATAGTCAAAAAGGCATTTATACTTGAAGTGCAATTAAAGCTGAAGGTACGCTGAGGAGATAGATAGTACCAGTGCAGCTCCTAGGAAGACCAACAGAGTCTGCGCTTTTATAAACTTGATGATGACATTGCCCTGTTAATGGAATGAATGGACGAAACCTCAGTCGGTCTAACCAGTCGAAACACACAGCAAAAAAAGAAGGGATGAGGCAATGTCCAACAAACCGACACGACTCGACGCCTTGTGGAGTCGGCGCTGGCAACAGAGCATCCAGTGTTCAAAACGGGCAAGGGCTTCATGGATCCAGCCTTTTGTTTTTTACATTCTCCAACAATATTAAATGCACAGCATCGAGTGTGAAACCAAAAAAGTTAAAGAGAATTAGGAAATATATAATAAATCAAAAGTAAAACATGATAGAGGGCAGACATTTTCATTCACTGGATGAGTCATTTAAAAAGTTTTACAGCTGGAGAAATCAAAGACTGATATACAAAAGAACAAGTAGAAAGGCAAGGCAATCTCATGTATGGCCATTTTAGTCTCTCAAAATATTTACCTCACAACCATTATCTACAGTTTGCATTTGGCCATTTGTACACAGTGGTTCCATTACAAACACTCCATTATTTTTTCATGAATCTGTAGAAATTAGCTTATTTACAAGACTGTACAACCACCCTAGAGCTCTTTCCGTCTCCCAGAGGAACCAATCCACTTAAAGCAGGATACCTGAGTTTTTCAATAGAATGCTTCACCCCACTCGTCACCACACATTTCACAGGATATCTCGCACAGCCACACACACATGCACACAATTAATCAAGCAAGGTACTCTCTCCAGAAGGATGCCAAGTGTAAACCTTTTGTGAAAAAGCCACAAACTCACCAAAACCAATAACTCAAGAGTCCTTGCAGAAAGAGAGCTGACTCCATCATTAAAACAAACAAGAATGTGAAGGAGGTATTGAGAGGGGACATCTTACAGCAGGTGGCAGTCATGGAAGCAGCAGAGCAGCTGGCCACTGACTGTCCTTAATAGGACCCTCTGGTGATGTGCTAGCATATAAACAGACATTAAGTAGGCCAGGATTTGCTTCAGGCAAATGGGTGATGGAGACCTTCCTGGGAGACTTCATCCAGGCTGTGAAGGTCAGAGGGAAAGATCTGACTGCTGCCACCAGGGTGGGGAATAAGAGCGGAGCCGGGTGGAGCTCCTCTCAGTGACTGGCAGCTGACTGGGGCACAGAATACCTGACAAACATCGGAAAGGTGTCAAGATGTCAGAATAAAGAACACATCATATACCGTCATACAATCTGGGTTAAAAACGTTTTTCTTCATGCTACTTCCTGTTTCCGTTTACATGGTCATAATGGAGTAGAACATTCAAATGGCTTGAGTGTAATTTTATTTGACTACATTCAAATGGCAGTGTTTTTATTTTACAGCCACTTTAATATGCCTATGTGCTTTGTCCTTTTTTCCCTTGTAGACCAAAGCCTTTGAGTGATTGACCAATAAATGGCCTTAACGTTCCATTTGAATTTGAACACATACATACTTTAAAGAGAAGAGATATTGTGAACCCTGGTTACCTTTGAAGTCTCTGCACTAGTTCAGCTACGAGAGAGTCACAGATGCCTGGGTGCTTCTCCTCTGCCAGGAGAATGGCCTCCCGCAGCTCCTCTGCTGCCTCCGGCTTGCCATTACGGTTCTCGCTCTTTTCTTTCAACTGCAACAAGGACATCATTTAACAAAAAAAACAATTAAAAGTGAACTTCCAAATTATTTTTTAACCTGGGATAACTTATTAGAGCCATTACCTCCGTAAACACTGGCAAGAAAATCGATGATAAGCTTTGTGACAAAGGCTTCTTTGGACTCTCCTGCACCTGTAAAAGATGATTTTAAAGTTGAAATATACCTTTGACACAGGAAAGACTTGCTCAACAACTATTGCATTACTTTCCCCTCCACAGTGGTGTGTAGCCTCACCTCTTTCTCCTTCAGCTCAGCATGCTGTGCTGCTCCGTTCTGATACTTTTTGAGGTCTTTCTCCTTGATGGTGTTGAAGATCCAGTCGTCGCTGCCAGAGTCATCTCCTCCAGAAGCCTGGCCGTTCGGCTCCCTGCAGACACACAGGCTTTTTATTGGTGTGCTATTAATGTTGCTCAGGCGTAAAGCTCCTTATAGCTGGAACAAACCAACTCCTTCACACTGTACATTGTACATGTATATTTAACTTAATATGCCATTCTTGTATACTAAATGTAAATAATATCCTACTTTTATATTGTCTTTTTATATTGTCTGGCTGTAATTTGGCCCTTTCATAGTGTTTGATTGGTCAGAGTTTACAGATTTGTATCTTCACGGTCAACCTTTATATTTAACCTTTTTAGTTCCGTTTTATTTTCAATTTTGAGATCTCAAAATAGAACTATCTTATGTTCAGTGCCAGATACCGAAGCAAATTCCTTGTATGTGTAAACGCAACAAACTTGATTCTGATAATTGTGTATTTTCTACTCTTTTTTAATTCCAATCATGTGCAATACTTTATTTTAAATGATGCTGCAACAGAAAATCTCCTTATTTTGGTTCAATAAAATAAATCTCTTATACAACTGCAGGTTTCTTGTTAATTTAAGGCTGCTGCTGCCTTTTAATAAATCAAATAAGTATTCAAACCTCACATTGCACTTTTAAGTCTTATTCTTGTATTTTAAACCAGTCTTATTCTATTTGAGCTTTTTAACATTGAATTCTCCACTATTTCTTAATGCTGAGAGTTTTGTAAAGCACTTTGAGTTGCATAGTGTTGTAATGTGCTACATAAATAAACTTGCCTTGCCATAATCTGGATGGTGATGGGTGCAGACAACTTACTCATCAGAATCGTCGGAGCTGGACGCTTCCCGAGACTGCTCTGACTTCCACCGCTTGTATCTGTCAATCAGCTCCGTCAGATAGGACGTCTTTTTGGCATGCCTTACAATATACTTGTGTTTTAACAGCTCTTTGGCAGTTGGCCTCTAAAGGAAAACACGGCAAACAAACATAGTAAAGCTTAATATAAAAGAATTGTGTGTACTACTGCTCATACCAGCATGAACGAGTCATTTATAAACTTACAAAGCTAGGCTCCTTATTTAGGCAGGCTTCAATAAATTCTTTCAGTGGTTTGCTGTAGTTTCCTTCCAGTGTCGGGGGGTTGTTCTTTGGGATGAGAAATAAGACCTTCATAGGGTGCAGCTCAGAGTGAGGCGGCTCTCCTTTAGCCAGCTCTATTGCTGTTATTCCTAAAGACCAGATGTCTGCCTGTAATACAAGACATTTCAAAGAGAAGATCATGTTAGAAACATTGTCACACATTCGCCCCAGAAACACACACACTGACCGGTGCTGTGTGAAATGACTTGACTCACTAAAGCAGCATGGTGTGTTTGAGGAAGCTCTGCAAACTCTAGACACTCGCATAGTGGTTGTGTTGACTGACTCATGGTGCAGTTCTTCCAAAAATACACATTTGGTCATTTCTAGTCTACAGAAACAGTCTTTAAGCACACAGCAGTACACAGAGCATTTACAACAAGGACAAACTGTACCAATGTTATGCTATTTCAGACAGATCCCTTTTCTGTTTTTCACCACTATTATATTTGTACACACACACACACACACACACACACACACACACACACACACACACACACACACACACACACACACACACACACACACACACACACACACACACACACACACACACACACACACACACACACACACACACACACACACACACACACACACACACACACACACACACACACACACACACACACACACACACACACACACACACACACACACACACCGGGTGGGACAACAGGTATCAGGGCCTTGGGCCAAAACACACCTTTTTATTACAGAGCACAGTTTGGGTTTTACTTGGTCTCTCACATGAGCTCACTTTCCTATCTTGTTCACGACATGAAGTATGTCAATCATTTTTATAAAATCGCTACTAAATGTTGCATCCCTTTGAGAATCACTAAAGGAGTTTTGACACAGGTCATGTGTTGATCTGAATAATATAAACTCGACAAACATTTGAATAAGCCTGTTGTCTTTCTGCTCTCACTGACTAGTCCAATGGAAAACTCCCCTGACTCCAGATGGGCAAGTTAACGCGTTATTAACACCGACAATTATGTTATCGCACATTAACAGTTTAAGAGTTAAATTCTATTTTGAAAGTCTGTTGCTTACTGGCTCTGAATACACATACAGACAAACCATGGAGGGGTGGGATGTTGATCAGTATTGGCTTGGGATGGGCGTCAGCACACGTCTCAACCAATGAGAGCATTTGGGGCGGGGCTAAGACTGCTGCAGCGCTCACATGCTGCAAATGTGCCTATTCTATAACAAACTAGATAAAACGTTAATGCCTTGGCAGTGGCAAATATATTTGATTCGATTAAACATTTTAATGGTTGCCAAGCACTAGTTAAAATGTCTCGCCATTAAGAATGTAGTCGTCGATTGAAGCATTGTCTACAGAAAACTAGATTTGATTTGGGCTTTCGTACTCCAACCTGTGATAACAATAAAAGCTGAGATCATTCTGACCTTTGAATCGTAGGCCGACTGCTTTATGACTTCAGGTGCCATCCAGAAAGGAGTACCAACAAATGTGTTTCGTTTTATCTGGGTGTCGGTCAGCTGGCCCGCCACTCCGAAGTCAGCCAGCTTCACTTCGCCTTGTTCTGACATCAACACGTTGGCGGCTGAAAGCAAAGCAAACGGATACAAATATAACTTCCACAGCCATGATTAGGTTTTTGGGCCTGATTACACACAGCACACTCAGCTGGTGATTAAACCATAAACAAGACAAGCTAAAACAGAGCAATGCTAGGAGCCAGTCTAACCTTTGATATCCCTGTGGATTTTCTTTTCAGAGTGCAGATACTCCAGACCTTTCAGGATCTCTCTCAGAATTGTGGCAATCTGCGTTTCATCCAGGGCTCCTGGTTCCAACTAGAGGAAGGGAGAAATAAGAGGAGGAAAAGGTGACATTGGGTCCATCTTTGAAAGATACATGGCTCAGCTTTTACACATCAGAGAACTGTCATAATGGCAAAGCAATTGTGATCATCTTAAGAAAGGCCATCGATTTTATTTTGCTATAGACTTACCAAATCCAGGGCTGATCCTCCACCCAAATACTCCATAATAATCCATAGTTTTGTACCCTGAAAAATAAAAACAGGAATTTAGTCGGATAGTGTTTGATAAAAACAATTAAATAAAAAGATGTGCCCAAAACATATGCAGATTTAAGTCAACAGCTGAGTTCAACCTTTTGTTTGTTACATCAAATGAAATGCTCCATTGCTCACTTGGTGGAAAGAAGACATAATATACAGCAACATAGTGGCGACTAGGGATGGGAACGATTAATCGAATATTCGAAATTATTCAGGTTTTCGAATATTATTCATGTATTCGAATATGAGTTATGAATATATATATATATATATTTTTTTTGGAGGGGTGCCTAAATTGATTACATATTATCAAATTGAATAATTCAATGTATACGACAGTGCCATAGCTAATCTAAAGGTGTGTTTTTTCTCCGCATATGTGGCGCTGGTTCTAGCTAATGATATGGTTGCTGCCCCTCCCTACATGCAGATCACACAGACTCAAACCTCATATTATGCTTATAACAGTTCATGAGCATGCTCCCCCACCCCGTCAACACTCACGACACATGAGTGGCCAGTTTAAACAACAATAAGCGGCCAGTTTAAACAACAATAAGCGCTGCTTGGCAGCCGTGTGTGGCGGCAAAGTTCAAAAACATTTTGACAGGAGAGATTTTGTTTTGCCGGTAATCAACAACGGAGACAGACATGGCGTCAAAAAGAAGTAATGTGTGGAAACATTTCGACCAGGTTAGTGAGTGCGGTGTAGAGTGCAAACTATGCAAAGTTAAACTTGTGTATCATAAGTCAACTAGCTCAATCACTTAAAATTAAAACATAAAACAGTGAGTTTGGAGCCCGAGAGTGAAAGACAGGAGCAGCCACTCATCACCTCCTTCACCAGCGCAAGACGGCACTGTGACCCCGCAAGAAGAGAGAGAATTACAGCCCTCATTATCCGAATGATAACCAAGGACATGCTACCACTGAGCTTCGTTGAGGGAGAGGGGTTCCGAGAACTCATGAACTTTGTTGAACCGGAGTATAGGGTGCCCACCCGTAAGACTATTGTTTCCAGGGTTGAACTAAAATACGAAGAGGGTGTGAAAAAGCTGAAAATGGACATTAGTCAATCAGAAAAAGTAGCCATCACCACCGATTCATGGACCGCTCTCACAACAGAATCATACACGACCATCACCTGCCACTACTTCACTGATGACTGGGAGATGAAAAGTGCTGTGTTACAGACACGCAGTTCAGACGAACGACACACAGCACAGAACATAGCAGCTCAGCTACAAGCTGCTGCTGAAGAGTGGGGTTTAACGGATAAAATCACCGCATGTGTCCATGATAATGCCATGGTGCTTGCTAATCGCACAATTGCGGACTGGGAGTCTGTACCCTGCTACGCTCATACGCTTCAGCTAGCCATCAACAATGGATTTAAAGTGGGCAGTGTACATCGGGTTGTGGCAGCTTGTGGGAGACTGGTATCACATTTTCATCACAGCACTGTAGCCACCGCTGGCCTGAAGAAAAAACAAGACGCGCAAAATCTCCCCAAACATAAACTCATTCAGTACTCTCGTACGAGATGGAACTCGATTTGTGATATGTTTGAAAGGCTACACGAGCAGAGATGGGCAGTGTCTGCCACCCTTTCAGACAGGACCATTACAAAACAGAACGACGCAAGGACCCTGGAACTCACAGATCAGAACTGGCAGGTTATCGAAGACATTCTGCCCGCACTCCAGTCTCTCAAATGCGCAATCACAGCACTTTGCAGCGAGACCCATGTATGCATCAGCTTGGAACAGCCTGTAACAAACAGCCTGTTGACAAGGCACCTAATGTCCATCCCTGGAGAGTCCCGAGCGGTTGGCGAGTTCAAGGAGGCTGTTGCAACCTCACTGAGAAAGCGCATAATCCCAGAATCAGACGACACCTCAGCAGGTAATTATTGTAATAATTAGTAAGAAAGAATATTTAATTGAATCGACAATATTAGGCATAAATAATAAATATGCCTAAATATTTGCTATTTCTATTTCCCTGATAGGCAAGAAGCCCGTGTATATAGCAAGTGCGCTGGATCCCCGACACAAACACCTGCATTTTGTAGCGCACTCTCCGCTCGGAGATCGTGAAAATCCTGTCTGAAATGTAGAGGCGAGTGCCCGACAGGAGGACCAGTGCTACCACCAATGATACCAGAATTAGTGGCCATGAGGCTGAGGACACCAGCACAGCAACAGAGTCAGACAGCGAGAACCAGCCGGCCCGAGCTGCAGCAGCGACCGGCTCCGACACACGGGCCGTGTCGTTAAACACCCTGTTTGGGGAGGAGTACTTCACTCAAGACCCAGACCATAATGAAGTGGAACTCTATTTCAATGAGCCGGGCATCCCACCACAGGAAAACCCACTACAGTGGTGGAGGAAAAATGAAGGACGGTACAGAAAACTCAGTGTCCTGGCGAAGGAATACCTTGCTATACCCGCAACCTCCGTTCCAGCTGAGAGGGTCTTCTCTACAGCTGGCCTGATTGTGAATCGCCTCTGCACCCGCCTCTCCCCTGAGCATGTAGACATGCTCATATTCTTAAACAAGAATGAGTAGCCTATTGAATAGCTGCATTCTGTGCATAGGCCCTGTTGTAGGTTTTTAATGTTTTAAGCATGAAAGCTAGGCCTATATCACCAGTTCAATAAATTTGACAAATTCGACTTGGTTTCTATACTTATTTGAACATGTATTTATTTATTTATAAAAACTATTTAAAAAAAATAATTGTGAAAAAATTCTTTTTGAAAAAAGATTTGACTCACATTTATTTTTATTTTGTATAGGATATATACATTTCGGTTAACCAGTTAACCGTTTTATTGGGGGTCGAATATTCGAATATACATTTTCTTTCAAATTCCCATCCCTAGTGGCGACACCAGCTATACATTCTAAAATATTCTATAACGTTTTAACATTTACAACAGACTGGTTTATGGTTGTAAATTCAATTATCATAGCTGTGTTAAACCTTAGGTTCAATTCGTAAAAAAGAAAAGGAATATTAGATTGTATAGCAATATGTTTAAAAAGTAGGCATTGCCTTGGGGTGCCCACTCCTCTACAGGCTGACTTTAGTTGGAGTGAAAGCTGCACTAAAAAACACTAGAAGCATGTCAGCGGTCTGATTCAGTTGTGCAGCACCTGTTTCCTGCACAAGTGCAATGTTGAGAATAAACAACACCTGTCACTCACTGCAACTATAGATCTGTGGATGTGGAATCTACGCTTGTGGGTTGAGGTTTCCAGGTGCACACAGATTATTTCGAAAATATAATGTTGCCTGGGGCACACAACCTGACGCTCCGTTTTATAAATGTTATTTGTTTACATTTAAGCTACATTAAAGTATATAGAACTAGCTACTAGCAGTTCCTGTTTGCTATGTACAGTACCCACCAATCAGACAACTATCACTTAGGATTACAACAAAATAGGGGTGTAACGGTACACGTACCGAAATTATTCGGTACGTGCCTCCAAACTCTGCTGCAGAAACTCTCCTCTCTACTCTCTCATCCTCTCTCTGTCCTCTCACATCTCGGCAGGCTCGTCAGTCCCCTCCTGCTCCCTGGCTAAATGACGCACTGCGTGCTAATAGAACCGTCCTTAGGGCAGCAGAGCGGAAACTGTGGAAATCCAAACACCGTGACGACCTCCTAACCTATCAGGCTCTCCTCTGCTTCGATCTCTCAGGCAAAAAGCACTTTCTTTCAAGATAAGATCCAATCTTCCTATTCCAATCCCCAAAAACTATTTTCCATCTTCTCCACCCTCTTGGACCCTCCCAAAGCCCCTCCCCACTTCTGTCAAGCGACTTTGTTAACCACTTTGAAAAAAAGGTTGATGATATTCGCTCTTCTTTTTCTGACTCACCTCTACTCACCGCTGGGTCACCAGACCCTCCTTCCACCCACACACTAACCTCCTTTTCCCCTCTCTCTCTCCAAGTGAGGTTCTTACCCTCATTACCTCTGCACGCCCTACCACCTGTCCTCTGGACCCTATCCCTTCATTAGCCCGCATGGCTTTTCATACTACTGCTACGCTGACGACACCCAATTAATTCGGTCCTTTCCCCGCTCAGAGACCCAGGTCGTCGCACGCATCTCTGCTTGTCTAGCTGACATCTCTCAGTGGATGTCTGCTCATCACCTCAAGCTCAACCTTGACAAGACTGAACTGCTTTTCCTTCCGGGAAAAGATTGTCCCTCTCTTGACCTAACTATCAACATCGGCACCTCTGTTGTTTCCCCGACCCAGACTGCAAGGAATCTGGGTGTGATCCTCGATAACAACCTGTCCTTCACTGCAAACATCGCTGCTACAACCCGTTGCTGCAGATACACGATTTACAACATCAGGAAGATACGTCCCCAGCTGACCCAGAAAGCGACGCAGGTTCTGGTCCAGGCTCTCGTCATCTCACGCCTAGACTACTGCAACTCCCTCCTGGCTGGTCTACCTGCATGTGCCATCCGACCTCTGCAGCTCATCCAGAATGCAGCGGCTCGTCTGGTCTTCAACCTTCCTAAATGTTCCCACACCACTCCGCTCCTCCGCTCCCTTCATTGGCTTCCGGTAACTGCTAGAATCCACTTCAAGACAATGGTACTTGCTTACCATGCTGCGAATGGATCTGGCCCTTCCTACATCCAGGACATGGTTAAACCGTACACCCCAGCGCATGCACTACGCTCTGCATCAGCCAAACGACTCGCTGCACCCTCGCTGCGAGGGGGACCCAAGTTCCCATCAGCAAAAACACGTGGGTTTGCTATCCTGGCTCCAAAATGGTGGAATGAGCTCCCCATTGACATCAGGACAGCAGAAAGCCTGCACATCTTCCGGCGCAGACTGAAAACTCATCTCTTTCGACTCCACCTCGAGCGATAGAATTACTAACAAAGAACTGCTAACAGAGCACTTATATACTAATAAAGGACTGGCTTATCTAAAGCCAGTTGAGTAGCACTTGAAATGTTTGGCTCTATGAAACCTGATGTACTTATAGGATTCTGTTTTCTTCAAGGTTGTGTCTTCCTGGTCGAATGTACTTATTGTAAGTCGCTTTGGATAAAAGCGTCAGCTAAACGCAATGTAATGTAAAATATGTGGAAACAATACCCTCATTTATCATATAGGAAGAATTCATTTTCAAACTGATTGATTAAAGCCAATCTTAAAATGATTAAACAAATGCCTGTTTGAGACTCCTCAGTGCACACAAAAACATAACTTGGAGAAATAAATAAATACGGATATGTTATTTAAAACCACCTCGAATACGTTGTGTTAATGTTATGAAATGTTTTCTCATAAATGATGCGGTTTTGCATTTCTATAGGTTGTACGAGCATGGTTTTATATACTACCATGTTTAATCATGTTTTATGCCGTTTGCTAAGACTTGATAAGTCGCTCATAAAACACAGGAGGTTCGGAAACTAAGAACACCATATGTGGTAAATTGTACAGCTAATATAACAACACATTAGTTGTATTTCCTTTAACTGGTGGATATAGAGTTGCTGCAGTGGAGACGCTGCGCACAGCTGATCGACAGCTGGGACACAAACCACCAAATACGAAAACATAATTCAGATCCAGTCGTCATGACTCCACTCCGGAGGGATTCCCCGATC
This sequence comes from Pseudochaenichthys georgianus, assembly GCF_902827115.2. Taxonomy (NCBI): domain Eukaryota; kingdom Metazoa; phylum Chordata; class Actinopteri; order Perciformes; family Channichthyidae; genus Pseudochaenichthys; species Pseudochaenichthys georgianus. The sequence continues at coordinate 28,122,941 of NC_047523.1, read as the reverse complement.
ATTTCTTACAGTCTCTCATCAAGGGTGTCTCCTGTCCCTGGTACAAACACACTGCCTGAGGAAGGCTATGTGTATTTATTTTGTCATTAACCTTTTTCAGACCATTTATTTATTTATTTTGGTGACGATCCGACCTCCATGCTGCTACTCTGGTTCAAACTGCATCCACCAATCAATATGATTTATCTCCACCTCCCCAAAATAACCAAAATCTTGCACGGTGTGAGATGTCTTTTTTAGCTATTCCGTCGTCATTTCCTGCGATCTTCTTCATAAAGTCAGTCTGAATGAATGAATGGGCGTTTCTTTGACTATTTATAGGCAAATATGGGCGTTACGTGAAGCCCGTAAAAGCTGCACCGCATTTCGAGTCGATTGTGATTTATAAAGGGAAACCGGCGTAGGAAGTGCTGTAGCGCACTTTCCTCCCCGGTACGCAATGTTTGATGAATCGGAAAATGTCGGAACATTTCTGTACCTATTTTTTGGATTTCTACTACATAAGCAACCTTCCCACGTGAATCCTACGCACGGCGTTGTAAGGTGTGTACCGAAGTGTACCGAATGAATATAACGTTAAACGTAAAAAATTGAGAACGTGAACAACTTTTTGGAAGTAATCTCAGGTGCTGCGTCGCAGCATTCAGAGTAATTTGCTCACATTGGGTTCAACGCGTCAGAGCGAGCAGGTCATTTCATTGGATGAGAGGCATACTATGAGAGCTGGTCAGAGGGATACGTTCAAATGTAGTCAGTAATTTGAGGAACTGTCGAAAATTAATGGCGAACGCAGATAAAGTTGAGCTCGAAAATCCTCCAGCATCATTGAAGTCTCCGGTTTGGGAACATTTTGGTTTCGCAGTTACGTACAAGGATGACGGACAAAGACAGGTGGACCGAACCAAAGCTGTTTGTCTGCATTGTTCAACTAAAATTGGTTACGTGGCTGGCAATACATCAAACTTGCACACTCTTGAAAACGCATCACCCGAACGTGAATAGCACCGGTACCAAAAGAAAAAAGACTGAAGTGCAAACCCAACTCCCACTAGCATTTAAGCCTCCACCACTCGCAAAAAGTTCAGACCGAGCCAAAGCTATTACAAACGCCAAATAGCCTTATGTTTCCATGTTAGCAAAGCGCTACCTCGCTGTATCTGCTACCTCTGTCCTGAGAGGGTGTTCTCCACAGCAGGAGACATTGCTAGTGCCAGCAGATCTGCCCTTTCGGCGAGCAATGTGGACAAGTTAATCTTTCTTTAAAAAAACATGAAAATACAATGACAAGCAAGTCCTAATGTCAAACTGGCTGCTTAGGTGCTAGTACAGTACAGTTCAAATATAGATAATTTCAGTTCATCGAAATGCTGCACCTTAATGTTCATTTTATTATATTTTGTATTTATTTGAGTGAATATTCACAGTTTAATAATAATTAAAAACCCAAAACTAATAGTTTATGTTTTATGAGTACTAGTAGTAAAGTTCAAATACAGATTATTTCAGTTCATCGAAATGCTGCACCTTAATGTTTATTATATTTTGTATTTATTTGAGTGAATACATTATTCACAGTTTAATAATAATAAAAATAAATATATATATGTTTTGTTTTGTGAAAAAAAATTCTGCTGTACCGAAAACGTACCGAACCGTGACCAAAAAACCGAGGTACGTACCGAACCAAAATGTTTGTGAACCGTTACACACCTACAACAAAACAATTTGAAATTGGGTCATTTTTGAAGTTCTTGGGGTTGAAAGTAACATCCTATGCCTGTGACTTCTCAGGAGATGTATGACCAGAAAGAAAAGCCTAAACTACATCAACCGAAAAAACACAAAACAAAGCAAAAGCACTAAGAAAATCTCCCTATACTGGCAACAATTCTTGATTCTCCTATGTGATCTCTAGCAAGGGTATTGATTTGAGAAAGAAGATGGGAACTAGAAAACTGTTGATCACAACAATACCACTTTAAAGTTTGTAAGAAATGTAAACACACACATACAAACAGCACAAATACCACGCTTATGTACGCACAAATAAGCCTTAATTCTCTGCTTCAGCCTGCAGCATAACTTGAGGTAATGGACCACCACTTCTCTGCTTACTGCTGTTAAGTACTGTAAACGCTGTGAGAGGCACTCTAAAGCCGGGCTCAGACTACAGGACTTTTGAAACCAATTTATAAATCAGGTTGCAACACGCACATGAGAATACAATTCACCAATGTTTTTGCTGCAATAATGGCACAGCACACACAACAGAATATTATCATATTTCATATGGGGGGTTAAGACTGGATCTGGACCCCTCATTATGTGTTACTAATTTGTAATGACCAATGAGTTCATTCTCCAATTGTCAGGGGGGTTGAATTAGGCCAAAATCGAGACATCTTAAGCACCATCACATGTAGCCTGACTAAAAATCGAATTGACTATACAGAGATATTACAAATCTGACTTCCAGCTCTGCTGTAGTTTACATGATGTCACCAGATCTGTCCTCCTATAACTGTTAAGCTTCTTTCTTCTTATGCATAGGCCTACAAAAGGCGATGATTCCTTCCCTGTTGACTACATTTACACATGAACGCCCTGATATTAAAGCTGAACACATTGACCTAATTGTGATTTCCAATCCCAAAAAATCTGCTAGAGTATAGAGAAAAAAACTAAAACATATGTCAGTGTCCAAATACTTACAGATCGCACTGTTAAAAGCCCTCAAGCTACAACATATACCACAGCAACGTTGGCCTAGTTCTTTTTGTTCAACAGCAATCTGTGAGATATTACACAGGAAATGCTTGTTCCATCGTTCATATGCATTATTTATTGACCTACATTGTACACACTTGCTTGAAAGAACACACCACTGACCAGAGGTCGCGTTAACCGAATATTTTCCGTCAATGACGGATTTTTTCTAACAATGACGGAAAAATCTGAAAGCAGTCCGTCATTTTGACAGATTAGAACACAACTCGGAACAGCGCCAAAATGTCCACCAGCGGCCCACATTATATTACATCCTTAGTGGCCAGGTCGACTGAGGGCGATCTACTGTACTCTACTGTAGTCTCTAACTATTATTTAGTCATTCACACCCCTGTCCAGTTGGTGGCGAGTGTGAGTATATTAAGTAGCTATTGTCTAGTCTTGTTTTTGACCTCGTTGATTACCTCGTTGTTTAACCGGCTTTAGTAATCGCAAAATGTCACGGCAGCTGAGTGTCTGAAGCTTTTTTAATAAGCCCAGTAGTTGTGATGGTGTGACTAAACGAGGTGAAAAGAGGGATTGGTGGAGGATGAAGGACAAGCCAGTACATTTAAGTGGCTGAGGAGGGGAGATGGCAAAATGTTCTGCGACATCTGTAGAAAAGCTAAAATGAGTAACGCATTTGTCCGAGGATGCACGACGATGCAGAAATCAGCGTTCAGGCTACAGCAGGTCAATTGAGTTGTTCTTGTAAATGTTTTGTTCATATTTGGATTGTAATCGTCTCATTTAAAAAGGATGGCATGGTTCATATTTGCCTGTTTAGGCACAATGGTCGTGGTGTTTTTAGCGGCCTCTGCCCCCCTCTGCTGTGCTGTCAGTGCAGGAAAAAATAAATCATTCATGTTTGTGTTGACATGAAAAGTGACCACACATGTCTCATCTCATCATTAAAACATGAAAAATAAAATGACGGGTAATAATGGATTATGACGGAAATGTTACGATCCTGTCCGTCACAATGACGGACAACGAAAAAGTCTAACGCAACCACTGCTACTGACATATATGATTTATTTGGAGCATGGGCCATCCCAAATTGAATAAGATATTATCCCTGAGGTCACAGCTTACCTTCAGGTAGGATCCATAATACTTGGTGATAAAGGGACTGTCGCACTGGCTGAGAACGGTGATTTCCTGTTGAATGTCTTCTATTTCATCCTCTGCTTCTTCCAGATCAATAATTTTAATGGCCACAACTTTCTGAGTCCGACTGTCGATGCCTTTGAAAACTTCCCCAAAAGAGCCTTTCCCTATCCTGTCCATCTTGGTGAAGTACTCCTCTGGATCAGCATGGAAATTCTGTGTGACAGAGAGAAGGATGGGAGAGAAAGTAGAGCGCATTTTAATAACAGAACAAAATGTGACTGACAAGGTTTACATGTATTCGGAGATAACACTACAAGTTTTCTAGTCGTTGTTACCAGAGGTGGGGACTCGAGTCACATGACTTGACTCGAGTCAGACTCAGGAGTCTCAGTTAACATGGCAGCGGCTAGCGTTACTCCAAAAATAGTGAAGTTTGGATTCAAGGATTATGTTGTCGATGACGGTAATAAGAAGAGAACAGCGGAATGCAGGGTCTGCAGCATAAAGATCAGTGACACGACCACCACAACATCCAACTTCATTCATCACTACAAAAAACCCCACAGAGAAAGGTGCGTGCATGTGTTGTGTTAGCTAGAAAGCTAACGTTAAGTTTAAGCTACATTAGACTTGGACTTGAAGATCATAGTGTGGGTTGAATCCATTTTCATAACCACTGTCTTTTAACTGATTTAAATGCGGAAACTGGGCTTATTCATCAGAATTTCGAATGACTTGACTTGCTTGACTCTCACCACAGTGACTTGGGACTTGCTTGATACTTGTAGGTCAAGACTTGAGACTTGCTCATGACTTGCACATGTAGGACTTACTCCCACCTCTGGTTGTTACACAGGACAACAGCTGAACATACAAGCAACATATCTTCAAACTATGATGCATTGTTGCAACCGGAGGTATGCCATTATAATTATTTATATATTTATCGAAATGATTGTAGAATGGTGAAAGTCAATACAACAGAGATCAAGATATGCTCCGGTATGGGCTAAGCTAAAAACCCACTGGTTCCTTTCCACGATGCAATCAAATCAAACTCTTTCTAATATCTTTCTGCCTTTTCAGAGCAGATTGTGTGGCTGTGAGAAACACTTAAATCCTGAGATAATGTAAAACAAACCCAACTTAGCTTAATGACCTCCACCACACAGGCTACACAGAAACTGAAGGACTACACCCTAACTTATTGACTGAAATAAATGGCCTATTTCCCCACGGAGCACCGGGGAGAGTGTAATGGTCTTCATGTTGGCCGGTTCAATTTCACTTCATGCAGAACAATTATTCGTGTTTGCATTGCCAACATCTCTAAGACAAATGTAATGCACAGTCTCTTCTGAAAAAGAGTAGCATTTTTAATACTGCATCACACTGTATATTATGAAGATTATCTGAAAAATGTAAATGAAACAAATGTTGCAGTAGCTTTAATAATAAAGAACTATAGCAATTAAGCCCAGAGTTTGATTTTCCAGGTAATCTAGCACTAAGACCATGATCTGTTGGCTGGTGCAGTATAATGTTGTACAGCACCCCAGAGAACAGTTTCCTGTAAAAGTGCTAATGGTGGTCAAACCTATATGGAAGGGGAGAAGAGCAGCTGCACTTTGAAAAATTGGCAAAGAGGTGGCTGCTGATTTGATAGCAAAGGGACTTTACAACAAAGAGACAGAGCGGCACAGAATAAAACAACACCACCAAAATACTATCATAACACTGGTGTGGTCAGTCATCCAGGTGAAAATTATAATGTCGAGGCTGACCTGAAACAATGGGAAAAACAACAAGGGCGCTGCGACCACGGACTACACATGATGGGAATGTACTTGCCATATCCACAGTCAGCAGGTTTACTGCGACAACTAAAGCTGCCTGAACCTCGCTCTAAAAGCATGTTTGTGATGCTCTCCATCTGAAACACACAACTGAGTAGTGTGGCGTCATACACACACCACATCCCAAGTGCAAACACTTCTAAGAAAAGTAACCTCAGGTCTATTTGTTCCTCCTCTGAACCTGTGTTTGTCTGTGCATGTGCTAAAGAAGCATTCATCATTTAAGAGAAAGAGTAGTATTGTGTGCAATCAATAGAATAATCATGCATGTGACTGGTTAGGTCGCCATACAAGGTTGTCATTCTTACATGGGATGTAGTGTGGTCTACTTCATGTCAAGTCTTCAAACAGGCCAGACTGGTTCAACTAAAAACATATATGTTAAATTGAACACAATACTATCAAAAAACGGAAATACAATTAGCCAACACAACAATGACCTTCTTAAACAACTGCAATCTCAAAACTAGAGCTTATTCTCTCATTTAATATACCTGTCAACCAACATAATATTAATCAACTATTTTCTTCTGATAGTAAACTGATTATGTTATAAGAGGTCATCTGATATCATTAGCCCCTTTAATGTGTGGATCAATTATTAAATGAAAACTATTTCATAATTAATTAATGATTTAATTAGTTTGTCATTCAAAATGGTTTCAGCTTCTCAAACTGGAAGACAGGCTTTAATATCATTGTAGAGTCTTTACTATTGTATTTAATATAATAATAATAATAATAATAATAATAATAATAATAATAATAAAGTCATTAGTTGTAGCATTAAATGGAATGGGTTCCACTATTTCCTGGGGTATCATGCCCCAAACAAGTAATTGATTGAGTGACAAAGTGATCCGCAGATAAATCAACAATGACAGTGACTTTCATACCAATATGTGTGATATGTAGAGTGCTCTGTAACAGATGACAAGCAGGACTCATGCCATTACTCACCAAGTACTGGCAGTGAAGCGTCAGTTCAGTTGATGACAGTTAAAGAAGGCAGCTATTTAGAAAATTGTGTAGCATTTTTTAAACTGAAAGGCCACACAATGGATGTTACCAGCTACTTCAACTTGATCATGTGTTATTTCCCTTGCCTTAAATTGGAATCAACTGTATACTTAACAGTTTTGCACTGTTGGTCAAATTAAAACAGTGAATATGGACTAAATAGTTGGATGTATCAACTTGTGCTTTAACTGTGATGGGCATTTTAGCCTACAGTGAATGATGTTAATAAATTAGGAGTAAACTCAGCCTGAATAGACTGAATACCTGTGGTTTGACAGCTCTTCAGTCATTCAGTACACGTTAGATTTAACACACGATTAAACAAGGTGTCAGGCTTCTTATCACATTCGTTCATAATGGACTTTGACAAATAGGTGCATTTATTATACCACAAGAGATAGTGTTCATCTTGATAACGATACAGTGTTCCCGTAGATACATGTGTTAACAGGCATCGAGTTAAACTTCCGTAAAGTAAAATGTCGGCTGGCTCTGAACCAAACAAACTTGACTCCGAAAGTTAGCTTATAATATAAACACATGTCATTTACCTGAATCCCCGTCAGTCCACTCTGAAGAGTGGAGAGAGCCATGGCGTCAGATCAGCAAAGATGACGCCTTTCCTCGTCTTTTTCAGCTTTCCTGATCTGATAATAGTTTTCCGACCGACCCCTGGGTTAAATGTGATGCAAACTCTATCAAGGACAGTGAATGTATCAAATGGAGAGTCGCCTGATCATAATAAAACAGCTCGTCGGTTTGTACTTCGAGCTTCTCTTCCGCAGTTATGCGAACGTTAGCTACGCTAGCTACTTTAGCAGCTAGTTAGCAAACAGTTAGCGGAATAATTATATATCTGTAGACCCGTGCGGTCCCTCGACAGTTGCTGTACTGTGTACCGATGATCAAATAGAGCTCTGATTAAAAAAAAGTCGCACAGGGTAAATAAATGCACCCTGTTTTTTTAGTTCTATCGCTTGTTGTTCTATTCTCTCATCACTTTTCTCTGTCGCCCAGCGCCATCTTTGTTAATGTCATTTTCATTTTCCGGAGGACCAATCAGAGTAGAGAGTACATTATGTCGTCATGCGTTAATCAAAAAGCGTCACGGGAAGAAGGACGTTTTTATGAATGTACGTCTGTATATTTTTATTTTTTGTACTAAATCCCATTTTACTTCAGAATCAGAACTTTGTACCACAGCGGGGGAATGTAAACTGTTAAAATAGGCATGTAATAACAAAAAAGAAAAGTCTTAAATCAAAAGAAGATTTTTCCAAGCATGGTCAGGTATTATTCGATACCACATCAAAAGAAAATCATCAGCATACAAAACGTTGAATGTATGTATTCAATAATTTTTTTAATCATTCACTTAATAAAAAAAAATATATTTACTGGACAATCTTATTGATTGTAAAATACTTTTGACTTTGAACCTCTTTACTTTTTGTGGAAAATATGTTATACATTTTTTTTAATTGTCCTGACCAAAAAATCAGTCACTGTATTGTGAAATTACATGGATTAAGAGATGATAATGGGATCGAAATATGTAAAACCGCAAATATAATGTAGCATATTTGCCGCATCACTACTTGGTAGCCTTTAAGATTTTGGCTTATCCTGTATTTTTGTCGATATGTCGACTTGTGTTTGGTTAAAAGATAATGATTTGGATTATACATGATACAATAAAACAGTTAAAACAAAGAGGGTGGATGAAGTTCACATAGGTGTGGTTCCTAACATTTACAAGGATGCAAGTCTAATATGTATACTTGTAAAACACAATGTTTGGCAACCAAATGCAGTGGTTATTATGGGTAAGGCTTTATTAACAACTGGGCAAACCAAGCAGCTGTCCTGGAGCCCCAAAGGCCTAAAGTTCACTGCATGTCAAAAGCAACTACAGTAAATTGAGTACACTTCACTGATAAGGACATGTTGAAAGATCCATACAAATATGGGAAATGGATATTGAGTTAAGATAATGTTGTCAAACTACAACGTGGAAGATGAAGTATTGAACTTTACACTCAAATAAAGATAAATGTTGGCCTGACATGTTTTAATGCATTCATTGTTGTCTCGTAATCAGAGATCTGTACTAGCCAAAACATGTGTCTTATATGGCTGTAAGATCTAAGCTGAAGATGTGATGTCAAAGTTGAAATAATGCTCAATATTTACATCGTTATTTGGGGAAAAGATGAAGACAATAATTGTGTAAACATTTAAACAGGATTTATTTTTTATTGCTTACCTGAACACAACTTACATTTATATAAAAGAGAAAGTTCATCCAATGATATGTAAATGGTTAATCTGTAGTTAATACTATAGGCAGACATTATGTGATTTCACTGGATATAATACTAAATAACTTTGAATGCCTCATCACACACACACACACACACACACACACACACACACACACACACACACACACACACACACACACACACACACACACACACACACACACACACACACACACACACACACACACACACACACACACACACACACACACACACACACACACACACACACACACACACACACACACACACACAATGCTAAAATAATGGTTTTATATATTTGTGTCAATGTTACATGGTCAGATATAAGTGCATTATGTCTTATCTGCTTTTTACACTGTTCACATTTTGGTGTGTTTGCCTGGATCATCTTCATCTTTGTCACTTTTATTTGAGTCTTTCCTGTCCATCTCTATCTCTGCCTTCTTTAGACTTTTATCATCGTCATCATCTTCATCAACCTTCTTCATGAACTGGGCCTCAATTTCTGTAGGGTCAATGTAGGTGTAGAAATGCGCCATGATGGAAAAGATGAAACACACTGCAATCAAGAGAGAGGCAAACAGGACGTACTCTGCCCACTTTGAAAGAGGAGGAGAGAAGCAGAAGGATACACGTTAATGATCCATGATCCTTTGTTATTGTCAATACATGAAACAAATCCAAGACATGCCCATTAAAAATATCTCTAAGTTTGATGTTCGATTTTTACCTGTTTAGGAAGCTTTGCAAGCTCAGCTACAATCAGTACAATGAAGTTGCCGACAGCAACAGTCAACAACCAGCCTGCTTGCAGCACTGCTTTCATGTTACTAGGTGCCTTAACAAAACAAAAGACAAACACAAGTTAAATAAAACCATAATCAAAGAATGGAAAACTATTAATTATACAATTCAAATCCCACTTCAAATTTTCCCTGTCATACAAAAACTCCTGAAATAAAGTGTGAAAATATGCTTTCTAACAATTTTACCTGTGAGTAGGAGAACTCCAGACCAGTAACCGAAAACATCACTTCACCAACAGTTATGAAGAAGTACTGTGGGATCTGGAGAGCCATGTGAGCTGAGTTGGGCTCGATGTCTTTTGATTCAGTAATCGCCCCCTGACACTAAAATAAATAATCACAATTGGTCAGTTGAGGGCCGTGTTTCTCAACCTGTGAGACTAAAAAGAAGGCAGCTGGATGGATCTTTGCATCTTTTGCCAAAGCAAACACATGACAATATACATGACAATTTGTAATAGGGTGTTTCATCCTTTGTTTTGCTGTACTATTATTAAGAACATCCCATTAAAAGACCAACACCAATAATGAACCATCCATGCAGACCGTGTCTGACTGTGGCACTTAGCCCAATGTCTACCTTCTTAATAATAATAATAATAATAATAATAATAATACATGATACTTGTATAGCGCTTTTCTAGACACTCAAAGACGCTTTGACTGAGAATAAAAAACAACAAAAACAAAACTAAGAAAAATACAAAAAGAGATAAACAAAACAGAAAATAGTTGGGGGGGGGGTGATGGTCAGCAGTTGAATGCAGTGTTGAACAGGTGGGTTTTGAGTGATGTTTTGAATGCGGTGAGGGAGGAAGAATCTCTGATGGATTGGGGTAAATCTTTAAACACAGGCAACACAAATTAAGTTATATTGTTTATATGGAACATTTCCCTAAAACAGCTGGGATTTCTAGCTTTTCACTGATGTTATTTTTAAGGGATTTGTTGATTTAAGATAAATATAGAATATCACCAGTGTTAAAAATCATGAAACTTACATGTTGTCCAATGACTAAAGTGCTGGGGATAAAGAATGTGTATGAACTTCCAAATCCAAAGTCCCTGCTGTATTCACATGACTGTGAACCACTCTGTAAGGTGAAGATGGCTCTGTTCATTAGAAGAAAAACAATCTGGTTAATAAACGATATTGTCATTTGCATTAAATAATGACTCTGATATAAAAACAGTGGTGAATTGTCAATATGTTAAAATCCTTACTTTCCATATTTTATCAGGGAGTAGTTGGAAGAATAAAATGGCTCAATAAGTCCAAAGTCAGCTCCAGCCGTTGAAACATTCAATGTTGTATTCATTCCATTGATAAATCTGAAAAGGGTACATAATGGGTCAGAATTAAAAAACAACAACAGCAGTGTAATCCCATTTTTTTCAAGAATGTACTGTCTGAAACTCTCTAAATGTAAATATGTTTACCAGGTAAGAGCCTGAAACAATTGATAGATTATGAAAAAAGTAAATGACTCATACTGTTGGTCAACTGATCAATTCATTGTTAAAGTATAAACATTTGAGATTAAATTTACCGGATTGCATTGTTGCCTTGTTGTGGCTTGGAATTCAAAGCGTCAATCTGAGAAAATAAAAAAATGGATGTTGATTATCATAACCATTTAACGTCATCATGTTTGCTTTGACCTATGTTGTGATTCTAACTCACCAACAGCCAATTGTCATTGATATTTGCAGGAATGAGAAGCTTTTGTCGCTTTCCTTTGACCAAGGGTATACTTTTTGTCACTTCAGGGCCGACAATTTTAACACTGATAATATCTTCTTTAAATGTAAAGAAGTTCTCGCTGGCCTGCAAAACAATAGATATAATATGTGTACAAATATGAATGCATAAACATGTTGTTTTGACTTTCATGCAATTTTTCAAAATGTCTCTATTTGTGTTTTTGTATGAGGACATACCTGAGCTGCAGGAAGTACCAGAGGTCCGTTGCCAGGCAACAAGCAAGTGACTGGAGTACTGCCCATGTTAATTAATTTCAACTGACTCTCGGACGCTGACGGGAAGGTAGGGTATGTTATCTGAAAATTAAGTGAGTTTGAAATAAATGAATCCCTAAACGTATGGGTAATGTATCAGTATATGAGCAAATTATCACAATATCTGTTATATCTCTCACAGGCTCCGCCCTCTACTGGACTCTATGGGTACTACCTTATCATGGAAGCATTCACCTACTGAGATTTCTATGGACGTAGCCGGCACCGGGGCGGGCCTACCTGAATGCGTGCGCATCTCACTTCCGTATAAAAGGAGGCCTCGCCTCCTGACCATCATCCTTTACTCTTCAGCAAGCGGAGGTGATAGCCTAGCACTGAGTCCGAGACGTACTATTTTGAGAGAAAGGAAGAAAGCGAGAGTATTTTGAAAATGGAGCCTCTCCTGGAGCATCGTAATTGCCCGTCGTGCCCTGGCCTCATTGCGGGAGCAGATCTGCATCGTCAGTGTTTCCAGTGCCTGGGACAGGATCATGCCGAGCAAGGAATAGGCCAGACACCGGCCTGCGTTGCCTGCCGTTCGATCCCGATGCTGAACCGCCGGCATCGTGCGGAGCACTTCGTGAAGAAGTTCAGCCCGCAGGTGCACGTAGAGGAAGAGGAGGACCTCGAGGTGGTGGACATGGACGATCTGGAGGACGTGCCGTTCGAGTTCGTCCTTCCGTCCTTCGTGGAGGAGGATGACGACATCTCCTTGTCCGACACCCCCGGTTCCGACGTCCAGGAGGGCCCAGCACTCAGGTCTGCGCGTCTGGACTTTCCAGCGGTGATGACCCAGGCAGCGGAGCGTGTAGGATTATCACTCCCCCCACCGCTGCCACCGAGGCCTATAAACCGCCTTACGGTACGTCCACACAGCAGCTTTTCAAAAATCTTGAAAATCTTGGAGCTGAGCGTGTCTGACAGCTTGGGGATTTTTTGCGAGCAATGCGACCAACAACCAATCACATGAATCTCCCGCCCCCGACATACAAAGCAAAAAAACCCGGGGATTTTATGCGAGCAATATATATATATATAAACTCCCCAAACAGGCGAAAACCTACCAGTTTCACCCACTGTCTCTGCCACCTCCCTCCATGCCTGGTTCCTCCGGTTTGTATCCCGTTAATAGTTCTGGTCGTAAAGAACCGGGTGATTTGCTACCGTAATTTCCCTGCTTACACGCGGTTTGATTGGCTAGCGCTTCTACTGTCAGATTTGCATAAACGTGTTTGATTGGCTGATGCTTCCAGCTCAGCTTCAAAACATTGCTCAAATTTTGAATCCTGGAATTCCTGGAAATCTTCGCTTCGCTCCCCCACAATGCAGTTCGGCGAAAAGCGAGGCAAAGTGACGTCATCCCCATTCAAAGTCAATGGGCAGAGAAGCGTCCACACAGAAACAGGCAGTGTCTGTTGTACATCCTCAGCATCCTCAGCACATCCTCTCATTCTCCCTCTCCTGGGGAGAGTGAGGCGAGAACGTTTGGCAGTCATCCTGGTAGCACCGGATCGCGTCGGGGCGCGGTTGTACTCAGAGATGAAACAGATGAAGGTGGGCCAGCCCTGGGCGATTCCCCAGTTCTGGGGGGCGATGTCTCAAGAGGCAGGTGCAATCGGGGCGTTACCCACTCTGGGCCGTCAGGCTTGGCTCCTGAGAGGGACAGGCTGAGACAGGGTGGATTGTCTGATAGTGTTATTCAGTCTATCCAGGCAGCTAGAGCTGGATCCACCACAGCCTGTTACAGGCCAAGGTGGCTGGGATTCCAGCGATGGTGTGAGGAGCGGAAAATAGAGCCCCTATTTTGTGAGTTAGGCTCTATTTTGTCCTTCTTACAGTTATTGGTGGACAGAGGACTTGCTCATTCTACTATAAAAGTGTATGCAGCAGCCATCTCGTCCTGTCATGAGGGATTCAACGGCAGGTCAGCCTTTTCTCATCCACTGATGTTGCGGTTTTTACAGGGGGTCAGGAGGCTGCGCCCAGTAGTGCGCGCCTCCACCCCACAGTGGGACCTGCCGCTGGTGCTCGAGGCTTTGGTCACAGAACCATTTGAGCCTCTGGAGCTCTCCTCCCTGAAAGCACTGTCGTGGAAGACCGCATTGCTACTTGCCTTAACGTCAGCCAAAAGAGTGTCCGAGTTAACCGCTCTGTCGGTGGACCCGAGCTGTTTACTGATTCGGGGTGACCGGAGCGGCGCGACACTCAGACCGAACCCCTCCTTTGTGCCCAAGAACCTAAGGAGTGCGTTCAGGTCGAGGGTTATTCAGTTGGGGGGATTTAGTCTTCCACCCCATGGTGGGGCCAGGGAAGCTAAATTACACCTCCTCTGCCCGGTGCGCGCGTTAGCATGTTATGTAGAGCGCACAGCTACCCTGAGACGCACTGAACAGCTGTTTGTGTGCTTCGGGGGCGGGGTGACTGGAAAAGCTCTGTCCAAGAAACGCCTGGCAGGCTGGCTTTGCGAAGGCATTGCACACGTCTACGAGCAGGCAGGGAGAGCCTGTCCCACGGGGGTCAACGCCAGGCCCCTTCATAAAGTGTTATCTCTTGGATATGTCTGGCTCTTTCTCAATGTCTGTGCTTGCTGGGGCAACACAGGACTGGTGAGGAGGGGGGGGCTGTTGGTCAGTGGGCATCTGACCCTCTCCCCGGGCGTAAAATGCCCTTACGTTTCTCCGGACCCCTGGAGGGTCGCGGGGGACGTGGGGTGCTCTGGGCCCTTTTCAGGGCTGGAGGGCTCCCCTCGCTTGCCTGGGGGCAGGAGGGGGAGAGCCCTCCATACTATAGTCCCTACACACTCTGCACGGGGTCAGTGTTTGAGTGTGCGGACATAGGGGGCACTTGCATTCTCCCCGTGCTCTTTAGGGACTCAGGAGGGAGAGTGCATAGTGAACCCATACAGGGCTGGGTTTTTTCCCCCTGTCTGCCTATAGGTGGATGCAGGGGAGCCCTCAGCACTGGTTTTTTCGAGCACACGTTTTTTCGCGAGGCAAGCACGTCAGGGTGTGCTCTATCGGCCGCAGCCCAGACTTCTCCACGGTTACAACCGAGGGAGAGGTGAGTGAGGCGCAGTGGCTGCTAAAGCCGGTCAGGGACAGTGAGGTGGAACGGTGTGCTGGACGACAGTGCGTGCATACATCGGGGCTCCGCCCACTGTACCCATAGAGTCCAGTAGAGGGCGGAGCCTGTGAGAGATATAACGTTGTGTTACTTATTGTAACCCTTGTCATATTAGCACAGGCGGAGCCCTCTACCTTGGAGGCACTGTCTGTCCTATACCGCTTGCTGAAGAGTAAAGGATGATGGTCAGGAGGCGAGGCCTCCTTTTATACGGAAGTGAGATGCGCACGCATTCAGGTAGGCCCGCCCCGGGGCCGGCTACGTCCATAGAAATCTCAGTAGGTGAATGCTTGCATGATAAGGTAGTACCCATAGAGTCCAGTAGAGGGCTCCGCCTGTGCTAATATTACAAGGGTTACAATACGTAACCCGACGTTTTCTACTTACATCGATTTGAAGCTGAACCACAGCAGCGCAGACAAATGCTATGGCTGCCATTACCATCCCTACTGTCATTCTTTTCAGAGGTCTGTTGAATTAACAATAAATCCTGTCAATAATTGTACAAAATATGAGATAACTACAGCACCAAAGGTCTCCATATGTATACATGCATAACAACTATGTATGTCATTTTTAACACTATCGTGGATATTGTTAGACCTAATTCAGATGCAGGTGCAGTTCCACTGGTCTTATTTCGAGGTATCATTGTTAGCTTTTCCTGCTGAGTGTTTGAATACACACTTTGCTGCTGAACAGCCTTCACAGCTGAAGAGTGTATAACACGGCTTAGTCCTTCAGTTTAAGGAACAGTTTGACATTTTATGAAATGCTAACATTGATACCTAAATGCTAAAACTGTTCCCTCAAACAACTGGTAGAAGAAATAGAAAATGGGGGTATTCCAAAACAGATACGTTTTATTTATCCAAAAACAAGATGACAACTAGATTAGACTTGACTATTGTAAACGAATGTCCACAATCTGAGTTAAAGCAGTACTTACGTAAAGTTTAGACCACATTTTTTGATCAGAGGGTAGATAAGGCTGTCCATGATCGGCACCAGAGTCAGGATCAGGATGGGGTTGACAGTCTTTCAAAACATTTTAAAGAGATTTAAAAAAAGAAAAGGCGTAGTACATCTGTCCGAGCTTACATGACAATATCATTTTATCTCACCTGCATCTGGTCAGGCTGTATGACAAGAAGCCCCTGCAGAAACAAAATATGTCATCAAAACATTGTCACATTGCTTTAGTTAACTCAAATATATCAGTAGTCGGTTTTATCACCAAACGTACAAAGTTTCCATCCATGTTGGTGGCTTGCAGAGTCCATCTTGAACCCTTTAATAGAGATGCAGAGCTTAGCACAGTTTACACAGCCTATAATTGATGTTGTCTTTTAAAAACAAGAGTAACTTACCTTTTGGTCAAACAGGGTCCAGAACATCGGGAGTGGGATGTATAAAAACAGGACCTTCAGCACCATTTTGATTTGAGCAATGAGGAGTTTCTACAGCACATACAGACAGAAAATCAACTGCAATTCACCCCACTGAAAAAAACACTTGTTAGAAACTTTAGAGAACTCATTTTAAAATGCAACTCACTTCATATTTTTCCTCTGACCAGTCCATCCAATGCTGCCTCTTTGGGTATTGTTTGCTTCTGTGTTTGAAGCGATTTTTAATGGCAAACTGATTGACAGTTGAAAAAGGGATAACATATGTTTGTTTTTTCGAACACAGCTAAAGCATCGGTCGTTATACATGAATGCAAAAATGTTTCAATGCAAATGTTGTAAACCAGACTCACCCCGATACATTTACACACGGACCCCATGATGTTTCCCTGTGGTTCAGCTTTGTAGTACATACCACTTCCAATGATAAACACCACTGTAAAGGGCATCACAGTCACTTCATCAATATCAGTGCCTATTTTGCCATGTATAGAATCTGATTTTAAATCATTTAGACATACCAAGTGCAACCAACATTAGTGCTGCAGGGACACCGAAGGCCAGAGAATAACACTTCTGCTTACTGTAGATGCCACAGTCCTGAGCTGCAGATACATAACCATCATTAAAATACAGTTCAAATCACTCATACTCAAGGACTGTTATTAGATATTATCAAATGCACTCATGTTTATGGTTTCTCATAAACTTTAGGATCTGTTCATATCTACCTCTCAGGATCGGAGTGATAATGGTTGACAGGAGACTCCCACCATTGATGCACAGGTAAAATACGGAGAAGAAAGTTCTCCTTTGCTTTTCCTGCACAGAGAAATGTCAGTGATCTTCATGTGTTGCATGGATGTTCTTTATACAATGTGTAACATCTTTCAAATGTTATATCTGTTTATGATATTAAATGATTCAACCAGAAGAAATTATAAGCTGCCACTGATAACACTTTAGGGACGGCAATGTCCAGACCGAGGTATCTCTATTGGATGGTTTGTACTGACATTTTGTACAGACATTTCTCCAGAGGACAAATACTAAGGGAATTTGGTCATTTGATGACTATTAATTTGGTACGAGCATGAATTTGTAATTTGTAATTTTGACACAACTATTGGAAGGTTTGTCATAACATTTAGTGCACTCAATCATAGACCTTTGGGCAGCTTTGATTCAGCATTGCACTGATTGCTGATTTCCCCATTTTTTGCAGACAAATAATAAGATAAAATATATCAAGTAGCAGTAGCTTCCTTGTCAAAACCTGGCACCTGCATTCCTCACAAAGCCCCTTGACTGCAGGAATTTCCTGATTTGGGTGCATTATTCTAGTAACAGCAAATGTAGCTTAAAGTCACCAGCATCAAGAAGGGATGGACCAGACCAGCATCATGTCATCCAAAACGTGGTTTTAGGAATTAAAATACATTTTACACACACACACACACACACACACACACACACACACACACACACACACACACACACACACACACACACACACACACACACACACACACACACACACACACACACACACACACACACACACACACACACACACACACACACACACACACACACACACACACACACACACACACACACACACACACACACACACACACACACACACACAGAGAAGTGTTCTAACCTGATGGTTACCGAATTGGTCTCCACCAAAGGCAGCAACACAAGGTTTAATGCCACCAGTGCCCAGAGCGATGAGGAAGAGACCCACCATGGACAGCACGCTAAATGTGAAGAGGAATATGTACATGAGCAGAGAGTACCATAGAAATATGTGAGTAATATTTGCCTGCCAAAATCCCACATCCTGTACTTAATATGTTGTGTTGTTGAATAGAAACCCACACATGAAAGGTTATGTTGTCTGGTGTCCCGTCTTTGTTGTAGTCAGTGATGTCATGGATTGCACTGATAGCCATTGTAACCTGGCCGATCGCATACACAATGGACAAGTAGATGATAGTCCTGCAAAGAGAAGATGGAAAGAGAAGCAGCCGTGGAGTTAGTGCATAGTAGTAACCCACTAGTTGTATTAGGTTTACTAGGATTGCAATTTGTATTTTGTCTTTCTTCTTTATTAACTGAATTGAAAAGTTATTCAATGAGAATTTGAAATGTGAAACACAACTCATAGCAATTTTAAAAGTAGCAAGAAGCCCTAATTAAACAATATTGTTTATAAAGTGCACTGTTTTAAAATGTTGTGGAGGAGAATTACAAAGTAGAAAAAAGTATATACTCAGGTAAAGTATAAGTACACCCATTTCTTACTTAGTTAAAGTACTAGTTAGACCCTTTCCACCACTGATAGATAGTAATCCACTGATTTCTTGCATAGGTTTAATGACACATTTTTTAAACTCACTTAAACTTTCCCAGCCAGGAGTCAGCCACAATGGCCCCGAGGATGGGGGTCAGGTAGCAGAAGGCCACAAAGACGTGGTAGATGGAGGTGGCCAAGTCATCGTCCCAGAGCAAGAAGTACTTGAAGTACAGCACGAGTACAGCTGTGGACAGGTAGGTGAGATTCTTCTTATTTCACAATGCAACACGATAAGACTGCACAGGGTCAGCTCTAAAAAATATCTGGTCATGTTGTGCATGAAACATCAAGTGGCAGAAAAATAACTTAGATATTTAATTGAATAAAAGTATCTATACGGTGTAGAAATACTGTGCTCCAAGTTAAAGTCACGAATTAAAAGAATGTTAGCACCAACAAAAAACTATTTGCCTGGATACTAGCCCTTTTATAGCCCTTTTAAAAAGAATGTCGAAACATATCATCAGATTATGATTTTCGATGCAGTAATGTATACATCACCTTAATATGTAATAATGCGGGATCATTCTTTTTTTTTAAATAAATAAATATTTTCATTTCATTTATCTTTTTCGAAGTCTTGAGACTTTATACTTTATATTACTTTATAGGAAGTTTTATTTATATGATATCATTTTTTATGATTATATTTTATATAATTTTAATCTGAATCCTCGAAGCAACTCATCACATATGTTATCAAATGAATACACTGTAGTACAAAGTACAGAGTTGCCCCTGTAATAAAGTGGAGAAGTACTGTATCAGGTAGCAGAACATGTAAATACTCAAGTAAGTAAAATTACCTTCAAAATGTTACTTGAGTAAATAACTTGTTGTTCAATGCAGCAAATATCCAAACACTCAAAACAAATGTATTATGTTTTTTCGAATCCCTTTTAAAAGATACAGCAGTTTTCTTTTGGGACAACGCTCTCATTAAAGTCTGGCTAAGTTGAGGGAAAAATGGTGGTTTGGTTTAAAATAAGTAGTCATGGTTACAAAAATAGTCACATGGTCAACGCTCTGAGACGCAGTTTTCTCACCTCGCATGCCATAGTAGGAGAACCTCTCGCAGAACTCATTCACAACAATGAAGAAGATGCTGAGCGGGTAACCACACACCTCTTTGCTCTGATCAAACAAACAGCAGCATGTGTTCAGCAGGGTGGACATCTTTTTTTATAAATCATATATACCACAGCAAGAACAAATACATTACATATTTAAAAAAGTGAAAAGTTAAAGCACAAAATTGTCAACTAAAATGTACTTTGTGTATACAATTAAATGGGTTCATTTAGCATGATCCCTGTCACTGTTATTTTATATTACTGGATCCACATTATAAATACATTAACATGTAAGCATAATTCCATTGCTTTAGTCAATTGAGTTGGAGCTACATTTCAATGCTTTAAAAAAAATAGTACTGTAGAAATAATTGAAGTGGAGCAAAAGCACAACATTTTCATCCGAAATGTTACAGATTAAACTTGCATTTGTGAAAACAAATACATGAATTACTTAAGTAGTGCTTGGTTTTCACTAACCTACTGTAATGGCATAATTGAGTTGGTTGCTTTGTTCCTATCGATTATCATTTAGATTTACGGAACAAAAAACCCCACAAATAATTGCATCAATGACCAATAAAAAAGATTAAGTCCATTACCGTTCCTCTGTTCTTCCTTCCTTTCTTAGGATCCTCGTTATCTGTGGACAAGATTGAACTAGCTTTAATAACCAGCTTAATTTCTCAAAAAGTGAGGGCTGCAGTAGCCTTCATTTTATAATTTAAAACAAATCAATTTCCCCAATGTTTCAGATTGAAATTGAGAAAACAATACAGCTGCAGTTCAAAGGTTTCGACAGGTTTCGTTCTGACTTGCCCCTCGGGTGTCGGAAGCTTCTGCAATTTAACATATTTCTGAGGAAATTCACAAAAACAAATGTTTGTAAACCCACCCGCCATGATGTTGGAGTGAAACGGCTGCCCTGCAGTTTAAAATCCCTTTGAGAATACCTGCAGGGAGCAGTTGATAATTGATCCCTCACTGTGGGAGTGTTTCCGTAATATTGCTTCTTATTAGCACCTTGATCTGTCGTCCACTCTGCTGACTGCGTTGCTTTTATGATGGGTGGGAACATGAGATAGGAGATAGGAAGTGAGCTATGTTCCACAACTGACACCTCATAAAAACTCCACAATTCAACCAAAACACACTTTAATGCAAGTAGAAATAAAGTCAGATTTCATGAAAACAAGTGTAGAGAGATGTGTGTTTTATTTAAAAGAAAAGCATTAGGGTACATCTCTGTTTACAGCAGAACAATGACTTTGTGTTAAATAAAATAAAAAAACCCATTGCTGTCCAAATATAAAACAATTTCTTGAACATTTCAATAAACACTAAAATGGTAAAAGCTTCTTATTACTTCCACAGTAGGCGTAGTGTTTGTATCCACACCTCATCACTTTGGCAAGAAGGTGAACATCATCTTTACAGTGTATGAGCCCCACACAGCAAGATACAAATATTGCACACACTCCTTTTTTATATACATTAATAAACATTGTGGAATATACTATTTTGTTTGCAATGGCTTTAAATATTTAAAAATGCCCCCGTTCTAAGACATTGAAGTGATTTAAGGTTGAACGCTAACATGTGTCATAGGAGGCCCTTTTAGTAGAAATATAACTTCATGTACAAGGAGAGGAGTGTTGACGCAGCATATACTGTCATCATACAGTGGTATATAAAAGTGGAATACTGTACATACAAAAAACACATGTGAAACATTATCAAAATAAACATAAAATGGACTGTTGGGAGGGTGGTGGGTGTAATGTAAAGACATGCATGTTAAAGGTCCCAACCGGAATGTCTCCTTGGAAACACGGCCCAGTCTTTTCAGGTAGAAATAGGTGACACAATATGTCTGTCCATAAAACAGGAACAAAGTCTGTCCTGCAAGACCCTCAGGCTTCACCTCAGTACTGTCACAGACCTCCAACTCAGTGACCAGCCGTGGATATATTAATACATAAAGTAGGTCCAGTGCCTTGGTGCTGGTTCTCGAGGAAGGTGGTCAGTGGTCTGTGCCTTTTACAGTTTCTCTTCAGCTGACTGAAGAGAAGCAGGATCAGGGTCAGAAGCGACAATATGGCATCACCAGCAGGCCTGGTTGGCGAGTATAGCGGGCGCTGAGTTCAAGGCTCAACCAACATCATACCACAGAGGAAGAGCTGGGGATGCCGTGGATGGTGGCACTGGTTGGCGTGCGGCTAATGGCGTTAAAGATGTGAAGAGAGTCTGGAAGAACGCTCTTCATGCCATCTTCCACAGGACTGATCTGGAAGGGAATTAAGAGAGAGATATTAAAAAACTATTTTAGATATTGTTAGGTCCCTATTTACTGCCATATAAAGCTCTTATTACTACATCCACCAAGGAAGTTTGGTTTTGGTTTGTTATTTTTTTCCGCAGGATTACAGATTAACTAAAGGCCACATTTTCATGACACAAAAACCCATTACGTTAGAACTGGATCCAAATAATTCTGAGTCTCTTAAACCCCTTCCATGAAGATAAATAGTAAAATAAGTAAAAACAACCAAGCTTCTTAACATTAACACACAAATAAACAAACAAATCATGGAAAGTATTAATAAGATTGTGCATATTATACAAAAACACATGTAAGTATATAAGCACACACTTTTTGATGAATGTAAATACTTACACACACGCTGTTTTAAACATGCAAATGTATATGTTAAAATATACATTTCAGTCCATGCATACATAGCACACACATGCAGAAACTACATGTCAGCAATCAAAAGAGATAAGTCCAGAAATGATTGTTGATCGAGACAGCTGCTGCATCCTTAGTAGATGGGTGGGTTTTGAGATTTGACGAGTGGTAAGGCTGAAACTATCTGATGATTTATCAATTATTCTGCAACTATGCTGACAAATACATTTTAATGCAAGATGAGAGCACTTACTGCTTATCTTTGTCTTATTTTAAAGACAAGGAAAAATACTGAATATGACTGAATATCTTTTTAGATAAATCGTTTATGAAAATAACTTTTAGTTTCCTCCACATTACAGAGGTTAAGCCTTTCTTAAGGACAGTGGGCATGCCTTCAATGTGTGACAATACGTAATGTTAGGCTCCTTTATTTATTACAGGCATGTAAAGATAAGGCTTGTCTGTGATCCAATCAGATAACTCAGGAATATTATCTATGTATTCTGTGCTTTTAAAGTTCAATAGAAGGGCCATAGCTGGAGTTTTACATATTTGTTTAACAATTGGCAGGTTAGGAACAGGTAAACTGAGGTTTATGATTAAGCCAATCACCCAATTTGACAGATTCTAGAAATGTATGAAAGGTCTACATAGGTCAAAGGTGACTTTGAAATCAGGATTTGAAATGGTTGGACATTGCAACATCCAATAGCTGTCAACATTGAGGGTAATATCTGAAAACAGATGCCCATTGTCAGGCTGGATCAACAAGTACCAACTCAGTCTTTATTGCATTGTGTGCATTACCATCCAATCTGCTCATGTAAGCACAAGGCAAAAACAGAGAATGGTGTTATTAAAGAGCATGTTTTCAATCACGTTATTACTTTTAAAGAATGGCAGTTGTACTATTAGCAATGTAGAATTGAACTCACTTGTTCATGCATGATGATTGACAGCTCTCTGGCCAGGTCTCTATAGTTTGCTTTCATCTCATCGTGATACTCCTGTTGGTCCTCTTTGATCAGACGCTCATTAATACCTAAGCCGTGGCCACAGGCTTCCACAAAGTGCCTGTTCAACAAAAAAAATGGTGTGTTTAATGAATTTTACACTAAAAAGTAAAATCACACATAATAACCCGTTGACATCTCATCTCACCTGAAGACCTCTTTCAGCTGTTTGACCTTGTTATCTGGATTCTTCTTGGCGCATGCATCGTCCAGGAAAGCTCGTGCATATGCAAGCGGCCCTGCGTTAACCTGAGGGAGGAAGCAGGAGCTGTGTCATGTCATGTTTTCTTTTTCATGATTATCACAACAGATTATGTCTAACGTATGTGCATGTACATTTTGACACATTTTAAAGCAGGCACCTGCACGCTGATGCTGCCCTGCAGTTTGAGCTGCAGACGGATCATGTCCACGTCACTGGAGGAGCACAGCTGTTTGATCTCGCCCACCTTCTTGCTCATCTCATCGATGGCCACCTCGATGGGACTTAGATCAGTGTGGTGTTGATACATCACTGCGATACGTTTCTTTACGTACGGGAAACAATGCGTGGCTGGGGGAAAGAAACAGGAAAATAAATATGGTAAACAGCTGGCATTAGTTTGGGAATCTTTTCTTCTTGCATGTGCCCTTCGGAGATTCACATCTCCGGTTTAACAGTGCATCTGCGAAAGCTGTCAGATAATAAAGATAAGAGTGTAAGGTTGAACTTTTGGACTTTTTGAATGATAAAACAATATTACTGTGATTAGGACAAGAAGTCCTTAACAAACTGCTGACATGTTCAGAATTTAATCAAGATCTTCCAAGAATGCACAGGACCTTTCTGCCGAGTTATGTAATGCCTCAACAACGTGACAGACATTCACATGGTGCTTATTTAAAACCCGTTTACTTAAAATGTATCAATAGGCAGACAATTGGAAAGGGTGGTCCACAGTTTGGGAGGAAAGGGAAACATTTACCTCAGATTTCGATGCACACTAAATTGTCTATTTTCCCTCTGGGTTCTATAATATAACACTTAAAGATCAGTTCCCTAGTGATGAGGAGATCTACTCGTTTTAACACAATCTATTCTGTCTCACTGACTGTTCTGCACCAATATTGATGCTATTTATTATATTTTGTTTGCAAATCCACCAAGATCCACCACTTCTTCTTCTTCTTCTCGCCTACAAAGCCCTTAATGGGCAGGCGCCATCTTACCTTAAAGAACTCATTATACCCTACTGTCCTACTAGGGCATTGCGTTCCAAGAATGCAGGGTTGTTGGTTGTTCCTAGAGTCTCTAAAAGTACAATGGGAGCCAGAGCCTTTTCTTATCAAGCTCCACATTTGTGGAATCAGCTTCCAGTTTGTGTTGGGGCGGCAGACACCCTATCCGTTTTTAAGAGTGCGCTTAAGACCTTCCTTTTTGATAAAGCTTATAGTTAGGGCTCATTAGATTCAGCCCCTAGTTTTGCTGATATAGGCTTAGTTTGTCGGGGGACATCTTACTTCTTCCTTCTCTCTGTCTATACCTGTGTACTCTCATGTTCCGATTAACCCAGCTTCCCCAAATGTCTTTCTTTTTGGTGTCTATATACGCCGGGATCCGGAGTCATGGATGATCCTGCGGTCCTGTGTCCTGGATCGCGAGTCGTGGCTGTGGTCCTGGATGGATATCCTTGTGGATTAATCTTCCTATTATACACACATGCATTTCCAAACATTTGGACTACCTATGTTGCAAATGTATTATCTTTTCAATTTACACACGGCATCTATTGCACGTCTGTCCGTCCTGGGAGAGGGATCCCTCCTCTGTTGCTCTCCCTGAGGTTTCTCCCATTTTTCCCTTTAAACTGGGTTTTCTTTGGAAGTTTTTCCTTGTACGATGTGAGGGTCTAAGGACAGAGGGTGTCGTATTGTCATACTGATATTCTGTACAAACTGTGAAGTCCACTGAGACAAATGTAACATTTGTGATACTGGGCTATATAAATAAACATTGATTGATTGACCAAGAGATGCCGTTTAAAAGCTTATGTACCACTGCCACCCACAGTATATTTAAAGGTTACCTACTGGTTAGTATCGTCCTGCGTTTGCACTGCTCCTCCACCCCGCCTTGCTTTTTGCCTGATATGGTGAAAGGCATCTCAAACACAAAGCGGCGGATGTTGTGGCTCTTCTCGAAGTCTGTCTTCCTGTCTACTTCCTCCTTCTCCTCCAGGTAAGGGGTCACATGTGTCACTTGGATGTATGCATACTTGGAGTCCAGGTCTTTGGGGTTAATCTGCAGAGAATCGAGTCATCACAACAGATCAGTCCTGCATTTTAATAATCTTATAAGTCAATCCTCATCACACATTCAAAATCTTACCCTGCCAGAGTCCTGGATCATCTTCACGTTCTCCTGTCCAAACTTGTCAGAGTACAGCTTAAGGAGCCGCTGAGATACCTCTGACAGAGGAGTGAATTTAGGTTCTTTGTAGATGTACTCCTTACCATCTTCATCTTCAAAGAAGCCCTAAAACAAATGGCCAACATGAGTAAAAAACAAACACTGTTTCTATTTAAAGAGATATAAAGAAACCACATCAAGCCAAACAAGGAAGGCGGATGGAGAGTCATTCAAACAATTTGCTAAAATAAAATGGTAGACCCCTTTTTACCACCAAGTAGCTTTGGACTGAAATATCGTCAGGATCCACACAACCTTCTATCTAATGTGCAAGCATGGAGACAGGAAAAATGAAAAGTCCACTCCAAGAAACCAACCAGTATCAGTTCGATACAATGAGACAGAGTAAAGAACACAGGTGGGGGCACAGATTTCACACTATCAGTGGGAGCACTTGGATCAGTCTTGTATGTAAATGGTCCATGAACAGATGGGTGAATCCAGTATTGACCCAGTGATAGGTGAATCCTGCTATTAGCCCTCTAATGGCGCGTTTCCACTGCAGCGGGCAGCTCGCTTTAAGTGTGCCGAACCGTGCGGGGCCCGTTTTTGGTTGCGCTTCCACTTGGCCTAGTTTTGGCCCGGGGCTACTTTTTCACCTTTTTTCTGGCCCGACTAAATCGTGGTTCTAGGGCCAGGAACAACCAGGCTGAGTATGCTAAACTAGAGAGAATCGCTGGCAAGGGGGCTACAACTACAACAAGATGAACATATTTGACCGTGATTTAATTGTAATACACGTTTCAAAATGATGCCGAAGTAACAACATACTGATACCGGTTAGTAAAAACCATGAATTAATGCTTTGACAAGTCTGCAGACACGGCAGGCGGAAAACCCTTTTAAAATGTGTGCTTTCCAAATGGAGCTTGGCTAAGCTAACGTTATATATGCTCCGACCGTCCACACTCACAACAACGGCCTATACAGACATAAATAAACCAGCGACTGTATTCGCCATGACACAGGTAGTCTGTGGTTTGTACTTGTTTAACTTTTGTTAAGTTTCTGAACAGATATGAAGAGCTGTGAGCTCTGAGTGCTAAGAGCTAACGGCTGTGTTGTTTTTTGGGGCGCTCATTGAAGATGACGTCACGGCTCCGCCTACACTGCGTTACTATAGTAACTACCCCAGTTCCTAAACTGTAATGGAAGCGCAGCATTAAAGTGAGCCGGGCCTAATAACCAAACCGAGCGAGGCCGAGCAACGCCTGCAGTGGAAACGCGCCATAAGGGTCTCAGATTAGTACAACACTGCAGTAGGAGGAGTAAAAGGCTAAAAGATAAGCAATACAGATAAGATATCACCGACACAACACAACCTAATACATCACTGCAGTCTAACAACAATGATGGCTTTCATATTGATTTACCTTAGCCTCTGTGTTTGTAAAGTGGTACTGCTACGGGTGTGTGGACAGCAGAAAATACATTCATTGTTATTCCATGACAACTCCTTACAAACTATGAAAAATTCAACACACTGCAACTCACACCAATTCACAAATATGACCATCATGTCAAGATCTACAAAGAACACAATCAGATGAAAACCACATCAAACTAAATATTTATAAACCTAAAAGTCCTAAAATCTGTAACACAAAAGTAGAAAAACTTGTATCAGGGCAAAGGTGAAAGAGCACCATACAGCTCAGTTTCAAAAACAGAAAGCATCAGTGGTGACTGATGTTATCGTAAACAGAAAAATATGACTGAGCAATGCAATGATTACAGCAGCAGCAAAACCACACAAAGACTCAGGCTGCTCTGAAAGGCCAGCAAGGTCTACAACTTACCGCTGCCTTCAAAGAGGATAAAAAGCAGAAAAGGGTATTAGAGCGGATCATAAAATGCCACTGCATGTGATTATGCTACTACAGAAAAAATAGGGTCATTGTGCATTACTTTGCAACACCAGCGACCTAATTAATCATTGTGCTATTTCTTGATATACAACAGAGTGGGAGCAGAAATACAATAATCAGTACATCTGTTTGGACACATAACACCCTAGTAAACAGAATATACTCTGCTTTATACAACACTTATGGTTGTTTAACTCACCTGGCCGAAGAAAGCCACTCTGAAGTAGGTGCCCAGCAATCTCTTTCCTGTGTGCATCACCTCTGTCACTTTGCTGTATGCACGATGCAGCGTGTCATACAGGTGGGCCAGTTTCTGTGCAAAGTAATTAGAATAGTTTGATCAGAATGTGTACACACAACTGAGTAGGGATTGTTGTGGGAGGATAAAAAGTTAAATGTACCTCAAAGTCCCTGCGCTTCTCATAAATGGGTATAATGAGCTTGTAGATGTCAGAGATGAGCTCGTAACGCTCAGCCTTCCACAGTCCATCTGCACACTCCTCCAAAAGCTCCATTAGGACATCCTGAGGGAATGTGAGAAGGGGAAACAGAAATATAACTCAAATAAAGTGTTGGGTCTGCTAAGCCTGTTCTATCAGGACTAAAGGGGACTGCAGGATGTGAGGAGAATCACATCTTCATTAAGATAAGTAAGGTGGGGCTCACATGTGTGAGTGATCAGGACAATGAGAAAAATGGTTTGTCATCATTCTTGTTAGGATTTCAAAATCACAAGACATGGTCATTATAAGAGTACTAATTATGTATTTTAAAATAACAAAATGTCTTTGATTCTCAGGAAATGTATCTATTTAGTCAGCTAAATCTATGATAAACTATAGAGAGACAGTTATTATTACAATGATAGTTTATTATTTTAAATCTGGATTATTATAGATCTGAAGATAAGATGTCAAATTAGTTTGTATTGCATTCACTTCGCAAATACTCTTTTCCAAATATGGTTACAAAAAGTACACTCAACCTCAGTATCTGTAAGACAAGGCTACATTGTAATGCATATTTCTGAATAACAATGTAATCAAATAAAGTTATGATGTTGATCCCACAGACTGTCTATGAATTCATGATATTCTACATACTTCATTGAAATGGACGTCCTGCATGCCGACATCCTCCATCATTGCTGCTTCTTCATCAATGTTTGGAGTCACCACTCTAAAAGCTGAGCAGCCCTGTTTGAACATGCCTGCAAACAGAATAAGATGAGGCAACATTTGAACAATTAGACAATTTAGGAAAATAAGAATCACACAAGACACACAAAAAGAGCTGCTGTATGGCATGCAAGTGAAAATTATGAAAGTACCTTTTCTCCGAAGATATTCTGCCACAAGTGCTGCAACGTGCACATAGCACATGGCCGCCTGTCAACAAACAAAGAAAAACGTAGATCAGAACATAAATAGTGATTGTGATAGAATTAATTATATTGTAGGTCAGTGCTTCTCAAAGTGTGGTCCGCGGACCACTGGTGGTCCGTGAGCGCCCCCTAGTGGTCTGTGATTATATTGGTAACATTTCACATTTTAAATAAATAAATAAGTTAATTTAAGTTTTCTGCACTCTCGCGGGAATATCTCCGCAATGGAGCGAGCTTAAGTTTCACTTTCGATTGCATGATATAGCCCAGCGCAACACCTTCATCACCTGTTTGTACTATTATCAGGCTATTTGTAATCTGTTCTAGAAAAACGATGTGTTTTTGGATATTTGTGGAGTTAGGTGGTCCGCGAGTGTTTTTTTATTGGTTAAGTGGTCCTTGGTATGAAAAAGTTTGAGAAACACTGTTGTAGGTCTAATCACTCATATACTGTGACAATAGCCAAAATAACTTCGACAAATACAACCTAAATTCAGTCAGTACTTGATCACGCAACACAAACCTAACTACTAACTACATTGACCACAGACCTCTGACATGTCTCCGTTCTTCACGTGGATTCGGGCCATGCTGTCCAGCCAGGTCTTGCGTAGTTCAGGCGTGCTGGCGTAAGACTTGGCGAGGCTGTACTGCAGGTCCACCAGCATCTCTGGATCCCTCTCGTGCTCCTTCATCTGAGCCGTGGCCATCAGAACCGTTCTGATGCGTTTGGTCAGATCCTTCACATCTGATGGGAAAGCTGTGTTCTGTTTAGGAGGATGCAGAAACGGGAACAGTCAGTCATGGCATTGCTAGTTTAAGCATACACATATTCAACTGTTTCTGTGGAAGCAGAAAATATTCATGCACATCAATTAGTTCCTGACCTTTATAGTTTTGTCACTGTTCGCACAGTTGTTGATTATCGACAGAGACTGCTGGAAGCGAGTACTGCCGATACCAATCACATCAGCTATCAACTGACTGACAGCAATCACCACCTAAAGAAAGAGAAAGACACACATTATAATCATTATTAAATTATACTTAACCCATGTGTTTTGTTGACATTGTCCTAACGTTTTATTGTTTAATGCACCCCACAGACCTTAAGACTGAATACGTAAATAAAATAAAGATTCAAATTGCATTTTGGCATATGACCTTAAGAAAAAACGTTTAGTTTAAAACTAATAAAAAAAAAGATTTTAACGCATTTATGTGGTTTTGCTGTGACTTTTCTAACATTGCTGTACATCACTTCAAGGCCCTATTAATAAACAATTTGAATTTCACAATAAAAGGAAAAGCATGACGTATAAGATTGAAAAAACATTAAGGTTTGTTATTTGGGATGTTAAACTGGGCCCAGGGTCTTCCACAACACCAGATCATTTTGGTGAAATAATGTGAATATGAAAGATTTATTCTTTTTATCCTCGGGACAAAAGTCCATATATCCCCACCTGTAAGTGTGTCCGGACAAAAGACTTGCGCCCTGTGTAGTCAAAGTTGCTCTTCATGAGGAAGTAGAGCAGATGGGCTGCGTCGCTGCGAATGGAGCTCAGCTTGGAGTTACAACACTTCAAGATCTCACAGCAGAAAGCAGCACACATGTCAGCGCGCCCCTCAAAAAAAGTGCAGGGAAACTAGAGGGTGAAGAAGACAGACAGATCGTCAGTAACAAGCCATAGACCATAAAGCAACAACAGAGTATTGCTAGGGAAATCAACGCCTTCTCACCTTGTAGATGAAGGTGCGCAGTGAAGTGAAGACCTGCTTGAGGGCCGTCTCTGACTGATTGATCCGGAGGAAACAGAGGTGGACTTCAAACACCTTCTTCATCAGTGGACTGTGGCCGTGGTCTGAGCACAGCTGGGTCTGTGGAGGAAGAAAGTATTATTACAGAAACTAATTTAAAACACAGAAACCGAACATCACATTTAAATGTAATACAAAACATACATTAGTAAAACCTAAACACTGTATTTCAATTTATGAGTTAAGTAAATGTTTGACAAGTAAAATGTCAGGTATGTTACTTTGAATCCCATGATGAAGATGCTTAGCGTGTCCAGGACAGTCAGACACACTTCAGTAGCAATGTTAGCCTCCAGCAGAGACTGATTCAACACGTCTGCATCCGAGTGACTGTAGGCTGAAGGAAATAAAACAGAAAGCTGTAATTGGTTCACCTTCACCATTTTCAAATATCATAAATTATATGATAATATAAGAGACCTGTATATATGAGTGTTAAAGGCAAAGCTATAAAATGTTATTATATGATGAAAAGCTTAAGTTTCATTCCAAACTTAAAAAATCGTTCTCTACAAAATCAACACCTTCTGTACAATGAATCGTAATTAGTTGGTGAGGCACATATGATGTGTACAAATTGTAGCAATAATTTAGTGTCAACATATTATCTTTTAATGAAATATGTCCATATTTTTTATGAAATACTCATTTTGGAATGAAACCCTTCATGTTTTACATGGTCTAGTTTTTTTGGTCGGAAAATGAGGTGTAAAATGAGGTTCAGAGCAGATGTGCTGACCAGAGGAATGGAAAGATTTTGAAGGCTAATGTCCAGTTATATTAATAAAGTAGGCATTCTCTTAATTTAAACCAAATGAACAAAGCCAGTCTGCAAACTGCCTGCCAACCTGCCGACACATTCTTACCATGGTCTACAGATATTCCAAGAATACTTGAAATCTTTCTTACACTGAAAACACAAAGAAACTGTGTTAAATCATGCCATTTAACAGATTGAGAGATTAAGCCCTGTGGATAATACCAATATAATGCCACACACGACTTAACCCTCATTAGATCTAATGTATGTCTTCTGAGGCCTTTTCAGCGAGCTGGGTTTAAACAGAGGATGAGAATGAAGTTGATGATATTAAAAAGCATGAGGAGATTACACAGAGTGAGGCGGTGGTCAGCTGGTGGAGGTTTGATGACAAGTATTGAGAACTTACTGTGGTTAAAAGTGTTTGCGTTATCCAGGCTGCTGAGCTGCTGTAAGCGGGCATGCATCATTCCCGCCCTGTTACGGGACACAGGCAGAGTCTGAGACTTCCGCTCATGTGCTACGGGTCCTGCCCCATCCTGGTTCCTGATGAGGAAACAGGACAATGTTAGACGGATGGCCGGTTAGTGAAGCAGGTTAGGGTGAATAATACGCTATTCTTGACACTTGAGTAGGGTAAATACTACTCAAACGTTTTTATTTTTCTAAGTCTAATACTCCACTTAGTTCACTTAGTTTGGTTACTCAGTTTACTTGCTGAGTTGCTGAGTCATGATTTAGTTATTTGATCCCATATGCACACATCCATTGACTACAAGACTACACAAAATGCATTAAAAAAAGGCCTGTCCTAATGTATTTATTAGCTTCTGACCGCTTCTGACCCTGGGAAAGTGTGACAAATAGTACATTTCCCCAAAGCTACCGTATCTCTAAACTATCTCTTTAACCAAATGTAATATGTTTCCACTTAAATTCAGTGAGCGTCCCCCTTATACAGTTCTGACTCCTCGTGGGGAGGCCAGACTCACACTTTGAAAACCTCTGGTCTCGTTAAATATTTAACTTAGGAGTTTTAAATGTATCATAATTAGAAAGATATTATTCGATCATGCAGTGAAGTTGTCCGGTTTATATTGTATTCCATGCAGTTCAATCATCAAGCAGAAGCAGCATTCGAGCAGTGAGTTACAGAAAACGTCATGCACTTAGGTGAACAGAGACAAATGCTTTAGATGATTTCAAAGCCAGTTGCTGTTTCACAACACTGAAACTTGTGTCGAGTGAAAACACACCATGCATTAAGGTTGAGAGTCAGTTCCACCTTTAGTCTTACCCAAGCAGGAGAGGGCAGGAGCCAGGTTTTATTTCATTGTGTTAAACTTGCCAGCATTTAAACGAATAGAGATAGAAAGAGTGGTGGGAGGTTAGAGAGAGTGAACACCCAAAGCCCTCTGGGAGGCCAGAGCTCCCCCATGGTGGAGTCAGTACAGTGTGTGTGTGTGTGTGTGTGTGTGTGTGTGTGTGTGTGTGTGTGTGTGTGTGTGTGTGTGTGTGTGTGTGTGTGTGTGTGTGTGTGTGTGTGTGTGTGTGTGTGTGTTGGATTATAAACACTCAACATACACATTATGAATAGTCACACCCTTTGTCACACATTATGAATCGTTTTACACTGGGTGATTTAACATGAAGAAAATAAGTAGCTACATCATGTCAGACATAGACATTTAAATGGACCCCATAATTTCATTTATTTGTATCATTATGTTATGGTATTCTATCTATATATATCTTAAAAAAGACATCATAATATGTATCTATTAGAACTGCAGTTTCCATCCAAGGCGCTTTTACTATTGCTGGAGTTGCCAGGGAGTTTTCTTGAAACAATTGTGGAGAATCTCTTTTTAATAATATGAATTACATTTTCATTGTAAATCAATCAATACATTTGATTTAAAAAGACTTTCAAGAATTACATTAATGATCCAGATTCTAACAACAACATTACCTTGCAATGTATCTCTTCCCCATGTATTTGAACTGGTGGAGGCACACTCTGAAAGAAAAGGAAAGTGAAAAATCAGTCACAATATTTTCATAAGCTTTACTCACAATGTCATGAAAGCAATAGTAGACGTCTTACTCGACTAGAGTGAAGAAGTCCATTAACTCAGCAGGTGAAGCCTTGTTCCAGTATGTGAACAGAGCATCTGGAAAAAGACAGATTGACATTGAAGAGACAATTCGTTTTGTTAATGTAGACATGCGAGTAAGTTGAGTGTTCAAATATCAAGACAGAAAGATGGTGAGTGCATTTATTTAGGAGAGAGATGTTACCTTCAGACATGCTTTTGAGCACATGTAAGAAGCACATGAGGAGGCTCTTGATCTCTGCCTGGTCCAGTTTATCACATCGCAGCAGGGAACTGCCCAGGTTTGAAGCAGCCTGGTTCTGAGGGACAAAGAATAGGGTCAGATACTGTAGATATAAATATATTATTGTTTTAGGGCTCTTTGTTCTGTCTTTCTCCTTTTGCTGTTTTAAGATAAACCACAAGTTCTGTCTACAGAAACTAAATGGGAGTTTTTATTGTGTGATCTTCAAAAAGGGAATTTTCCATGGCAATTAGAAATATGTTAAGATTTTATATCCAGTTTTGTGGTAATTGTCCAACATCAAGAGACAACTGAGGCTTGAACCTGTATTGCATTTAAATACATTGAGTGTTTTTTCTGATGGCCTGGGATTTCTATGCTCAAACTACACTAGTTGTCATTCACTCAGATGTTGCAGGGCTCTATGCATCGTGGAATAAAAACTGCTGGTGGAAAACAAACAGCATTTCTCCCAGCTGAAGCAGAGAGGAGGGAGAAAAACCAAAGCAGTGGAGCAGCCGCTCTACCACAGCGAGGGGTTGGCCACGCATCAAGCACGTTCCTTTGCCAGCAGTTAGTCTACTCTAGACCATGAAACTGGCTGGGGATGATTGAATGGAAAGCATGAGGACATGGCCTCGGCTTCTTATTTTGGAGAGTGATTACTTCAGGGCTAAAGATAGTTTTCTCGGAAAGGTGGATACAAACTATAAAGCTGTGGTGGAGTCAGTTTCATTTAAATGTGAGCAATAATAACACATGACTTGAGTGTCCTCCTTTTCCCCTTTAGCCTTTACACACACAGCATCTTCCGCATGTAAAAACAGAAGATGTTTAATAGAAGATAAACAACACAAACACAGACAGTGACAGTTAACATCGTTTGTGTTCAAAGGACTTCTTCTCAGATTTAGTTGAGGATGTTCTTTAGTGAAAGCAGAAAAATGACACAGCACACGTGAGAGGAACTCAAAAGGGGAAAATCCCTTAACTCTGCATGCTTATCTACATCTGGGGAAAAAAAGCAAAAACAAACCCTGTGAGGCCCTGAACAGAATCTCTGCTTTATGGCACCAGAGAACAAACAGGCCAACGCCTGAGAATCATCTGGCAAAGAAAGGGCTTAGGGTTTAGGAAACTCACACACACTCTAACATTCCCAGATGGGACACTCCTAAGAGAGATGAGGACTTTTGTACTTGAAGTGAAATGACGGGCTGCAGGGCGCTCTCTGGCACACAGGGGACAGAAAGCAGGGAGAAGTCCACGGTGACACGCTTGGAGCGCAGGGAGAGCATGGACTCATCAGTTTCCATAAAGAAGCGCAGGACATTGACAGAGTGTCTCCGTAAAAACTTCTCCGTCTGCCACGACCAGATTAGGTGGGGGAGTTAATGGTACAAGTTAACAATAGGTGACTTTCTGGGGTACTTTTGTCACAACAAGGGGACCTCTGTTATGTCTAAGGCACACTGAAAACAATGTCACAATTGATTTCTAATACATTTTGTATGAAATGACTCTTTCTGGGAGTTACCTTGTCCAGGGAGTTGCTCTTGTCATTGTGCTTCTCATGGAGGCTGTTTCCAGAGTCAGTGCTGATGAGTGAGCCATGAGAGTCTGCGTGGCGAACAGAGTTAATGTTGGGCGTCGACGATGTGTGAGGTGACGCTATCAAAAACATAAAAGAGCAGTTTTATATTTCCATAAAACCAAAATGTTATATATTTATTAATTTTCAGGATCATCTGTCCACTCACATGTGCCAGAGATGACTCCAAAAACATCTTTGTGCAAGCTGGTGTCCAGAAAGGTGCTAGATCTGGGAGGTGTCATCAAGATGTTGGTAAGAAGAGAATCATCCTTTCCATTCTGAGGAGAAACAACAGTTTAATGATTAAAGAAAAACACATATTATATGGGGATGTATTACGAAATGGAAAACTAGTACATACATATAAGTTGTTGGTCTTATGAGGCCTCCGTAGGTCCTAACATGTCTTTGGTTGGTCATTTCAGTTAGCAGATTAATGTTTTAAAGATTCAGTATGGCCTAGTAAAGAAACCCTTTGTTTTGTTATAATGAAATCCAAACTGTTAAAAAGATATGATGCAGATGTTAAAAAGTGTTTATTAAAAATAACTGAATATACTTTATTGTGCTAAAAGCATATATATCATTGCTGTATTTTTGACAGATATGTGTTGTGTGTTGCTGAGCATTCTAAAATGCAATGTCAAAAAGAAGCCACTAGGAGGCGCCCTTACATTGTTGCAGTGGTTGACGGTGAATGGAGATACTTCCTTCACATTCAGCCTGTTGACGTTCTCCTGGAGCAGACCAAACAAGGGAAAGTACAGGGTGGCCAACCTGGCCTGCTGGCTCTGCAAAACAAATAAATCATCTCAACAAAATATCTCAGGGTCACACACGTCAAACACTGAAGAGAAGTAGATGTCAAGAGATGGAGGTACGAAGCCTCGGCTTACCTTGGAGCAGTAGCGCTCATCAAATGTGTGTTTCATCATCAGGTTCTTCAGCACATGGATGGCTATCTGACGGATCTCCCTGAACTCCTGCAGAGCGGTACTGACCTCCCTGAGCAGCAGCCCGACCAGGAAGTGGTTCTTACAGAAGTCATCTGTCAGTGAGTAATCCATCTGGAGGTCTGAGGGAGAGAGACGAGGACAAAGAGATTAGGTTTGGATGACAGAGAGGTTAGTGAAGGATGTGAAAGGTTCAATGAGTACATTTCTAAATGAACATCAATCAGACCAAATTAAATTGACCAGAAAACAGGAAAGCTTGGACGAGCTACAGATTATTGATGCTATTAAATGCTGGCGAAAAAATATATTATGACCATTGATTATTGGATGCTTTCAGCTATTGATCTATATGACGTTTTGTGTTGACAGATTCAGGCTGTGTAACAGAGCTGCTGCTCCACATCAACAGTGATTGTTTTGAAAAAGACAAATAGAATAAAAGCTTTTGATTTCCAACAATATCAAACACAAGTAAAGCATCCCACATCAGAAAAAGATCTCCCAGAATGGCGGTGAAATCAACTTAAACGCACCGTTTTGTCTAATCATTAAAAAAAGGTATTTTGGAATCATTGTAATCATTAGTTATTAACTCCAAATCAGATTTAAAATACTAACTGCACACCCATATCTGCACACTCAGCTTATACACACATACAAATTATGAACCAGTATCTTTCTGTAAAGTGTTAGAAAATAGATAAATACTGCCACCTCAACAAGGATGAAGCAACATTTGGAAATAAGTGACTAAGTTCAGATTTTGGAGCAAATCATGTGACCTTCTCTGGTCATGATTGAATGATTAGATTGGAGTCTGCTATTTTTGGAGCAGACATGAAAGCTACCCACCTACCTACTAGAGTATCACATGACTCCACCATATCATTTGGAGATAATAAAGCTAATTGAGGAACACAAAAAGGACAAAGCATGTTCTGTAGAATTAAAGACTGCAGAAAACCTGTTTCACTGCTTTTTAAATGCACTTTTATTTTATATCCATTAGATAAAAATAAGTACAGCTTTAACATTTTTGCTGGCCTTTTTACAGTTTTGTAGCGTAAACCACTTTTGGTTTGATTTCAATATTTTTCTACTCAAACAAATGCAATGTTAGCGAACTGGCATTTAAGCACACTACCATCAGGCATGGTACTTCAACATCATGTACATTTGATGATCTCCTCACCTTGAAATCTCATTATCCTTCCCTTTCCAAAAGGCATGGGCAGGTTTAAGGGGACGTAGTGCTCGTGGTTGCACACCACTCGCAGAAACTCAAACCTGAACTCAAACAGCGTCTGCATTCAGAAAAGACAGAAACCAGGGAGGCCGCTTTAATACATCACTCAAACACAAACTTGTCCAAAACTTGCATGAAGCACACCCTGAAATCCTTCATTAGGGCGCTCGCAAGAAATATTACAAAACTTTTCTCCAAATGTGTTAGTATAAAATCTGTAACTGTTTGTACTGTGTACCTTTGGGTCTCCAGGCATAAAACAGTTGAAATAGTGGTTGATCTGCTTGAACACAAAGCCTCTGTCCATCAGGTTGAAACAGCGCTACAGGAGGATGGGGAAGAATAAATAAATAAATATACACTCGTACATTTTAAAACACACGGTTAAAACCATGCCAGATACAGTTACTGTAGCCCCTGACCTTGATGAAGACCGCCAGACTGTGGTTAGCGTTCCTGGCAGCATCGAGGTTGTCTTTGTATTTCTGAGTGATGTGTGGCATCATCATGTTGACCAGAGTCTCCACAGTGTGATGGAAGGCTGCTGAGAAGCGCTGATTCCTGGACAGCTGCAGAACACATCACACAAGTTCGTACAAAAGGTATTATATACCATCAAACACCCCAGTTTAAAAGAGTAGTATGGTAATACTTACAATGAAAAGACCAACATCAACAATTCATAATTAACATATATTGCTCGTGTAGACCTTGGGTGGCCAAATGTTTATGATTGTAGGCTGTATACAAGCAAATTATATAAGGAGTCAAGGAGAAAACAGAAGTCAATTAACAGTTTTTAACCTGTTAAACGGCAAATAAGGGTTTCTAGACCAAATAAACAAATGACATTTCTAAGTTTGCCGATAAGTAACAAAGTTCAAAGTACTTTGTATATCTAATGCATGGCCCAAGTCCCCACTTATATTATGATGTGTACATCTCTAGAATGAGTAAAGTTGAAACAGATAGAATTAGCTAAATATTGTTTTCTGTTCATGGCCTAAAGTGCCCACTTAAAATATTATCTCTCTGTGCCATATACCTCTTTTTTGTCAAAATCAATCAATGACACTTTGGTCTTTAGCAGGATTTGTCTGTAGTACAGAATATCCCCAGCCTTGTACTTTAACCCTAAGCTCCCAGTCTCCACTGAGGCCTCCACTTAAGAGGCCAGAGGCAGTTAGACACGGGGATGTGGTTGCTTATGGGGTACGAACAAATGCAGCCAATAAAACTGCACAGTAGTGTGGAACAGTCTGTGGATACATAATACTTTGACTGTGGTACTGCGGCTGTCCACAAGACGTGGCAGGTTGTAAACCACAGTCACGAACCTAAGCCTTTATGAAACAGACACCCTGAGTCAAACACACACATGTTGTGGCAGACTTACCTTCACTTTACAGCTCTCTATCAAGTACTGAGCCATGGACTTCACTAAGGCTTCAAAGAAATACCAGGAGTACTGCGAGGCAGACAAACATAAATCAGAAAACAAAAAAGAGGACATTCATGGCAGTTATAATCACACACCATATACTCTTTAAAAAGTAGAAATATGTTACCTTGAGGAGTTTGTTACTCGTGAGGAAGTCAGTGGAAGGCTTCAAGATAGCAGTCATGGCTTTAGCCAACTCCTCGTGCACTAATCGGTTGGAGGAGGATGTTTGTGGCTCAGACTTAAATACAAACTGTAGGTGACACAAGCAGAGAGAACTTTGAGTGCAAGCACTAACATATAGACATTGAAATGTGACATATGGTTTGTGATTTTTACCTTTACATATGACCTCAGGTAGTGCTCCAACCCCTCCTCGTGGCACTGGGCTACAATGTGAATCATGACTCTGAAACAAAACAATTGCAAAACAAAATGTGTGTTAGGATACGGTCCTGAAAGAAGCTGACACAGCAGGAGGCATCACTTATTAATAGTTTATGGAAATAAATGTTGATATTGATCAAATTTCCCATGAATATCAGCCATCTTCAGAGTTTTCTTTTGACATTTTAATCATATTAATTTAAATGCAATATATCAACTTGTGTATTGTTATTAACATAAAACAACTTGATTTTTATGATGTTGTTAAGAACAGGATTATCCCAGGTAAACTTGCCTGGTTACATTGACTGCTACATCCTCCTGGGTGGCACTGGTTAGCACCCTGAAGAGCTGATTCAGGGTGGTGGGTAGGAACTTAATCATCACATGGCTCTCCATGGCATGCAGGCTCTGAGGGTAAAACATTGCAGATATATGTTTATGCAGAGATTGAGTGCATTTATAATGAGGTGAATACGTGGGAAAGCAATGAAATAATTTTCTAGCACCACTTAAAAACAGAGCAGAGAAGGCTAAAAAGAATATATAAAAAAAACAAATCTAACAGCAACAAGGGGAGGAAGAGGACATGGATGAAAAACAATCTGCTAATTACCCACAGCGTATGCTTCAGTTGCCGTTAACATAGCAGTTAAGATACTGGAGCATCATACTCGTGTACAGGAAACTAACATAGGCGCTGCCAAGTCATTTGGAGAGCTGCCAATCAACATGGCTGACCTGCTGTTTGACCCTCTGGCTATTGTTCATGTTCTCTGCTGTGTTTACATTAGCACCCAAGAGATGCATTGGACCAAGTGTTGCTCTGCATGTCTATCCAGGGGAACAATGAACTGATATTCCCAAGGACTGGAATAAGAGTATGAGATGGAAACAAATCCCGAGCTACCATGGCAAATGGAGAAAAATCTCTTCCCAAACTGTACAGAAGAATGCACTGTTGGCAAGCCGCAGCATAAAGAAGAACATTAATCTCTCTGCTGTTCAGCTCTAACCAAGTGTGACTGTCTGCGGTTTTACGGGAGTATGAGCTACGGTTAGCAACAACAGACAATTGAGAAGACAGTTCTGACCTTTCCCTTACAGATATATCAATACCATTCTGTTCAGAGTTCATTCCCAATCATACATGTATTCATCCTTGTGCACTCAGTTACACAGCATATGCCAAAATAGAAAAGTAGACTTTGTCAACATTAATGATTGTGGTTTAAAACATAGCCCACACAGTGTAGCACAAAAAAAGCTATTTCAAGCATGTACACAGAATGCTTACCAATTAATTTACCTAAAATAAAGCAATAATGCCTTTAGTAAAGACACAAGGTCTACACATTTTTTTTGATAAAAACAAATAACATGTTTTACGTTATCGCAATTGGCATGCATTTAAGTTACTATTTGTACCAAATGAATGGCTTAATTCTTATTGGTTTACCTTCAGGTATTTGACCAATTCTCCTCCCTGGGGTGCAGCTTCAGTGCTCTGACAGTGATCAAAGAAATTGTGCAAATGTTGATCCTATGAGAAAAAAAAGAAGGTCAGACTGTATACGTTTATTCCATTAAACTGTGTTTAATTGAATCCACATCCAAAGTAAGAAGGTATGCAGATCAGACAGGAACTACGCTCACAGTTTGTTGAAAACCGAACTAACCTGAGTGTAGACAGTGGACACGAGGTGAGTGGCAACCTTAAATAAAGGCTTGCCTCCATCCACCCATTTGACCTCAGGTCCTGAATGCTGTAACACAAAGACAAATCTTTCTTTCAATAACTCAGAATATATCCTGCAGTGAGTTCATGTCAAAATAAAACATCGATTTTTCCTATTGGAGGTTTTGGTTTTTGGCTTGGCATCTCCAAAACATATTATTAAATCAGTTTTGCACTAAATAATGAAAATAAGAGTTCAGCACATGAACTTTTGAGGCCAAGCCATCACTGCTTCACTTCTCTACCTTGCTAGCCCCCTCCTGACAGCCGAGGTATCCAGCAGGCAGGTTGGCAGCCACAGGGATCTGACTCTCATTCATGGTCACCCGGCCATCTTTCAGCAGGGGGAGCCAGGCGTAGCCCACTGAGAGAGGAGACCAAGGCAAAGTCAAAGTCTGATGTTTCAAGGCAGTCAACATTTACAAAACACAGATATTTTTTAGGTATTTTTGTGATCTGGCAATGCTATGAAAAATTATTCAAGATTTGGTTGCAGTGTGTTACCTTGAGTCTCAACCAGGTCTCTCTTTTTGGTGCTGGCCTTGTTGTTGCTTTCACAGCTGACGTGGTAGAAGGTGAAGAGCAGATGGTGTTTTTCGTGGAGCTGGGTTGGCAGCTCAATCTTAAACTAAGGAATAAGAGATAAACATTCAGTATTTGATTATATGGACTTAACTTTTTGTTTTTATACATTTACTGCAGTGTGTCTTACCTCATCGTAGAACTCAGGGTTATGCTGGTGATGCAATACTGCTGCGAAGGCATTTTTGGTAAACAAGGGTCCTCCAGGTCGGCCATAGATGCACTGTGGAATAATAATAATAAAAGTTAGTTGGCTCCTATGACTGGAGAGTTTTGCTTTTTTTGGGATTTGGAAAAACGTCCAGGAATGATTTGAGTTTACCTTTAGTGAAACAGCCTCCTCCTCATCTGAGTCCCTGAACTCAATGCAGACAGCTACGTTTCTAGCCTAAAGAAAGACAAAACAGACACAGTTAGCCAAACTATTAGTGAAGAGGTGCTGTTACTTTAGACGACAAGAAAAAGGGAAAGTCGTTCCAGTAATAATATTTAATTTGACTGTTTAACAGAAAACTGGAAGGCAACATATGGAGGACAAAATCCTCAAATATCCTCCTCCTGTGTCAATTAACCTACAAATTAAAGATTTGTGTTACCTTTGCAAATGACTTTTGGCTGTCATACTTCAAGTGCCTCGGGTACACATAGAGGTGATTGTTGTAGATGGTGAAAGGCTGAGAACATTTGGCTAAGCACGGCACAAACTCCTCCACTTCAAAGAAGATGTTGGTCTTCTGGCTGACATCAAACTGCTTGACAGGAATGTAGGATGAGGTAACACAATCTATATACAGAAGCAGGGGGGAGAAGAGACCAAATAATCAGCCTGCAGACATCGTGACAGATCTGCTGTGAGCAGGAACAGCTTTCATCTCTCATGTTGGCCGCAAGGAACACATTCAGAGGCCTTACTTGTCAGGTCGGGGGCTACATTGTCAATAGTAACATCAAGGTTTCCGAGGATTACAGGCAGCTTGGCCATTTTCTCTGGCCTGAGGAAGAGAAAATAAACTCCAGTTAAGCCTTTGCTATCATCTTCAAATAGTATGTATATACACACACACCACATTCACAGATGTGGGCAAACATCTAACTTTTTAAAACCCAACAACATTTGTGTTCCATATTTGCCTTTCCAGAACATCTGTAAGACTACTTATACGGTTTCCTTTGAGGAATACTAACTTTCTGAAATCAGCCAGCAGTTTGAGCACATCGTCATTGGAGAGCTTGTTGCCGTCCTGTCTGTACAGAGGGGAGAAACGAGCACTTTTGTCCAATGTCCCTGAAGCATCTTTGAACAAAGTCCTGCAAGAAGGGAGAACAAGAGTCAGGAAGGTTTTTATTGTCCTGAACACCCTCGTGTAAACTGTTTGAATAAGAAAAAGTACTAGGTATCATATCATAGTACCATATTTTATTAATCTATATATTTGCTTGATTAACCAATTCATTGTTTAGTTTGTCAACTACTAAAAAACATCCATCCCATTTTCCTAGAGCACGAATGAGACATTTAAAACAAATTAAATGTATACTGATATAAAACAGAGAAAGCAGCCAATCTTCACATTTCAGAAGCTAAAAATAGTGTTATTTCTGCTGTAAAAACAAATCAATTAATTATCCATATGGTTAATGTGTTATTGAAAATAACCCCCAATGATTACAATTATTAA
Source organism: Pseudochaenichthys georgianus (assembly GCF_902827115.2). Taxonomy (NCBI): domain Eukaryota; kingdom Metazoa; phylum Chordata; class Actinopteri; order Perciformes; family Channichthyidae; genus Pseudochaenichthys; species Pseudochaenichthys georgianus. Next base: position 28,079,132 of record NC_047523.1, on the reverse strand, counting down.
ATAATGTTTAATTATAACAAAAATATTTATATATTTTTTGAGTGAGAATAAAGTGTCAGTGCTTAATTTTTCACTATCTAGTATCAATTGTATTTAATTATAATACTATGATATTTGATTTATGTTTTAAGCATTCAAATCACTACTGTGCCTGTGTGTGTTTGATGGGCTGTGGTTCTGGTGTAAAGTACACAGAACATGTTGCTGAAAACTGATGGAAAAAACGTAATGATTAATAATAAAAAGAGAATAAATACCTTGCTGCCCAGGCAAAGGGCATCCTGTACTGGCCCAGCCGGCAACATGCCAGCTTTGCATTTTTCAGGACCTTCTGTGCCACCTAGTGGAAAACATGAACACAGTGTGAGCTGAGCTTCATCACTTCGACACACTCTCAGCCCTGCAGCTGCCACACAGACGCAAAGCACATTTTTCTGAACTGAATCTCATTACTCCACACCACGGTCCCCTCAGGGGGCACAACCACATTTGTTCAGCCAAAGTCAATGCTTGTGTTAGACGTCTTTGTGCAACTGGTCAGCACTTAAAAACAAGGATGATTATCTGTGTATAATGTGGAATAATATGGTGGAATCTGCTGAGTCTGGGAGACTTGCTGCCCCGTGTTGAGGACAGTGAAGGGAGTTCGGGGTCGGGTCAGTACCTTGGTGGAGTCTGAACTCTTGGTGTACGGCTCGGCACAGTTGTTTATTCCTCCCTGCAGCACCTTCTCTATGCGAGCCACCAGGAAGATATCTGGGTGGGGGCACGTTACTGAGAATACACCCTGTGGAGACCATGAAAATGTTAGAATTTCCATAATGTGCACTTTCACATTTGAATATAAAACAGGAGACACATTTATGTTGGGAAGAGCAATTATGATGTTTTGTTTATTCTAGAGATGGCAATTTCTGTTTCTTAGGACATAACTAATAATTATTGGCTGAATGACTGTCATAAAATATACATGTATGTACATCAGTAGATGAATCTTAATGACTTCACATTTGTAGTTTCTAAGAAATTCCCCATCAACATCATTTGTTATAACTTTTGTGAACCCCCTCCTTGCCTGTATAGTACATAAGGTCTACATTTGATGTTTTCCTAGTGGTTTTAAATAGCTGCAAAAAAAAAATAATTTGATGTGGTAAGTGTTCATTTGCAAAAAAAAGTTAGTAAACATTATACCAGTTAAACATCAGGGTGTTAGTATGTCATTGTTAGCATGCTGACAAGCATTTTGTCCAAAGTGTCACTGTGAACAGTAAAGTGTCAGAGCCACAAGCATGGATGTTTTAAAGTTTAAAGTTTTTCTCTGTATTTTCTGTACCTGTCTCGGATACTGCATCGCTGCCTCTGGCACCCCATGGACTAACCGTTGCCCTTCAGGGTGGGTGTCCCCTCCCCCGTTCATATACTGACTCGTGTTACTGGGCAGCATGCCTCGTACAGACGGATGGTTTAAGTCCACGTGGAAGTCCGAGGAGATCTTCCTGCCGTTCTGGATGTCAAACAGTGACAGGGTGACATAAAATGGCTCCACCTGGAAATGAAAGAGAGTAGCAATTGAGTATTGTACGGATGATGCTGATTTTTTTAACTTGTGCATTTTGTCAACCAGGCTGCGTACACACTATAACTTAAAGAACATAGGAACTGCATTCAAATTAAAACTTAATAGGTGCGCCAACAGCTGTAAAACAGGACTCTAGCATATGTTATACACTTTCACAATCACTTAACTGTTACATGCAACGTTTCACTCAGCAAACTAAATAATGAATGACCCAACAGGCAAAGTGTTATTTTCAGCGTAGTTTAGTTTCACATCTACACAAAATGTAAAACTCTAAATATATTACAACTTTACTAAAATGAAATAAAGGAAAATACATTTAAAAATGAAATAAAATACAACTCCATAAAATTAAATGTCATCTTACAGTCGTTGAACAGTGTGTGTGTGTGTGTGGGTGTGTGTGTGTGTGTGTGTGTGTGTGTGTGTGTGTGTTGTTTTGACATGTTGATAGACTGTTTCTGTAAGGAGGGAGAGCAGGACATCAGGCTCCCTTATACAGATTGCCAACCATTACTGAGCCTCTAGCCTGGTTGCTATGCCAACAACAGTCCTTCCGCGGCTCAAATAATGACAGGATAATGCTATTTCTGTTATTTAGGGCCTATTGTGGCCAGAGAGAGATCAGCCTTACGTTGGTGGTGGGTCCCTCCTCGTTCTCGGCCACACAGCTTTGCAGGTTGAATGAGAGGTCATTGCAGTTCACCAGCACACGCTTTCCAAACTTCTCCTCAAACTGCTTCACATCCGGCTCTATCCCTGAGAAATCTAGTTTCTGAAGACAGCACAATGGAAGGTATTTTATTTAATTAGAAAGTGTCAGGTTGGATCTCATTTCCACACAGGACTAAGTGAACTAAAATGTGCTTTAGGTTTATTTACCTGCGTGTCGGGGTCCAGGGTGAACAGCTTCAATCTGGTCTCGTTCCTCATCCTGGACTCGATATCTCTTGCACTCTGAGGAGGAGAAAGGTATTTTTTTAATGGATCCAAACCACAAACTGTCTGAAACGTCAAAAGCAACGTCTGAGAGATTTCCAGTCGGTTGGTTTTATCATTATGGCTTCATATTTTACAGGCTGATCACACTGGGCAGACTCAGTGGTGAGGGTCAGGTGGTCCCGGCACACACTTCAGAGCAGCACACTGTAACCTGTCAAGCTGTTCCCAGTAAACTCTTACCACCAGTTTCCATGCACATATGGCTTTACTATTGCGTGCCACTCAGCACTGTAACAGCATGAGAAGCTGAAATAAAACGTTTGCAGTCTGTAAGTCATCAGTCAGTTAATCATTTAGAAAAACAGATGTTTTTATCCTTGAAATGTTTCATAATGCTTGATGCAGGTCTCATTAAGTAAAAGCATGCGTTGGTTTTGTCCACTAGCGGATCTCTTGTGTTTATATTCTTTCTATTCCATTTTATTTGTATTTACTATTTTAACGATGTTATCTGTTTTATTGTGTTGCACTGTTGGAGTCTGTGACCTAAGATTTTCATTGATATATCTATACTGTAGCTATGTACACATGACAATACAATCCTTGAATCCTTGAATGCATGTTTAAAGAAGACACTACAGTAGAGGTAAATAGGCTAAACAACCTGTAAGGATCCAAGTTTCTTCTTCCATAAAGAGTATAGTGTAAGTGTTATGTTTCAATAAGCAAATTATATTCAAGGTTCAAGGTTCTTTATTTGTCAAACGAACATAGCTACAGAGTAGTTATGTCGATGAAAATCTTAGGTCAAAGGCTTCTCCAACAGTGCAACACAATAATACAGATAAACAGAAACATATAGTGCAAGTAAATATTAAAATGTAAATACAAAAAGAAAAATAGTTTAAAAAAAAGTGAAATTGTGAAATAAGAGTATATGCAATGATGTATTAGATAAATAGATACATAATGACTAAGTAGAAGAGGAATGTTATGGATGTTGTTTCAACAGTCTTATTGCCTGTGGGATGAAACTGTCTCTGAATTTATGAACAAATGTTGTACATGCTATATATATATATATATATATATATATATGCTATTGAAGAGATATTGAGAGTATGACACAAATAGACAACGTGCAGTGAGATAAAAACCTAAGTGTATATTTGTTTCCCATAAGTCTGACAGTGATTAATTTCAGATCAGACCTACAAAAACAAATGACCAACTGAGAAATTAGGTGTGTAACCAGCGACACTTAAATCCAAATCCAAGCCACATGTTTGTGGCAAGAGGCCCTCTTCCTTCAATGAGGACCAGAGATTTCATGCTGCAGCTCCACTTTACTGAATGTGTGAGCACCAGCTGAGAGAGGACCACCTACCTGAAAGCTGTCCATGCTGCCAGAGGAGCTGTCGGACTTTCCAAGATCATCATCTAGAGGAAAAAATAAGACACCATTTGATGCAGGCGAAATTTTGCAAAGCATAAACAAAACCTCCTTGTGTTTTTAAAACCTGCTTAATCACTTTCTGACGGGAAAGTTCAGTAAACAGTAATTCAGCTGCACATGAATCAGTAGGATTGAGATGGAGATACAGCAGGTCTCAAAGGTACATTTATGAAAGCTCAGAGATCTCCTCAAGAAGAATTGTGTTTTCTCTGATGCGCAGTGTGATTAATAAAAGCTCAGGAGTTAGGGAAGATTAGTGGGCCGTTTTGTTCAAAAGCATTCAGCCTTTTTCCTCCACGGCTAAGCCTCCTATGAGACAGGAGGTGAGTAAAAGTCTGGGTGGTCTGGTATCACATCACTGCAGGGCAGGGAGAGGTAGAGGAGAAGTGAGCCGCGAGAAGTGAGTGGATGTTGATGAGAATGATCCTCAGGTACAGTATCCCAGAATAAATATACTGATAGTGATGAATGCGTTTAATGGATTCTCAATATCTATGATTATTATTTAGGATATAATAACTGAGGGTAATTGCGTTTTAGAAGCTTTGTGTACAATATAGGAACACTGTAACAACTCAAATTAAACAGCATTAGTAAAGTTATCACATTTTTAGGTCTGAAACATGGTTATTTTCATTATGGATTATCCTATTTTTCTTAATTAATGTATTGTATATAACACATATTTGGAAGATGTCCATCACATTTTACCAAAGCCCATGTTGACATGCTGACATATAAATGTCGTGTTTTTTCCAACAAGCAATACAAAACTCAAATATATTCAGTTTACCATCAGAAGATTCAGGAAACCAGCCAATTTCAAGAAGTATGAACTGGACTTTATTTTCTTAAAAATGTACTCAAAGAAATTAATTAATTGTCAAAATAGTTTTAGTTAACATTTTTGGTTGATTGACTAAGCAATTCATTATCACTGAAGCCTTCACATTTCAAATTAAAAGTACCGCAGTGATAAAGTTGTCTAAACTATGACCAAAAACTTAAAGAAGCAAAACTCTTATATTGTTCTCATCATTCTGCTAGCGTCAGCACACAGACTGCTTATGTTAGACATATTTTAGTCTGCAAAAAAACGATTTCATAATTAAACCTCAGAGATTTTTGCAAGACTTTGAAAAAACATAATATTCCTTATCATGAACTGGATAATATTTTGACTAACAAAAAATGATATTCCATTTTATATTTGGGTTCTTTCAGACACTGTAAAAATATGAACCGACGGACAAACACACCATCATGAATGTCTCCATTCCTCTTCTCCGCCATGGCGATCTCAAAGCTGCTGTGCAGGATCTTGTTGAGCAGGTTGATCCAGTCCTCCATCTCTGCCTCGCTTTCCGAGGCCAGCAGGTAGGTGCTCTTATCCTGCATCTTCAGCTCGAAAGCAAACCGTCGAACCTTGGTGTTCTGCAGCCACAGCAAGAAGAGAAAAAGGGGGTGTTAAGAAAAATGTAAATAAAACAGTTAAACTTGAAAGATACAACATAATTCAACTTTTTTATGCCGTAAAGGTATCAGCATTCATGTTTGCCATATAGAAGTACCTGATTTGTAATAATTGATTTACTTTGTTGAGTTTAAACTAAACTATAATAACTACAATAACCACCCCAAAGTTATATGCCGCCACCAACGATCCAAAGTGCCGTTTATAGCCATGTCTGTCCAACTGGAAATGTCATCACTTCATCTTTGATCCTAGACAATTGTGCGATTTTCTTATAATGAGCCTATGAATGATTGAGTTATGGCCAAAAACATGATGTAAAGTTACATTGACCTTTGAAATGGACCTTTGTGAGGAAATTCCCTCAACGCGTTCCTGAGATATCGCATTCACAAGCAAGGGTGGATAAGCCAAAAACGTAATGCCCTCTGCCTGGCTACATCAAAAAAAAATCAAATATCCAAATGTGGATATTGCAGTCTTACTATCCAAAGCCAACATCTAACAACTGTCGGCTCATCAGAAGGCAGTACAATCTAACGTTTACGATCTAAATCATAGCCTGTTTCATTTTAATTCTACCCTCATACTTCCTTGTATAATGCAGTTTGAGCCTGCAAAACAAAAACACTATACTGAGACCATTTAGCTCCAAACATTTATAAAATGTGAGTCACTGTTTTGAAAAGAAGTGGGAGGCTATCTACAGTTTTAATTGAACTGCCACAAAAAGCTCATGGACAATGTGAGTGAGGGAGGAACAGATTATTTCCATCTGCTTAACAAAACATCCCTCTCTGCCAGGACCACAGCAGAGAAAACGAGCTGGATCTGCACCGGGACTATGACCTCAATGATGTCACCGGCCCATTCAGGCGTTTATGTCCCATTTGTTACCTATAACTGCTGATTCAGCTACAGTGTGTCCATGATAGTGCGTTTTATCAAAAAATGAATTCAGTAGATCTTTAGCTGACCATAGAAGTCAGCTCATTACTGTGAGCACTCCGTGGATTGTTATGCTTTGGTTATCACTGTAGCAGGCTGAACAGAGGGGGAGTGATAGGGAGGCAGACAGGCCGAGTCTACATGGAGAGGGGGAATCAAACTGGACTCTTGATAAACAGTCTGATAGGTAGGAGGACTGGTCTCTGTTTCCTAGACAAAACAGCTGCACACATCCTGGGGGAAATGAGTGGACAACAAAACGGAAGTCATTTTCCTATGATATTATTAGCATCTGTGTTCCAAGGAAAGAAAAAATAGGAAAAATGAAAGTTGAAATCCTCAACGTTGACGTTTTAAGGGCGTTTCGCTCCTTGTTAACCTACAGGGACTGCCCTCCGAGACCTCATTACTATGTGGGAAATGCTTTGTGCGTTTGAGCATGTGTTGGCATCTTTACAAAGGGCAGGAGCAGCTTCAGGCTCAGTATGACGTCACTGCACAGGCCATTACAGCTGCAGAGTTTAACATCTGCATCTCCACAGTCACTGCTGGTCGAGTACAAGTTGCATGATGTTTGTGACTTTAACAGAGCAGAAAACTCATCAACTGTATGTGTTACACAGGAGGCTGTGCAGGGAATGCTGCTAAATCACTGCAGAGAATGAATCCCCAACAGACTGGTTTATTGAATACAGTACAGGTCTGTATCAGCGTATAAGCAAGTGAATCACAACATACTTTAAGCATCTACTTCATTTGACTTAAAACCACGACACATAATCCACAGGTTTGTTTTTTTATGATATGTGCCTTTGTAGATTTTTGAGTCTACCGTACATGTCGTGTACACCCTTTCTGAACACATTTCCTTTTTGTATATGATTATCAACTTTATTTCTAGTTTTCATTAGCAGAGTACAACCAATTTATTTTGTTGCAATACATCTAATATTATTCGTATTGTGTTTAAAGTAATGTTTTTTGTGATAACATAAAGACATACAAAAATGTTCTGTATTTTCTGGCCTTTTCTTAAAAATGTATATAATGGTACAGAAAAGTGGCAATGTAATCCTCTAATGTTTCCAGCCTAGCCCGATTAAATCAGGAGGTGCTTCCAGAAAATATAGAAAAAGCATTCAAACATTTAGCGTAAATCTCTCCTCCTTGTAGACATTGGCTTGATAGCTATTTCCATCCACTGATAGGAATCAGACAGTCCTGGAAATACACTCAAATAATATCTGATAGATGCCAGCTGAGTGCCTCTTCAGTACGATCAGCTGCTCTCCATCTATTGGGCTGATAGACAGGTGATAATGCACCCAGTGAGTCTTGGCCTGCACTGAGATATCTGCACATGGAATCGATTGAGGGGCCGATGGAAAGTGCATGGAAGTGAGACATCAGCATTCACCTTATTTTACAATGTGAGAGTCAGCAGTAAAGAATATCCTTGGGAAGGAGAGCTCCGGTTTCAGGGAAGTGAACAACAGCAGCAGCAGAGAAATGTTTGTTAAACGTTTACCTTTTATAGTTTACATGTTACACTACAAGTCGGAAAATATGTTCATAGAGAGAAGAATTGTGAAGAGGAAGTTGGTATATCCGTATTTCAGTTTATTTCCTGCAAATGGTGTTTTAATATTCATGAGGGACCAGGCCACAGGATATCCCGTTTGGTGAAGTAGGTCATCCAGTTGAACTACAGTTAAAACTGTACTTCCTTTGTGCCACAGAGAAATATTTCAGAGCGTACCTGAACCACACCCATACAGGAGTCCAAGAAGATGGTTCCTTTGGGCTCTTTGGAGATCTTCTCATCTTTGTAGAAGTTTAAATTATAAGAGCCGTCCCCGAGCTGAGTAAGATGGAAATACCTCCTCTTGAATGACTGGAACAGAAAGAGGAAATACCATTTATTGGAGAAAAAAAAAGCAATGTTTTGGTCAAAACAATCTCAAGTCTCCTACTCTCTATGTATTATATAGTATAAGTGTAAACTGCCAGGAATAATAAGCCTTCCTGTAAAAAGGCAACAAGTATTGATGGATTTAGGGGTAGGGGGTATTGCATGCTGTACTGATAATAAAAGCGTTTGAAGCAAAATTGTGACTGTGAAATATATAAACAAAATGGATTTAGGGAAAACATGTTGTGGAAATTATAACTAAAATAAAATAATATAACTTTTTATGTATAATTAGTAATGATGATAATGGGTGATATTTAAGTTAAGATAACTTTCACATGCAAACACATCAATGTTAACATACGTGTCCCATTTTTATTTTTATTAATTTAAATACACATAAAACACATACACTTTTTCCAATTAAAGGTGGGGTAGGTAAGTTCAGAAACCGGCTCGAGTGCACTACAATTTGTTGTTGCTGCAGCTTATTTTTATTATAGATAAATGTGTCAATTATTTCTGGAATTGTCTTGTATATAAAATGTCAGAACTTCTCATCACATCTTACCATCACAAATGAGACATCTATAAATCGCCAAAATCCAAAGCTATTTTGTTTGTCATAATATAACACAAAGAAAACCAAATCCACACATTTTAAGATTCCATTTAATATTCCTTAGATAAAATATTCAACTAATTGACTAATGGTTTAAATTGAAAATCCTGTGTCTCACCCTCATGGTGACGCTGATGGCACTGTTCATGTTTCCTTTGTACAGCCAGCCATGTTTGGAAAACCCGCCTTTCTGGGATCCTAGGGAGGCCGTATCCTGCAGGGGACAAAGACACAAGACAATGAAATACACACTCATACTGCAAGGGAAAAAAGCCATGTAGTGTATCATTGAAACTTGCTTACCATATTTGGTCCTGTCCACAAATGTACACATGTATTTTTTCTATTTTAGAACAAGTCTTAATACTTTTATCAACACGAACTAGTCACATGTTTCCAATAAATTACCAAAAAGCAGAGAAAGCACATTCATATACAAATTATGGTTTTGCTTGAAGCAGAATGTGAGTTATTACAGATGTTTTTTCAGTGGATCCTCATATTGACATCAGATTGAACATGCTTTTAACACACGCTGCCAAAGCCTCGCCTCATTTTGGAGAAAACCCCTTGATGTTGTGGTTTGAGATGACAGAGAGCAGAACAAGCTGTATCTCAGTGCAAACAAGCAGGCAGACGCACATTAAACAAACTACGACTGTTAAACTAAATAAATATCTCTGTCTTCACAGCAGATCTATGACACAAGGAACAAATCATCTCACACTCAAAGGAGGGGAGCATGAGATCACACAAAATAACAAAGTTTCTAAGATCCACCGGCTATCGTGATCTGTAAAAATAAACCAATTAGGAGGGTAATGAAGGAAGAAGCCCGGTCCTGGTTTGGATCAGCCCTGCCATCTACAGTAACACTCCCTGGCTTTAAGAGAAGACAGTGAGAAAACCGTATTCCTGAGAATTTCACACACAGAGAAGATTGAATTTCAAGATGTCTATATCCTGGTCGAGCACTACTTCTTTTTCTTCTTCTTCTTTTTCTTCTTCTTCTTCTTTTTCTCAGTCTACTAAAGTAAAATGGGATTTAAAAGTGCTGGGAGGAATTCTAATATTTTCATGTGCCTTGTGGAGTGATTTAAAAAGCAGCTGGGAAGGTTTTGGTCCTGCTTCTCCTGGTAAATGTCTAGACAGAATCACTGTTTCTTTCTCTATGAACTCCAGAAAACTAGAAACATCTAAAAAAGAAAACTAAACTCAAGTCAGACAAAGAGAAGATGAACAAAATCTCACAACCAATGTTGCATGTGGTCCAAGCACCACCACAAAGAACAATTATCTTAGAGGATGTATTTAAATGTATGAGGATGTATTTATTTAAACGTTTTTTCAAGCTAATTCCCAGTTTATAAATCCTGTTGGAAGGAGTAGAGGCCAGAGAGAGGGCTTGAGGGAATGAGGAGTGATTTGATCTTGTCAGGTCCTGTCAGAGGTGAAGCTGACTGTGAAGCTGAGCAGGACAAATCCTGACCTGTGCCAGGTCAGGATTTGCCAAACCATGCCCAGCCTTCCTTAATCCCAGCTGCATTAAGCAAACACGCAGTTTAGAAGAAAAAGTAAACTTCGTAGCATACTTTTTTATAAAACCCATAAACCCCTGTGTGTAAACAGAGTATTTCAGCCGGGGTTGGAGCACACTGTGTTGCCTATAGGAGGAGCAGTTTGACATTTTATGTGAGGAGAGAGGGTCAGGATAATCATCATACATCTTGTGAAGGATCTTTATAGTTAGATAACATTTCAGCCACAGCTTTTGTATCACCTTTGAAGACTCAATTCAGGAAATCTACACTCATTTAACAGGTATGAATAACCAAACACCCACTCCATCATACATGAACTACAAGAGGGTGAGAAGATCCAAATGAGGCTTGAGAAATAATTAAACTGTGTTAAATAAAGCTATTTCGAGAATGGTGAATCAGCAAAAGTATTTAAGACTGATTATACTTAATTCCTCCCATTAAATTCAGAATTAGACCCAAATATGCCTCTTATTTCTTTAACAGCTGTAATGAGAACAGGAAAGGCAAAACTGACTACTGGAATTAGACGTATTTAGCGACGTGCTGCGTTTCCTTTGGGCCGGGTTTCTAATTAAGAGATGTGAGAGCAAATACACGTATATCAGCTCTCTCTGCTGTAGGTCGAATTTTTGGGGGAATTCAAGGTCGACAAATCTAGACATTGTAAAGAAATAAACTCAGCCTCACCTCATCTTTGTCGACATCTTCATCTACCTCAAAGACATGGACAGCCAGTTTGTCAGCCCTGGACACTTTGCTGTAAAATAAAGAATTATTATGAACAGGCACGTATAGTATTTATTAACACAATCAGAAGCTACAGTGTCAAGAAATATAATAGATTACAACTGTATGTACGGGTAAAGTAACTGCACTCTATGCTACTGCACTTGGGTTAGTTAGTTAGTTAGTTAGTTAGTCAGTTAGTTACTTGACACCCTGAACATATGCTCTTAATTTACCACGTTGGAAAGAGACGGTCTTCTCAAAAGACACATTTACTTGGCAGTACTTGGATATGCATGGCGGTTTTGCTTGCTTGCTTTATTTTCAGTTCAATCTGTCCAGCAAATGTGATCTGAAGTTGTGTGACTAATTGATTCTCATTATTTTGTAGTTTCCTTTGATTAAGTACATTTGTATATTTGTGAGTGTAAAAAAAAAGGCTGCATAGACGCAAAAGCAAGTTCCAGGAGTGTTAAAATGGAAATACGCTAAGGTGTCTAATGCTTGATGGAAGATGAAAATGTGCCAAAGGTAAGAATAACATTAAAAATATTGTGGGGTTTTTAACAGGCGATCCAGGTATTGTTTGTTACAGTGACAGGACATTTGGCGGCAGTGACAGTGTCGAGATCATAAGGTCATTGTCAACTCATATTCCAACACATTGGCAGCACAACAGATATTCTTCAGGGAAGAGGCTGAAGCTGATGACACAATCTAAAGACAATGAGGGTGGTTTCCACACTGTCTGTAGCCGGGAATTATCCAGTGCATCATTAAAAAGGAAACGCTCTTTTGTTGTGGGGAAATAAGAATTATTTGCACGCTGCGTTTCCCTGTAATTAGGTCACAACAACATTTTGTCAAAAGTAGGAAACAAAAAGGTGACAGTTTGTCGAGGTGACATGAAACACAAAAACATGCGTGACTTTGTCTTTTATTTAAAAACCTCTGGCATGCATACATTATATACAGAAGCTGCTCTTACTTGGCCATCATAAGAATACCTCGGCACACTACAAAACGATCTCCTTGAATATATTGTACAGAAATGCAGAGGTTCTTCAAACACAGACTTACTTTGGAAGCTGACGAAAGTCTCCAGAAAAGTCCTCATACTTGTAGTTGACAGCATGCCAGTCAGATTTGTAGGTCTTGATGCACTGAGGAGACAATGGAAATACATTACAGACCATTATGACATACTGTAAAATACACAGGAGAGTTGTACATCAGGGTTTTGTTAAGACGTCAGGACCAAAATAACTACTTTGTGTTGTGTGAGGATTAGACTATTTAGACCACCATCTGACCTGCACTTTGGTTGAAGCATACTGACTTAAAAAACGACCCTGCATGATGAAATTATGCAAAAGATCAAAATATGTATCTTTATGTCTTTATGTCTCTGAAAGACATAACCCACAATGCAGCTCAACCGCAGAGAGCTCTGTCAAATGCTCTGTTGTGCTAAGCTAAAAGCGGCTAATCATTTATTTTCAAACTTGAAGGGAAATGTTCACGATTTTGCACAGCTTCTTCTGGATCCACAAAAAGCAGTAGGCAGACAAATAACCCTTCCTTAAACCATTCGACTATTGCATTTTTTTAATGCACTATTTTATGTATTTGACCTTTATGTCAAATATATTGTGTGTTGCAAGAGCTTAAGACTGAAGACTTTCATTACCAAAACCATGATGTAGCTAATGTGAATATGACAAATAAGCCTTTAAAAAGAATGTATAAAGTATTTTCCTACAGTGGTTTTTATGAATCCCAAGAAGGCACACTCAAAATACATTGGTTGTTTTGATCAACAGTTAAAGCCTTTATGCAGTGAATTCTTAAGGAGTGTACTATCAGTGGTCACGCTCTGTCAAACCATCCATTAGTGCAAACTGGGAGGGAGTGTATCGCTATCTCCCTTTACTTGGAAAACATCTGTTGATTGTTAGTCAGTGATGGGAGCAGCTCTCTGGTATCTGTTCTGCAGAAATGAGTGCCATTTACAAGAAATACCCTGACAGGGAGACCAAGTGCAACCTGATCAGGACAGCGATCGTAAACAGAGAGGCTCCTGCTGGGCTGATCCACAGCTGTCAAGGTGATGTCACACAACACTTGTCCGGGAGCTTTAGTATCTTTATGACATCAGACAATGCTGCCTAAACCCTGACCCCTAACCTGGAAGGTGAATTGCCAGTTGGTGTCTGGCATGAAAAGAAGCAGTGTTCATGGCCGGATGTTAAACTAGTGTGATGTTTAAAGGAAGAAACATTTCCCGTTTTGTAGACATGATTTATCATTTTAGCTGGAATTAACATTGTTTCAGTCCAACTGCAATGAAGTTACCCAACATGCAGAGAAGAGTCAATGTGTGTTTTTAAGAACCTTTGTTTAATAGTAATGTTCTATATTATAAACCAACACTGACAGACAATAACCAGAAGTGATGATAAACCTTAGGACTGTAGAAATGAATTACACTTATCATTCCTACCTCCCTGCTAGATATAACTGAGGAAACACAGTAATAGTCTGGTTACAGTACCTCCTGCAATGATCTGCAATGAATTAAGATACCATTTACAGAACACTTAAAGTTAAATGAATGCTTTGTTTAGCTGAAATATGTTGGAGGAGCCTGTGAGCTAAGATTTTCATCGTCATAACTACACTGTAGCTATGATCGTTCGTATGACCAATAAAAGCCTTGAACCTTGATAAAGAGGTTTCCTTATTAGCTGTGATGTCCAGTACATTGCTGCTAATGTTAGGTAACAAATTGGGTGATCTGTCACATTAGTGTCACGATTCGTTAGCGGTGTGTCTGTGTTGTTTACGTGAGAGTGATATACTTTCCTAACCACTACCTAATGTATTTCTTATAGATTTTCCACCTATTGATACCAGTTTTTTAATGCTCTGTATTTAAAAGAAAACATTTTCTATACTTTCTTATTCAGTTGTAGTGCACGAAGTATTTTTTACTCAATTGTCTTGTTATACACAATATATCATTATTTTGTGAATCTTTTTATGTATGCTTTGTGTTTTTTTATTTGTGTTAATACACACGCCAAAGTGTATGGCATAATCATCAAGATTATACAGACTTAACAGTGAACATTTCCAAACTGTTCAACATTTTTTTTTTTACCCCAGGTCCAGATTGGTTCACTTTCTTCCCTCTGAGCTCTTCCAGGACAAAAACTAAAACACAGACTTCTCTAACGTGAAATAACAAAACTGGCAGGCAAAGGTTCTGTTTACATATGACCCCATTAGTCACACTAAGCAGTTGATTAAGTAAATGTGTTTTTAGGGCCTTTAAATCAGCTTACCTCCTGGACGAACACACTCTGGGCCTCCCGCTCTGCATTTTCCGGCAGCGTAGGGTAGAGGGTTCTCCCTTGGCGCCTCAAAATTGAAATCTGCAAAACAAAACAATGTTTTCTTTCAATAAGAGAGACCGAGCAGGGGAATTACAACAACTATGACTGTAAGAATGAAAGCGAAATGTGGAAGACATTGCTCAAGCTGGACACCAAGTATCACAGTTTATGGTCTCAGCTGGACACATTTGATCTGGGTGTTCTTTTAAATATTATTTTATGATTGAAAAATGGCTTTCTCAGTGTTCAAAGGGGCAGTGTGTGAGGGAGGCAGGATGCTGGTCCATACTGTTCAGCTCCAGGAGCCACAGACACACCCTGAGTCTGGCTCTCTGCCACTGTTGTACAGCAACACCAATCAGCATCTCAGCACTGCTAATGCTTTATTCAAGCCTCTTACTAATGACCAACAGATCCACAGTGCACTGTAGTCAAACAGCAGAAACAATCAAGACATCCATCTTGTTTTTTTCATATTAATATCACAAATTACACATTTTTCTAAGGGGGCTTTACAGTGTGTACATACGACACCCTCGGTCTTTAGACCCTTGCAACATACAAGGAAAAACTCCCAAGAAACCCCACAATTAATGGGGAAAACAGACAACATAGAGAAGCCAAATGTTAAAATGATAATGTGAATGTATACACAAATAATTAAAGATGGATCCAGGTGGATGTCAACTTACAGGTGCCTCCAAAAATAATAAGGGGGCATCATCAAACAAGGGGCAACAAGAACAAGACAAATAAGTTAGAGCCTCAAACCAAGACTAACAAACGAATCAAACTTGAGTAAATCTCAGCTGTAAATCTCCCTCTCAGTGTAACCACAAGGCCAGTTTTAGCCAAGTGTGAAACTGAGTAAAATACCGCTTTGTGCAACATCATCACCATGAGGTCATAGCAGGAGGATTAATTTAAAAATAAAGTGCATTTGACCACACATAATCCCTGTAAGCAAGAGTGAAATATGAATACAACCATTAAGTGAAGCGTTCAGCTGACTGAGTTAAAAGGGTTTGTGGCTTTGTGCGAGTCAAATGCCGGTCAACTGTGTTTTCTGTGATGAGAGGGATGTAGACAATACCCCCATTATCTTTTCCCCACACATTTATATGGAAATGAGAAGCACTTTGAGTAGAAGTATTCCATATCATAAGGTTACTGTCCAAATTACTACACACTTAATCAAATGAAAGTACTTTGACCACATAGTAGTGTGTGTGAGTGTGTCGCAATTAAAGAAAAACACATTAGTCAAGTTTCTGCCACATGTGTAAATCAGTCAAATGTGTTTATAATCCCAAACCTTTAAAGTATAAATTCAATCCATTGATCCCTTGTGAAAATCAAGTTGATGAGATATACATTTTCTTTTAAGAATAATCAAAAATATTATAGTTATAACTTTCTAGCTTCTATCACAAGACCTCATAGTTTAAGTAATTTTAAGCATTATTAACACACTACGGTGAGTTTTTACCTAATATTTTTCACATTAGTATACGTATATCTCTTAGAGATTTTACTGGAGTAAAAAACACCAAACCTTGTTTGAGCTTCTTTACGGTGAGGGTTTGTTGCTGCCTCTCTTTTCTTTGTTTAGACGATGGCAAACTAATTGATTTTGGGCTTTGGACTGTAATGCACATTTTTCACCATTCTCTGACATTTTAAAGATCACATAATTTATGAAGATTACTCAAGATAATAATCAGCATATTCATCTATAATGACACTCAAATGCTAATATTTCAGTGTTGTGTCACTCTCCCTATCTTGTATTTCCTCCGAATGACCTTGTATTTGACTTAGCGCTGGTCGTGTCAACTACGACAAATTCCACACCGAACTTGTTAGTGTAAACCTGACGTCTCCCTTTCCTCTAGCCTAGCCAGGTTTCCTGCAGGGGAGATGATAATCTTTACAATCCAAGCAGCAGAAATAAACAGGCATGGAGGTAAGAGGGAGCCAGGAAGTTGGCAAAGGAAGCATTTAATCGGGCTACAGGTCAACTGGGAGAACAGAGGGATTATCTGGTGAAATAAACCCTAAATTACCACATTGTTGTAGTCGATTCTTATTATCAACAAATCCCATTAATAAACAAAATCAACAATAGCTTTTCCAAAAATAAAATCATATTTCTATGTACCATAAACCCCCGATGTAAAAAACAAAAAATGAAGACAACATGAGCTACTCGTTGACAGGGGCGGTTCTAGGTGGGGGGGCAGTGCCCCCCTAACACTGACTTTGGACCCCCCTGTGGCCCCCCTGAAAATGAAAAAAAAAAAAAGTTTATGATTAAGCGATTTCTTGGCTGACGGAATAGGCGTAACTAATGCTATTTGTCATTCTAGTCGGACCCATTAGAGCAGGGGTCTCCAACATGTCGATTGCGAGCTACCGGTAGCCCTCAATAAGTAGCTCGCCAAGCAAATCCAAAATGTAAAAAATACACACACACACAAAAGGGAATGTAATTAAAAGAATCGACCCTATGCATAAAAAAAACCTCAATCATAGCAAACTCTATTTACTTACCACAACTCTATATCTATCTAACACCCCTCCTCCCCCCACAATGAATATCGACGTATCAACGTTCTTGCAACAGTTTAAAAGGGGAGTGATTAGTAAAATATGCATAAATAAAAAGAAAGAATGCTAACTATAGGTAACATAAGATAAGAATAAACAAGTTTAAATGATTTGTTATTGGTTGTGATCATTTTCTAAAGATGTTTGGATTATTGAAAAGTATACAGCTCCCTTTCATATGAGTGTTACGAGCTGTATCCATAAATTCATTTTGTGCTCAAAGTGCACCAAATTGATGCATTTAACTTCAACATTTAAAAAATATATATTTCCCGGGGGTGCAGGCCCCCGGACCCCCCTAGAGGATGGGAGGTCCACCCCCAAATGAAGCAGGTTAAAATAATTAAATTACATACATTTTCTTTTAGTAAACCCTGAAAAAGGGTCCCACATACCCTAACAGCACACACAGGTTAAAGGTAAGCATATAATAATGTTAAAATGTGCTAAATATATACACTGCAAAAAAACAAAAAAAGACGAGTAAAAGTAGCTCACGACTTTTTGAAAGTAGCTCTCATCCTAAAAAACTGTAACTATAAGTATCTGAAATAAATATGTGTAATGAAACAAATACCAATAACTGTATTGCATTGTGTTCTAATGCGCAATTACTTCATACTGTCTTTATCTTTTTCGTCTTGCATTTATTGTGCCCCCCCTCAGAAAATAACTGGCCCCAGCCTGGCCCCCCCAGTCAAATTGGTCTAGAACCGCCACTGCTCGTTGCACTGGGTGTTCCTTCATTTATAGTCAATCTCACAAACACTGTCCAGCTGCTGAAAATACTTGGGTATCAATACTAATGCATCAAGTCTGTGGCTGAATGTAGTCCCAATAAATACACATATAACTACAGTTTGAGAAATGTTTGCTAAAAACTACGTATGTTACATTAATAGTAAAATGTAATACCATTTAAAAACACTCACCACTCATGCTAGCAGCTTTGACCAGCACATCAGTCACATGTGCTGGTTTGTTGTCATACAAATGTTATTATTCACCACATAGTGAGGCAAAAGGAGAATTCAGGGGATTACAAAAATCAATATGGTTTGTCCTCTGGGAACCATTAATGTATGTACAAATGCATCACCGCATGCAGGGTAGGGAAGTTGGCAAGTGTTGAGAGAACAAGACACATGGGTTTTGGTGTTTTCATTTTAACTGGTGTTTTGGGAACAAAATATAAAAAAAACATTACCAGCTTTGTCCTTTCAAGACATATAAACTGTAATGTCTGAGGTAAAGGAAAAATAACATTATCCTGATTTGTGGAATTTAAGCTGGGGATGGGCCTTACACCTGAGGGAAGGAAGGGCCCCATCCCCTGGTAATCCTCAACAAATTTCTCCAGAAACCTTGCGGGTAAAGCACTGAACAGAACTGACTTGTGCCAACAACTGTTCAAATCTAAACCAGATGGAGATGATATAAATACTGGCTCACACAAAAGCCGTACCTAACACATGACGTGCCAGCTGGGATAAGATGAGGACCTGATTGTAAATACTGTCCATGAGGAGCAGCCAAAAACAAGTTTTACACAAGAATAACAACACAGAGGAGCTATTTATGCCTGTGTTGGTATTCATTCATCCCCAAGTAACACATGTATACTTTCTACTGTCTCTATGCATTTGAGTTTTCTGCATGACTCCACACTGCCTGTCTCCTCTCGCTAAAATCAGCAAACATTGAAAAGGCCTCGACACAGAAGCTGATTGAAACCTTGCTTGAGTCCGTGGGGGTCAAAACAGATGTTTAGTTCAATCACTGTGACTGTGGTGTTTTATTCTCTTGGTCAGAATCACCTGTCAGTCCCTGACAACGCACTGTTTGTGTGTAAAGCTACTATGTTATGTTCATAGCAGCAGGCTGGAGGAGCATGACACAAGAGTGGACAAAGTCAAGGCTGCCATGCCTTCACCGAGTTCACAGCTGCCAGACCTTTATGATCTGTAACAACCAATAGCTTTAAACGGAAGCAAACACAGCCATTATCAGCAGTACAGTAACTTAAATCCATGTTACACATTAAACTATTAAGATAGCTCTGGTGATATGGGTCAGAAAGTGTTTTTTAGATAAGATATGCACAGGGGAAATTACTGTTACTGATAAAGTGTGTGCAATAATATTGTTTATTTTCCTTTCATTATAAACTAGCAACTAAGAAACTAACATTATCATACAATGTGTTGCTGTTTGGTTATTAACTCAAGGGCACTTCAGAGATCCCGAGTATGACGGTATCAAATAAGATGCATATCCTTCTGTCTTCCTGGAAAGAAAAGCCTTTTGCGTGAACATTTTGAAACTTTTTGTCTACTCTCTCCGAGCATTTGACTCCCACTACAGCTGTGGTGGAAGATTTTTAGAAATGTCTTTATGTCCTCAGTGGCTTTCATTTCAAATCAAAATGCAGCTCCTCCTTCCACATGACCATCATGGCACTTTAGAACGTTTTGTAAAATGTGTTTCCGTATACAGTAAAAACATTACTGCTTTGTACTTTGTACTGTCTTATGTGAGCATTCAGCAATAACAATACAACAAAATTTCAACTGGATCATGAGACAGAGCTGCAGGGTTCAGATTTGATTCCTGCACATCTCACTGCTGCTGTTGGTAAAAAACTATTTCGATCAGGTTTCATTTCCTGAAGAACCAGCACTGGGCCAGATTTCCATTTTAGATTTTCCATCCTCACCGTGGAAAGTGTGGGGGGAGCGTACGTACGTCCTGTACAATGTGGCTGGAGATAACACTCGCTTTGTCACAACATTGGCAACAGAATGAGCCAATTAAGCAGATGGCCCCTGACCACTCTCTCGCGCTACAACGTGGAAGGATGTAAACAAAAATAAAACCTCTGTGAACAACCCCACCCTGCACTCACAGCGCCGGCCACGCCTGGGCCAAAGGGAAAGACGCAAACACATAAAACAAAGAAAACACGCAAGTGGGTGGGTAAACAATTATGTTAGAGAAGCAACAATAAAAAGAGCATCTTCTAAAAAATGACTCTTTAATCACTTAAAGAATAAGCAATTAGGCTTTGACCTTTCTCTCCCATTATTTATTCGATAGTTTCCACCACAAACGCCCCACTATTCACAGCATGAGTAGACACACTGGAAATCAAAGCCCTAACTCTGGCAGTGACCAGAACACGACTACTAACGACTACTAACTTTACCTTACTAACTTTACCTCACTTCCATCGTTAAAATCATACTCCTCAGCAATATAATCCCTGCAACGATACCCACAGCCAGATTTCCTGAATGAAACGGGTGTGAAACTCACCTCAAAGTCCTCCAGGGGGAACTGTAGCATGTCCCGGAGGACATCACTGAGGATCTGTGTCTTCCTCTGCACCAACACATTTTCATATTCCAGCGGCTCGATCACCTTTGGCTTCACCTGGAGAACACAGAGAAAGTACTCGGTTACTTTTGATGTATGCAAAGACATAGGAGGAAATGTGGCTATTTTATAACAAAAAACTGGGCACGTTGCAGTTCATTGTTGACACATTCACTGATACATATTACAGACAAAAGATATGGCAGATAAATCCCCCCCAAAACTTAAGCTCAAAGTGCCAAACAACAAGAAATAAGAATATAAATCAAATTGAAAAAAGGGGAAATGTGCAATGACATTTTATTTATAACCAAGTAGATGATAAAAAAATAAATTAAAGTAAAAATAATAGAAATTAAGCATATAGTTGTGCAAAGGAGTAGAGATAACGATATCGACCGGCTTCTACTGTACATTGAGTTTGATAGCCAGCTGCTCCCACATTGGGCTTTACTAACACACGCTATGTTATATTCCATAAGTCTATCAGGGCTCCATCTGCTAAGAGTAAATGCATCCACCTCAGCAGTGGGAAGGTCTTGATGAGCTTATCCCTCCGTGAGAGCGAACACGCATGACATATATTTCAAGGAAACAAGGAAACTATCACACTCCACTTCAATTACAGGCACCATATGAAACACAAGTATCCTTCACATCGTTAAACAAACAAACCTCCAACATCCTATTTTACTTTCATCCTACTTGATGAGAATCCCTTAGTTTGTACATGTTGTTTTAAAGCCGACTCTCAGGAGCAGATGTGGTTATTGAGAGGTGATTATGGATTCATGGTACATTACGTCAGTGTCTGCATAATGTTAAAGTATCGACCCACGAAAGCTGAGGATTGATAGAGTTTACACACAGTTACAGTAGCCATTAGATGGAAAGTCAGCTGTCAACACCTTTAGCCAACAGGACGGGAGGATAAATCTTACGTCCAGAGAAACAGCCGAGTGCAAAATTAACAGTGAAGTATCGGCCGATTTCAGAGCTGAGCGACGGCTCGGCCCACATGTTGCCTCCACATCTGGGAGTGATAATACTAGCATGATCTCAGAGGGAGAGTCATGGATATTGACCTGCTT
Organism: Pseudochaenichthys georgianus; assembly: GCF_902827115.2. Taxonomy (NCBI): domain Eukaryota; kingdom Metazoa; phylum Chordata; class Actinopteri; order Perciformes; family Channichthyidae; genus Pseudochaenichthys; species Pseudochaenichthys georgianus. The sequence goes on along the minus strand of NC_047523.1, from coordinate 28,057,452 downwards.
GAATACATGTTGCTAGCAACCTTGTTAATAACAGAGAACAGCTCACATTGAGGACAGAGGAGGTACGACTGGTTTCAAGGACACAGAGGGGATATCAGGGCAGGGATGGTGCCACCAAGTCTGCCAGCTAAAGTATGCTGGGACATTATCAGTCAACCGTCATTCACAGCTTAAACTGAACATAACACAAATAGAGTTACAAATAAATACAATCACACATCAACAAACTGTATTCTCTCTCTTCCATTGAAGGGATAAAGTACAGGTCTGATGCATATCTGTTTCCAGGCAGGACAGGTACGTCAGGAAGGATTTAAAGATGTCAGAGATAAGATGTGTGTCTGTTTCTCGCTTGAATTTACCTAAATTGCGTTCAATCTTTCTACAAACAGCCTGTATCAGACAGTGAACCCTTAAAAAACCCACGTACATACAGAAGCTTTGTGGCTATTTAATAGGTGAAAAAAACCGTGACTATGGCAAGTAGACACAGCAGGGGAATTAACCAACGCCTTCTGAAAGTAAGAGGGAGTTAAGGTCAGAAGTGAGTTGATAATGCACAGCCTGGGGATGTTCAACACCCACAAACAAAGACAAAGGGAGAGAGTCACGAGAGAAAAAACTGCAATTAAAAAGGGATTCTGATATTCAAACTTTTCAAAGTAGCTTCCAAGATATTTGACCCCATTATAGAGATAGTGCCCTTTTCTCACCAGTGATGGATTGCTGACCTCACGCTGTTGTTGCTGACTATTGTTTCACTCCAAACCCCTCTGGGCTCTCCCACACGGTCAGTGGTCTGTGAAGGTGGTAAACCACACAGTACACTCAGCACTGAGCAAGAGAAGTAACAAACATACAGTGCCATGTAAGCAACTGCTCTGTCATTCCCACAAATCCAACATGATGACCCTTGTGAAACACTTTTGTTGTATCATTGTCATACCTCAGAACAGGCTTATTAAGAACACTTGTTGAGTCCATGTCTCTGAAACTGACAATAGTCCTGTTTCTAGTGTCTTTATAATACACCATAAACTATTTTGAACACAGTTAATGGTAAAATAAGTCCAGAACAATGCAAGCTGTATGTTTCACATCTGTACAGTTAAGTGAACAGACAGTCGTGTTTGGAAAGCCCATGAAATAGAAACGTCTGAAGTCATGTCTCTACAGTGATCCAGCAGCTGTTTAGCTGCAGCACCACTCCTCCCATCACTGCACCCTCACTTCCATGAACAATGGTGCTGTGTAGTGCCTCTCCACTCACGGATACATGCAATCTCGTTGCTACCGTCTTCTTCACATGGCCCTGCAGATGTAACACTAGGACACCTTGTTCGCAGGGGAGGAAGTTAACACTGTTGTCAGAGTTGACTTTTGATCCAAATAAAGATGTTTTACAAGCCAAGGTTATCTTAAAAAATGAACTTGATGAAGCTGGTTGCCTCCAGGTGTTGGTGAAGTTCAACATTCCTCTATGCTAGTGCTAACGTCGCACTTTCTGATAGTGAGTGCAAAGGAAAGAGATTTGAAGCAGACGTTCACATGACACCTGCTTTGGGACTTTATGACTGTGGTTAACCTTTGGAGCGATGCACTCTAAACAAAGTCCTTACAGATCATTAAAAGCTTTTTTAAATAAATCAAAAAGGTCTTTTTAAATGAAAGGTCTTTCAATGACTTACCACCACCTGTGGCACCGAGTCTACCTCAGTCTCAGCTGCAGCCAAGCTCTTGTACTGCTGCGGACTCTCAATGACCAACTCCTTCTTCGGAGATTTATTAGCCCTTCCTTGCATTGTCAACAGCTGTGGAAAGATATCTCCGAGCTAGATCCCAAAGAGAAGTGAGCAGCCAGCATATCCGATGGAGAAAATCCTAGCGATCGAGTTTGCATTTCTCCTCACAGACTCACACACCCTCCCTTCTCAGACTGCTCTGTCGGACTGAAAGCAGTGGACTCACACACAGACGGAGGACATGGCCCCTCCTACACTCAGCTGTGCTGCCTGGGGGAGTTAAAAACACACACACACACACACAAAGATATCTGACCCCACACTATCCACCTGCAGTGGACAAAAGGCAAACAAAAGATATGCATTCCTCAAGTATTACAGTGTGGTCAGGGACTGTCCACGCCTTGTGTGGGACAGCTGTAATAAGAGCTGGCTTGAGTTTCATAAAGGAGAACAAGCTGGGAGAGAATGGGACAACAATGGGGCACTTCGTGTTACATTCAAAGAAACCGCCCAAGCGTCTACATACAGTGTGAGGGCACCAAGTGACGAATCGGCTGCAGCGATTTAGAAGTGATTTCTCCTGTAAACATCACAGATAAGCTGCCAGGCTCATCCGATTGTAGCAGGCGCTTTAGAGACAACATGGACACATCTTGACCCGCATTAACTGCTAAAGACTGAGGAGCAAATCATTCAACTCAATCTGAAGCAACGCTGCTGTATATCAAGTTAGTCACTATCAGTGTAGCCTGTAATCTTAATGTAGCTCAATGGATTTTTGCATTGAACAATAACATGTCTACTCCTGTTCCTGCAGACTTCGATTGGGCAGAATGCAAAGTTGCTTCTGGCCATTTGAGGGAAAACTGTCTTTAACCCTTACATACAAACAGAGTGTGATATAGTAAACAAGAATGTGTTTTACAAATATGAAACTGTCCAGAGAATTGTGGTTTGAGGACGGGTGGGAGTGCACTGCATCGTCTGCAGTGAGCATCCCAAGTGGAATTTTGGTTAGGATAAACATCCAATGAAATGTAGCTCTTAAAAAACCCAAATATAATCCTTGTTTTTTACCATTTTCTTTTTGGAAAACACCCGATTCATTTTACTTTAGAAAAATGTCATTTCAACAGTGATTTGTACATTATAAAAAAAGTGACTAACAGCACACAGGTATCTGAGACAGGAAGTGTACCTTGACTCACTCTGACGCTTGGTGAGCCCACAGGCACAGGAAGATAATCATGTGGAACTCACCCTACAGAGCATGCTTGCACCTGATGCGGAGGATAAGCTTATATCTCTAAAACACACACAGACAACCAGCATAGATGTGGATCAGTGACAGAGGGCAGCTCACTTTATATCCATATTTTCTGATGCTGTCATCAAAATGTGCTTTTTGATGTGCCAGACAGCAGTGATATGATCTCCACGTCTGTCTGTGAAACCTCGAGGGCATCATGGTGCACCCCAATACCAATCCCTGTGTGGGGCCCATAGGGTAGTCATGTGACTATGGAGCAGCTGACCTGGCCCTCCCCCCCCTGGCCTTAGGCTTAGATACAGGCGTGAAAAGATAACATCCTCCCCTGCTGTGGCCCTCTGAGGAATCTGCAGGTCGGCCCACTCCTCTGTGGGTCGACTGGGCTGCGTCGTGCTGGAATTCCCCTCAAGCAGTTGCATCAACAAGCAGCGAGACAGAAGCTCGACCTAAACACAATCTCTCTGGTTACTAACGGTTACAATCTCAGCTGCAGTCAGAGCCAGCCGTGAAAACGTCAGTGACTCATTTGACTGTCATCGTTTGTGATGATAACTCACTTATATTGTTGGACATTTCCTGTACTTAATTGTGCATAGAGAACTAATTGTTTGACTTTGATCTTTGAGTTTAAACAAAGACGGCTTGCTCTCCCAGACATCTCATATCTGCAGTGAGAAGAGATAACTATCTTCAGACACTTCCCTTTTACTCCGCAGCCCTGGTATAGAGGTGTACACATGGTTGGCGTGGCACAGTTCTTAAATGAAATTCAGACCTTGTAATGTCATGCAGATTTATCCATGGAAACCATTTCAAATGTGTTTCTTTGGGGCGATTTGGCTGAACAGGAGGGCCCACTGAGCCTTTTAGTGGCAGAACAAACACTTGTGTTGAGCAACAACGTTTTCCAATGGCCAAAAGCAGATGGACAGGACGTTTTAGAAAAAGTGTTTTTTTGCTCAAAAAAGGTTAAGTATGCCATGTGTTGTCATGAATTGGAAGTAACTATGGGACACACATAGCTTGTTTCTTTGATGACTCAGTACAGAGGGATGAAAAACAACTGAGGTCTGTAACTGGGCAGAATGTCAGTTTTTATTATATTATTCTTCTGGTTATTTGGCATTGCCCTAGAACGCTATACAAGACTGTGATGTTTTAATTATGTCAACACTAATAGCAATAGTGGCTTTATTTGAATTCCCATGCAACATCATATTGCACAATAATCAAATGTATTCAATCTTTATAAATGTACATATAGTAACATTTGTTTTTAATTACAGTGTTGTTGACCAGTCAAAATGTGGCATGTCAGAGTGTAATAAAGCTCCTTTAACATTACCACGCCTGAAGTAATGCTAGACAATGTGTCCCGAGGAAGACATTTACCCAAACATTTTAAGTATAGGCTACTGCTGTTTTATGTACATTACAATACTTAGTGCATAGTATTATAGTTGTCTGGATTGAGGTGGTGTCTTGCTCTCATTGCAGTTTCATTTGTTTGTCGTTACTGTTGTGCAACTCTTTCACATTTGTATTTTTTTCTCCTTCAATCATGTAGTAATGCTCAGCTTGGACATGACTATGGCCGGGCCTCTTGATTACATAACACAGGCTTGATGCAATCTCCAGGCCATCCCAGCATGAGCCAAAGCAAAACAGGGTGTAACCTGGAATGCAACAAAAACACGGCCCACCCCTCGCCGCCCCGCTACAACAGCACCAGGACCCACCATCCTGAAGCCTGTTTTCAGTCCATCCCCGAGAGAGGCCTGCACTGTGAGCTGAGAATGAGATTTTAACATGGAGGTAATAATGACACTGTAGCGTGTCTACACCCTCTGTTAATAGCGTTACTGCTGTAGGACGTGGGATACAATGGCATCAGAAACAACAGGATGTAATCATGAGGCAAAGACAGTCGTCTCACACAACAATGTCTGGAGACAATACTGTACAATATATATATGTATCATTGTTGTAATACCTAAAGCTAAATACAGGTAGAGACGAGAATTGAGGGCAGTTTTGATTGATCAGTGCACGCTTTAAATGTAACAAAAAGTATTGAATATTAATAATGCTGCTGTGTGCGAAAAATCTAACTGATGTTGCCAGAATTTATTTTAAGTACATGAGCCTGAGTGCTGGAGATAATGGGCCAGTGTATCAGTCAGGAGGAGACACACACACACACACACACACACACACACACACACACACACACACACACACACACACACACACACACACACACACACACACACACACACACACACACACACACACACACACACACACACACACACACACACACACACACACACACACACACACACACACACACACACACACACACACACACACACACACACACACACACACACACACACACACACACACACACACACACACACAAATGCTTTGACGTCCTGAGAACAACATCAGGGTGGCTGAAACGTCTCAAAAGAAGGAAGCAATCACCAAGAAAAACATCCTGTCGCCAATCAAAGGTTGTTTTACCGTTAATCCATTAAGCTAATGCATACGAGCTGTATTGATGTAATTGGTTGTCAATGTCATCAATAATGTGAGCACGGTTTGAATGTAACGCTAGATATCTGTCAAATGTTACATCTTTAAGGGTATATGCAGGAATCCTGAAGTCAAGTGTAATACCTTTTAAGACCTTTTTTAAGACCTTTCCATACATTTTAAGACCTCATCGCCACTTCAAGTTTTAACCGGTTACATTGGCGACACACTTTACCTCACATTTACTATTTACAGTATTGATTGTCCTTCTTCCTTATCTTCCAACCATTTGGACGCAAACTCGCATTTCCCCATAACGATGTTGTTTAACAACCGGCGTAAACGGACCTTCGCGCGCTATCAAGCAGTGAGCGTGCGACGTCCTGTCCTGATGACGTCAAATCCAACGGGATGCCATCAATAAACTACACAGAATCACACTACACACCTACGCAATGATTACATTCAGGCAGACTGTAGAATACAACCTCTTTGGACAATTTATATACTTATTGAAAACAAGCTACAAAATGTAATACCTTGGAAAATGCTGTTTAATAGCCTTAATTTTCGCTAAATTGGTTTATCAACTTTTAATACATTTTAAGACCGATTGAAAATAGCCGACTTAATGTTTATTTTGAGATATAAGAGAATTACGATATAAGTATTAAAACTAAAGTTGATCCATATCGTAATTCTCTTATATCTCAAAATAAACATTAAGTCTGCTATTTTCGATCGCTCTTAAAAAGTATTAAGAGTTGATCCTCTATAAATAAACAAAAACAAGCAAATAGTAAAACCATTCTTTACAATTGGATATTTCTGTATTGAAATGATGCTCATTAGTGAGGCCAACTTCTTAATTGACATACATACACATTAATACATAAAATGAATAAATGTAAATATTTAAAAATATATATATATGTTATGTAACTACTGATAAAGTTTAACCTTTTTTAATTGAATATTGTAAAAAAACTAATATTTATTTATTTTCGAATGTATTACATAAATAAGTAATATCCTCCATTTTATGAGAACAGGACAAAGATTTCACAATGTCCTACTAAACACACATGTTTAGACCAAGAGTATGACGCATCTTTGTCAAGAAAGAAAGGAGAGCATTCGTCAAGAAATTCAACCAATTAAATGGATAAAATATGTGAGTGGTTTCTGGTTGATGAGATGCAGACCTGGTAAACTCCCCAAAATGAAGAACTTATAAACAAAGCACAATCAACTCATTAGGCATGGTTCATTGAAAGGAAAACAATCACAGGTCCAAGTTAGAAGAATTACTCCCCAAACATAATCGGATAAAAAACGCTTTCATGTGTGACCAAGCTGACGTCACAGCTTTCTCTTTCTTTCCCAAAAAAACCATCACTCTGACAAAACTGGCAGACGATTCAGCGCTTCAGTTACAGCATTCAAACATTGCATCGAAATAAATGAAGGAAGCTGAACTTTTGTGACAGCAAAGAATGACGATACATTAACACCGAGAGGTGTAATTGATAGCTTTGTCAAGAGCATGAGAGAAACACAACACTGTCGAAATAGAACAGCATACACATCCATGCATTATCTCAAACCAGTGACTTTAATTTGTGGAGGCAGATCCCTTCCTGAGGGAGAACGAGATGCAAGTTTCCACAAGGAAGGAAAAGGCACAGCTGTTGCAATCAGCGAGTGAAATAACAGAGCAGTGTAAAAAGCCCGAACAGGTCATTTAATTACTTATATCCATGCCTAGAGAGTACAGATCACTTTCCCACACACAGCTTGGTCTCTGAGTGTGTGTGAAAGTGAGTGTGTGCCTGGCCTCTAACCCCATAATCCGGTTTTAAATTTCCCCCCAAATAATTACCTGCTGCAATCAGAAGGATTGAAAGGATAGACATTAGGGTGAATATCCTTTTATAACCTAATGGATTAAAAAGATGCAAATCGTGATGAGGAAGGACATCCTGTACAGGACCGTGTTTACGGCTGCTGTTGAAGTCAGTGTACCCTATAGAGGTGCCCAAAAACTAAAATAGAATGTTGTCAGATGAGTCGAAGCGGACAACATCTTCAAATAAAACAGTTAGTTGTGTGATAACAAGCACAACATCGTCATTGCTGTGACATTGCATGCTTTAACACACACACACACACACAACCTCCCAAACTTGTATGCTACATTTCAGCCAAAGGGTGGGGACATTGTTGTGGGACAGAGCGAGCTATAGAGCTGCAGATACAAATATGGCACGCCTTTAGAAAGGTATGTATCAAATCATTAATGAAGTTATCGAGTTTATTCTAATAGGCCTATATTTGACATCGGAAGGGGAGCCACATCTGAATGAATCGGCAGCCCGCAAAATACTAACTGGTGTGTCTTATTGTGGGATGGTAGGCACTTCTGATTCACATTTGAGTGCACACGCATTATAATAATAATAATAACTTTATTTATATAGCACCTTTCATACAGGGGATTTCAGTTCAAAGTGCTTTACATCAGTAAAAATAAGACATACAATCAGTGTAAAACAAGCAGCAAGAGCAAAGCATAAAATGGGATAAAATAATTAAAAATAAAAACATGGGGAATAAAACATAGAGAAATAGTGCAATGTCAATCACAGAGAATAGTGCAGTATAATAGTGTAAAATCAGTAAAATGCTTTGGTAACAAGATAGGTTTTAAGCTGCGTTTTAAGCTGCCTTTTAAAAATGCCTAATGTGTTGGCTTCCCTAATATTGTTGGGTAACGTGTTCCACAGTTTTGGGGCGTAGTTTACAAAGGCTGCATCACATTGAAGCATTGAAAATTATTCGAATGCTTCCTATCCATTCGTATTATTAGACTAACTCCATTATTTATTGATGGATTCATTTTTTTTTCTCTATTTTTGTCTTGGCTAATAACCTTTAACTGCCATACAGTTGCAAACCACATCCTCTGGTAAAACTATTGATTTACCAGACTGCGAAATGCTGACGGAGGATTAATTGACCCCGTCTGGATGATAAGACCATCCCTGAGCCAAAGAAGCAACAATGCCCTTGACCTAAATCCCTGCTCTCAGCCAGGGCCACAGTCACTCTGCTCTCTGCTGTGAAGCCGAGGAACCACCGGTGGGAACGAACACACACACACACACACACACACACACACACACACACACACACACACACACACACACACACACACACACACACACACACACACACACACACACACACACACACACACACACACACACACACACACACACACACACACACACACACACACACACACACACACACACACACACACACACACACACACACACACACACACACACACACACACACACACACACACACACACACACACACACACACACACACACACACACACACACACACACACACACACACACACACACACAGTATTGGAAGCAACACAAACAAGAAGGGCAAGGCAAGCTGGTACGGAGCAGCAGAAGCCCTGCCAAGCCCGCTGGTTCACAGATGAAGAGCGGTGATTGATTTCCAGCAGACACAGAGCTCACTGTCCCACCGCCCCCCCCCCCCCCCCCCCCCACCTCATCCTCATCCTCAACCCAGCCCACAGAGGCTTTAACCCATGCAGCAGTGCAGAGGCAAGATCCAGCCCTCCCACTGCCCTACATTTCACACTGTTAACACTGACGGTTACATTCTCAAAAGGCTGAGTGAGGCCGATGATGAGTGTTATTGCTTTAGTTGCGTATGTAATCAATCAAATGTGACAGACACCAGAACCAGTGCCAGTAAAATGAGTGATTTGTTGATGTGGTGAAACGGTTGCACATCAATATTCTAATATCAGAAACATTTGAATCATTGATAACATTTATGTCCTGCATTTTGCCGTCCTGATAGAAGAAATCAGGGAAGGAATGCTGCATAAATAATTTGAAAAACATGTAAAAGTGAAAGACCCACTCAGGCCCAGTTCTATAGGACGAGTAGTGTTTATGTTTTAGAAATGAAAAGGGCAGCACGCTATACACAGCTTGTACTATGCTGGTTCAGAACATGCAGGTTAAAGCTTGTCCAATGGGAGTATATTCTGCTTTTCTGTGATGATGATTACGAGTTGGATTAACGAGCAAAAACTAGTTAGAAAAGTATTTTATTTATAGATTAATCACCCGCCCAATCACTAAATACACACACACACACACACACACACACACACACACACACACACACACACACACACACACACACACACACACACACACACACACACACACACACACACACACACACACACACACACACACACACACACACACACACACACACACACACACACACACACACACACACACACACACACACACACACACACACACACACACACACACACACACACACACACACACACACACACACACACACACACACACACACACACACCTTGAGTACTCTGGGTGTTGGGAAAGCTCTGGACTCTCTCCGGCTCAGCGCCCTCTCAGCCTCAGACGGCCCGATGGGCTCCCCTCCCTTACAGATGTAGTCGCTACAGTTCCTCTCTAACACCGTACGCAGCCCATCAAACACCACCGCGCTGGTGGTGCACCCCATTCCTCCAGGTCCAAACAGGCATCAGTCAGGAGTGAGTGACCCAGTTTCCTCACTCGCACCCTGCTCCTCCCTGGTCCATGATTTCTGACTTGCAAATCCACAGCTCCCGACCCGGGGAGAGTGCACTGGTATCCGGGCAAAAAGGATCCAGAAAAGAGAGCCCAGGAGCACAGCTGGAGGACGAGTTTATTCAGTCTCACTGTAGTTCTTAGCTGCCCCAGTCTGAGCTCGCAGGAATACCTCAGTCAGCGGACGAGATACAGTGAGTGAGTGAGTGAGAGAGTGAGTGAGGTAGAGCAGAGAGCGAGGGATGGGGGATGAAGGATGCTGTGTGAGCTCGGCTGCAGCTCCAACCAATGCTGAGCCTCGCATCTCGCTTACTACTATGTGCTATCTAAATTCCCCTTATCTTTATTCTTTCATATCCACATTTACATAATGTAAAATTGAATAGAAATTAAATGAATCAATCCCTTAAATGTTTTACTCCACAAATTGAGATTCCTTTTGGGAGGCGGATGAATAATTGTGGGATAAATAGGTTAGAAAAACAGAGTCTTATATCCAGAGGGAGTCTGATTCCATGGTCAGGCAAACAGCAATATGGCTGAATGCTTATTTAGTTCAGCTGGCAAACTAGAGCCACTGGCAGAACAAACGTATGATGAATCACATTGAATGGGTGGCATATAATATGCAGTAGTACAGTAAGCACCCTACTATATGTTGGAGTACAACAACATTTGTTCATTTGTGCATCAACTACTGCATAACATTTTGTATTAAAACATCAGCTATTTACTGCAGTAATATTCAAACTGTTGGAAACCCTGTGTGCCGAGTGGAGCCTCAAAGAAATCTGTGTTTACAAAACATACCAAGGACATGGGAGGATTTAAACCTTTTAGGCCAAGACATCAAATAGGGAGTTTTTGGTTTTTTCCAGAAAAAGATTAGCTGCTGCTTGATCGCTCTGCCAAGAACACAGATATATTGTGAGTGGAACGACAACATGTGATCATACAAGGGCTTTTAAAAAGGCCAGGGAAGGATTCATCCGCTAGCTTGGCATTTGATTGAAATGTCTCTGGACTTCAATGAGGAGGACACAAGATGAAAGCAGGAAGGCAGCAAGTATATTGAAAAAAGATTCAATCTTGGAAACGGGCTGGAAAAACACTGTCCTGTCTCTTTAGTTTGTCTTTCTGAAGGGCATCTGAAAAACACTCCGTTCCATATCGTCCTTATTACAAAAAAAAGACATATGCATTCACCTGTGGGATATATGGAGTTCAAACTTCAGTTTTTGGAGAAAAATATTGAATCAATTCTCTCGAATCTCTTTTACTGAACCTGAAGATAAGCCTCTACCAAAAGAGCCAATCAAAATGATTTGCATTCACTTCTCCTCCAGCAAGAAGATTAATCCTGTTAAATGTGATGCAAGCCTCCCTCGGCCCTCCCCCAACATTTAAACACTGGATCAGAGATACTTGGGGTTCTTCAGCTCAGAAAATATTTGCTTTTCATTGGTCTACTGACAGATTCTTTAATGTGCTGAAGCCTTTTAACACATATAGTGATTTCCATTTTACTTAGAAATGGGAATTATTCCTATTCATGAAATCTAAGTCGAAATAAGTAGATTTCGGAAAGACATTTGTCAGACCCATGTTGTCACCCTGCTGTCGTTGCCCGTGCTTCACCCTCTGATAATGAGGACGAGGGGGAGAAGACAAGGAAACAGGGCAGTGTTCATCTTGGTTTATTTATCTCTGCTTCTTCCCTTCCCTTCCTGCAGCTGCAAGTCACACACTCAAAGACCCCTTATGAACTCAATGGGTATTGTCAAAAATAATCCTGCATGTCAGAGGGGCACGCACATGCTGTATTTACTGAAACACAGCAAAGTCCACCACAGCGTCCATTACGCTTGGAAACAAACACATGCAGGCATCTATCCAGAAACTTCCTTTTAAAAGGTGAAAAACATTCACCTTTTAACAGGTTCCATTAAAAAGGTGCTGACACAAGCACACCCATAAACACATTAACACATTAACACAGGTAAAGAAAAAGTAAAGATCCCTAAATTCATGATGGTGCACTAAGCCGTAACTGCCTGCCTGGGTTTCAGCCTGTGTTAATATTTCAGTAGTGCTTGACACACTGAACTACATTCGAGTGTATGATGAAATGAACTGAGAAAAGCAGCTGAGTATATGAGGGGATGCAGAAAGAGAGAGAAATGTAGAGAGATACTGAGAGAGGAAGGGACAAGACTTGAATTATGCATATTTGATCTGTTAGGAAATGTATATCCTTTTTGGTTTATCCCTTTTCTCGCACCTCGGATCAAAGGGACTTTGGGCTTACTCTCAATAAAATAACAAGAGGCAAGAACCGGTAAAACTGCAAAGTCATAAATCCCCTGTTTCAGGCGAACAGACACTCTTTCTTATGTGTACATTGAGTGCAGATTGCTAACCCAAAATGCATACATTATACTTAGTTGGAACAATATGCACGTGCCAAAAATCAATGTCATGTGGAAAGTTTGATTAATCTTTTAACGTTATGTTGCATTATTAAGAAGGAAGCATCCTTTTCTAATTCAGAATACATTGTTACGTTTGCAATAACAAGCTGTGAAACTGCTGCCAGTAATTACTAAGTGGCTAATTTCAACAGGACCTAGAAAAAGAGATCAGTGATGCACAACTGCACACAGACATTGTTTAAATTGTCACAGCTGCTGGGGATCATAAATATTTTTGCTCCAGGGACACAGAGTCTTCTTAAACTTGTAGAAACATGCCTGCAACAATGCAAAGTGGCTCTGATAATAACTGCTGGAAGGGTGTTGTATACGATTTCATAATACCTTACATAAACAAAGGTCCGCTGGAATCAAACCCACGATGTGGCTTTTATATGATATGCACCTACTCCCTAGGCCCTCGTCACACAGACACATCTGTTTTGTTGTATGCATGTATCCTAATATAAGACATATATTGCAGGAATAACAGTTGAAACCAGCTGGTCAAGGCCCAATTCTTACAAATACAAAAACATGTTGTGCCAATACATATTTCCCCTCACACCCCAGTAGAAGTAAAGCCCTCCAACATAATTCAGCTATAAATTAAATTGACTTGTTAGAAGAACGCCCATGAGGCGTGACAGCTGGTTGTTTGCATTTCTAAAAGACCTGTGCTTCATCTAATCAGGAAGCTAAGTGAGCGTGGGGCGGTTGCGACTTAAAATTAGCGATGAATCATTATGGAGTGTGTTGTAGGATCATCTACAGTATTTAACTACCAGGTCTTAGGTTTGAATCCAGCCCTGTCACTACCATGTTTTCTGTCTACATGTTAAACTATCTAGTGAAAAGAAAGCCACCATAAAGTTTTACTGTATTCTGCAACAAGCATACTCTACTGGATATGAATTATTAAGGTAAGACAGAGGCTGCTGAGTCATTAGGCGAAGCAGTTTTGTCTACCCTTGTGTCAAGAAACGCTGTCTGCAGCAAGTGCCTTCAAAACAAATGCTTCTAGGAAAGTACACATATCGTTTCACAGTTTCACATCTCTAGTTGGCTGTGACTCAGTTGAATCAATATAATATGGTTTATGTTACTGTCTGACCATGTATCCATTGCAGTGCCCCTGTGCAGCTTGAGCACGTCTTCTATACTGTGCATGTCTGTAGCTGACAGATGAAGTGGTTCTGTAGCCTCTGGCAGAACACAGTCGGACTGTGTCAGCCATAGTAAATGTTGAGCTGGAGCTCCGGGCAAGGCTGCAGTGAGGATGGTAGGGGGGTCAAGTGAACTGTGGCAAAGAGCGGGTCTTTCTGTGGTTGGTCAAGTGTGAAGCTCCTCTGTGGGATGGGGAAGCTCTGCAAGAATCTGCAGCTGCTGAGGAGATAAGAGCGGGGCTGAACCACTGCTGTGAGGAGCTGCATGGATTACTGCTGCTGCAGAAAGGCTTCACTCCACAGAGTGCTACACTTCCTGGCTTAGTGTTCAATATGATCCCCACAATGTGTTTGACAGTAGGAATTCATCATTATAGTTTACAGCTTCAAATTAAACATTCAGAAATATGTTAAAACATGATCTTCCTCAATATATAATTTAAGGTATTACTTATTATTTCATTACTTGAATATTGGTAACAGCCAATCAGAGTCATTATTGCGAATTTTTGAGGACCTACCTTCAACACTTCAAATCAAATTACCCTCATCACATAATATTTTCGCAAAACATTCGATTGTTAAAATGAATATGTTCTTTTAAAACTGCCTAATATTCTCTAAACAAATATATATTTTGTTTAATAAAATAATACAAATATACCAATTGTTCCAAAGATTCAGCTGATCGAATTTATTTATTTTCCTCAAATACCCAAGGGACTTGACAACAATAAGTAAAATGCAAAACCATATACAGTATTATACAAATGTACAATATCAATTATACTTTCAAAGGATTAGCTAATAAAAAAAACAGCCTATCTGCTGCATATGGACACCATCACTGGCCCGCAGCCAGTAACCCCCAAATAACACCACTTGAACTAACAGAGCATTTTCAAGCTGTTAGCAGCAAGTGGTGGGTGTAGCTGCACAGACAAGATCAAAGCCAGCACATGTGGACAGAGAGGGTCAGCTTGAGTTTCCCCTTTCACACTAAGGAGTGGACAATCGCACAATAAAGACAGAACGGTCCCTGCGTGGCTCGGAGGAGGAGAGGGGAGTTTAAGAGGAGCTGGCATCTCATCTGAGGAGAATCTCCAGGAGGAAGGTCAAGTCCGCAGCTGGCCATGTTTCCATGCCCAGGGTCTGCTGTGGAGCTCTGCAGTGAGAGTGTGTGAGTGTGTGAGTGTGTGAGTGTGTGAGTGTGTGAGTGTGTGTGTGTGTGTGTGTGTGTGTGTGTGTGTGTGTGTGTGTGTGTGTGTGTGTGAGTGTGTGTGTGTGTGTGTGTCCAGAGAGAAACCACAATGTGGGGCACCACAGTGACATCACCCACATGTCCAACAGTGCAGGGCAGATAAAACCGGCAGAGCTCCCAGCTGGAAATCTCTGGGGACTCCAAAAAGGAAGTGGCCGTTTCCTGCTGATGTGTGTGTCTGTATGTGTGTGTCTTTGTGTGTGTACGCTCCCATAATAAGAGCCACATCTCTCTGACCAATGTCAATAAAAAGTCCTCAACACAAGAACGTTTTATTGATATTTTGTCAGAACAATGCTGACCTCCTCCAAAGTTCAACAACAGAGATGGAAAGAAGTAAACGTTTTATTGAAGGAGCACAAAGCCCCAGAGAGCTTTTTGAGAAGTGTGCTGCCTCTAAGTTTCTCAATAGTTTGTTTGACAGAAGGGTATAGTTACACATGTGGGTGGGCTACAAAGATAGGCCTGGAATTTCAATAAGCCAAGTGCTTCACATTTTACATGCCAAGTTTACATTACAATCCCAGAATACTTCTCACGTAACTCAACACACAACAGAGTGGACTGAATAGGATAGCTACTGCACACATTAAATGTAGGTATTTCTTTGACCAGGAGTTGACATCAGGTTATCCTGTCCCTCTTAAAATGTTACAAACCAAATGGGGGCCACATCCTTTTCCTCTTTACTTGGTATTTTGGGATGGTTTATTTATCCCAGGAGAAGAAAATGACCCATTTTCCTGAGGGGTACCGCTTCCTTTTCTTTGTTGTGGTAGGTCGACCAGGAGCAGAATAAGTATATGTTGCAATAAGAACAGAAGCACACATTAAAAGTATGAGCATAAACACACACACGTACACACCATACACTCTCCGTGTTCCTTAGTGATTTGCAGCCTTGTTGGATCTGTAGCGAAGTTGTTTTGTAGGTTTGGTTTATCATTAATAGATGTTACTAATGAAGCAGCAGCATCAGAGATGGTCTGAAGCGACGCCAAGAACCGAGGGCCTGCCGTCACCCTCTCACCCCTGCCAACTGCAGTTTGGCTTCACAATAAACAACACAGAGTAATCCCATAAAAGTAATTGCTTACTCAAACAGTCAGTGCATGACAAAACAAACCAAATTGTAAACTTTAAATCTCTGGGAAATAAAAAGCTGTTTGTTTTGCCCATGAACATGAATGCTAACAACAACAACAACCCACAGGGGAGCAGTAAAGAAAAACTAATGTAGAATTGATTTAATTTCTTATCACATTTCAGCTGAAAGCAGAAGGTGGCACAAACACAGACCCCAGCACACAGAGCATATTGAGAGGGTCTTCTACTCAGATGTAAAACAGACACATTTAATAGTGAATGAATGATGTTACTGCCACCTACAGGAACATAATGATACTA
This sequence comes from Pseudochaenichthys georgianus, assembly GCF_902827115.2. Classification (NCBI taxonomy): domain Eukaryota; kingdom Metazoa; phylum Chordata; class Actinopteri; order Perciformes; family Channichthyidae; genus Pseudochaenichthys; species Pseudochaenichthys georgianus. The sequence goes on along the minus strand of NC_047523.1, from coordinate 28,040,897 downwards.
CACTAACTCAGTTTTCACAGCATATATCCTGTGAAGTAATAATTTATTTCTGTTTCATTTCAAGATGATTACATGAGGGCCAACAACATACTTTATAGGTTTCGCAAAGCCAAAAGAGTAATTTACTGTAGATACAGTGATGGTCCTTTCTTCAGCTACCCCACCTCCACCGTGAGATATAATACTCTATCGAGACAGAAGAACACTTTCCTCCCTGCACTCAGATTGACTATTGGTACAATGCAGCCATTGTCTGTCACATGTGTGTCATTTCCAGCAGCTCAGTGTGAAAACAATCATTCCCAACACTCACTAAACAGGAAAAAGGGGTGACCGTTTACAGACTGGACTGCAGGGGAAGAGAGAGTTACAACAATCCTGTATGTCCACAGCTCTAATAACTCAAATCATACACACAGGCTTAGTGATAAGCTGTGGGTTTTCACTGAACTTGCTACTCGTTTTGGTTGATGCTTGTTCAATACAAGCTAGGAAACCAAAACATCCAGGTGTTCTGTGTGGCACCAAGTAAAGAAAATGCTACCTCAGTGACAAGCTGTCATCACTGTGGTGTGTGATTTATCCATAACAACCTTCACCAGGTCAGCGGCCTGCAGCCAGGTGTGAGGAGGTTTTAGAGAGAGTGCTGTCATCATGTTCAGGCTGTGACATGCAGCACTGCAGCTGAGAGCGGAGAGATCCTGAAACAAGCCCGTACTGGCACGAGGTGACGCGGAACAGCTACACCATTAGTCACGAGGCCCAACATTGTTTTAAAGGCTGTAACTAAAGAAGGTACTGTACAGCACACAATGAGCTTCCTCTCTACATGTATCAATCAGGTGTGGTAATGGAACATTTCCTGCAGTAACAAGACTCATCGTGTCACAGAGGGTAGGGTACTCTACATTTGAAATAATTTCGAAACCATTAATATGTGAAACCATATTACTCATTTACAAGTGAATACAATCTACCAGAGAATACATTAATGTTGTTTCACTAAATGTTGATTGTTAAAACAAAAAGAGTGAGTAGATTTAAGCTGTATACATCTGAAACATAATATGGCTAGCTTTCTTAAATGTAATAATAAATAACCAACTACTGAAACATAATACATAATATGTTTAAATCCATCGACCAGTAAGGCTTCAGTTGACAACATAAATCACTCAAAGCCTAATCATTAACAGCTAAATGACACACTAAGTAAGGCTTCTTAAAAAATATATGAAGCAATCAGCAGTTAAACCATAATCCAGATATATTGTTTTCATTTTAGAGCAGTTTATGGATAATATCCTCAAATAGTTTTAGGAAACAGATGTACTCAAAAATCCCTCAATGAAAGCCAGTTCGACTGAGCAGATGAAATAGCAGCAGTTGTCTCAGCGTGTTACTGTATGAACATGTAATATTGAAGGTGTCAGGTGAGGAATGAAAAGGCAAACTAAGGAAGTTATTGTTAATCTAATCTAGGGCATTCTGGGAGTTAGGTGTAATTCTGAGCTGTAGTGAGAGGATGGATTAATGTATATAGCCTCTAAACTGCAAAACAGCATGAGACAGGATTTAATGTGAAAGTGGAACCAAAGACAAATAGGATGAGACATAAGAAGAGCACACTAATGGAGATAATAGGTAATTAAAGAAGGAGAACAATACAAAGATAATGAAACCTTTAAAACCTAATTCAAGATAATCCGCACATTTCATTATGGTTTGGCAGCGACTTGAAGGCGCCGTGTTGCAGGGAGATAATTGGGGGGTTGGAGGGTTTAAGGGGCAGGAGTGTGGGGACCTTAAAGGATCGGTTAATCTTAGTTGGCTCTTTGTTTGTAATCAGTGGCAATCCTCTTGAGTCTGGTTCAATGAACGCTGCTGACAATCAAGAGGGACAGAGAATGGAGGAGGAGATGAACGCATGTCCCTGCACCACTGAAGTGGCGGTGGATTTAACCGTAATAATACCCAGCAAAGCTCCCTGGGGAGGACCCAGTCAGATACCAGACTGCAGAGAGGATACAATATTTTTATTTTCCAGACCCAGGAAATGTTTTGTAAGTCTAAACTGCATCAATCTTGCGTGTAAAGTCAGATGATATGATGATATATATTATACACAGTAAGGTGATAAAAAATGTTTAACCATCTATGACTCACAAGCGCAATATGGTTAATTTAACGACATACCTCGATTACATCTTCTAAAACCGGTATACAAAATAATATACTTGACACTCCTATTAGTATGTTGATGTCATTTGAGTCCCTGATCCGACAGCTAAATGTATTATTTTTGAAGTGTAAACTGTATTGGGACCATGCGGCATTGTGATCGGTAAATACAATAAGTTATATAAATGTATTGATTTTCATTGCCCACAATACATACTGGCAATAGACTTAGATATCATGATCATTTTGGTGATTATTATTTAATAATATATGTTATCATTAGGTTATCTCTCCTCATAAGATTGGTATTGAAATTGTTTTAGGATATCCAGGAATGGCACCTCGCCTTCTTCCTGTTGTAATCACACTTTGTTGGCACAGCCTTAGCTCACCAATCTGTGCACCGACAACCCCTCTCAGAGCCCCCCACCCTTCCTGACAGAGGAGACATGTTATGGGATACATCCCTATTGTAGAAAAGTTGGACTTCAGTCAATATTGAACTGAATTTGGTCTCATCTCTGTCCCTTGATTAGACAACTTTGTAATAATAGGAACACCCCTCTTCGTCCAGTAACACACCGTGTCTTGTGAAAAAGAAAATCTCATTACTTGCTGCTGATCTCATCTCTGTTGTTGGCATTTTGTGAGATTTAACCAGCGTCAGGGATCAGGTTAATTCCAAGGATGGCTGCTATAGCAACTAAAATGGATTGGGATGCATTAGACATTTTGAAGTCTTAAGTGACTCAATTGAGAAAACACCATTTAAGAAACAGAAAATGGATAATAGCTGCAAAAAAACGATTATACTCATCTAAAACAGTCCAAGACTTTTGACATGTCTGATTTGAGAATGAAATATCCGATACAATGTCGAAGGAAATTTAAATAAAAGCACAAATAGTAGTTTCATATTAGGAGACTCACAAACATTATGTAGTCAATTCAACACTGCTCCATCAGTGGGGGATGGTGTTGTTGGCTTTCAAAGACTGAGTGGAGACACTAAAGGACATACCTGCCAACCCTACCGATTTGGGCGGTAGTCTACCGCTTTTGACATGTTTCTACCGCCTACCGACTTAGCTGACTTTCCCTACCGATTTTCAATCTTCCCAAATTATAACAAATAAAAATGACACTACATAGACACAGGACTTGACTTTTGGCGAACACCGTTTACAGCGTGTCTGTGATCCCATTATACAAACAGTCCTCTGTGTTTCTGAAAGAGAAACAACGTGCACCCCCGGGGCTGATGGGTAATCACTCCCAAATGAGTTTAAGGGAACAGAGACGAGGCATTTGAGTCCTGCAGGGTTTCCCCGTTAATATCAGTGTCTCGAAAACACATGTTGGTGACTGAAAGACATCCAGTTTTTGGTCTTTTCCTGAAGCATCCTTCACCTACAGTGTCTCAACTGAAAGAGGACCAGAAACACATTAAAAATATAATAAAATGTGGAGACTTTGGGATATTTATCTCCCATTCTTTTACTTTTCGGGCATTTTACAGACCAAACATGTCGTTGATGTCACTGTTTACCAAACTACCACTTTTTCTGAAAAATGCATAACATTATGCAATATATGTTAAATACATGGTTTATACCTGTAATTACTGGGGTTCTATTTCTTCTGATTACCTAATTTGAGCGTGCACATTTGCCTCTTTTGGATTTGGAAAGGTTGGCAAGTATGAAAGGAGATTAAGTCAAGTCAGGGATACTGAACCATGTATCTGCACAATAAAGAACAGGGATGTGATACTGCATGCTTATGATGTTACACCATGCAGGGTGTTTTAGGCACATAATACAGCCTCACGCGTGCCGAATGTCAACAATGCACCGTCCAGGATCACTTTGTCCTCCTCCACCAAACAACTGTGATTAGGAGCAGGCCTTCAGGCACACAGCCACACTGCTGCTCCTCCACAAACACCACACAGCTATCTTTATTTATCCACCCAGGCTAGGGACACTTCCACTTTGTAGTGCACACTTAGCCAATCCTGCCTTACGATGCTAAGTCCCTTGAAAAACAAACGGGGAGCAAACAAAAACAAAAGCCCCAAGGAGAGCTCTGCCTCCACTGTATGCACAGGCTTTGACAGAAAAACCAAACACTGATTACCAGTCATTTCATTTCATACTGTGCAAGACTTTCATTTATTTCTTCATGCTTATGAACACATTTTCATCCCTCTCATTTTTCAGCTGAAATAACTGCAGACGAAAAGGGATTTATAGAAATAAAGGGCCACAAATATCAGTGGATTTGTCCCTTTAACCAGAACTCATTTGTTTATTGTGGGCAGCGACTGCACAATGGCCTGTTTCAGCTTTTTAAGAGGAAAAAAAAAAGAGCTCAGCGTTCATGTACATTTTTCTTGAATGGGAAAGTAACTCATCAGGATTCCTTTCACATCTGACAGCTTGCCTAAACTTTGTTTTGTGAGTGCTTATCATTGAACATAATGTCTCCGTACAGTACATTTTTCTAAAGTACTCCATTTATGAGCCTAGAGGGAATATTTGATTTTATGTGTCAAGCTTATAAAATACAAAGTATTGCTAGTAAATCACAAAGTGTTTGGCTCAGCAGATTGCCAAAGAGAGATTTCCCCTCTAAAATTCATAGTCGTTTTTATTCAAAATACAACCCAGCAAAGGATGATTACCCAAAGTGCTTACCCAACAGGTAAGCACTTACCTGTTGTACTGTTATGTTCCCTTAAGTAAATTATCTTAGTAATAATAATAATAATAATAATTCCTTACATTTATTATAGCGCTTTTTCAATGACTCAAAGCGCTTTACATATACACACATTACACATATATCATACATGCAATGGTCAGAAACTGTGGACAATACCCACAGGAGCAAGTTCAGGTGAAGTGTCTTGCCCAAGGACACACCGGCTTTACAGACGCAGCACACTGCGCCACACCGTCCATCTTCACGCCTCGAGGACATCGAGGCGCTTTTACAAGTATACATTGGTATTATACATGTACTGTGGACAATATCCACAGGAGCAAATCCGGGTGAAGTGTCTTGCCCAAGGACACAACGGCCTGACGCAGTGGGGGCGGGAGCGGGTTTCGAACTGGAGTTCCCCAGCACCCCCCCTTGATCTGATGATCGGATGCACAGACCACCCGTCCCGTGTATAGTAATTCTTCCATAGCTTAAATACATGTTTTGCTAACTCAAAAATCTCACAAAACAAAGTTAACATCCAAAGGTGAGATTCAACTCCTGCCCAAAACCATCCAGGCCCGCCTCCTGCAGGTTGAGCCCCTCCCCCTCACTCCCTCTCTGCCTACAGTGTATCAGAGGGAGGAATGTCAGCTATGCAGCCGGCCTGGTGAAAAGTCATTAGAGTTTATCCCCTCCGGCTGTGGCAGGTCCCATCCACACACTGCACACTGCACAGTGCACAAAGCCACAAGAATGAGCGCTTAGGCGTGCAGAGATTCTCTGTAATTAAGCTAACAGCATGCACTGTGGGAAAGAGGGACACACCCTAAGGAAGGGTTAACTTCCTGTAAAGGAGCCTCTTACTTTTTTCTATTTACTTAAATAATGATGCATTTGCCTCCACTGCTTTAGTACTTTGGGGGAATTTAAATAAGAGCGTGAAACTTTCAGGGAAATCCCAGATGAACGACGATAACCTCAGTGGTTACTTACACTTTCATCTCTGCATGCTGATAGCAGCGCAGCAGGAATTTTAAGTAGTTCCACAAACACTTCACAGCAGCCCTCCATCTTCATCACAAAAATATATATATATTTTACAATCATTTCCAAACACACCTAATATTTGACTCTTCTTGGACTTAAGTAATCCTTGTATTGTAAATGTTTAAACATTCAGTATTCTCTTTTGCACAGATCCCTTATAAAAGGTTTAGCTCTAAATCTCAGTACCGGAAACTAGCTTTTGTATTGGCATATTGTATGCTAATCCATCCCTCGGTGTTAAAACACATCCGACAGCCGCTGATCCTGGGTTGATCCGCGTAGCGAGTGTGAATGGGAGGTCAGTGACCACAACCAGGCAATGTCAGAGGGAGAGATAGGGTGTGTAAAGCTGATTAACCTACTGGGAATTGGCTGTTAGCTTGACACTAAATCCCAGGAGTTAGAGTCAGAGATACAGTAATAATACCACAGGTGCACAAATAACACAAACGGGAGGTTTTTTTTGTAATTATAATTAGCCATATTGTAATAGTGATAGCTGTAACGAATAGTTCAAAGCTTAATAAAAAAAGTTGAATTTTTTTTAATTCGGCACATGTGCAGACAAAGATTAAATATACTTAAATTATAAATACTATAATACTTTAATAAATAGAACTGCGGCTGCATAGCACGATTTGTAGTTGTATTGTGGTCCAGATAGTTTCGATAACATAAGCCGCGTTCACACTGCGGTACTTTTCCCACAAAGGTTGATGCGAACTTAGTTTATAGCCGCGTTCACACTGCGGTACTTTTCCCACAAAGGTTCATGCGAACTTAGTTCATGCGAACTCTTTAGTTCGCATGAACTAAGTACAGATCGCGTTCACACCAGAAAAAGTCCCTGGGGGTGGATTAGGCAAATGAAGCCGCTGACGTCACTTCTTCTTCTGCTTTGGGTTTACTGGCAGGCCGCAACCCACTTCACGGCGTATACTGCCGCCCAAAGTCCCCGGCCGGAAGTCCCGGGAGTTGGGGACTGGCTTCAGTAGAAGCTGCTGGGAGTCCCAGCAGCTTCTACTGAAGCCTTCCGAGTAAATCGCCAGAACGCCGACACCTCCTCATCTCCACCGCTCCCATGTTTTATTTTGTGTTGCCAAAAGTTAGTCTCTCTGCGTTTCTGCGCTGGGCTAATGCTAATGCTAATAATGCTAATGCGAGGATAATAAAATGGCGGCTTCACAAAACTTTTTGGGAGTTTTACGGGGTGTGGTTTGCAATTCGCCCAGCCAATCAGGAATATAGCTCTTTTCTCAAAAAAGAGCCGCTCGAAAGTCCCTGCTCTCTAGCAGGGACTTTAAGCTTTAAGTCCCTGCTCTCTAGCAGGGACTTTCGAGGGGGTAAAAAGGTTCGCATGAACTACTTTTAGTACCGGCTCTTTTTGGTGTGAACGCGATCATGAACTAAGTTCGCATGAACCTTTGTGGGAAAAGTACCGCAGTGTGAACGCGGCTCATGATCGCGTTCACACCAAAAAGAGCCGGTACTAAAAGTAGTTCATGCGAACCTTTTTACCCCCTCGAAAGTCCCTGCTAGAGAGCAGGGACTTTCGAGCGGCTCTTTTTTGAGAAAAGAGCTATATTCCTGATTGGCTGGGCGAATTGCAAACCACACCCCGTAAAACTCCCAAAAAGTTTTATGAAGCCGCCATTTTATTATCCTCGCATTAGCATTATTAGCATTAGCATTAGCCCAGCGCAGAAACGCAGAGAGACTAACTTTTGGCAACACAAAATAAAACATGGGAGCGGTGGAGATGAGGAGGTGTCGGCGTTCTGGCGATTTACTCGGAAGGCTTCTGTAGAAGCTGCTGGGAGTCCTAGCAGCTTCTAATGAAGCCAGTCCCCAACTCCCGGGACTTCCGGTCGGGGACTTTGGGCGGCAGTATATGCCGTGAAGTGGTTTGCGGCCTGCCAGTAAACCCAAAGCAGAAGAAGAAGAAGTGACGTCAGCGGCTTCATTTGCCTAATCCACCCCCAGGGACTTTTTCTGGTGTGAACGCGATCTGTACTTAGTTCATGCGAACTAAAGAGTTCGCATGAACTAAGTTCGCATGAACCTTTGTGGGAAAAGTACCGCAGTGTGAACGCGGCTATAAAGTAAAAAAGTGAAGATTTATTTAAAAAAATGGTCGGCATGAACGTGTATTCTCAATCTAACAGCACTTAAATGTACCCTTATATAATCACAAAAATAAGAAAATGTTGAATGATTTTTTTAAAGCTTTATTTGGTAAAAAGCCCTAATATGCTGAAAATGTCACTACATAAACCCACAAATGTCAAACTCATGAGGCTACATAAGTCAGGGGAGTGAGAACCATTCTGCACGGCTAAAATAACAAATGTTTCTAAGTTTATCAAGGTTATCATGGCTCAAAAGGTTCAAAGTACTAAAGTGTAGCATACATCAAGGGAAGTCACCTCCACACACATCAAGTAAAGTGAACCTCCACAACACAAATCCTGTAATTGGCAGTGATTCAAAAATGGAGTGAATGCAATTCATTGGGTGGAACAAATAATGACAAGGTTAAGAGAGTTAGCATACCCTCCAATCTCTTCTGCCATGGTAACAGCCGTGTTCCCACAATTACAAGTTAATGGTCAGTTGCAGTGAAAGATGGGAAGGTTCATAAAGCATTACTTTTATAGACAACTCAAGGAGGCTCTGAGAGTAAATGCACCTCACAAATAACATACAAGGACTTAAAAGGAAGTCTGTTAGTCATTAGTCTGCTCTTTCTAGACATTTCTCCATCAGCCGCCCGACATGGATGTTGTTGTTCAGTCAGGAGTGCGGTAGTGGTTTACAGGCTTTAATCCAATGAGCCTAATCTGTAGGATAGTGCACGTGTGCAGAGGAATGATTGCTGCCTTTGGAGCTTTAAGCTTGACCAGTTTCACCCCATGGCAAACACTCAGGCTGGCCTCTTTCAAATCCAATGAATCAGTGGTGGCGCGAGGAGCAGTATCCACCTACACTTTATATATTTCTCTCATTCACTTGCTCATGTGTGGGCTGGGCCCTGTAAAGACCTGTTGTACTGCCGCAATTCATGTGACTGTTACAAGCAGCTTGGGGCTAATGTGGACTCTTCATGTTTGACTGCACTCCCTCACAAGGCTTTGCAGAGTAAAGCTGTTGTTTCCAATCAGACCCTAAGTTGAAAATAGGTGACGGGAAGGGGATATGGAAAACTGCATTTTGAATTGTTAACACACTCCAACAAAGCATTGTCGTTTATTTTATAGTTTACCAGCATCTATAAACTGGAAACCTTTTTGAGATGGTCTTGACTTTTGACAAAAAAAATTCCTGTTTCTCCTACCTTGCCCATTCATTAAGTATTTGAGATAAATGTTGATGTTGAGCTGGTGTAATGTTTGTACAATGATTACCATCTTAGTTTAACGTGTTGCTTAGTACCAACAGTTATTGGCACAAAACACAAAGTAAAGGTGTGGCTGATGGATGATCAGGTTTACATATTGCATTTTAAATAGAATAATGACTCAATACTGATGCTATCTGACACATTCACCAACGTTTTCCAAAAGAGAACATAACACATAAACATGATGGCAATCCTTCTTATAAACGCAGAGCCGAGTGGTTGACAAACTGACAGAACGACCAACAAGTTCATGACATCTCTGGAGCCACAGAGCTAGCATGAATCCTTATCAGCTACATTTGAAATTCTCCATAAAGATACCAAAGATATGTTGTGCAGTCTTTTGCACATCCTGTAAACTGCGATCTCTCTCCAATCTCATTCTTTAACAGATCGAAGACGACGATGAGTTGATATCAGCTAACAGAGCAAGGCCAACTGGATTAACCACATAGCTGACAAACCTCAGAAATAGCAACCTTAATGACTTAGAGCAGGGGTAGGCAAGTACATTTGGCCTAGGGCCAATCTTTTGCTGAGCCACAAGATGGCGGGCCAGAACATAATCAAAGCCTAATTCAAGGAATTGATTTTGGTAAGAGGGCGCAGCGCTCCTGTTCCCCGGTTCAGAAAAAACTCTGATATCGCTGATAACCCTCCCCATCAACACTCTGATGCGCAGTCAGATCCGCTGATTGGTTCACTGATGATATAGGCGCCCAATCCAGAGCCTCTGTCTAGACCCGCCCAAAGGGAGGCTCGTCCTCTCTAGCCCCATTTCAGTCCCAAAGCCAGGGCTATTATCTGTATTTTAACAGACTTATCTTTTAAATTGAGTTGTATTTATTGTTCTCTTCAAAGTACATTTTTCTCTGAAATTGTAGGGAGGATGGTCCTTCCTTTCCTCAATGGACGAGCCTCCACTGAGTAAAGTAGAGTTATTAACTAGCTAGCAGTGTTATTTAACATACTTTTATTCTGATAAGTATTGTCAAGTTCTCTGGGTTTTTGGCATTTATTTGAGTGTTTGCCCACATTTGAGAGGCTTGAGGGGAAACAGAGGACGCATGGACAACTCGAATCCTTTTTACTTTTCTTTATTTCAACTTTTCAAGGACACATTAGGATTCTTTCATATTGAAAACCTTTAAAAAAATATCAAAATAATCAATTACAGCATGTTTTGCTTTGCAATTTAATATATTATAACCTAAATGAATCAGTAACCAAGTATTTTACTCAAACTCAATGTATTTAATAGTTAAATAAGTACTTTAATTGACCTGGTTCCCCACAACCACACATTTGCCATACAGTATGTGACCCACTCTATCGAAATCAGTCGGAAGTCGCAACGGCTCATTTTAAAAATAAACGTGGATTTGCGTAAAAAACTAGTTTTTCAGGGTTCAGGGTTTTGTTTGATTTTAAATAAACAAAGTCTTGGCTTTCAGAATATGGAACTTTTATTTCCAAAATCACACGATAAATACATATTTGAAGCTTAAAAGGGAAGATGACAGCTCTCCCTCGCCACTCCGCTCTTCCACAGCGCTGCTTCCCCTCCCTCCGCTGACATTATGAATGTAAGCGAATATACGGTGGCCCTGAAGTGCAAGACACCACAGCATTTCAGAAAACACAACAGCATTTCACAAAACCCCACAGCATTTCACATTGGACGGAAAGGGTATTCCTTAGGGAGAACACTTCTTGTTTGTGATTGGACAGAGCCAGCCATAGCAGCACTGCTGTGATTGTTTTTTTTTGCTGCCAATCAAGAAATGACTTCGTGATTGGCCCAACACATCAGCCGTTAGCTGTTAGCGCACACTCAGAGCTCACAGTCACAGCTCCTCATATCTGTTCAGAAACTGGACAAAAGTTAAACATATACAAAACACAGACTGTCTATGTCATTTCGAATACAGTCGCTGCTTTATTTACAACGTTGTTGTGAGTGTGGACGGAGCAGCTACAGGTTAGTTTAGCCTGATCGATCCGATTCAGATAGGATTTACATGGAGATACGGCCCGCCCCCTCTCCAGCGTCTTGTTTGAATGACAGGAGTAAACACAGAATTAATGCTTTATTAATTCATGGTTTTTAAGGGGCTTATCTCCATGTAAATACTATGGTAGACCACCCAATATTTGCATCGCTCTAATCGCTCGAGTTTCACCGCGGCTGTCAGCTGTGTTTGCTCCTGTCAATGCTGTCATTCAAACAAGAGGCGCTGGAGAGGGGGCGGGGCGTATCTCCATGTAAATTATATGGGAGATGCCAACTACAACAAAATGAACATATTTGACCGTGATTTAATTGTAATACACGTTTCAAAGTGATGCCGAATTAACTGCATACTGATAACGGTTAGTAAAAACCATGAATTAACGCTTTGACAAGTCTGCAGACAAGACGGCAGGCGAAAAGCTTTTAAAATGCTTGTTTTCTGAATGGATTCGGATTCATCAGGCTAAACTAACCTGTAGCTGCTCCGTCCACACTCACAACGTCATACAGACCTAAATAAAGCAGCGACTGTATTCGCCATGACATAGACGGTCTGTGGTTTGTTCATGTTTAACTTTTGTCCAGTTTCTGAACAGATATGAGGAGCTGTGAGCTCTGAGTGTGTGCTAACGGCTGATGTGTTGGGACATATTTCCCTGTCGGGTGTTGACCAATCACGAAGCGTCATTTCTTGATTGGCAGCAAAAACAACCAATCACAGCAGTGCTTCTCTGGCTGGCTCTGTCCAATCACAAACAAGAAGTGTTCTCCCTAAAGGAATACCCTTTCCGTCCAATGTGAAATGCTGTGGTGTTTTGTGAAATGCTGTGGTGTTTTGTGAAATGCTGTAGTGTTTTGTGAAATGCTGCGGTGTTTTCTGGAATGCTGTGGTGTTTTGTGAAATGCTGTAGTGTCTTGCACTTCAGGGCCACCGTACGAATATGTCGGGACAGAATTTATTTTACCGGACAAATTTGAAACTTACCGGTCATGTTTCAATAATAATAATAAGAATTGTTTAGCAAAGATTCCGTTAGCAGGTAATCACCAGACTATGACCGGATATGCTGATGTTTAAAACTCAGTTAATGGGAGTCATTTTTATATTGCTTCAGTTTATAATCGTTACAGATCGAAAAGTTCAGATTCATTTTTCAATAAATGATTCCACAAACAACAAACAACATAATTATTACATTAAAAAAAACTACTTAGTAGTAGATGAAGTACATTATTCAAAAGTTTACATTAACTTTGGATAATAAAACGGGAGAAATGGATCCTCTCTTTTCCCCTCTCCCTCTCTCTCCTGACAGCCCGTCAGTTTCTCATGCAGCGCGCTAAACAGTGGGCGGGGATTCAGGTGATTTTGCAGCAGCTGATCTGATCTCTCTCTCGGGTCCGGTTATACTTCACTCGCGTTTATGTCCATATCGATCAGATCCAGCTCTGCTGATCGGCCTTTATAGAGAGCACCGATCAAACTATTAAGAGTGAATATCGGCCGATAATGACCGACGGCCGATCGATCGGAGTATCCCTAATTATTACCAGACATTTTGACCGGCAGGTTTTGAATTTACCGGGTTTTAATGAATTTTACCAGATAAAAACCGGTGATTACCGGCTAACGGAAACCCTGATGTGCGACTCTCGGTCCTATGTTGTTAAAAAAAAAAAAAAAAAAAAAATCTCAAAATAATATTTTATTTTTGATTCTCAAAATTACGGGCCAAATATTATTGCTCGCGGGCCAACAATGGCCCGCGGGCCGCCTGTTGCCGACCCATGACTTAGAGGATGGGAACAAAGCAATACTTCACTTGATTGCTAAGCTGTTGATGATAATGTGCTGCAACCATGGCTCCAAAGCAGGATGTGAGAGGAAGTTTAATTCAGACTGATGTGTTGTGAATGTATGGAGGGACTTAGACAAAGCAGCGTTAAAGACTTCCATAACATCGACCACCCAGCAGCTCTATTATTCCACACTATTCTCCATGTGTATAGAGAGAAGAGCGTTAAAGCTAAACAAACCAGAGGTGGTAGTATTCCAGCATTCAAAACAAACTTCACCTCAGCAACAAGCCTCGACTTATAAATCACAAATATAGTTGGATAACAGGGGTGTATATGTTCTCAGGAGGTGAGTGTAAAACAAGTCCCAGAGTGGCATGCACTTGCTAACAGGAAAGGACACACTGGCCAGGCTCTTCTGTTATGGTAACCTCCTCCATAACAGCTCTGCTCTATCAGGCAGAACGCTCGGACAGAGTGGGCGTTTTAACAGGGAGCCCTGCCTAAAACTTCTGGTCAGTCCGAATACAGCCACAGGAAATCTGCTCCATCTAGTAAGCGACAGGCCTCTGCCTCTCCCACAAGAAGATGAAGGACAGGAAGTCATGGGCACTTCCTGTTCAGGCAGGCAGGATGGAAAGAGCTTGGAGATTTGGGGGTGGCAGTGGCCAAAAGGAGCCGTTTTCTGTTTTGAGAGAGTCCAAATGAACCATCGTGTTCATCTCTACTTCTGCTACCCAAGCATATTGTCTGTGTAACTGAAATAGCAATAACAAAATATATAAAAATAGCCATGAAATAAGTACACATTCATGGATGCCTGTGATCAACGACTGAACCAAATAAATCAACGTATTGCAGATTACACAGTCAATGGGAAACAGTAGTTTCTCATTTCCCACGCCGACTCGGAAATTGTTAAATAATCTTGTGATGTGACCACAAACCAAATCCTGGGATTCTGTATTGGCTCAAAATTCATATTTAACACTTATTTTTAACATGTGGTTAACATACTTTCTGGCACAACGAGTGGTTTGAGAAAAACAAAAAAACGGCCCCAGAGAAATAGGCCGGGTGTAAGTCTAGTCCATTACATTTAAGTATTTTCTTCATTTTCACTGGAACAGATTTTGTCTGTCTGGGAATTTGATCCTTTGGGTTGGCTTTGCTCCTGTAGTACTTTGATATGTGGACTAACCAGGGTTGGTCAAGGCTGGATGAAGGAAATCCTTTCAGTTGAAAAAAACAACAAATATCTATATTACCTCAACCTGCGTGTGCAAAATTAAGGAATCCTCCCAAACCCAGCCACTCCGACTGCAAGAGCATTGAGTGGCAAACCTGGTTTAGATTATAACCGCAACTGCCAAAATCCATGCCCAAACCCAAGCAGACACATTTTATAGTGAATTTGATGGGTGCGTTTTATTTCACACTTTCCCTGAAGCGTTCTCCCGCATGTATCACTGCTCATATCTGGAGTTTAAATGTTTCCATTCCAGTTACTGTAAGTTACACATTCAGAAACGTTTAGAGACAATAGTGGGTAATTACTGGACTGTATAACAGCTGACAGTTGGAAAAGCAGGGGAACATGTGTCTTTACATGCCAAGAGGGGACTGTATCCCTGCTACAACATTCACCCATCAGCTGTTAAAGTGTACCCGTCAGTATTACGCAATATAACTCAACATACTACAAACATGATGAACAGGGTAAACCAATGACACGCTTAAACTGTTGTAACAAACAAACCAAACATTCCTGTATTAGACTGCATTCGTTTTTTCCCCCAAATGTGCATTAAAGACTTGAAAGAAAAAGAGTGACAGAAACAAAAAATCCTCCTCGCTTTACACAAAATATGCGATAATGTCAGGCCCTTACACACTGGGGATGCTACAACAAGCATTAACCAGACTTATGGTGTGACCTATGAGGTGTTGGAGAGTTTGATATGTTTTGTGGTAGTTTTAGGCTTGTTTAATTCACAGCAGTAGAGAGAGCGAGAGAGTCTCTTAATGGGTGCATTGGTTACAAGAGCAGCCTCATGTATTATTGACCCATTCAGAGAACTCATCTGTTCTCCTAACCCTCTGGGTTTGTTTGTGTGGAGTACCATTTACCATCACAGTAACAGAGATAGGTAATGCACCCTTTTAGCCTGATACCAACAGGCCTTATAGAGGTAGAGGAATAAAGAGGGAGGTCAAGCTGTGAAGGCCTCACAAAACACTGACAACCTTCTGACCGGCAGCATATGTTTGGGGCCTGCTCCCATCATGCAAACAACTAGAGAAGTCGTTTTATTTTCAGTTCTGCTAGACCTAGAATCAAATCGACTGAGCACATATTTGGTGAGTGGCATGACTAACAAATCCGGTTCACTGCATGAGAGGACATGTCTTCATCTCAGTGAACAACCTACGAAGAAACATGTTCTGTCAAAACCAAAGTTGAAAATAAGTTCCTGGCACACGTACTGAAAAATACACAGAGCACTTGGGGTAATCCTAGGACTCACACATACATGTATTGGGACATTTCACAACAGAACTATGAAGAGAAAAGCAGAGGTGATACAGATTGGATCAAGAGGGCTGTTGAAAGTGAGGGGTGTTTATCATGTGAAGCTGAAGGGGAGGCCACGGTCTGTGCAGTGATCTCACATTTGGTGAGGTCACTGCACAAACTTCATATTCTGTACACTGCAAAAGCGGCTCGTCATTACTGGCAATGTTTAACTTGAGTAAACACTGGCTTTAAAATATAGCCACATGATTCAAGGAGAAATGGCACAGGTAAGAAAAAGGGATTATGAGAGAGGAAATGGGGTGATTACATGCATGAAGGAAGGATCAATAAACTCTACTTGTTTATGTCAAATTGTAATTGGGTGAAACCACAAGACAGGAAATGCTGTCCACCTGCCAAACAGATTAAGAAGCATCTCAATTGTCCATCGGCCATTTTGACAAGAACGAAAAACCCTAAAAGGCGCAGAGAAGCTTGTGAAAGCAATTGAGCTTGCAAATAGGACTTTTCCCACAGGCTTTAATTCCTCACAGCAAGGTTAAGCAGCAACATGTGTGCTCTATTGAATGTTGACCATGTTGTCAATATTTTATTGGTATTTTCTGAAGCACACGTTAGTCAGTTGTGTGTTCAGTGGCCATGGGCAGCTAATGGCATCACTCCTACATAATGATACCCATCTGGTGTACAGCTCCCTCGGGTCAGGAGCACTGAGGATCTGAGTGGCAGTTAGGACTATTAATTACAATTACACAACTGCCCCCCAGCTGTTTCATACACCTAGTAGATAACTAAACATTTCCAACTGCTATTGATTTGTTATGTACCCATCAGTCGATCAAAAAATGACAAACAAAAAACTCAACACACTCAATAATGTAGGAAAGTTTGAAAGGCATCATCGTGTGTTTTAAATAAGGGAATCGGCAGTCAAACAAATTCAAAGCTGATGACAGCCATCATGGAGCTAATAGTGTTCTCAGCATGCTGTAAGTGTGGAGAAATAGAGGGAAGGCACAGCTGAGAGCTCTGACCTATCACTGGTCTCTTCACTCTGCACTCAACAATAAACAAAGAGGCTCTTGCCAGTGTGTGTCTTCACGAAAATGCACACATTGTTAGAAGAGGAAAAGAGACACTTACTTGACTTCAAAACTGTGTTGAGAAATTGTAGTGTAATTGTCAGTAGGTATGCATGTACTATACTGTATGTTATAATCTAAATAATATGTTTCTGGGAGTTTGAAAGGACAGAAAAATGTGTGTTTTAAATCTGAAACAACAATCAGAGTGTGTGGTTAAAGCTACAATCCCCCCTTTATAGCCCTGGAACAGATCCCTCTATTCCCGCGGAGGTATTTACATGTTTCATGGAGGAATTAATTAAAATTGCGTGGAAGGCGGTCTCGTGTACAGTTACATTCTTGTCCCACTGAAAAGCTGTAAGAAACACTTGAACAACACAGCAATATGTTCACTTCAACAGATTACATATCCACACCAAGATCCAGAGGGGTGGCCAAAGGCGACATGGACCCCCCTGAAATCAGATTGGCCCCTTTGATGCCCCACTACCGTGCGAAGATGACAGGTAGTTTTCTGGTTTATAAGTAACATGGAAGGATTACCTAACAGGCAGGATGCAAAATAATTCAAAACGACTCAAAGTGACCACAAAGAGACACATCCCAAATTTGGACTAAACAATGTTCAGTTTACTTTTGCAATGAACCAAAGCTTGACACATTTTTACTCATTTTACAAATGTTTCCTATACTTCTTTAAAACTGTACGCCTTTCAAAAGTGTCTAAACCTTTCCCCATGAGATATCTGGATGCTTGCTTATAATAATACAAACACAAAAGTTCAATGCCGTTTCGTCACATTAGCTCAGTCCTCCTTACACATGTTGATTACCCAACATGCATTCTTGTATTCATTTCTGCTCTCCTCCCTCAGGCTTCTCTGGCAGTAGACCCCAGTGAGAATTAATAAATAATACAAAGGTGTGGTTGGTTGGATGTCTGTGATCCTGACTCAGGATTCCATTTCCCTGACAGAGAGCCTGGACGGTGTCTATTTCTGTTACCTAGCAACTTCTTCCAGGAAAGCTGGAACAATCAGCCGGAGCACCAAACACACTTAGAGGCAACAAAAGGGCCGACTCCTTTTTCCTCCTGAGCGCTGAGGAAAACTGATACTGAGGAGGTAGGTCCTCGTCCCCCAGATGTTCCAAAGTGCACAGTCCAATTCAGTTTCATGTCACTGTCACTGGACCCTTTAGATGTGTCTGAAGCATGAAACTGAAGCCACATGCTTTCTCTGGTGAGGAGGTATTATGTCATCTCGTTGAAATTGATGCCCTCATTGACACCAAGTACAAAACACCTCGACCAGGCACTGATTCGGTAGACTTTCCAGGAAAAGAAACACTTCGAATAAATACAATAAGCAAGCCTGAACGTTTTCAACCACATTGTGGCTTTTTACGAAGTGAGGTAATATGCTAGACATGCAATTATGACCGATAGTTGTATTGTGCAACAACAGTGCATGAAAAATGTTACAATATCTTATCATTTATTCACTTCTATTCAGTCTCTCTCTCACACATATATTTGTAGGTCAGGGGCACACAATCAATAATATGACCTTTTTTCCACATAGAAATCCAACATGTGCTCCCACCCAGCTGATCTGAGGTCAGCTGTATGAGGATGAGGATTTAAAGAACTCTGTAGCCTACCATTGCTAACATTACCATTAATACACTGCTTAAACTGCTTTATAGTTGAACATACTTTTTACAACGGTCCATAATTTAGTTTTGAAAAAGTTCCCCTTTGTGTATATATTTCTGACAGGCACACGCCCTTATCCATCCACTCCTCACCACTCTCTTGAGGTAACTACACATTTCTGAGTGTACACGTGTGTAAAGGTCACACACGCTACAACATGACCTGCACTTTTCACCCAGGAAAACCCACATGTGCTCACCAAGTTGATCTAAAGTCAGCTGACTTGTTGCTCAAAATGTGAGTAAAAGCAGGTAGTTCCCCAGGGCCACAAAGGACGTGTAAACTGACACTATACCACTAACCGAGATTAAGGTGGACAAGAAGAATAAGAGGAGGGGGGGGCAGGGTAAAGGGAGATAAGGTGTGTACTTACAATCAGCACGGAGGTCCTCACCACCTCAGAGACACTTTGCCTGAGTTCAGCCGCGGTGCCAGGCTTCCCCAAACCCCGCGTAAACCTCCTGGTCTCCGGATGCGATGGAGTACCCATCGTTGCGCACCACTTTGCATCAATGACCGTCCAATCCACAAGTTAAACAAGGTTTAGAGCAGAATCATTCCCGGTGTATCCGCCTCCCCGATCCCCGCTAGTGAGCACGAGTTTGAAGCTGGGTCATGTTGTGGTGTTTCTGCTGATTCACTCCCACCTCTCGATCTCTTTTCACTTTTAAAATACAACGCGTGCTGCATTATTCCGGAGCGCTGCCTTTTTCCATCTGATTTAATGTTGTCATAACAAAGTATCTTCTTGAGAAGTGTCTCATTAGCCGTGCAGCGCAAGACGTATAATCTGTCTCCCCAGCGCACTCCGCCCCTCACCGGTTTAAAGGCCTGCCCACTGCCGGCTGTGTGAGCTGCTGGGCCCGGACTTTGGACTGGCAGCACTCTGAATGACTGAACCAATATTATCATAATACCACCACAATTACACCAGAGTTCAAGTTTCTGGTGTTACAACCTCTGTACCTTGTGGCATGTGAATTATGTTAGACTAGATTACACTTTCACAGAATAACCAGATAAAAGGCCAGATCAAATTGGGTCATATGAAGTAACATTAGATTCTAAAACAAGATAAGATAATATTTACTATTTTCTCTGCTTGTAAGGTCATGCTTTAGGATTCTTTTCTGACATCATTGGTAAAACATATTTTAACAACTTCAATTAACTATTTTGGTGTTGAGGAGAAGCACTATTTAAGAAAAGAGGTGCTAAATCTTGTCATATTTCTTATTTAGAGGCAGCAGGTTCATTATGAAGATGTGGAGCCTAAATCACAGTAGTACTCAATAGTTTTACTTCGTTTAATTTCCAAATTTCAACATTGCTAAATTGTTGCTTTAACATGCGTTGACCCTTATTTCATGAAGAACTAGATGCAGAATTACATACACATGAAGTATTGGTCTCAGTGTGCAGAGCAAAAATAATACTTTCTATTGGTTTTACTGTGTTTACTAAACGCGGCTGTGGTTATGGTTTGACTGAACCGAAAAACTTGATCAATGATGCCCTCTGTAGGTCACATGTGTAAAAACACTGAAGGGCTGCCCTGCTTTAGATTTACTTAACATATTTTCCCTGTTGAAAACATCATCCCAGCCTCTGGAGCTTCATCAAAAAAACACACATAACACAAATCCAAGTATGAATACGTTTCTTTTATTGCTTTCATTTCCAAAGAGCTCTCTGTTGTCTGCGAAAAACATGCTGCAATTCTAAGAAGAACTGAGGTTTTTTCATCACTGCAAAACCCTGTTAAATGCATATTTCCATTCATTTAGACCCATAAAAAGATCTGGTTTCTGTATACAGGAGGCAGCCTAGTTCACTGAGGGCGGCAACGCTTGGAACTGAAAGTTTCTATTTAGTTTCACACATAATCTTTAAAGCTTTCACTTACACTCACCTTCATCATACAACGATTCCGAACAAGTCTCACATTTTCTCATCCAGCTGAAGTTGAGCTTTAGTTGATAAAAAAGAATCTAAACAGTCTGAGAATTATTCATACAACAAATATCAGCGAATAGAATATTTACTTTACTTGAAATGGCATTAACCTGGGATGGCAGCTACCCATGGCCACATCGTGAGCAATTCTAGGGTCATTTAATAATACAACAAAATAATATTTTCATTATTGTTTTTTAACACGAACACATTGTGCTTGGCCAGGTGTGAACAGAGCATTCACCGTTAAAGGGTTGCCTGTTTAAAATGTCATAGACTACAGTATAAGGAGACACTCCCCAATGTTATAAAATAGCATTAAAAAGTCCAGGACATTGATAGAAACCGGTTTGGCACTGAAGTTGCAGGATATGTTCAAAGCAGCAGTTTTCAATAAGATGAAAAAGTGGAAAAAACATGATGACAATGCAGTGATAGTTTAACCATCCAAGAGGGAATGCTGACCATCTAAATATCAACATATCCTGCTGTAAAACAACAATGATAACATGTAAAACCATAAAGATAGGAAGTGGTTCAGACCATTAGAAAACAGTATAAAATGACATCCTTCAAAAGAGGTTTCCGAGTTGAGAGTAAAAATGCCAAAAAATGCAGTCTCTGGTGCAGTCTAAACCAGCGGACATGTCACCATTAAAGCATTAAAAAGCACTAAATGTGCATGGACACATATACAAATGTCCCAGATATGTGTAGAAAATAAAAGCAAAGAGTCCAGGGGGGGAAGAGCAGAAGACACCCGAAGGATCTGTTGTTTTTTAAACAAGGTGAGCCATCTCAGAGAGGATGGGACTCTTTGCTGTTCGGGACACGAGCGCCCCCGGTGGGGACCGTGGCACTGCGGATCACCTCCATCCACCTGTGGGAGGAGAAGGGTTTTTCATCCATCCTCTAAATACCAGGACTCAACATAACTGGAAATATGTTTAGTAAATGTGCATCTGAATGATTATACAATAGCATACCTCTCAAAAGTGTATTCGCTCTCCGATCGGAAATAGTAGACGTGGGACTTGAAATGCAGTTTGAAGACGTAGTCCTTGTGGATGTTTTCCGAGTCTTTTGGGACGGTGACTGAGTAACCCAGCAGAGGAAGGCTGGCCAGTGGATAGTCATCCTGAGGAACAAAATAAAAATGTAATTAAGATGCACGTTTATTTGGGTCTGTTATTAATTGCACAAACGATTTGTTATAACAAATTAACAATAAACAGATCCATTGCTCCCAATAAAACGGTTAATCAGAAAATCATGCAACATTGGAGGAAATATACATGAAGTATCAATGAAGTACTCTGCCCCTGCGACTCATACATTTTCGTAATACAAATATAAGACAGGCACAACTACACTATTTACATTTTGGAAGTTTCCCCAACTGTTTTCTTTTTGGAAAAAAAAGGTTGGAAGGTTTTACTTCTGTGAGCTTTAGGGAAACGTCTCTTTCAACCATCAACTCAAACACATCTGTAACATGACATGAATAACTATTCAATGCGATATTGTAAGGGGTAAAGCCTTTAAAAGAAACTGGTTTTATCTTTAGAAATGACATTTTTTGTTATAAGCCTTTTATGTTATATATAAGCGACATTGAATTTCCTACATTTCAAATATGTTGGAACCTTTAATCTAAATAAAACAGTGGATTCATTGGTTCTTGATGAGCAGTTGTTCTGAACATTTGTTACTCTGAAAATTGGTTTTGTATTAGTTTCATGATATTTTAGATTGAAAATCAAACTTGCTTGTGGAAAATTGACCAGCCAATGATTGTTTTGGTGGAAGAAGTAAGATTAAAAAAAGGAAAAACTGCATGGGAAAGCCTGTAACCCTGTGTCATGGCACAGAGATGAGACATTCTACACAGAGATGTGACGAGAGGAAAGTAAACACAGCAGAGCGGGGAGGGAGGTGAATGTGGGGGGGGGGCTGTGATGCGTTTGCTGGACAGAGCTGAGAGTGAAATGTTCATCACCTGGTGGGACTTGTAGAAAAACAGGCTGAAGTTGGTGAAGACCACCCAGAGCTTCTGCCAGCCGTTGCTGTTCTTGAACTTCCTCAGTAAGTTTCCAGACAGCTGATTCTACAAAGACAAAACACAGCTTTACATCTAGAGCTATGGAAAACAAATACATATCATAAAATCATTTCTAGCGTTAAATACTTCGATTTTGACTAAAAGTGTGAAAGAAGGATTCAATAAATTAAAGAATATGTCTGGTTATTCTTTCAATAATTTTTTTATTGCTAACAATAAAAAGCCAAAACCAACAGATGACCGATCCTCTGAAGACTGATATAGATTATTCCCTTGTGCCATAAACCTCAGTTATTGTCTAAAAATGAGTAAAGACACACATTTCCATGCGTGAGAGTGAACATATGCACTGTTGTTTATTTTGAGTTAATCCCGCATTCACACTCCTGCTGCTGTAAATACTCACTAGACCAGAGGATCGAATGTGAGTTAATCCGCTGCTGAAAATAGTCATGCTGCAAATACAGTATTAACACCTGTCTAAGAAACCTTTGCAAAGAACTAGTGCCTAGCTGTTAAAGGAAATTACTTGTGGACAATATATTTGTGACCTGATTTTAAAGAATGAATGTCTCCAGTAGGAACTAGAAGGCTTGAGTGCTGCAAACACTCCAGGAACATCAGAAAGTATGGAAAGATCAGCTAATATCTTGTTGGTTTTGGTCGTTTTATGAATTTGCTGATGATTAAATAAATATGAAATATGGCCAGCCTCCATTTTCCTTGTTTTTACTTCTACATAAGCTATACATCTACTGTTACTAGCATTTTTAATGTGTTTATCTTTTAATAGTTTCCAAGCTAAAGTCATTTTAAAGCAAGGGCTGACCTGAGAACAATATCAAACAATTATTGGCCCTTCTATGACATTATATTTAATAATCATAGGAATACTATTGTAAACCACAAGTTTGTATTAAACTAATGAACGTGTCACTGATCTATATGTGTCTTCCTATGCTAAAGTTCAGGTGAACACATACACAGGGCCTCTCCTCTCTGCCTGGCTACTTTACCTCTAGACTCCTGCAGGATTCACTAAAGGAGAGGCTCTGAACTCGGTACCAGCAGATAACAGACAGAGGAACTGGTCCCTGGCCACTGGGGGACCCCACCATGGGGGCCTTATTCACACTGACTGGACTAGGGTCCTCTACCATGGAGGAATGCACAGACGCATGGGGAGAAGAGAGAGAGAAAAAACAGACAGGGAGGGAAGGACAGAAACACAGAGACTGAGTCGGTGAAACACAGGCATGCAGTGGCAGGGTAAACACGGAGGCCGACCACAGTGTGTCCAGGCAAAGCTGTGAAGAGGACGTGGTTACAGAGGAAGAGCAGAAGTAGATCAGGGCAAAACAGGATCCATTCTGTGTGAGATTAGGACGTTTAGCAAATCTACATACTGCTCTCTCTCTCTCTCTTTTTATAGACGATCAGAGACTTCAGGTGCCAAGGGAGGAGAGAAAAGACAGAACCACACAGGAGAGCCACAGTCTGAGTTTAGATTAGGATGTCACGCAGGCTGCTGTTAGCCAGAAGAAGGAAGGGGGAACAGTGTTCTCACCAAGGCTGCAAATAGAGCAAATCAGGAGCTTTCATCATATTATCTTGTATAAAGATTGCAAAAACTAAATTGATTCAAATTGTATAAGTCCAATCATTTTCAGATTTCGGGATAAGATGAGTTTAGAATGTATCGTATGGAGTTTTTGTCCGTTAGTAGTGGTTCCATATTTTGTAGTATGAGGAAACAAATTAATATGTGCTACCAAACTGTTGTTATGATTCTTATCCAACCACTCGTTTCATAAACAAACTTAGCAATGCACCAAATATAATTATAGAAATGTGAAATTTGTCACCAATTTCTTATCATAAAAATGTGACTGCGTATTTTGAAAAATAAACATTGAAATTGATGAGCCTTGAACTCATTTCAGTTCATTTGCCCACAATTCGCAAGAAAATGTTTCAAAGTAATACATATTTAGTTTATGCAGTACAGCGCAGGAGGATACTGTTCCCACTGAGAGAGAATAAAGTGAATTAGGACACAGCACACTCAGACACAGAGAGAGGAAACAGAAGCAGGAGGGGAGCGGTCTGAGGCGCTGAGGTTGGTCCGGTACCTCCACAGCTACGCTAAAGTCCACCATGGACACACTGGTGTTCCTGTGCCAGCACACGTGCACCATGGTGTTACCACGGTGAGGGCCGGGCTTCTCCAGCGCCGTGTGCAACGCTGTAATGTCGTCCTCAGACTCCGCCTCCAACGAGGAGTCCTCAGGGCATTCTGGGAAAGTCAGGAGGTTGTTACTGCTAGACAATAAGCTGGGTGATGAGGGGAGAAGGAGGCTAGAGCAGACACAAGGTCAGATCATTCACAAATCAAACATGGTCGCATGTATCTCCGATTACAGTTGTTGGTACTGTAAAATGTATTATCGAATTGCTAGTGTATATCCACTGTTCATTTTAGAAGTATACATTTTATATGCGAGTGTATGTGTATGTAGTAACTTACTGTTGTCTATCAGATTGCAGATCAGTAGTTCCGATGTCCCATTGCTGGTTTTTGACGTATCTATCGCCATCTGTATGTCCTCCATCCACTTCTCCTTCTCCATCAGTGAACTAGAGTAAAAAAGAAAAACGCAAATGGATAAAGTGTCCCATCATTACTCACAGCAGGACGGCCTTGAAGTGAGAAATAGTCCAGGGAACAAGAATGTCACAAGTTTGATCAAAGTGAGTCCAGGTGTCCTGCCAACTTTTGCTCCAAAGACACTTAGACACCATCTGGTCATCCATGGAAGACTGGATTAGCAACATTTTAAAAGCAGCAAAGAGAAGGAATGTTTTTTTCCATCTGAGTGAAACAAGTGGAAATGAAAGCACTTGAGAGCAATGTGCATAACAAATCATTTCCTGCAATAATTTATGCGACAAGCCTCAATATTTCTACACAAAAAAATGCTACACAGCCACTTTGGGTTACATTTAGGTTCCAGGTACAAGGTGTCGTAGGCCGCTCTTACCTTGCTGCTACCACCACAGACTGCTGCTGTCCAACCAGTGTGAAGGCGTGCGGTACGCCCCACTCATCCTCACTCTCTCTGATCTGGAAGAAGAACACAGAAAAAACATTAGATAGCGGTGGAATCTGGGACAGCAAGGACCAAAATAGACTGAAAGGGAGAAACGGAGGGAGGGATGATGAAAGGGAAGAGAGACAGAAGGACAAGTGAAGTTATCCTGAAAGTGTGTGTGTGATTGCGTCTGTGTGTGTGTGTGCAGGGTTTTGGGAAGACATTGGAAAGAGCTCAGCTGTTTGAGGCGGCTTATTTGCAGTAATGACAAACTGGTGACAGCTGTTTGAAGCACTTTGTGTTCAATTGAGAGAAACGGCACTTACTGTCATGCCATTGAGCAGCATCTGCCCGTGCACTTTGAACTGATTCGTCGCAGTCATCCCTCGACTCGTGTACAAAATGACGTCGTTGAACTAAAATGAGAGAGAGAGAAAGTGAAAAATGTACATTAACAACCTTTCAAACCAAGTGCCATTAAGCCTGTTTTTGTATGAATTATTAAACTGAATGTATGATCTAATTAATAATCCCAGAGAAGTACAAATAACGTGTTCGACACGATACACTGTAAAACAACTGTCAAAGTAACATGCGGTACATTTCCCATAATTAAATGTTGTAGCACATTTGCTATCACCACCTGAGTGTTGTATAGCTGAAAAGGAACAAAGCCTAATTACTTTTCCACTGAGATCATTCCACTAAACAATTCAATAAACAATATGACAGTGGGGTGTTACCAGGAAAAACATCCGTTGCTGTAGGCCTTTTCCAGACAGTTTGTTGAGGCAGCCTAACCTGATGAACTCCTGGGAAAGTCAAAACAAAAAGCATGCATCATTTATCAGACTTACGTTATCTTCAGAGAATCAAAAAAACATTTGCCCCTGCCTTCTCTTTAAGCTTTGAACCCACCCGACTAGGAACAACGAGATCGTTGACGCCAATCAAATCCTTCTTCAGCTCCAGAAGTTTCTGGAAGTTCTCCATCTTGTTCAGGCTTCCCTGGAGCTGCTCCACCACCTCGGACACATCCGCCAGAGCAGCTACAGACACATCAGGGGTAAGAGAGTATTGGAGATATATGCTACAGCTCCAGAACACCTACATATGCCTCTATGTTCACCAGCCTGAGCGTAGTACCTCTGCAGTCCCTGAAATCCACATGAGTTGCCGGGTAGTGTTTGCACAGGCGCTCCAGGATCTGCTTGTAGTGACTGAGGCGGTGCAGAGGCCTCAGGATGAAGACATTGAGGGGGACGTAGCACACCTTCTGCAGCTCAAAGTCCCTGCAGAGACCCTCCAACCTGTGGGACCCCCTGGTTGCCTTCTCCAGCTCCAACAACACTTCAGACTGCTTATGCAGGTTTGCAGTCAGGGGCTATGGACAACATCAAAACAAGGCACATATAAATACAATATCATGCATAACTGTAATTGCAGATATGCAGGAGTTAGGCCTCACCTTTAAGCCTTGAAGGTTCTTATACATGACATCTCCAATGCGCTGGTAGTCTCCCTTTATGTGAGCATTGGAGCGTCCTTCCCTAAAACAGATAAACATCAGCAAGTTGTTTTATCTCTTAGACATTGTGCAGCCATTTGTAGACACTGAATTAATTAACTAAGCAGCGCAAAAGCACTTTAAGCGTATTGATTATTTAGACAAGCTTCACTTTAGGCAAGTGAAATTCCAATGCAGTTCACACGGGCTCTTTAACTTTGATACAATTATCCACCAGCAGGTGTCTCCCTCGAGCAGAGTGAAGGGCTGCCATTACTGGATCCATTCAGAATATTTTTAGTTTGATCCAGCCTTTTAGCAGTTACTTTAAGGAAACATATCCAGTCTATAGAACACCTCCATCCTAATCTATTATAGGAAGCTTTCTCTCATCTCTCGTATAATATTTGAGTATGCAAAGCTAAAAAGGAGACACATGCAGCGCTAGATCATTTGCATACACATTTAAATGCGGTTCTTATCAGCAGTTCGCCTTTAATATCACTCTCTGCTTTAATTTAGAGTTCTCAGGATGACTAGCGAGGCTTTGAAATAAAAATAATTTATGTTTGCAGTTAATGACCGTACATTCTGACACGCTAAGAGGCTTCACGCATCACTGCCTGCATGGCTGTATGCATGTGTGTGTGTGTTTCTGTGTGTGTTAAATAAAGCACAACATCATTAAAGGGGATCAGACAGCAGAAACCCACAGGCAGGAAAAGGCCGTCCCTGATGCAGTAAGACTGTTGCCATGGAGATGATAGCTCCTTGGGTCATTGAAAGGGTCTGGGTCGCTCTCTTAGACTAAATGCCAATAAATCTCATTAATAAAGTGATGATAAATTGGGCTAGAACCAAACCACCCCATCTCTGGATGTGTTTTGAACACACAGGGAGTGAAATGAGTCTCACCACAGCGCCAGCCTCTGCTCCACCTCCCTGAGAAAACCTGTGTGGAACTTGTGCAGCGGCTCGAAGGTGGAGAGGACGGTGTTCTTCAGAGACTCCGGAGTCGCTTCATCTTGTCCTACAGCGCTCTGGAAAGACTAAGATTACAGAAACATGCATCAGAGTACAAGTAGGGAAACATGGCCTACATTAGGGTTTTTCCAGACATGTTTTAAGGTAAATACAAATACTCTGCTGTGAATACAAATATGATATCTGATGTGTTTTCCACAAAAAAGTTCAACCACAGAGGTAATAATTATTAAAAATGATATCGCCTACTAGATTGTATATTCAAATATTTTTCATTTCAAAGATAACAATTCTCCTACTTCTATAAAAAGTAAACGGTCAGTTGACACATCACACTTGTCATCACACAATATTATACATGTGAAGTAACAATATTGAGTGGCGTGTGATCAGTTCATAACAGACCATGTAACAAAGCCAAAGTTATTCCTAATTTGTAAAAGGTGAAACATTAAGTGTTAAATTGCAGTGCATGGGTATCTTTTGATGACATCAGGTAAGTTCTGACTTTCTGATCACAAGCGTGTAAAGATAATATTTCTCCCGAGTAGGACACCTCAAGACAATGTGTTAAAGCAGATATTTCCAGGATATAACCTACATACCTTTATCTGTTTCTGCTGTTAAGATAAGATAAAGCTTTATTGTCTCCCTTAGGAGAAATGTGTCTTGGGCATCGAGATAATACACATAAAACATTCAGGTCAATCAGTCATAGATACAGAACAGAGATCACATATCACAATGAAACAACTTCAGTCTCATGATGTCGATTAAATCATTTAATTGCCTGACTGATGTGAGAATCCATATCCAATCACTCCTAACACCATTATTCAATGAAGTCAGATCTAAGTCAAATGTTGCATGTTTGGCCACAGCGGGCGTGAACATAGCTTTATTTAGCTGACGTGATGGGAAATGGACGTTGGTTTCAGGAAATCTGAGTGTTCCTAAAAGGGTTGGAGAAGAAGTGCCAGCTGCTGTTGGGATGACTTCATCCCAACAGCAGCACCAACCGGTGAATGAGAAGAGAGACTGCACACACACACACAGCTGTTAAAATAACCAGGACACAAGCCAACCCAAATATTTATGAGATGTGTGAAAGGATTCTCTAAAGAAGCTGCCACTTTTAGGAAAGCCAGATAAAAGGGGTGCTGCATTTCCTCAACATGTGTGTGCCGAATCAGCAGCGCTTCACTACGGCCTTGTGAGAACTCCTTGCTCGCTGTTAAATGAGCAGCAGCGCACGTTTAATATCCTGTTTTCTGCTGCATTTCCTGTGAGATACAATCAACTGAAATGGTGTCCATATGCTCGTACCCAGCCGGTGAAATCAAGGAACAGACTGAAATGACGAGTCACATGCAGAGGATACATGTGGCTAAATTAATCTTTCTCCCTTAAACTCAAACACAGATTAGTATTCACAGCCTTGAGTTAGACCGATAAACGCATTTCAGAGCGCGGGTGTGGGGACTGAATAAAAAATGTAATTATGCCCCTACATATATCAATAAAATATCCCTATGCCACTGCCTGACTCTGTGTTTTGGCGGGCCTTATGCAATGGAGCAGCTGAGCGGAATAATCAATGTTTTGTCCCCAGAGGACAGCGCAGGAGAAAACTAACAGTGGAGCAGCACGCTGGTGAGCAGACTTTTTGTTTTCTTACCACAGTCACCACCTCCAGGTCCTTCACATACGTCCTTTCTGTGGTCAGCAGCTCCTTGGCGATGAAGTAGGCTCGATCTGTTGGGAACCTCTGCAAAAAAAAACAGAAGAGAGAGGAGATTGTGAGCAACTAAGCCAGGGATGTCCAAACATTGTTCACCGAGAGCCATATACAGACAAATATATGAAGGTCTGGGCCACTCACTAGAGGTATATTGCCTCATATGCTAAGTTATAAGTTAGCAAAATCAATCAAATGTAGGTAAATGAATCTTGATACTTGAAAATGCTGTAAGAAACACAACAGCCTTCATCACAGCTTTCCATAGGGTTTCATTTATTAGTGCTCATGCTGTTTCAAAATGGGCCGCGGGCTGCATTTGGCCCCCGGGCCGTGGTTTGGACACCCAGGAACTAAAGCAATTCAAGTTAGGTGTACGGGGTTATACGCAGCTTTCTTCTTTGTGGGGGTCTGCCCCCAAGAAACAGTTTCAAGTCCTGAGAAAGTCAAATAAGACGGTGTGTAAAACTTCACTGCCCAGCCAAAAAAAGTAACCGCTTTGATTTAACTAGGCCGGTAGGTAAGGACTTTCCACTGGGTAATAACTGCAGCGATGTATATGTTTTAGCTGAATACACGTTTTTTAACCCTAACTGATGCAGTTAGTCACTTCTTTAATGTTTGTTCATTCTAATGTAAAGCCAAGGTTGTAACTGTTCTTTTGATTCTTTTGATATATGATAGTAATTTGTCTTTCAAATTTGAAGGAGGATGAACAAGCATCTTGAGGAACATTCATCATTCCAAACAATATAGTTTATTTAATAATAACACTGAATATGTGAATCATAACAGTGTTTAACAGCTGATAGGAATAATATGATTGTTAATAGTATCATATTAATTCAGACAAACATCGAAGAGACAGTTAACTCATGTACTTATTGCAGCAGTCTGCATATATGTGGTACCCCTGCTGGTCTAAGAGTGAGACAAACTCATTCAGTTATTGTTCAGTTACAATTCATTAAATTATGTCTGCGACCTTATATATTTCTATTTAAGGCTTTACTGTTGTACCACAATAATGTCACCTAATGTTATTGAGTTAAAATATAAATATTGTGGCTTTCCAAGTTAACATTGATTGATATGACTGGGATTAAATCAGCATATACTTCTTCCAGGGGATGCCACCCCTCAAATTCTCCTGCCACCCTATGAATATTTTTCTAGATCCGCCCCTGGTATTGCCTAACCTATTTCTGTAAGTAGACTTGGAGAAGATACTCTGCTTTACTCCCTGTGGAGTTATTTAGGACAGGTAATCTAGGTCTATGCTATTTTGAGTTAAAGTGGCGAAGTGACATAATAACGAAATGGGGTGTTTTTTGATGCTTTTATCAACAGGAGCTGAACCATTTTATCACAAACCTTCCTCTGCACCTCGTCTTCATCGTCAGTGCGGATGCTGCCGGCGTCGTTGAGCAGTGGGCTGGTGAGGGGGGAAGGTAGTCCGCCGTTGGGACTGTGACTGCCCAGATCCAGAGACTTCTGACCGTTGACCATGCCATGGGAGTGACCAGAGGACGCAGACAGGTGGGGGCTGTTACACACCACTGCTGCACGAGGGCAAATAAAGAAAAAGTTAGTTATTCTGATAGAGATGGAAACACAACAGGAGATCAGATCATCATTCTTATCATTTGCATTCAGTCTCAGATGAGTGGAGTTAGGGACACTGAGAATTCGTATGAAGTCAAGGCCACAGTAAGTTACAGAAAAGCAGCTACTGTTGTGAAAGGCAAATCATCCTTTATGTAATTTTTTAAGTACAAGCTCCTTCCTTTCTCTAGTTCCAGCTTTTGCAATAAGAGGATCTATAGCTTTCCTTGTATATATGATTTAATATCTGTGGATTGCTGATCAGACCAAAAATTCAAGACGTCACCTTGGACAAATTTCATTATTTTTGGACATTGTGAAGACTGAAACTGTGATGAAAAGAATCAGCAGATGGATAATGAAAATAGTTGGTTGCAGTTCGAAAGTAAAGTAAATTAAAAAGACACTGGCACCCCCCCCCCCCCCCCAGTCTGCCCCTGATTTAACTCATACTCTAGCAAGGCAAACGTCACCCGTTGGTAGACTTAGCAGGCTAGTACCAAACTATCTTCAGTATGTACACACACAGTGACCCTGGATCAGTCTTCTTATGCCACACACGAAAACTGCCTTCAGAAAGTGAAATATCCGCCATGACTCACTCTACAGTCCAGACAGCTCTGGCAGTCTCCGTCCAACGCCAATCAATACATGAGCCGAGACACATACCGCAGGATGATTAAAAGGAATAGCTTACTTAGTGTCATCTTATTGGACAACTTCACTGAGATTACTTACTATGTTCCAGATGCAACTTGCTCACCTCTCTCTGCTGTCCTCTGGTGTGTCGACACAAACACAAACAGTGATTACTCGCACACAAACCAGCTAAAAGCACCAGCACAACTCTGGGAAGGATTTACTATAAACTCTAAGGAGGGAAACTACTAATGCATATTTACACAATTGCTAGAAATGGAAACCAACCAACACTAAACAACGACAGGGAGGATAAGCTTCAAATACGAGCACCAGACAACAACTAACTGGGGTCTCAAAAAGAAGATTCAGAAAATCCTCACTTCATAAAGGTCATCTTTATTGACTCTAAAAGAACATATATATACACGGTTAAATTATTATTAATATTGAGAAAAAGCAGCATAAGAGAGACAGTTGGTGTGTGGGAAGGGAAGGTTTAGTAAAAGAAGTGTGAATTCCCGCAGTCTCCTTCACCTTACCTCACATTACAAATAAAAGAGACCTTGATTAATTTTTAAATAAACAGCATTTTGAGACTTTTACGATTGTTATTGCGGTGCTGAAAAGTCAGTTGGTAATGGGGGAAAAGATGCATTATTCAGCTCATGAATACAAATCGGTTTTACATCCATCTACTTGTAATAGTGAAACAGTGAGCCGTCAAAGTACTTGATATTAATGAGCTGTTTTTCAATTCAGTCTCTGTTCATCATGCATGATTTCCTCGTCATGAAATCTGCTTTAACCTCACATTCTCCAGTCTCTTTTACTAAATTAGGAAGTAAGGGTGAAGGGACTGACAGCGTTACCTTTAAGAACATACATGCAGAGAGCAGACATGGAACAACACGATGTGCACCACGCCTCAGTCCTGATTTAGCGCAGCATGCATTGGAAAAACACCCTGAAGGACACCAGTGGTTGAAAAATAAACCCACAGACCCGGGACCTTGAACCAAACCAACACATTTGATGGTCAGGACCAAGTTCACACACTGGTATTTTCAAAGTGCTCCAAGTTACTGGGCCTTTGTGTGGCAGAGCGTAATTCGCTATGATATGGTAGAGGTTTGTTTACCAGAGAGGGTTTCCTACTGCAGTGATCCAGGTACTCACACAAATGGAGATATTTTCTTAGCTTTCGTAAAGCTGTGCTGATCTACTTCATGCAGCTTTGAAACTTTTGCTATTGCCTATAGTAATATTATCAGTAGAAGCATGCAGAGTCCAAGTTGTTTGCAGGTGCTGCGTAATGAAATGCTGCTTTGTCATATTGGATTTGTCATATCTTTGACTTACTTCCAAAAGAGCATTTTGTTGTTGCATTTAATTAATAGATGAAAGTGGAGAGGCAGACAGAAAATAGTGATGTGGTCAATTGGGAAAAGGAAAATAGAGAATAGATATTGACCAATAGAAATAAAACCACAAGATACTATGCTGCTTGACGTCAATGCTAAAAATGGCTTGGGAGCACAAAGACAGTGATGGATGAGCCGAGAGACTCCGAGTGCTTTAATGCTGTTACCCTTATACTGCCTTTCACACATGTGTACACACATACAGAGCACGATAAGCCTTCCTCTATTCCCCTGCATATTTCCAAGCTCCTGTCATGCTCAACCTGTAGTTATATCTGCTCTGGAAGAATTATCCGTGAGCTGGATCATTGCAGAGCAGGCAACCCAGATACTGGTAATCTCCCCTCTTTCCACAACGCAGACAGAAGTGAGTGACAAAACAAGTTGACATGCAGCTGAAAAAAAAACTTAACAGAAATGAAATGACAGTTTCATGCTGACAGACAAGTGCTTACATTGGACAAAGACAGAAAAGAAATGTGGAAACACTTGGTCAGAAACACAAATAGGGCAGAAGTGCAAATTAAATATGGAAAAGTGATGAAAAAAACGAAAGTGCTGTGCGGTTTTGTAATGAAGATTGAGAACTTTGCACTCTTTGGAAACGAGTAAATTGATAGTGGACACCATAGCTGTTGGAGGGCTCAGCTTGATATCAAATTACACCCAGAGATATTCAAGTGTGAGTCAAAAGCAGGGGGGATGTCAATAGTGAGTAAGAGCCGTAAGCTGTCAGCAATACCTCAGCCTGACCAAGCCACCTTATGAGACAATATTCACAACACTATTGTAAGCTTCTATGTACGCCTTTTGGTGAATTCCTTTCAGATTCCTGCCTCCTCGGTGAATAACACATGATGTTTCTGTTTGTCAATGGCAATGGATACAAATGAGGAGTACAAATTGGTGTTTGCGCAGCATACTGTATAAATTAGTATGCACTCGAACAGCAAATAATTCAGACTACTCTCACAACAATCACAAGCCAGATGCAGCATCAAGAATGTCAATAAATCAAACAAGACAGCAGGATTATTCTCTACAAAGTCAACAATTAGCGCCACAATTATCCATCCACAGGCTTTTAGGACTCCACAGTAGACATGTATTGAGTACAAAGTGTGTAATGCACAAAACTGTACAAGATGTTACTATCTCCATTCTCCAACATAAATATCTACGGACAATAAAGAAATGATATGTATTTCCCTATGGAAAGTTGTAAGGCATTGGAGACATAGAAATTAAATGACTGACTGCGGTTGCCTCCTTTTTAACATCCAAGCGCGTGCAAAGTATGTGAGTAAAGTGCAACAGTAATAATGAATAGTCTTCTGATCACTCAAGTTTAAACCAGACATGAGCTGAGTCACAAATTCTCTGTACTTTTTGATTAGTAGCTATTTGGTGTTCTAACATGGCACATGTTATCCCTGAAGCAACGTGCTGATAAGATCAAAGAACTGTGAGGCTGACAGATATCCGCCACTATGTAACAAACAAGAAAACCCCTATCCTGATTCCTCACTCCATCATCTCTCGCAAAAGGGAAGCTCCACTTTATAAAAGAGAGACTGATGCTTTGCTCGAAAAGTGCTTCTCGTATCTGTGCGTTAAAAGACTACTGTGAACATCCGTCCCCCATTGAACCCAGGTTTTCTTACTCTATAGATCCAAACTAAACCCTCCTGTCGAGATCTCTCTGTGCACTAACAGCTAAAAAACTGTCCGCCATCCTCATCACTGAGCGCTTGGTATTCGTCCTCATCTGCCTCGTCATCCAGCTGGAGGCTACCAAAGGAATACTTGTTCCTGGGCAGAGGGGACGTGGAGTTAGCCCCCACTGGGTTACCGACCATCAGGGGGCTGCTGCAGCGCCCCCTGCTGGTCTCCACCTCAGACTCACTGGACTCTGACCCGCTGGTGGAGGAGCAGTCGTTCATTTGGACCGCTCCCACATGTGTCCCAGCATGCCTTAGGGGTTTCCTCCCCGGAATGGCTCTGGACCTGCTAGCTACCGTGAGGCCATTGGCCACCATGCGTCGCTCAAGAGCAGCCATACGTTCGGCCCGAGAAAGAGAGGGAATTAATTCATTCCCCTGGGAGGACGTTCCCGGGTCTGCCTCAGACTGCTGGCGTATTTTGTGGCGCTTTTTTTGTAAGCGAGGATAGTGGCCTGAAGCGGAGGAATGTATACCCTCTTCGAAGTGAGGTGGAGTGGCGCTGTAGCCATTCTGCTCGGAGTAATCGAGGGGGTGATGATTGTCCATGGCGGGACTCCTTGAACCCAAACTGGGGGATGTGAGAGCTCTGCTGCTGTACCTCTCGGTATTATGGCCACTAAGATCAGCCATATGGAGAGGACTTTGCTCAAACTTTTGGTGTGTGGAAGTTGCATGCATGTTGAGGGATTGCTTAGAAGAGGAAGGGGCCTCCCCGTACTGCAACCCACCAGAAAAGTGCTCCTGTTGGACCTGCAGAGGCCCGTTCATGCTCCCAGAGCCGGGCCCATGCAGGACCATGGGCGGCTCCCTATGGCTGTGATTCAACCTTACAGTCTGGTTATATTCACTATCTACATCAGCGCAGTCAAAGAAGGGGAGGGGGCTTTTCGCACCCCGAGTTGCTGGACCTGTATTCGGATGATCTTGGTGGGCCTGTCGTGACGAGCCTCTTCTTTCCTCGGTCCTGGACACGGACCCTGCTCGGTCCTCGTGGCCGTTTCTCTGGAGCGACGGGCTGGCCCTCGTGGTCCTCAGAGCGGAGGGGTCTTCTGCACTCACCAACGCCGACTCCTTCCAGTGACTTCGAGAAGGAGAGTCTACTCTGTCCCTGGGAGCACCACTCTGACAGAGGGAGAAACAGGAACAACATTAAATCATGACTATGTTTGATTTGATTATTTATAGTAACTTAAAGCTGGTGTTTTGTGGTTGACCACCTGTGGGGCCATGTGGTGCGGTTTAAATGAGCAAGTTAGATTTCTGTGCTTCAAGTTCTTTTCAGATGACAAAATACTACATACAGGATGCAAGTTTAATATTGATTGTTAGTAAAAAAAAAAAGGTTGCCAGGGTACCATTGAGGCCTTGGTTGTGTAAATGTAGGGCAAATATAACGACCATACTGAGATTCATAAGGTGACATGCTGATAAATGTGTGGTACAGATGCACTGAAAACGGAGACACTCACTTCTGTTAGCCCTTCATGGTGGCGTGGCGAAGGCAGCGGCGAAAGGCGGATGTTTTGTTGGACCCGACTGTGTTTTCTGGCAGACAGGATGTTGAAGGTCAGTGTTAAACACACACATCATCATCATCATCGCCTACACCAAATGTGTCAAAAATGTCTGTAGCCTTTACCTTTCAAACGGGATTTTCTTAAACTCAGACTCCCTCACATAATCAATCACCTGCTTCTGAGTGCGGCCGCTGCAGAGACAGGTACAGGAGGGAAGATAATGAGCTCTCTGTAGTAGACTGTTAAGTGATGGGGAGACACTGCTGTGTGTCTGCAGCTCTGATAGTCAAAGAGCAGCTTTGGAATAAAATCTCACCTGAATCTGAAGGAAGAGCCCCGGGTGAAAAGCACAGGCTTGGGTTTGGGCTTTGGTTCTTCAAAGAGGCGGAAGAAGGCGTGGTATTCGACACAGATCTTCCAGAAGACTTTACAGCAGTCCCTGCTGCCCATCATAAACTCCAGAGTGTCCTGATATGAACTCTGGGGAAGGCATACACAGATAACTTAAATCACCAAACACTGATGGGTTTTTATATTTTCCACAATGAGATTCAGAGACTTCACTTACATTTAGATCCGGCCTCAACTTGATGAGGAAACGCTTCCTCTTGAAGCTCAGTTTACGCACTTTAGACCAGTTGAAGGCGTTAATCTTGGTGTGTCCCTGCAGGGATGAAAAATAACTTTTATAACTCAACATTTAAAAATGATAATGTAATACACTTTCACAACCAACCTTATCTTTATAGGTAAGCACAAATAACTTATGTAAAGCTGCAACAAGCAGTTATATTGCATTTTTGATGGTTAACATTTTTTAAATCTCAGTTTCTCAGATTTCATGATGATGTATTTAATGTCTATCAATCCAGATCCCAAATGTAGTCGGTTTGATATTATGCAAAACAGATATAAGCAGGACATTATCAATGATCGATTATCAAAATAGTCGTCATCGATCGATTAATTAATT
This sequence comes from Pseudochaenichthys georgianus, assembly GCF_902827115.2. Taxonomy (NCBI): domain Eukaryota; kingdom Metazoa; phylum Chordata; class Actinopteri; order Perciformes; family Channichthyidae; genus Pseudochaenichthys; species Pseudochaenichthys georgianus. The sequence goes on along the minus strand of NC_047523.1, from coordinate 28,003,184 downwards.
ATTTGACAAATCATTACAGCTCTATCCCCAGGTTTTTTAACATCTGTACCATGGAGACAACTTATCACGCTAACCTTCATTAAACACCAGACGAGTTGATCTACAAACGTGTGACTGACCTGAAGGACCAGGACACCGGTGTGCGCCACCGACAGGCTTAGCCTCGTGCCCTCTCGGTCCTTGGCAGGATGGAGACGAATCCCGTACATCTCCAACCTGCGGGCCACTTCCAGTAACTGGTAGTCTGATACTGCTGGTGTTTGACCTCTGGAAACACAAAACACCACAGAAACCAGTTCAAATGTTGTCTGAAAAGGGTTGGAAACACAATTCAGCCTGACTGCTACATTGGGTGTGATGTTTCTCCATTCAAATGAACAAGGGCACGGTAGTTTATTTAAACTTATTCTAAATACATCATCCTGCTGCTGTTAATACCCCCTTGAGCACCACATTTATTTATATGCAGCTGAAAATAGTCCTCAACAAATGCACTGCAGCTGTGTCATAAACCATATATTTTTACTGGGCTTTTAAAGGTTTACATGTAAGAATAATTGGTGGTTGAGAGCCACAGAAAGGGCAGGGAAGTCAGGAAGTATTGAATGTTAGACAAGCTCATTATTGGCTTTAGTTGTTTCATGAGAATTGTTGACATTAAGAAAAATATACTGAATAAAAGTGACCTTATCTGTAAATCCATATATTGGTATTGTACAAAAGTCAGTGGGTGACTAGAGACACAACAACATTAAAAGAGCTTGTAATATGTCTTACGGAGTACAAACTGTAGCATTCATTATCCTTTCCTCACATTTTTTGGGACAAATAAATGAAATCCTGGCTTATCTTCCTGGTGTGTTTCTCACTAATTGAGGTGAAAATAGCAAGTCTGGGTGGAATCGAGGTTTCTAATGTTTATCAGAGTTTTTGGAGTAATGATGAAAGGTTGATTTCTAAATTCTTCCTGTTTCCTGTGTGTTACTTAATGAGAGATTTAACTCAGCCTGGCACACAGTGAGAAGAACCGCAGTTACAGTTATCAACTAAGAAGAGCCCTGGTTGGAAAAAGGGCAAGTCAGAGAGAACAGTCAAATCTAATGGAGCTCCTTTCATGTAGCAGCCACCCACTGTGTGTTCACCCCTGGCATGCCCCCATGTAACGTAGAGGTGAGACAAGGTTTGGCAAAGCTTGGATTCAAATATATGCCCTGATGAGGACATTTGAGGCAGGATGGTAGGAGGAAATCTGGAAAGTTTCTAGCAACATACTCTCAGCAGCATACCACTCTTAAACTTAAAGTGGACCTATTATGCTATATTGGAAAAATATATTGTAGGGCCATACCTATACAAAACATGTCTGTGAAGTTTTTTGCTTAAAATACCAAACAGATCACCCATTGTAGCCATCCCTCATACTGCTCATACCCCTCTTTTGCAGCCCTTTTAGAGAAACGCGGATTTTGGGCCCTTAGCTTGAAAAAGAAAAAGAGGTGGCGGAGCTAATGCCTGATCAGAATTCTACCGGAGATAAAGTTAAATTCTGCTGTGATAAAATGCCATCCTGTTCTAAACCACATCAAGAATTATTTCTGAAACAGTATGGAGCTCAAATGCTTTTTCTCTTGCGGGTTTATCACAAGGTGAGTTCCTTTTTTATTTCCTGCTTTTTAAAAACACATGTGCTCTACAGTACAGGTTAGCTCTGAGTGTTAGCGAGGCTTGCCAATGTAAACAAACACGATATTACGTCCAAAACACATCAGGCATTGTTTCTGATAGCAATTTTCTGTGGGTCCGCCGCCGATTTGATGTCATATCGGCAGCAAATCTGTATCCGCTCGTTGTACCCCCGTTTTTAAAAGATTTGGGTACGGAGGAAAAGAGAAAGGGTTTTATTTTCTGACGCTGCGTGAGTTCCCCGACACACCGGGGACACATATTTATATATAAAAGACATCAAAAAGTGCATTTTGCATGATAGGTCCCCTTTAAGGCTGACGCTTAACTTGACACAAACTCCTGCATTAGACTAAAATAACTCATTCATTCTGTGTTTGACTTCCTGAGCGTGTCACCATAATAAAACTTGCCCGTGGGACATGCACAGGCTCTGCAACAATTGATCCTGTTCATGGGTGAAGAGAAATGATGGTCGTTCATTCAGCCATGGTTTAAGTGACATTTTGAGCAGGGCTTAAGAAAGTAAGAGTGGATCAAAGAAACTCACATATTTTTGGAATGAAACTCCATTATCTTGTCGATCAGGGGCATTTGATCTTGGATGTAGTTGTTGTTGAGGAGGTGGGATCGGCACTGGCTCTCCTCAAAGTCCCCAATCTCAGCTGAAAATTAAGAGAGCAGAAAGGAAACATATTTTAATGAAGCAATATATGTTACTAAATAAAGTTAGGTGATTCATTTAAGAGAAAAATAACATGAAATGCCTTCAGAATAGCCTAAATGGCACAGATTCTCCAAGTCTCGGAACTCTACTGGGATAAACACCAAAATAAATGTCCTTGTAAAACATAATTGTGGTAAAAATACACTTTTGGCTATACATCTACATATATAGGCACAAACAGAACCACGTCAACATGTATGTTGTCTTTGATCCCTTTTTGGAAACAGAGATATCAGGTTAGGAAAATGCTCGGTATTTATGTGCGAGTTTGTTCTGAAGCAGTCTTGCAAGATTATTTTCAAGCCTCCGACTCAAAGGTATCCATAGCAACACAGATAATCAATTTGTAATGGTGCGCAATGTGCTATATGACAATGTTTGATGATAAGCTCTGTGTGGAAAAAAAGAAGAAGCATAATGTGTCATCAAAGATCTGATTAGTCGACTCTTTGGTCTCTGGAGCTAAATTAAGAAACAGCCATGGGGAACTCACACTGGATGATATGGGATACCATTAGAGCAGAGCTGGTGTCGTTGCTGGTCAGACGTCCACAGGAAATATCCTGCTTGATCTGGAGGGCAAACAGGTATCTGGACACAAACACAAACAGCCGTTTCAATAGAAAGAAATGGTGAAGAAATGGTGATGGTTTCCAGCACGATCAAATGAAACTTAATTAGAAACACCAAGTACTGCTGAATTTAAACAGGAGATCCTAGGGAGCTGCTGTAACAAAATATCTGAAAAAGTAAAATGTACCCTCCTGGCTCTGTTAATTTCACACAAGACGTCTAAAGGAAGTTGGCAAAGGTGCGCAATTTGATTCAGTAATAATAATAAGTTAAGTGAGGTCATTAATCGAATTGACTGACTGCCTGGTATTACGGTGCAGCTTCTCTTGGATGTAAGCCAGAGCAGGAACCAATTTCGTCCTAATAAAGGGTATAGTAATAACTTTGAACAATGATTATTAAAGGTGGGGTAGGTAATTTTGGAGAAACCAGCTCGAGTGCGCTAGAATTAGAAAATACACAGCCGTAAAAAATCTGCCACCTCCTTACAGAGCCCCTCCTCCAACACACACGAACGCGCACATGACCAATGAGGGCACGAGATAAGTTTGTGCACAGATGGAAGGCTGACAGGCAGGTAGGCCATCCAGTTACTTAAGCCGGGCCGGCTAAAATGATTGGTTGTGCTTTTTACAGTACTACGGCTTCCACAGATGACGTTTTTTAATGGATTTTTTGTCAAAGCACTTAAGATATTCATTGCTATCGGGATGTTAAGAGCATTCCATGGAATATAACAAAAAGTATATCTCGAGCCGGTTTCTCAAACTTACCTACCCCACCTTTAAGTGATCATTTAAAATACAATTGAATGGAGTAGTGCATAACTATAAGTCAGAGTAGAGTAAAGTAATTTCATCAATGGACCTGATGAAATGTTTATGGTGAATGCATAGTTCTGCTCCCTGACCTCATGATGATGGAAGCCTCCCTTTGGCAGGAAAAACTAAGTATATATCTAAAGTAAGCTTTTCAATACAAGGTTAGGCATTAATAGTACATCCACAGGAGTGTCAGTACGCCTATTATATACACATGTTAAAACATGCTGGCTCCACGACAAGGAAAGAGGAACCAGAAAATCATTAGCTCCACGCTAATCTCCAGAGGGCTAAATCAGAACATGGCAGCCATGACACAAGTGCAAAGCTGAGGGGGGAATAAATCTTCTGGGAAACTGGAGCACATTTTTCATTTGTGATTCATTTATGCTCCAACAATCACTTTCAGTCACAGCAGAAGTCTTCAACAGTGACAACATTTTAATAAATGCACATTTGTATTACAACTGGAAGACATACATGAGGCAGAGATAAAAGGAGTTTAGTTGTGTGGAAAAGGAGCTCACCTAGTTAGCTCCTCCAGAAGCTGGGCATGGTCCGGAGGAAAGAACTTCACAGCAAACATCAGGGTCGTGTGCTTCGGCCCTGAGTGGGATAGATAAGATTAATGAATACAAAATACACTCAGTGGCTGGATACAACTAATGCAGTCATCATTCAAAAAATATTAAATATTAAAGTGAAATCAAAACCTTTTTAAAACTACTCGAAACCAAAAACATTATGCCCTTCATAAATGTATGTTTTTCTTGGTTGTTTTGAGCTACAAAACTGTGTGGGTCTCCCATTTGACTTTTCTTGGTTACATAGAACACAAAATAGATTCCGCATAGACCATACTGTTAAGTTGTCGTTAACTGATTTGCCGGCTATTTTCTACAAATAACAGTTAAACAACCAACAAGAAAGATGCCTTGATAAAAACTGTGTAAACCATTTAGAAACACTTACGTCTGAGCTGCTTCATAATGGGTTTGATATGGTCTAACCAAACCTGTGGGGGAAAGGAAAAAGATAATAAAAACATCACTAAGTAACTTGTTATAAGCAACACTTATTCTGAGATGTATAAAAATAGGCTGCATTTTTTATCCTCACTCACCATCATCTTTTGATGATTCTGAAACTCCAGACCAAAGTAGTCGCCCTCGACGAGGTTCATGTGGGAGCACACCAGGTCAAACAGCACCTTGCCTGAGGCTTTTTGCTGTGGACAGGAAGAACAACACATTCTGCTTAGAAAACGTCTTGTCTCAGCAATATCAAAACTAGTGAGTGACATTTTATATTCTTATCAGAGTTTTACACAGAAGAGCAGCGAAAAACAAACTGCTCTTTAGTCCCGTCAAAGCCTGTGAAAGTCATTGTCAGTGAAAAAGATGGCAACTGCGTGTTTAAATTCCTCTGCTGTCCTCCCTCCCTTCTCCTATCCTGGCACACAACAGCACAGTAGGCCACAACAAGCTCCTGCAGCTGGAGGGAGTTGGAACCTGTCTTTGATCTGAGTTTTCAGTGTCATTGCTGTCACTGATGATGGACCAGAAGCCTTTGAGGCTGATACATTATCAGGGTGGGATTAAAAAGTCTCCCTGACCACCTCTGTCCTCACTCACCCCACACAGAGCACACATACTCACTTTGAAGACTGACTAAGCCACCCTCTTGCAAAGCGACAACATGAAAACCTCAAAACGCCAACACAACTTCGGAGCGAGAACTTTCCCATGGAAGGTCAAATTCATGTCAGGGATTTCCACTGAAACATGGCCGCCGTTACAGAAGCCCCAGGGAGAGACACAGAGCTCTGTGAGGCACACAACAAGAGCATTTCTGCATGGCTGCTTCCTCGTGACTGCCTGGTTGCACCAGTGTGGAGCGTATCACAGCTACAGAATGTGTCTATAGTAGCAGTCCCTACTGGCCCGGATAATGATCCAGGGCTGCGTCTGAGTTTCTTTAAATCACTTTCTCCTCTACTTTTTGGACAAAAGCTAGTCATAAGCTACAAGAATTCCCTTCAGACAACTGTGTTGCTGTAAATCTATGTGGTGTCTCTAAGAAATGACTCTCTCTGTGTTCCTGTTAATGCTTAGAGAATAAAAACTGAAGCTCTACCAGCTTAGAGGGAGGGTTACACTTCCACAACCAAATCCATCATCTTTCCTTAAAACAAGACTCCCGCCGTCACCAATCCTCCCAGAGTCGGTCCTTCCTGTGTGAAGCACCACTTTCTCTCTCTGTGCTGATTCCTGCAGCGCAGAGGGCATCCCACCATGGAGCACCAGCTGTTTAGATATGGTGATGAAGAGAGGCCAGAAGGAGGCTTGAGAGAAAAAGCCATCAGCCAAAATACACCCTTCCCATACAGCGGGTGTTTCCTAAGAGGCAAAACAACCTTTACATGAATTCTGTGAGTCATGTCTTCTGCATTGAACAAATGTGCACTGTGGAGGCTGCAGGAATCAGAACAGCAGATCTGAATACAGTAAAAGCTGTGTGAGAGTGTGTCTCTCTTACTGTGGCACTCTCATATCCAGCCCTATAATTCAGCTGTCAGTGTGAAATGACCAGGGGCCACGCGGAGATGGGTAAGGCAGAGGCTGATTAGCGGCAGCCAGAGCTTGATTAAATGCAGCTGTGACACTGCCGCAACAACACAATAAGGCCACTGTCGTTAATGAAGCACAAGGCGCACAGATTGACTGCCGTCGTGACGCAGACAGTCAGAGGAAACCATGTAGCACAGACCTCACTCTAAAGTCTAATTGCAACAATGTAATGATGACACTTGGTGTTTAATCAATGTCTTACACAAATGCACTCTGGTCAAAACACAGCAAAAAAACACATTCTTACAGAAGTATGTGGATAGTGGTTTATCAAGGGATCTTATCATCCCTACTAAATCCCAGCAGATGTGACTTTAGACTTCTTCTAAAAGGAAAAGCACAGGTGCAATAAAAACGTCTCTTTTATTTATTTATTTATTTGTGTATGTATCTATAGTTTATAGCCTATGCCCATCTGCAACAGCCGCCCCACGAGTGCTTTCTGAACAATTAGATTACAAACATTAAAAAGGTTAAAACAGCTTATTCGCCTCGTATAACAGCATCTTGGCACTTTATCTCGATCTCCATCTGTGTAGGCAACAATGTCTGTTCAAGGACAATAGAACACTTTATTGATAGCTGGTAATGGCTGCAAAATGCAACGGCCAAATGTTCTCACAATACTAAGGGTTTACAGCCAGGCCAGAGACACTGCTTTTTAGATATATGCGAATGTCAGTGAGCTAACAGGCTCAACATTACAATGTTAAAAGCTATGTTTATCAGGTATATGTTCTATAATGATGGTAGTTTAGCATGCTTATATTAACACTAAATACAATGTACCCCTAGTTTTTGCATGCACTTGAAATGTGTGATAACTGTTTTTTTTCCAAACCAAATTTCATGGCAATCCATCTGCTGGTTTTTCAATATTTTAGACTAGACCACATTTCAGACCATCCAACTTACCAACATCGTCATACACATTTTAATCATCTTACTTACTTGAACTAGTGGTTAATCAAATGTGTTTGAGGTAATTAAAGTAATACTTGAGATTTAAAGCCAAAATATATTTACCGTACTCTGTCATTCTACTTTTTTAAACCAATATGTTTTTTTTACGTACGAGTATAAGAGCAACTGCGATTTCTCCATCTGATCCTGGCATACATAAATCCCTCTGTGACAACAGAAGCTGTGACTTGACACGTACATGATGTGCAGATGACGCATTATTGTTTATTCTTCTCCATACATGCCACGCTGTCCCTCCCCCAGCAGAAAGGTTATAGTCCTAAAGAAACATAATGCTCAGCAGCTGACATGTCTTTCTTCCTCTGCCCTGCCAAGAAAAGGACACCAATCTCCCTTTTTATGACCTCTATCTATAAAAGCACTGGAGCTGGTTTACACACGAGCAGCCAATTGCAGAGTGAGGCGACGCATCCTGATTCAGCGGTCTCAGACTCGGGCCTGTCCGTCTGGGTTTATTGGTTTGGAAACGCAGGCTCGAAGGATGCTACCACTGTTAACATGTGTGTGAGAGCTAGCATGCATGCATTGCTACACTGACCTCCACATGCTCCCACTGACAGAAGAAAGGCTAAATTAAGATGACAGCGATGTCTACACACATGTCCACTTGGGTTTTCGCTACAGGGTAGACCAGGGTACACCACCCACCCAACCCCCCAACCCCCACCTCTTGTTAGTAAGCTCCTGTCAGCATAAACAAAACACATACAGGTCAGGTGTAAAGTAGCTTTGTGTTTGCTTTACGGTTCCCCTCCAGGAGTTCTTGGTAAGGTCCACTTGACTTGAAATAAGCCAAGCCGGGCAGTGCTCCCCAAATCCTCCTGGGGGGGGTAGGGTGGGTGGGTGGGTGGTAAACAGACTGCCAATGCCTTCAGGCTCCAGATAGATGGACAGAACAAAAGGCATATGGGAATATGGGATTCATGGTGTTTGGAGCACAATAAAAGGAGGAGTTGATGATATTTTCCAAGCCAAGTGGTCAGCCATTGTTGGACCAGATACCAGCAGGGATTTCAACCTTTTATTCCATTTCATCTTGTCTTGGGCCATGCTGGTTCAGTGGCCCCTGCTGGTTCAGTTATACCTTAAAATATACAAAGGAGATGACATCTCACGGCAGGAGATTTCCAGCTGTGACATTCAGCATCATCACAGGAAGCTGATCGAGATGAAAGAGACTGTGTGATTGAAAGGGAATAGGTAGATGGATAAGTCGGGAAAAGGTCAACTTTGGACTGAAACTATCTACAGTGCTCACCTGAAGACAGTAAAAGGCTTATACAAAATAAAGTTGTAGATGTTTCATGTCTTAACCCATTCTCAAACCGACTTCTGGTGACCTTTTTTACTATTTAAAACTTTGCCTTTATATTCAAAACCAGAATCATGGTTCTTCTGAAAGTGCTGCTCAGGGGTCGGGCTGAGATTACAGAACTGCGCACAGCAGCAGGCAGATACATTCCCACACTAAATCCTCCTTATGCCGTTATTGAAAACACATGTGGAGACTGCACTGACTGCCCGTCCCATACTCCCATGGGTTCAGTCACCATAAGGTAAAATAAAAACAGCCATTTAATTAATCACATGTAGGTATCTTTGCACGTGCTGTGGTGAAAACTGTGTATCCGCATGAGCAGATGTATACAGTGCGCTGTAAGGACAGGGTAGGACAGGGAGGTCAATGGCAGCTGAAGCTCATTGTGATTCAGGTCATGTTCAGCAGAGGTTCCCAGGGTGACTCGGCTACAGAGAGGAGCTGCCAAAGTGAGAACAGTGGAGGGAGGCAATCCTGTTAAATTACCTGCATACCGTCACAGCACATATGGACGTGTGACCACGCATATGTTCGCAGTGGTGTGTTCATAATTAGGACAGCCTTAGTATAATTAGAACACAACTAAAACATGAATCCTTTTAATCTAGCTCTATACTAGAATATCTTAAGCAGTGTTAGATTGACAAGAAGTCATTTAATTATTTAAGTATCAAGGATTCTCCCTCATTTGTTTCTTATATATTCCAAGGAAAATATCAACAACAATACAATAAAAGGAAAAGTGATGATTGGGCTGCCACTGCTGTCAGAATAATTTTGTCACAGTACGCGAGCCTTCAGGCCCCGAGAGGACAACCATGAAAAAAATGTCCCCTGCCTCTACAGCCACCTCCTCCACCTCCTCCTCTTCATTCTCTCTTGGACATTTCTCCCCACTTCGCCCGCCTGTATGGGCTGCTAGTAACATATTGATTTTGCATACAAATAATTAAGCGTCCTGTTGAGAACGTTGTGCTGCTGAATACCCACATGGCTCTGTGCGTTGGTGAGATGACCTCCCACTGTTAGTCAAAGCGCCATCATTCAGAAGACCGATAAAATGTTAAGGGTTTGCATCGTTACTGCAGACGCTAAACAAGCTGAAACAGATATTCAACCAAACATTATATGCTGTGCTTGCACATATCAAGTCACGGTATTATGTGAAACATGCACCACAACATTTTTTCATGCCTGAGCCTAACTTAGGGAATCATTCAAATAAGCAGAGGGCAAGTGGGGGTTTCCAGGCTGCTGGAATTACCAAAAAGATTGGCCTCCTTTTCCTTCATCTGTCTGAATCCCTTTCAGGGCGCTCCAAACTTTGATCCCATGCTGCCTATTCTCCACCACCACCCCTACCCAGAGCCAGGATTACTGTCACTTTAGGTGGGGGGATACGTCATTTCACATTTAGGCAGAAACTCCACATTTAGTTGAGCTAGATAAAAGCAGACTGAAGAGCTGAATAATACATTTTAAACGGCTATTATAGAATTACCACAGAAAGATATTCAAGAATAAAATGACTTGAAAAGACTTTATAAATCAAATATTCTCCAAAAAAAAGAATACTTCCTAGTTCATTTTATGTAGTTTATAAGTTATGATAGGATATTCTTCTTTTGAAACAGCTTGCTAAACATATATTTTTAATCTACAAACCTAAAAACTGCAGTGACTTCTTTTTTTAAAGGACATGCAACTCTGTAGAATACTTGCCTTACGTTTCTTAATAACGTTTTTAAAAGTGCAACAATTTGGAGAGCTCAGAAACAAAGGAAAACTGACAAAAGTTGGCTGCTCATATCATATTTTTATTTTCTTATAAATATGTGTTGTAAAGTAAAGTGTATTAGTCATGCTTGTGTGAAAGGAACCACCCACTACCTGCAGAATTAGGAGACTACTGTGAGTACTGTAGAGCACTGTAACTGAAAGCGAAGGCAATCAATAGATTAATTAAGAGATTAATTAGGTGTAACTGGGAGAGACAACTCCAGCAAGGTCAGGCCAAGAAAAAGACAAGCCTTTCATATAGTCTGAACACAAAACGTGTCAACGGGGTAATTCTTAAATGATTTTGATTGATTAAACGGCCAGAAGACATCGACCCTGCCTTGCTTCAACCTCAGGACAGATGGTCTTATTATAAAATACCACATAGCTGAATTAATAGATCATCTAGTGGATAATACAGTTATGACAGTAGAGCAGGTTCAAGATTACATCTGACATTAGCAGTGTGGGCCAAAAGATTGAATATAAACACAACATGATGAGGTTTGTCTGAGATTGGCAGTTACAACCGACCACAGAAATCAAGAAAATTAGGAAAAACAGAGATTAAAAGAGACATTATAGAACCAAGGAGTAGGGCTGAACGATTAATCGATTTTAAATCGAAATCACGATTTCAAATGATGCGATTATCAAATCGCAAAGCCTGCGATATTTTTTAACATATATATATATTTTTTTACATTTTATTTTTTTGTTCTTCTTGTGTCATCCACACCAATCAGAAGTGCTGTGCTCTACATGTACCAGCCATTGTTAACCAATCAGAAGTGGCCCATGATAGAAGGTGATAGACAGATTGATCCAATCACCTGCCAAGTAGTTTTGAAAGTGCCTGCCCTTTCCAAATGGCTTCCAATGGAGCTTTCCTAGATGGTTTGGTGAAACAAACCATCCGAGTCAGGTCAGTAATGCTCCATCACATGTTTTACATCTATTACAGGGTGAATCTTAAACTGAAGCTTGACTTTAAAGCTACCCAACGGAAGTTTCATGTAAGTTTAGTTCTTTCACTCGTAGCTCGGGCTGCGGGGGTGCTAGAGACAGGAGCATGTTGATGCAACCTTCCTAGCCGGAGATATGGCCGCATTTTACAATAAACTTCGGTTGGGTCGCTTAAAAACAAATATCGCAAATCGAATCGCAATCGCAATATTTGTCAGAAAAATCGCAATTAGATTTTTTCCCAAAATCGTGCAGCCCTACCAAGGAGTAGTTCTCACTCTGCATTGCAAACTGGAAAAACGGCAAGCTTGAAAAGTTACATCCAATCCACAATCTGTCACAGTCCCACCAAGCCCAAACACGAGCATAGCAGGGCTCCAGTTTCAGGCTCCTATATTCTCAGTAAACCAAACCAGTACACACCAGTATCATTTACGTCTCCTATGAGCCTGCCACACCCCTAAGAACCACATTTTCAATCAGTAATGGAACAGTTAACAGAAATGTGGGCGTCTGTATTTGCATGGGCAACTGTTGCAATGTTTAGTTTCCTAATTAAAGAATGGGACACTGCTGTAAGATTATGTCATAAATCTCAAATTAAATCAGGTTTAAAAGTTAGAGGAACAGCTGTGAATAAGCGATATGGGAATTTACCCTGACAGATAAAGATAGGTCACGTATATACTGCACTTTACAAATACCAACTCCAAAGATACAAAACAGATTGGACATACTTGCAGAAACATTAATATCCTGTGTATGTTAATTAACATAAGTCCATGTGACATCCTGCCTGTGTTAACAGAAGCTTGCTGATATTGGAGCAGACCCACTGATCTACATAATCAATGTGATGTCTGCTAATGTGCTGTTTGTTAGTGCGCTGTGTGTGTGTGTGTGTGTGTGTGTGTGTGTGTGTGTGTGTGTGTGTGTGTGTGTGTGTGTGTGTGTGTGTGTGTGTGTGTGTGTGTGTGTGTGTGTGTGTGTGTTGGAGGGATCAAGACACAGAGAGCACGCAAATAATATGGGATGTCATTAACATGCGGTGTTTAAGCATTAATAGGAACATAATTATTATTATTATTGTGTAGATCCTGGCTTGTAAATTAGACATTAATAATCCTGTCAGGTTTTGATGAAAAAATAGCAGCTACATTAAACTGAAAAATGTAAACAAGGAAGAGGTTGGATACTTAAATACTACAAATAGCAAATGTGACAACTCGGGGACGTACGGGCGAGTTTGATCCATATACCATGGAAAATAAATGGTTTACCCAACCTTTTTTTATTGAGATAGCTATCCCATAAATGTTTTTCTTTAAATCATAAAAAAGGCCTTTTATAAGATAAGATATTCAAATGACTCATTTATGACATATAAAAGCAGCTCACGTTATCTGGATCCAACATAACATTTTGATCTCTGCTTGAAAAACGACTAAAAGAGCGAATCAATCATCAAATTAGCTGCCAATTAATTCTCAGGCAATTGACTAGTGGATTAATCAAATAATTTTCTGGGGCATTTAAGACTACACCATGACAGATTATAATATCCATATCACCCACTCCTAATTAAAACTGAAACTAATGATTAGTCTCATTTCTTAAAATCTCTCAATTAGTCCTTCAATCTTTTTTGATTTAATTATATTCCAAGTCACAGTTGGACTCCAATTGATGAATGAATTGGGTTCAATACAGGTTAAAGTGACACATAATAGAGCACTTACATTTAATTGAACAAATACAAAGGAATGGTTTTTAACTGCAACAGTGACAGCTAAAAGGTTACGCAGCGTCCACACGGCGTCGTGTGTTGAAGCTTGCCGGTGAGCTTGTCTGAAACTCGACCAACAACCAATCGCATGAATCTCCCGCCCCGGACACACAAGCACACGGTTTGATTGGCTAGAGCTTGTACTGGCATATGATTTGATTGGCTGACGCTTCCGCCGAAGCTTCAAAAGTAGAACATTGCTCAACTTTTGAAGCGAGCAACGCCAGCAAAGCGAAGCAACACTCCCACAATGCAGTTCGGCAAAGTGTGACGTTACTCCATTCAAAGTGAATGGGCAGAAGCGGTGAATCTTCAACGCACGCCGCCGTGTGGACGGGCCGTTACTGTCAGAAAACATCACTCTGCTCAAACTCCTGTCCTGGGACAACGTGTGGCACCAACACTCTCCCCCTCTTGTTGTCTTTACACTTCCCTCCAGTCCTCCACAGGTTAATTGACTGTGATACAATACTAAGGTAGCTTGTGTGAAGAGCTAAAGCAGGCTCTGGAGGAATGTGTTGGTCATTGTTACCGTCTTGATGCACCTTCCCTTCGCCGTAATCTCAGTAATAAACCAGTAATAAGTAATGACAGCTGACCATGCTGCTTTACTGGAGAGGCCAATCAATCGGCCTCCCTAGAGATTAGCCTTAAACCACTTATCCCTCGGTGCAGGAAATTCAGAGGCCCTCTGCCCTGTGATATAGTCCAGTTACTGATGATATAGCCAATGTGACCTAACATCCAAACCTTGTAAATTAAAGCAAAATCTCATCTCAAAAAGGAAAACATTTTATAAAAAACTCCTTCCTCATATAAAACAATTACCAGGTGCATTGTTTAAATGAATCTACGCAGGTGTTAAACTGTGGCAACCATTGGGCAGCCTGCATTAACCTGTTAAGCCCTGAGCCTGTTTTTCAGGTATCAGGCTCGAAAATGACATTCCCAGAACAAATGACCATAACTTCACTTCTAAAAAGGGGTAAATTAATAATCTTTTTTCTCAAAGAAATAATAAACCTGTGAGTTGGATGTAGAAAAGTCAGAATCAATATAGAATTTTTTTATTTTAAAGTAAGTTCAGATTGAACATAGGCAAGGCAAGGCAAGGCAAGGCAAGGCAAGGCAAGGCAAGGCAAGGCAAGGCAAGGCAAGGCAAGGCAAGGCAAGGCAAGGCAAGTTTATTTATAGAGCACTTTTCAACGCAAGGCAATTCAAAGTGCTTTACAAAAAAAAAAATGAAAGACATTAAGCATTAAAAAAGAAAAGCTAATCAAATAAACATTAAGAAAAAAAATACATGGATAAAAGTTACAGTGCAGTCTAAAATATAAATAGTTCAATTAAACATTACAAGAAAAAGTACATGGATAAAAGTTACAGTGCAGTTTAAGATATGAATAGTTCAAATAAAAGCAGCGACAAAAAGAAAAGTCTTCAGCCTGGATTTAAAAGTAGTCAGAGTTGCAGCGGACCTGCAGGTTTCTGGGAGTTTGTTCCAGATATTTGGAGCATAATAACTGAACGCTGCTTTACCATGTTTAGTTCTGACTCTGGGGACAGAAAGCTGACCAGTCATAGTAAAACATATATAAATGATGGTGTCCGTCCATACAACATATATAGTGAAAACCACCCTTGAATGATAGGATAGTAGACTAAAAGCTTTAGGAATCCAAACTATAACAACAAAAAAACCTTCTAGGCTCATTTGGGTGCATTTTCCATATCTATGGCCCCCCTCGGTCGATTTTGATGATTGACACCTCTTTTTAACCGTTAGAGCCAATAGAATCGAGGGGAAGTTCCTAAAATCCATCTAAACATTACCCATTGGTGAATGAGTGATGCGTAGCCAGAATGCCCAAAACCGGAAGCTGTCATACACTCTTGGTAGCTCTCATAGCAACGATATATGAAAACTCCGTTATTGACATAAATATGAAGATGGATTATCAGTAATCATTTCAGACACATTGGATTAACCCAGTGGTTCTCAAACTTTTTCTGTCAGGCTCCCCCTTTGGAGAAAAAAATCAATCTGGTGCACGTTGAGAGCAAAATGAAGAGATCTATGGATACCTCTCTCAACACCCATATGAAACGGAACTATAAATAGATTTACTTTTTCTTTATGGATATTTTACAAATCACTCCCCTTTTAAACTGTATTCTTGTTTGACTGTCATATAGTATTTCTTACCTGTTTTTCATTTATTCTCTTGTTTTTTTATAACTATAATGATCATATAAACGTGTGCCTCGGAAATAATTGTTTACATTAATGGTGACGAAAACGTTTGAGACCCACTGAGATAACACTGAGAGAGTCCTTTAGCTCACTGAGTCTCTCAGTCTGACAGGAGAGGACTCTCCTCCACTTTGTTGTTGAAAAAACTCCTTATATCCGTTAGCATAGCTCGCTAGCACCAGAAGCTAACAACAACGATCTCCGGTACCGGTGTGCTCTCTCTCTCGCTCGCGCACACAAAATGGCTCGTTCCACACACACACACACACACACACACACACACACACACACACACACACACACACACACACACACACACACACAGCCGAGCTTTAATGTAACACAGAGACCCAGACGTAATAGTACTGCATCATATTATTTTCGAATCAATAATATTTAAATAATATTTTTTTTTTTTGTATAGCTATTTTTCCTCCTGGTCTCTCGCGCCCCCCTGGCATGCCTCTGCGCCCCCCAGGGGGTGTTGTGATGTCTGTGTTTGCTTCCGCTGTCGCGAGTTCAGATCGCCCTCATCTGTGGAATCTCAGCTTGCTAATCGATATCTTGTTTGTGCAGATCCGATATGTAATAAGGGTATATATTATACCTAGATTTCTGTGCAAAGTGTGTTAGCATGTTTTCACTCAGGGCTCATTTAGACGCTTCTTGTGAGACTTGTGTTTTGTTTTGGTAAAAATGGTTCATATCGTCAGTTAGCCGAGTTTCTTCCCGTTAAGTGGGAATGACACATTAATAGGTTTTTAAATGTTAAGAAGCCCTGAGACACAGTTTCGTGAAGAAAAAAAACCCGCAGCCCGGCCTCCGGGTTGAACAGGTTAAAAAGCCAGATTTAGTAAAAATATGAAAGATTATAATCAGTCAAATTCGACAAAACAAAGTCTAATATGTACCTTTAAAATGACTTGGTCATTAGCTCCCGATCAAACTTCTCCAAGGATGCAAAGAAGCCGAACATTAATAAGTCAAAAATCCTATTCAAGGATTTAAATGTATTTACAATAAAGCTCTAATTATCACGTGGCCAGTGTGAGGGTGTGCTGGGATTTCCCTGTCAGAATATAGGTGACCTTAGACCAAGCAGATGTAGAGACAAAAGCCTCCTACCAAGACCGCACTTCCTGTGGACGAGGATTAAGGTCAACAGCCAAGAAAGCACTCTCGGTTTTATAAAGCACCCGTAATGCGGCTGCTATAACCGGTGTAGAGTCAGATGCCTATTGAATTCAAAGTAGGTGGTCATTAGATGCTTAAAAAATACTGTATTTGTGCCTCTAGCAACCCTGGATGGACACCAACAGACTTCTAATTGGTATCTTTTTCTTGGATAATGCTAGAGGAAATGTCGGGGGATCCGGACACACAGTTGGATGTATCCTCTTGGGACCATGAGTGTACCTATTAATTGACATCAATCCAATCCAATTCAGTTTTGCTGTAGTGTTTACCCTCTGTTTGGGTTGGCACTGACAGTGTGTTTGTGATACTGAGCTGTTGTATTACTGATAAGGAAATAAGCTCGTTGGTAGGAGACGTGCATTAAGAAGATGGTGGTTAAGATTCAGAAAGACTGAGGCAAAAACCTGATTGCTTTGGTCCAGGAGTCAAGTCCCATTGACACATAACCTTCACTGCAGCATTACACTGCCCATTTTAAAGCAGCACAGTTTAAACCTTCAGCTTTCTGCATCAGCCACCGGGTGGCAGGGGCATTAGTGCTGGTTCTCCACAGCGTGACAAATGTGGACGCTATCCTGAGGTGAAATCTCACATTTAGAGTTGTCGCCGGAGAACTTGCTGCACAATCACAAGCCTGCTCACAGAGCGGAGAGCAGGCCCAGCCTCTGTGAAGGCAGCTGTTGCTCCATGTCTGCAGGCCACCAGGTCCAGCAGGAATTTCGGCCTCAGTGACTACAGAATACCAATTCCTCTCCACTGGAAGTCGGAGCAGAAACCCAGTAGCCATGGCAACATGAGGAAAATTGTAACTGGTAATCTTTGAGAAAAAATAATAATCATTTGGATCTGAAGGGAAGCATGCGGTTGAGGTTAAATAGTGAGTGATTATCGTTTTATTTTAATCATTATATGCTGCAATGTTCACTCTACTTTTAGAGGCACTGCGTTTTGCTCCATTTCTCCGTGTAATAATGTTGCAATTACTGCGACCATAACCGTGGTTTTTGGAAGCTAAAATACATGGGGGTGTAAACGCCACTCCCTGTTCAAGCACACCCAAAACCATCTCTATGAAATTAGTGTGACTTTAGGCTGACTAGCAAGGATCACACACACACACACACACACACACACACACACACACACACACACACACACACACACACACACACACACACACACACACACACACACACACACACACACACACACACACACACACACACACACACACACACACACACACACACACACACACACACACACACACACACACACACACACACACACACACACACACACACACACACACACACACACACACACACACACACACACACACACACACACACACAGATCTGGGTATAGGAACACTCTTTGCTCTCTCTTGCTCTGAGTGCTGTGTGAAGGGTTCCCAGAGACAGGAACAACCCACTCTGACTTATTTAACAACACATCAACTATAGATGAGAAGCGAACATGAGTGTTTCTGGGACTAAGAGGTTTAAGGCAGAGATTAGGAGGTGCTGGCTGGAGTGTTTTTGGTTTGAATAAAAGCCTGGGTTTTGTCTCACCAAGTGAGGTTAGAAAGCCAACGCTGGGCACAACCCAGGCTCTAACTCGCACATTGCTGGCTCAATGTTTAACCAGGGACAGATCTCCATGGTTACCTACAGTGTGCAGGAGCATGGCTACCCTGTGCTTTAGTTCAGAGGATCAGATCAATGTGTTTAGAATCTGTCTACTAATATTGCATGCAATTTATCCACCTTTTGCTGTTGTAATCTTATGTTTTGTTTAATTGTATCATATTAGATACATACACTTTCACTATTTACAACACATGGCTCACAATTGACGCAATGTAACATTCCACTTGAATGACTCATTTAGGTTTAATTCCACTAACTAAATACATGTGTATTAGGCTAAATGCTTCCATGCTGTTTTTCCGTTTAAAAGGTCAACTGAGAGTATGTAAGAGAGCACCCAGACAGACAACATTTCTCAATAATGAACTTAAATTAAATGTAGCAAGCTAGTCACTCTAAAACCACAAGACCTGTGTCTCCAGCAGAAAGTAAAAACAACACAATTAGAGTGTCATTTTGTTACTCTGAAAAAGATTAACATCTGTAGAGTGTCAACAACACGGAGGATGTGTCAGCACTTAACATGTTTGTCCATCTTATTTAACTTCTGTGTCTCACAGGGACACAAATCAGGAATAATTCATTATGACTTTGACAACAGCCTGTGAGCTATTCTACAAGCCCTTTCAATTACATACTATGCTGCTGTCCAGCTCCCTGAAATGCACAACAGACCAACCCCCACTGGTTGTGTGAAAGTGGACGTCCCCCAGGACACATCCTTTGATATCTATCAAGGGGCATTCCCACACTGGCCCTCATTGACAGAGCCTTGATTCTTTTGCTGCTGGGCTTCCGTGCATCAATAGAGACTGATGGATACAAGTTGTGATGCCCCATCTAAAAAGGAGCCTAAACACCCTTATAGGAGAGGAAAGCAAAAGCAGGACAGATTAAATATTCTAGTTTGCTATTCTCCATGGTATCTTATGCAACAGTTCCCATTTTAATTATGGAGGCTAGATGGGAGAGTGTTGTCAGGTCAAGATCTATCCAGCAGGCATGTGCAGCTGGGGTTTGAGATTTCACTCTCTTGCACTATTTGTCTCTCTCAAAACACATTCATGTCCCTTACTCAATCTTTTGGTTCATTCATCCTCTCTCTCTCCCTCCCACACATCTCCTCTATCAACCCAAGAGACCCCAAATTCAATTACCGGCAGGCAGCAGTGGGAGGCTGGCTCAGCTGCAAGGGTACAGCTGCAAGGAATTCTAATGGGCAAGCATGTCAAGCAAATGCATCATGGGATAGACTTCACTGCAGGCCGAGCTACAGCACTGACCGGAAAACTGAGCTGGGATGAAATGCAGTGTTTCTGTTTTAATTACCACAGGAGCATGGCAGAAACATAACATAAGGAGGAAAAGAGAGCAGCATGGGCCTCTTTGGAGCAGCCCCACGCCACTCGAGCTGATAAGAACATTTCAGGATGTGAGAGCAGGGAAGGTGAAGCCAGAGCACCTGGAGTAAAATAAGGCACTACAGGATAAGGATAATCCCATATCACACTGCTAGCCGGGTCTGACATTATAATTAGCCCTCTGAATCTCAATGAGAAATTCATAATTCATTGAAGAGGGGCTGTGAAGCTGTTGAGCCGCTGAAGGCTAAACGGCTCCCAGGAGGGCTTCACCCTTTATTTGAGACTGTAGGAGGACATCACAGAGGGAGTGACGGCTAGCTAGGAGCAGGACTACTGCTGCCACACCCATCATGCACTGTGATGTGTCCCAACCCTGCTGCTGCTTAGTCAATGGGATGCTCTCAAGAGCTTAATGAAAGGGTCAGAACGCTGTCATCAAAGGGAAACCTTCAATGGAATAATGTATGTGCTTGAAAAGTCATAGGATCCACCTCCATGCGGCTGTCAGAAAAAAAAACCCTACAAAGAGATCACAGGTTGTGTTAGCCTCATCCTTTCTCTGTGGATTGACAAACGGCGACACGGGCAGATAGAGTCGACTTCACTGCTGTCTGAACCAAACAAACATGAGGATCCTGCACAAAGAGACATCCATCTTTGTTACCATAGAAACAAGCCTTATTATAAAAAAGGCATCACTTTTCCCAAAGCACCTGTGCACCGTATCGAAAGCAGTGCGGCATAATGGTGGCAGACATAACCTGACAGCAAATAGTGACAGCTTTCACCAGTAGCTCTGAGCTGTCTGTCCTTCATGGAAGCAGCATGGATGATGCAGAGCAAATGGCTGGTGGCAATGTAGTACTTAATCTGTGTTTACAACAGGTCATGGTGGCGGTATTAACATTCAAACAACAATCCCTCATTCCCGTGATGGAAATCCACCAGGCCCTGCTCCAAAAATGATTTTCTTTCAGTAGCAGTATTTCTCACAGGAAACCGTTTAGTTATGCACATTCCTACCAGATGCACGATGCATATCTAATTTCAGCATGCGGTTAAGAAAACGCTCACAATAGCTGGGCTGATGATGGACAGGCACTCATTCATAGTATTAATCCACCACTGCAGACCAGACCTGACCGACATGAAAACACAGGTCCAAAGAATACACAAAACACATAGCGACCTAGGTTGCCTTAGGCTTGGTTAAGTTCACAAGTTTACTTCAAAAACTCGAAGTAGCAGAAGCTGAATGTTGCAAAGATTTATGCATTTCTTTTAGCTATCCATTTTGAATTTCCTAAGCTAAATCCTCACATTACCAAGACATTATTAATGTTTACCCAACATAGATCAGTGACGGTGAGACACTGAGGTATGTACTGTGCAGACGGCCATAGCTGAAAGCTTACTGGTTGTCGTGATAATGTAGATACTTAAGATCACACACATTTGCGTGCCTATTCATCTCGTAGATGGAGTTAAGATCTATTATTTTGTATCAAACCAATCTGTCCAGATACCCCCAGTTTAGATGTAAAATGCTTCAACAAATTGATCTGATGAAAAAGCCGTTTATCTTTATGACTCAAATGAAAGATTATGATTCCCAGCATCCTCTCTAGCATGTTAGTATTCTTAGCCATCAGCCACCGCATAATTCCCAATGTTGCTTCTCTCCTGCGTCTTCTTCGACCCAATTACATTTTTAGGATGTGAAGAAGGAAGATGGCTGTACGTGGGAAACAACCCCATCCCCTGCCTCATGCCAGGATTTCAATTTCATGCCATGGGAGAAAGGCAATGAAGGGTTCAGAGTTCATGTGAGGAAAAGGGGAGGATATTTTCTGCCAGTGCAAGAATGATGAAAGGGCTCTAACTGAACACTGTTCATATTTGCCAGCTTCATTCACCAGTGGAAATTATGATGTTGTATTGCATGTGTGAGCCTTCAAAACCACCACAGCACTGGTTTTACAGAAGCAAATCATGTTATGGTGACATATGATCACCTGACCTCAACCCCTTAAATTCTTGCCCCCCCAACAAACACAATGCCATCGTTCAGGGAAACTAGGTCAAACAATCAGCAGCGTAACCAAGACACTAAAAATCCCCCAAAAGTTATTGTCAGTCATATTTTTACCCAAGGAATTTGAATATGAAAACTCGTCTTGCACACGTCCCCACAGCCCACAGAGAGGTAGGCTGTGTCTCCTGAATAAGTCAGTCCTAATTGGTGTGCAGCAGCGTATCTCCATGCTAGCGCACTAAACTCACATTAATGCTCTGCATGAATACGCCCCCCCAGCCCCTAGATATCAGAGGAAGACAGAGCTCTGCAGCATGGCAACCGGCTCAGACGCTCCTCGTCCACCTCTATGTGTAGCCATGGCAACCCACGCATAGCCCAGCGTGATTCCATGTGGCCTTTACAACATGCATCAATAGTGCTGAAGCGATGTATATTCACAAAGAGGGCATCACCCAGTGATCCAAACTATCACCTCAGAGGGAGGACACACACACACACACACACACACACACACACACACACACACACACACACACACACACACACACACACACACACACACACACACACACACACACACACACACACACACACACACACACACACACACACACACACACACACACACACACACACACACACACACACACACACACACACACACACACACACACACACACACACACACACACACACACACACACACACACACACACACACACACCTCAAAGGTTGTGGCAGTGGGGCCAACTCTTGCTTTCCAGCAGCAGAGGGACGGATTATAAACAACAAATAATTTGTTTCCATGGCAGGAGGCCACGGAGAATAAGAGAGAGAATAACAACGGATAAAAGCAGGAGGAAGCAATACAATTGGGAAAGTGATCTTCGAGTACAGTAGCAAGACATTTTTCCATTTTATGGCTCCCAAAAGTGAACAGATGTAACTTGTTAGCGGAACAGACAGCAGTGACAAACATCAGACGTCTGGATGCCGGTAATTCCCAGCATTCTCGCTGAATCAAGGCATCGTTCTGGTTGTCTCCACGGTCAGGCTGCAAACACTTTCTCGGGTGACATGGTAGATAAAATCAGAGAGGCGCTGATTATCTCTAAACTGTCTCTAACAATCCTTTCATTCACAACTCTGTGTAAAGACCAGCTCACTGTAAGAGGGAGGGGGGGGGGGGGGAGATTGCCTTGGTCAATCTCCTTTCATCTTTTTACTAGTCTGCTCATGTAGCTGCTTTAAAATGACATTTTCACAACAGAAGGACACCTTAAAAAACTAGAAATGGGCATCAGGGTATTGCTACAGTCACTCAGGGAAGTCAATTTAAAGAGACCGCACTCTTTGCTGTGCATGACTCATATTAGAGAACAGGGAGTGACAGTAATGGGTTTAGAAAACTCACTGACATGGTGGGAGAGTTGGATTTGTTGCTTTGGGCTGCATAGCTGCTACCCCATTCTTCCAAGCGCTCTTACAGCCAATCAAATCTCCTTTGTATTCATATTCTGCCAATGAAAGCCCATCAAGAAATATTGGTGCCAAATCATCCTCTGTGCCAAAATCATTGAACCACCACCTCTCCCAGTTTTCTCCCCCTAAAGAGCAGTGAGGCTGGGGAAGCAGAGCGTGTCCCCAAAGCAGCTCAGAGTTTAGCTGCCAGACTAAACTTTCTTCCCGTCTCTGAGCTCTGCCTTCATGTACAGTCGACATGTCAGGTTTGAAATTTGCACAACAAGAATGTGCTTTGTCATTTTTACGAAAATAATAAGTAGCTTGAACGTTAGTCTCGCCATGCAGAGGCAATTTTGCAGAAGATGAAACACACACGCGTGAGCATTCATTTGCCAAGAAGATGTTTAATAAGCATGGGGGATTCCCACTCTCTCTATACACACTGTTGCTAACACAAAGTGAAGTCAACACAGAAAAGCAACTATCTAAACGTAAGTGGTTTAAATATGCTTATAAATCATGGTTAAAAATAAAAGGTTAAAGTGTAGAATGGTCTGGTATGACCCCTTGTAAAACAAATATTCAGGGATTTAAAAGGAAGATTGGGTTACCTTTGGACAGACTAAGGCTGCGGCCCCACGAGGACGAATTCGGTCGTTTGCGTTACTGTTTAGTGTCATATAGACCGTTCGGCCACACGAGGACGACCGAATATGGCACTAAACGACTGAGGAAACGACAACGGGTCCCAAGGTGGATAGAAATGCATACGCCACTCTCTGGGGGGTCAAACAGCTCCGTGTGTGCGCCCTATACGGACATTTTCAGATCACTGATAGTGATTGCGCAATAGCCCCGCCTCTCCCCACCTCTTCTGCTCACCTCCGCTTACCCCGCGCCAGTGCTGAAGTGTTTCGCCACCAACAACAACAACAATGGCGGATCGCAGAGTTGCTATCGTGCTCCGGACGCTATTGACCATGCTACAGTTGTTTGTGCAACATCTACAGCAATAATGATGAGGCAATAGCCCCGCCTCTCCCCACCTCTGCTGCTCACCCCCACGTCAAAGTAAACTGCACCCTGAATTCAGATTATTTATCTTTCTCTCGCGAGTGAAGTCTAATCTGACAGGACGGAGACACGCAGCTCTGCTCACCTGCAGCTCCTCCCGCACACACTTCAAGTCAGATCATCACCCTTAGCTATTTTAATTACCTCTCAAACTCCCTAAACTAGTTATAAATATGTTTATTTTTACAGTCGGCCGGGTCACTGATTACTGGATGAGCTGCTGCATGAGACAGACACTGGCGCTGTCCGAAGAGAGGGAGGAAAAAGAGAGGCTCCGTGTATTTTATCATTATATTATATAGAGTCGTTATTCATTTGTTTTAAAGCTCAATAAATAACAAAGAAGACCTTTGACCGGCACTTTTATAATTTTGTCCGGAAGATTTCAACTTTAATACACGCTGACTGGCGAAAAACTCTGCCCGGTTCCCTCGGGCCCCACCGCGGAGAATAAACAGAAGGGCAACCATGACAACCATGCTTCTTCGCTGCTTTTGTGGAGGAAGTTACAGCGCCACGTAGAGGCTCCTGCATATGTACTGCAGCTTCTCCAGCGGTTGGAGCTAAACGGAGCGGTCTCGTGTGGGCAGACACTATCCGGATAATTATTGCATGTGGACGGAAGCCGTTTGCGATTGCGTTTGCGTTAATCCTATGCGTTTAGCCGTTTTCGTCCTCGTGGGGCCGCAGCCTAAGGCTAGCTATTACAACCTGTTTCCAATCTTTATGCTAAACTAGGCTAAGCTGCTCGCTGTAGCTTAATATTCAATGTACAAAAATAAGAGGTATTATTATTTTCTGCAGTGAGATAGCATGTGGTGACTGGTGAGTAGATTCCTCACATTGAAAACATAATTTACACACAGATAAATGTAATTATCTCATTGTATTATTAATGAACATTGTATAAATGTCAAATGTAATAAGTACTCTGATGAGTAAGTGGAGCATTAGCCACTGGAATTAATAGAGTAATTAGTATTCAGATATATGCTGAAAAATGTAGCTACAAATGCATTTCGTACAGCTGATTCTTTGTATCCGGGAATTGATCTACAGGTAGCAACGAACAGAAACACCCCAGCGATTCCTACACACTGCCAGTCACTGAACAACCACTCTGAAGCTATAGATGAGACACAGCTGAAAGAAGCCCTTCATCATGTTTCTACTCATTAAGTCCAGACCTCATTGCCATTCAGCCGGCAACAAAGCACACTAGTGCTGTTCTAATTGCTTCCAATCACAATGAATGGGTGAGGGCATATGGGGGATAGAGTGGCAAAGGGTAGGATGATGGGAAGCTCTCTGGACTAATGTGAGAGTTGTGTCTAAAGCCATGCGGGTCCTTCTATGTGTGACATAGCCCCCTTTATCTTGGGTGTTCCCCACTGACCTGTAAACATTTGAGTTATGGGAATAGGAAAAAGTAAAAAAACATCTCCCCAAGCATCATGTCAGTGTCCCAAAATAGGCTGCATATCGCTGGTCACAGGCATAGGGGGGTTTCATCTCTCAATCACTGCCTCTGTATCTGCTCCGCTGGGACAAATGTTGGAATTGCAAGTGATAAACTATAGATCCGGACATGGGGATGATGCATCGAGATCACAGGCGGCTAGTCAGCTTCTCAGTGAGAGATTAATTACCCCCTGTCACATGGACTCTGTAGCTAATACTATTGTGGGTCGAGATGGCTCATTGAATTAGTATTTTAGAGGCTACCATAGTAATCTACGCTTTGATGTTGTATCTTTCATATATCTATCTATTATGTTAAGACAGATGACAGTGTTATACGTTATAATGATGGATTAGAGCCTACAAACAAGGCTAAAAGGGACGTCCAAAAACATCTTTAGCTGCTGATGTGTAATCTCAACTCACTGATCAGCTCTGATGCTCCACAACTACTACATGCTGTGATGAGAAAACAATCAGAGTGTAACTCTATTCATCTGCAATGTCTTGTGAAGTTGCCTTGGATGTGAAACAAGACTAATGCATCAGGTATATGAAGCTGTAGTTACTGGTAAAGTTACACTTTGGAATACAAATGAGCATTTTAAAATGTTCACAATGACAATCCTGAAGTACGTACTGGCGTTAAGCGGGGCTCAGTGAATTTCATTAATTTTGGAATTATTCATTCGATTTAAAGTAATGGACACGTTTACATGTTGTTTCCCTGGATATCGAGTCATAGGATCAACAAAGTAACTACGATACATCTTCAGGAAACCATGAGTCTGTAAAAAGAATGTATGTCAATCCATTAAGATGTTATTTATTATAAGATAGTTATTATATACTTTACTAGATCACTGAAAATCTTAAACTGCTAATGTTGGAAGAAGAATAAGAAGAAGAAGAGGACTACTAAAGTAATTCATATTTATCCTAAGGAACCTTAATTATTAAGGTAATCCACCCAGAAATTCTTGTTAAGACATTCTTTAGTTTTAGTTTAGCTGGTGGACCAGGCAAGTGTGGATAACATTGTGTTTTACTTGTGCATTCACTTCCTGGAGACTTAATCAGTATTAAGGAAAGCAAAAGTAGTATATTGGAGTTTAATGAGGCAGGGTAAAAATCTCATATGGAAAGCAAATGAAAATGCCAAGAGATGAAGTGATCTGTAATCAATGAATTCTACATGTTCTCTCTGCACGGTTCCCCTTTTAATAAAAAAGGCCTTTACCGTGAGTGTAATGGACAAAGTAATGGCTGGAGAGGACATACTGCAGTCCTCTCTGGCTCATTATAGTTGAACCCTTTAAGCTATCCTAAAAAAAGTCAGTAAATGTGTTTATAAAGACCACATTTACATAGTCAAAAGGTCCTTTTGTTCAGCCTCACAATGCTATTGGGTAGTAAATGTGTTTGCAGATCCTGCCCTCTGGCCATACACTCAGACAACTTCAGAATCTTCAAACGAGCAACATCTCTTTGTTTTATTGGACTGGATATGTCAGATTCAAGTATGTAAAATGCCTCAAATATGTTTTGATTATTACAATGTCTAGAACATGCACATATTTAGTTATTGTGGAATACATTCATTACATTTGATTTTGAGCGGCTTACGTCTTGGGTCATTGGGTCAGTGTGGTAGTCAAAATAGCATGTATCCCTGTCATGGAGATTGCCCTTCTTATATGTTCACATGTGGAAATAAAACACTAATAGAAATATAATGTCTTTGATAATTCACTATAACAAAGTTCTAAATGTGTCCTCTGTAAGACTTTGAATTAAGACCAGAATTGAATAAATTAATACATTATTTCTGATGAAAGTATGTGAAATTATAACTGTAGGAATATTTTAAACTGCAGTTCCAGCAGAGAGCCCCACACTTTCTTTTCCCTGGCGACATCAACCAGCTCTGACTGGGGGATCCCAAGGCGCTCCCAGGCCAGCGAAGAGATATAATCCCTCCACCTGGTCCTAGGTCTACCCCTTGGTCTCTTCCCAGCTGGACGTGCCTGGAACACCTCCCTAGGGAGGCGCCCAGGTGGCATCCTAACTAGGTGCCCGAACCACCTCAACTGGCTTCTTTCGACGCGAAGGAGGAGCGGCTCAACTCCGAGTCCCTCCCGGATGACCGAACTTCTCACCTTATCCCTAAGGGAGACACCAGCCACCCGGCGGAGGAAACCCATCTCGGCCGCTTGCATCCGCGATCTCGTTCTTTCGGTCATGACCCATCCTTCATGACCATAGGTGAGGGTAGGAACGAAAATGGCCCGGTAGACAGAGAGCTTTGCCTTCTGGCTCAGCTCCCTTTTCGTCACAACGGTGCGGTAAAGCGACTGCAGTACCGCTCCCGCTGCTCCGATTCTCCGGCCCATCTCACTCATTGCTCCCTCACTCAAGACCCCGAGATACTTGAACTCCTTCTACTTGTATCTTATCAGTTAATTAGTTACAACAATACATTTAACTCTGGTTCTGTCAGAAACAGTTCTTTGGAAACAGTGTTGGGACACTTGGATGTATCTCTTTTAGTATGATAATTAGCCTGTTATCAGCATTGTGTGACTTGTTGAACTGGTTTACCTGCATGTGTGGGTGTAGGTATTCCTTTTATTATGATAATAGGCTAAGCCAGGTAGCATTGTGTGACTCAAGTCTACAATGTAAATAGGATTCAGATACTTGTTGCATCGGGACACCTGGAAGGGGGTGGTGCCTGTATTCCTTTCAGTATGATAATAGGATAAGCCAGACAGAATGAACGCTTGTTCCACCACCCTATCTATTAATTCAGGTAATCTATTACAATATAATAAGCATGTGTATTATTGATACATATTTATTAATTACTTTTTCCATTTCAGAATGCCACCAGCAAAGAGAGATCCTCAATTCAGTGTGCAGGATGTGATTTCTGCCATCCAAAACGGAGAAAGTGAGTTTGAGATGGAATCAGAGGACAGTGACACTGATATGAGTGAAGAAGAGGCAGATGAAGATGCCTGTGGCCACATGGGCAAGGAAAACCAACAACCCAATGAACCCCCAGGCAGTGATTATGTGGACATCGAGACACAACAACATAAACCCACCAAGCCTGTGACAGGTATCGCTGGCTGAAAAAAGATTTCATCAGTCCCAATACTGACTTTTCTGGTTACAACAAGTACATGGGAGGTGTGGATTTGTTGGGACTCGTTTACGGCCAAATACAAGTTCCCCATGAAGTCCCGACGCTGGTACGTGTACATCTTCTGGCACACCATCATCCTTGCTGTGATCAACGCCTGGCTCCTCTACAAGCCAGAATGCAAAGCTCTAAAAGATGCCAAAGCAGGAGATCCTGAACAGGAGACAGTTTCAGGCAGATCTAGCATCCTCTCTCATCCTGGTAAGAATGCATTTCTGCTATTTGCCGTTTGTAATATTTTTTTATATTTCACTGTAATATCTTTGACTTGTATCCTGATGTATTTTTGACATGTATCTCGATTGATTCTGTTCTAATCAGGTGAACACAACTCTTCTGAAAACACCCGAGAGAGGACGACCATCTTCAGGCAACGGGAGCCCAGCAGCGACGGTGACATCAAGGAGCCCGTTGAATGCTCAGAAGAGACCATCCTCAGGTGATGGGAGTCCACCAAACGGGGCCCCATCCAAGAGATCACACTGGATGTACGGAAGGACCTAATGGCATATTTTCCAGTGAAGACAAAGAGAGGACGCTGCAGTGCAGACACTGCAGTAAAGGGTACACAAACACACAATGCACCAAGTGTGACTCTGCTTTTCCGACGATAGGAACTATCATATTTAATAAATGACTATTCATAACAAATATGACTGATGTGTGATTATTATTCATGATTTACTGATATAGGGCTAAGTAAGCAATCAATCCTGCAAATCAACCCTAAGTTGTTCAATATATTTATTCAGACAATGTGAGTAGAAATACAGAAATGCTGCCCCTACTAAGCCCAGCGTTGCAATATTACAACATTTCCCTAAAAACTAACCAAAACGTAAAAACTCTTTCATTTCTGCTCCAGAGGCTCCCTACAACAACATCTGAAAGGTCAAAATAAATTATAAATATATGTGTGCTTTACAGGGTTAAGAGAAAGAACAGAAGTAGTAGAACAACATGACAGAGAGAGATAGAGTTGTCTCGGAGTTTCTAGTCGTAAGCGTCTGTGTTTCTAATTTCAGTCTTAAATAGGAAACAGGACATCACATGTTGGGTTGTATTAGTTGGTATTCTAGCAGTAAGGTTCAGCTAATGGGCCCTGACTGTTTCCTTCATTCATAGGAATGAGCATGACTCCTCTCTCTCTCTCTCTCTCTCTCCACTCTGCTCATCATCCCATCCCCCACCTCCCAACCCGAGCTACAATCACACTCCTTAAAGGCAACTTCTGCACAGCCTCCACCAGCCATCAGCAAACATAAGCGTCAAAACATGGGTACAGACAGAGTCACTGTATGTACGCCTGAGGACTACCAGACAGACAGAGAGCTACCGTCTGGATAACCTGCTCTGCTGAACTCTGCACGAGCATTATGGACAGAATCAGAACATATTCCATAGGAATTTAGAGAAGGCATAACCGGGCCATTATTTTGACCCCAGTGTGCTTATTAATCAATGCAAGTCAACCGTTATCAAAGTTCGCTCAGCCAGACATCATCATCATCAAAACAAGTATGTTCACGGCCAGAGTGCTAAGTAGGCCACAGCATGGTATGTGACCCAAGAGATGGCTCGATGGCCCCTTTTTGTTACTCAACCATCTGATATTCTGCCCGCTGAGGTGGAAACTTACCCCTCTGAACCAGAGGAGCAGGAACTGAAACCTGCCATATCAGTTACAGGGTGAAGTTAGAAAAATCAATCCTCGAGCCTTTCTGACTATAAAATCACCTAAGATGAACTGCCTCTTCTCCAACATTACTGTAGGTTCCTGCTGTGAAAATAAAGGAGTAGATAATTGCTTGACAAATGTAGTTTGTAGACCGTGCAGCTATCTTCTCACTTCACTGCTGCAGGGGATAGATTAACATCAGCAGGGAGATCTGGGCTACTTTGACACCCATCTTCTGTAGCCTCCGTCTCAGCTGGACCAAAAAAAGAAAACGGAGAGTTTTGGGATCTAGTTTACGCAATCACAAAGGAAGGAACTGTTTAACAGCCTTGCCAGAACAAATTATTTCGAGGCATCTATGGGCTCCAATGGGGTTTTCTCCATCAACTCTACACAACATATGTTGTCTTTAAACACTGAACTTTAACAACACTGAATTGAATGCAGAACATGTTTCATCTATTGCATTATTTTTTCAAAAAGATAACAGATCTTTCCACTCCGACTTTAAGCGGATGAAAATGTACTTCTCGCACACCTCTAGGCAAAACCAACGTCAATGTGTATTTCAAGTGATTACTTGGGACAGTGGACATAATGTGTGTTAAATTGAGCATGAATAAAGCTTTGTGTTCGCCTGAGCCTTTTGTTCCCGTCTCCTGAGCAGCATCTTCAGCCTTCTTCTGTCCAGCCTGTCTGCTACAGTGACAAAAGCTGTTTCTAGTTCACCATCACCACAGCTCAACTATACCTTCATGGCCACCATGATAAGTCCACGAGAAGGCCAATGGAGTGGAAAAGCCCCGGCTATGTATGAGTTATCCCTTCAATGCAGCTCTGGTCTCACAAAAGTCACAAGATGTATTTCACTACTGCTTTTTTATTCTAGAGACAGTGCTGTAGTTCAAACTGCTTGAAATCTGACAGCAAGTCAGAAAACAAAATAAATATGCCATAAATACAGATCTGACATCTATCATATGAAAAATGACCAACCATCGGTGAGTTGATTTATTGGAGGGTAGAGCTGTCGTAATCTTAAATCTTTGTGGCATCTAAACTCCAGAAAAATCTACTGTATGCTCTTAGGTTAATATCTCCTCAGAGAGTAGTTTCATTGCAGGTTTTTACAGATTACGAGCCCTAAAGCAGACTGAATAAAATCCCATCCTCACCGGTTCCTCTTTTATCAGGTACAGGCAGGGGCGGACTGGCATTGGGAATACCGGGAGTTTTCCCGGTGGGCCGGTGCTGTGCGTGGGCCGGAGGGCCAAAACAAATTTAAAATTAAAAAATGTTTCTTGTAAGTGTTCTGGCCACTTCCTTTTTAGTTTAGTTTTGCTTACCTAAATCCTCCCGGCCCACTGGGCTGGGCTGGGCCGTTTTGATAGGCTACCTATGTTCTATCTATCAGATAGTTTCACTTTCACACATCAGCTCCGTAGCAGCTGTCACTGCGCAGTGAACGATCAGGAGTGAGTGACTGAGAGACCTAGCTTACAGATGGATAAACAAGCTCCAAAGCGTAAAGGCATTTTTGTATAGTTTGTGTATACAGTATACATTATTGTGGCGAGCACTGGGTTCAGAGGGAGGGGCTTGCATAGGGGAGGGGGGGGGGGTTGGCAGGGAAACGGGGTTCAGGGAGAGTGGCTGTATCCGTAGGATAGAAAAGGGGGAAGTGACGTCTGACTCAGAGGTTGCGCGGCTGTGGAGAAGAACGTGTTGCCCACATTCTGTTACTGAGTTTAGGCTAGTTAGCTAGCAGGTTTATTGTTTTGGGTGCAGTCACTTTTGCCTCCACTTGCTGTTCAAATAAATGTTGAAAGAAAAAGTAAATCTGTTCATATTGGTGTTGAGAGATGTATCCATAGATTTAGTCCCTAATTTTGCACTCAAAGTGCACCAGATTGATGCATTTAACTTCCACATTTACAAAAAAAAACTTCCCGGGGGAGCATGCCCCCGGACCCCCCTAGAGCAGGTGAGGTCCACCACCTGCCCACACCCCCTGTTAAATTGTCTCACCCACATTGAGGATGCTTCCTACGCCTATGTTTTATTCCATGCGTCAAGTCAGGCAAATTGGGTCCAAATGTTATTGCATCAATGATCTGTTAACATTAAAATCATTAAATATATGCTGTAACAATTTTGCTCTAGGCAACTCAAGGGCTCAGGTAATGTGATTACTGATTACTATATGAATAATGGTCCAAAATAACATTAAATGCATAGGGTTTTTTGTTAAGTAACATACTTTCGTCGCCGGCCGGCCGATACATGCCACGCATTCAGTGGTCTGTCAATTAATCCCTGGGCCACTTTTTCCTCCCAGTCCGCCCCTGGGTACAGGCATCCTAGGCTTGATGATATTCCCTATTAAAAAAGGTACGTTTAGGCAAACGTATTGTTTTAACCCCAAAAAAAGAAAAAGCAGATCCAGCATATATTCCAATATAAGAGAAAGTGAGATTGAGTGAGGACATCAAGAACCTTGTCTTGTAAAACAAAAACAATTACGGCTTTAATGCCTCACTTAACCCATAGTACACAAAATGCAATGTGGGTTAAAAGAGGGAAATCAAACAGGACCTCACGGTGAGAATCTATTGAGCCTTAAGTATTAAGTACAACACATGATACCTCTAGAACAGTGGTCACCAACCTTTTTAAGCCCAAGATCACCGACCTCGGCCTAGGTGAAAGGCGAGATCTACCTATTGAAGAATTGAGTGAACAAGACGGCCCAGACGGTGCTTCCAATTTGAGGCCTTTTATATAGGCTAATTGCATCTGAATTACTGTTACAATGAAGGCTCCATAATCAGCTCACAGCATATAGGCAGGGGTAAAGTGCTATTTTTTACGAGTGGGGGCGGACCTCACCTCCTCTAGGGGGGTCTGGGGGGATGCTCTCCTGGGAAGATTTTTTTTTAAATATTGAAGTTGAAAGCATCAATCTGGTGCACTTTGAGAGCAACATGAAGATATCTATGGATACCTCTTTCAGCACCCATATGAAACAGAACTGTAAACAGATTTTCTTCTTCTTTATGGATATTTTACAAATCACTCCCCTTTTAAACTGTATTCTTGTTTTACTGCCATATAGTATTTCATACCTGTTTTTCATTTATTCTCTTATTGTTGTGAACTATAATGATTATATGAAGGTGTGCCTCGGAAATAATCTTTTGAATAATTTGTGACAACACCGTTCTAAACACTCAGAGAGTCCTTAGCTCACCTGAGCCCCTCAGTCTGACAGGGGAGGACTCTCCTCCAGCCTGTTATGGAAACGGCTCCTTATGTCCGTTAGTGCAGCTAGCTAACCAGATGCTAACATCACGGTCGACGCTAGCACCGGTCCCTCTCTCTCTCTATCACACTAAATGCGCTATTGCCACACACACACACACACACACACACAGAGCCGAGCTTGAATGACACAAGCACATGTGTATTTCCATGCAACTCTCTGATTGGTCTGGTGACTTGCCTCTGTTGCATTCACTGAACACGGGAAATTGCAGTCCTGCCGTCCGCTCTTGTGTCACCGTAAAGGTTAATGTATTATATTATTGAGGTGTCTCAAATATACGTCAATCAAGTGGCACCTGCTAACGGGGTGGTGGATGATAGGTTTACATCTAAAAACGTATTTATTTTTCTTTCTTTTGTTACTTTTTTTTTGTTGCCTGCCTTAGGAGCAACATTTACCCATACTACCTTGGGAAGCAGCCAGAAGGACACATCCACCCTGCACCGCACACTCACTAACTGTCAGGAAAGCTCAGCAGCTTTAGGCCCCAGCCACACGAGGACGATAACAACGTTTTCCGTCCACACGCAACAGGCACCAGAAACGTGTCCATTCACACGAGACCGCTCAAAAGCGCTGGTGACGCTGTAGTACATATGTCAGGCCTGTAAGTGGCACTGTAGTCCCTCCACAAAAGCAACGAAGAAGACTTCCGCGCATGGTTGCCATGGTTGCCATGGTTGCCCTTCTGTTTATTCTCCGCTGTAGACGCTCTGGCTCTTTTTATCCCTCCCCGAGGCAAGCGTTTGCTCCTGTTGTAAATCTCTCCGGTAGTCCACCATCAGATGAAACACACCCACCTCTCCGCCTCTTCCAAGGGAAGAGGGGACCGTGCGGCAGAGTTTCAGTTAGATTTTATTTTGCCGGTCAACATGTCCGTCAAACTTCCGGACAAAATTAGAAAAGTGCCGGTCAAAGGTCTTCTTTGTTATTTATTGAGCTTTAAAACAAATGAATAACGACTCTATATAATAATATAAGAATACAAAACGGAGCCTCTCTTTTCCTCCCCCTCTTCTGAGAGCCCAGCAGCTGGGTTGTGGTCGGATAATCCAAAAATAAGCTCCTAACGTCTAACCCCATCGTCTATTCCTTGACCTCTGAGTGAAACGTCACGGGGTTAAGGGATAGTGGATAGGAGAATTCAAAAGGACTTAGGAGAAGAGACTGCGGTACTTTAGAGAATCCGACTGCACTTTCACTATCCGACGTGTTTATGATGCGCCAGCGGACGTCATGAATGTGCGTCTGCTGCTGTGGGGAAACTATGGAAACTACAGTTTTCTATACAGCGGACGACAACATGGATGTTTAATAAGAACGACGGACTACTGTGAACTCATCTAGAGACTCTGCACCGTGCTCTGATGCTGCTGCTTTGCTTTATGAACAACAGAGAAACATATTCTTCATGACCAAAGTTGGAATTCAAATAAAAAAAGAAAGTGAAACTTATGCTCGTCACCCTCTCCCTCCGGTCCACATTATGATTGTATGAACTATGAAAATATCTTAAAATCAATACAGATGTATTTATTATAAACGTTAGTCCTTAACATCTATCACTGTGTATATCACCATTCAAACATCTTTTAAAAGTTGAACAAACCCCACACAGCTCAGTAAACACTGTGACATGTTGACTTTATTTGATCATTTCAGTAAAAACTAACGTTCATATTTCTCTTTGATTACAATACTGATGAACGTTCAAAACAAAGCACTTTGGCAACTTACCACATACGTTTTAAAATGCTTAATATGCACCGTAACTTTCATCATGATATCATTTCTCGGTCATAATCGGTTGTTTCCGTGAACGGCCGACTGTTGTGTGACGGCACATGCTGCGGCTGCAAGGCATTGTGGGGCAGCATTTTCTCCTTTCGTCAAGGGAGGTCCAGTGGTTCCTAAGCTAAAGGAGGTTATAAAGGAAGTTTGAAACCTCCTTTCCTATCATCTAGAGACGGCACTTATCATGGCTGCCACTGAGGGACTTCCGGGTCATTTCACTCCGTTAGGAAGGTTCCTAAACTAAATGGACTATTCGACTTCAGCCCTGATCTCTGAGCAGGAGAGGTGGGGAGAGGCGGGGCTATTGCTTCAACGTTATCAGGAAATGATCGTATAGGCGTAAACACGGAGCCGTTTGCCCCCCCCCAGAGCATTTCGTTTGTAGATCTACCCACCTTGGGACCCGTTATTGTTTTCTGCGTTTCCATGTCGGCCTAGTGTGGCCGAACCGTCTATCTGATAGTGAACTGTAGCAGATACGACCGTTATCGTCCTCGTGTGGCCGGGGCTTCAGTGCCTGCCCAGCCCCATTCATACACATTAAACGAGTCGTCTGTGGCTGCTGTATCTGTTTCCCTCCATCACCACTCTTCATTTTCCTCTATCTACTCATCTCGTTCTTCTCTTCCAGGCGGGAAGGACAGTGGTCACAGATTGGGGCTTGTTCTTCTATTCTAAGACAAATAACGGTCTTTTCACTTCCTCCACCCAGTGTTTCTGCCATTGATTCAAGGTCTGAGAACACCTTCCCAAAACACCACAAGTTCAGAGGAATGCTGGAGGAAGAAGGGCCGTGTGTCATTGCCTTCAAGGATAATGCGGGTGTCATTCTATTTTTTCTTCTTTCAACAAATCCCACAAACTTTACAACCAACAATTAGTAAGTATTTCAATATGTTCTGAATAACCGGACTACCCTCATTCAGGCCCAACCCATCAGTTCTCAAGGATGTAAATCTTTAAAATTAAAGAACATATACTTTTATTTTCTTATATAAGGCTCATTAACTGCAGCTAGTCACTGTAGTTTTGAGCATATATTGATTCAACAGGAGTAAATGGTGTATATATTTAGGACCAATTTCATGTGTGAATTCCAATGGTGAACTTGTGTGTATTTAAGGCAGCAGGACATTGTATGTGGGACTGACTAAAAATAAACTACAGAGCCCATGTTCATTATAATGAAGGAACATGTCATTTGGTCACTCTGTGTGGCTCATTTCTGTGGTGTATCACTTTTAGTAGTGTTGGTTTACACAGTCAGGCTTTTCTTAAAATGCACTAAAGTTCTGGTTATTTCATGGGATTTGTTGACAATAAGCCTAACACTTGGAGATCATAAAGAATGAAACCTATTTCCTGAATAGTTTCAGTTTTCCTGAAGATTTCCATTTTCGAATAATCTGCATCCACCCTTTTACATGTAGTTGGTTGACCTTAATGTTTCTTTATTTTGCATTTAAAGTATTATTAGCTTATAATATGACTTTCACAATAAGTATCGGATTCAAGCTCAACTTCTAGATAATCAAGATAAGACTTTAATGTCTAAATGCAGATCTCTGCAATGAGAAGCTTATTCTCTAAATCCAGAAATCATGAATGGAATTCAAATGGAAGTCTGGCCTCTTATTCATAAAAAAACCTGTTGTACTCTCTTTTGTGTTCCTTCCTGCCTTCATAACATTATCTTAACAAGCACATGGATTCCTAACACTTCTTCAACACATCAATGTGAGACAGAACTGTGGAATAAAATAATGTCCGTGGTCCCACAAAGTGGAGGGAAAAATGTTTAATAATAGATAACAGCTGTATTACAGGTTTGAGAGATTAGGACACGGAGAATAAATACCACTACAATAAACTGGTGGACCCTGATATACTAAAATTATTCCTCCAGTTTCATCTTTGCATTCAACAACTTAACATCATGCAGTTGCCATGCCAACTGGTTTTCAGACAGCTGTTGCTATAATGAAAACGGGAAATGCTTCTTGGGCACTGTGCAAGAATAAGAAGTCCCAATCCGACATTAGTATTCACATCAAGAAATGCGCTTGAGCGAGACGGCTTTAACAACTCACCGAGATGTCAAAGAGCTCCTCAGTGTCGTCCAGCATGCGGACCCTGATGGTGACAAGTCGCCCAGGGGGCATGGCGGGGGGTCTGTGCCCAGGGTCCAGCGTACTGATGCCAAGAGTCTCCGGGGCTCCAAGACGATGTCCTGTTCCCATTGGCTCTGGGTCTGGCTCTGCCATGCTGAACTGTTAATGCTCACTGCCCAGCCTGCACAGAAGCAAAGAGAGGAAGGTCAGGAAACACATGTACGTGCAGTCATTCTCTGCTCCTGAATACACAAGGTATGAACACAGATTGAGGAGTAACAAAAAGTAGTAAGTAACCTCCTCTTACAAAGCTTTTGTGGTGCAGCAGGTGAAATACATGTAATGCATCATGGAGTGCATATATAAAAAGGTATACACATCAGGGCCAGGCTGCAAAACATTCACACTAACACAGTAATTGCAAATGCAGTTTTTACACTCGCCACTGATAATTGTCGCCTATGGGAGAACCAATTATTGCGAAAAAAGAAAACGATCCGAGGATGTTCTAAATTTCAAAGTGGAAATCAAGTAGCCCTAATTTGATTTGACAAATTAACCATGAGGCCAGAATGTAAAAATCAAAGAGTCAATACGATGACGGGTGATCGGTGAAGTTGTAAAAGCAAGGCCCTAAAGCCAAAGACACACACACATACATTTGGTTGGGTTTTAATTGATATCATGGGGATCAAGGAAAATACTTGAGGACACTGTAGGAGAAGTGACCAGAATGAACAGTGGATTTTGGTTATCAGAGAGCAGAGTAAAGTCCAATTATTGATTTGCTACTTTTAAAGAAATGCAGTGAAGACTTGCATAGAGCGGCTAACTTCACACATCCCTTACTGCAGCAATTTCCTAACAGGGGGTACTTTTGCAGTTTCCAGGGTACATAGAGTGTAGAGTAGCCAAATTAATAGATGGATGGATACATGTTATCGATAAATTATTCGCTTTTAGTTAATCATTAAAAGGTTTAATTTCTTAGTCAAAAGTAATGGATAAATTGTTGAAAAAATGTATGTTAAGTAATGGATACATGGTTAGAAGATAGGCTCAATAGTGAAATGACTGTTCAAGTTAGCTTAACGGTGGGGTAGGTAATTTTGGAGAAACCAGCTCGAGTGCGCTAAAATTTGAAAATACACTGCCGGAAAAAATCTGCCACCTCCTTACAGAGTCCCTCCTCCAACACACACGAACGCGCACATGACCAATGAGGGCACGAGATAAGTTTGTGCACAGATGGAAGGCTGACAGGCAGGTAGGCCATCCAGGTATTTTAGCCGGGCCGGCTAAAATGATTGGTCGTGCTTTTTACAGTACTACGGCTTCCACTGATGCATTTTTGTATGGATTTTTTTATATCAAGATATTCATTGCTATCGGGATGTTCAGAGCATTCCATGGAATATAACAAAAAGTGTATCTCGAGCCGGTTTCTCAAATGTACCTACTCTACTAAGATAATGGATAAATGATTAAATCAATGCCGTTGTAAATCCTTGAGGCGATCCTACAAGATTGGGCAAGAAAAAGTCAACTTCCGTAACACATTAAGCCACATTAAGTCCCATCTGAGTGTGACTCTGTTTTTGTATCAGGTTGAGGACTGTGTTTGGACAAAGTTGTGGACTCATTCACTCTTGGTTGACACCAGAGCGTCTGCTATCCCCCCCTCATGTATCCACAGATCCCCCGAGGCCCTGCTGCCCAGCTTAATGCTCTCTTCATTGCACATTCCAGCAGGCTGATGTCATCCTGAGACCTAACTTAGTGCTTCATCGGAGCATCGAGGCCAGTGGGCAGTTGTTCAGCCGCCGCAGAGGTGAATGACTGCTGCCAAGTTTAAGCTGAAAGCTGAATAAGGCAATTGAAAAAGGAGTGGATAATGTAATCCAGCAGAGTGCATGGAGAAAATAGGCCAAGGACAGTGGGCACTAAATTATTTTCTGATGATGGTCTGTCTGATACTTAGGAGGGACACCAAAGACGTTTCCAGTCCAGTAGATGTGATGAATGAGGTAAGATGCGTCAAGGCTGACAAGTAGGGCTGCAACTAATGATTATTTTCATTATGGATTAAAATGTCACTTATTTTCATAATTGAATGATTAATCAGTTGGTCAATAATTAACTAATGGCACAGATGACTGTCACAAATTCCTAGAGCTCAAGCAGACATCTTTAAATTGTATTGTCTGACCAACAGTACATTAAAGATATTCAATTTCCAGTGTGTACAAAAGCAAACCTTCCCATTTGGGAAGATGGAAACAGCCAATACAGGTTAATGAACAAAACAACTAAACTAAATTTTTAGAATGTATCAAGTACATTTTCTGTTGTTCAGCACTAGCGATAAACGCTCTGTTCAGCTGGTTCCAAAATACACACATGTATTAAACTCTGTTGAATACTAATCTGTCATTAAGTCCTTTTGTAGATCCATTAATAATTCAACTTAACATTACATTGTATCATTGAAATGTCATGTTTGGGTTTCAGACTTGAACTTTTATGTAACTTTGGTTACTGACGTTGAAAGCTAGGAAGATTTAAATTTGATTCAAAGCTAAGAATCCCCAACAATAAGGGCAATGGAGTTACAAGAGCAATGTCTCATTATTTCCACCTGCCGTACAGTCATCAGCAGACTAACACTCCCTGGGGCTGATGGAAAACAGACCAAATGCTGTCACCAGGAGCATGAATGGCACATTTTTCAATTGAAGCCCAGTCATTTCTGACATTTGATCCTCCCACCGTCATCACTCAGAGGCCTTTGCTTTGATTATCGGCAAGTGTCTCATGCCAAGTCTGCAAATTCATGTCTTATATGACCTGCGCATGCATGCTGTGTAACCAGACACTCTTTAAACAAAGCACCAGTGAGACAGAGGGCAGTGAAAGAGTAGACAGTGATTATTTCGGCCAACAGGGATCATTTATCAACCAGTCTTTAGAGTATGTGTTACTATGAATGGATAACTCCAAACAGGTCCAAACAAACACACAAAACAGTCCCAATTTCAACTGAAAGCACCTTGTTTCAGGGGCCACAGTGTGACATAAGCATAGCCTCCCAGGACCCAGTGTCACAGGGACATTTACAGACCCCTGAGTGTTTCCCACCCTGCCTTTGAACTTGTTTGCCTTAAATTCCCCACAACTGTGTAACATGGAGCTGTGACTGCTGGCTCAGAGTCTCCGGGGTTATAACAGTGGCTCCTCTGTGTGTAGGGGCACAGGGGCCCCCTCAGTGCAGTCCAACACTGCACAGCTGGAATCCTTTAGTGACAGCTGGATGGCCAGAGGCGTTGCTGATAAAGCCAGATTTCTACCTGAGGAAAGGCCCACAACAAAAAACAGCACCATTTCCTCTGTGTTTTGCAACAGTCACTGATACCTGGGTGTGGCTGGCTTTGCCTGAATAAGTTCCCACTGTATTATTGGCAAGGTTATGTGTTGGTTAAGTGAACAATAATGACAACTACCTGAGAACATGCATGTTGTAACCAGTGCTTGGCTGACATCCAAGCCTTTCCTCGAACAATCATGAATGATAATTGAGAAAATAGTGAAGTCAGGCACTCATGGTGTGTTCACACCATAACTATAATGTAGGTTAATAGAGCAGGCTGCTGTAATCCTCTTGACATTATCAGCCATTACAGTAACATTAATGCAAAGCCTGGGCTTACCTGGACACCTTTGCTTGGAAATATAGATGACAGATTCAAAATGCTCAGTTCCTGATCATTAAAATGTCACTCAGAGGCATGAAGCATTACAGAGACTGCGGCGTCTGCACACATCAATACAGCTAAGGTATATCTGCAAACACACTGGAGGACAAACAGGACAGTTACTGGTAGCACAGGACATTTTTTTACTAACAGTGGTAGTTATTTGCCTCCCTCGAAATCCACAGGATCACAAAACAACACGGCAAAGATACTCCCAGGACTTAACCCTAATCTCATCAAACAAGTTGAATCACTTCCCTTAAGAGCAACCATGGTGAGGACTCTCTTACCGCTTCTCTCCAAATGCGGGCTTGTCCACACGTATGTATTTCCCAGCCGAAAGGAGATATAACATCCACGTCCAGCGGTAGAGGCTGAAAAATGAAGCCCGGGTGAGTTTCTAGCAGCCGCTCGGACTGGAGAGGCTTTCTGCGGTCGCCATGGTGGACGACTGAGAGTGAACCGGGGAAAGACGGGATTACATTGAAGCGAGTGGTGGATCCTCTGCCGTTGCCTTCCACTCAAACAATGAAGGAGGCGCAGCACCTCCACCTTCTCAGCGGCAGCGACACACGGAGGAGCAGCGACATCTAGCGGGGTCTGCTGGAACAACAGTATTCAGATACTAAAAACTAGAGCTTTATGGCATTAATGTGAAGTTATAAGCAGTTTAAGATAGTTTTTAATTGAGAGCAGACATATTAGCTTACAACCACGATGTGTGCCGAGTAGGCCTATTTCAAATTAAACAAATCTGAGAATTATTGATGAATATTTTTGTATCCCCTCATCCATCAATAATAAAATGATTTAGTATCTGTCACATTTTTCCCTCCAACCAACCCTTGCAAATCCAGACAGTGGCGACTTAATACATCTCTACTCAAAAATGGAAAATGCACACTTCTCATTAAGGACCACATTTTAGATCTATTTGAGATCAATCTAAATTCTGTAGCAAGCGTCTGGGAGGCTTGTAAAGCAACATGCAGGGGCTGGTTAATTAGTTTCTCCTCAGCAGAGAATAAAAAGCGCAGAGAGGTGAAATCCCAATTAAACTTTAAACTCAAGACTCTAGAAGAGCAGCATATGCTGCTCTTCTAACCCATCCAATTTAGATCTAAGGAACTCACTTCTCATCGCTAGGACTAATTTGCAGAAACTTGTACATGAGGAGACAGCTTTTGCTCTTTTTCGTTTACGAAGAACATACTTTGAATCCGGAGACAAAGCAGGGAAAATGTTAGCTCATAGATTAAAACAAATAGAAAACAGACAGATTATTCCAGCTATCAGAGATGAGCATGACAAGCTACAGTGTGATGCAGCCAAAATCAATTAATCTTTCAAGAATTATTATTCTAAATTATATAGCACACAAGATAACTTGAATGAAGAAGCCTTAGATAGCTTTTTTGGAGGTTTTAACCTCCCTAGCGTCAGCTTGGCTGACAGATCTGCTATGGAGGCACCTGTTTCCCAAAATGAAATAGAAAACGCAATCATGAAGATGGCATCAGGAAAACTCCAGGGGATGACGGTTTTGGAACAGAGTTCTATCAATGTTTTAAAGAACAGCTTTCACCATATTTATTGTTGTTATTCAATGAAATATTAGAATCTGAAGCCATGCCTCCCTCCATGAGCAGGGCCATTATTTCATTGTTGCCTAAACCGGGCAAAGATCCTTCTCTGATGGGTAACCACCGCCCTTTAAGCCTTTTAAACTGTGACTACAAGATTCTAGCCAAGATACTGGCACTCCGTTTGGAGAAGGCGGTTCCATCTATAGTGCATCTAGACCAAGTAGGTTTCATTCCAGGCCGCCAGTCCTCAAATAACATGAGGAGGGTTTTTCAGATTATCCTAGAAGCAAGCTCCAGCAATTTGCCAATGATTGCAGCATCACTAGATGCTGAGAAAGCTTTTGA
Source organism: Pseudochaenichthys georgianus (assembly GCF_902827115.2). Lineage (NCBI taxonomy): Eukaryota > Metazoa > Chordata > Actinopteri > Perciformes > Channichthyidae > Pseudochaenichthys > Pseudochaenichthys georgianus. The sequence continues at coordinate 27,959,614 of NC_047523.1, read as the reverse complement.
CCAAATAGAATGGGCATATCTATTTTACACGCTCACAAAATGTGGCTTTGGGCCCAAGTTGATTAGCTGGGTAAAGGCTTTGTATAGCGCTCCCTTCTCTTCTGTTAGAACTAATGGATTTATCTCAAAACCTTTCCCCTTACACCGTGGTGTGAGGCAAGGGTGTCCAGTTAGTCCCCTACTTTTTATTATGGCTCTAGAACCATTAGCCTGTGCAATTCGCTCTAATGGTGACATACATGGTGTGAACATTCATGGACACGATTTCAAATTAAATATGTACGCTGACGATATACTTCTTACTTTGAGCAAGCCAGCACTCTCTATACCCGCAGTTCTTGATATAATACATTTATTTGGCAGCTTCTCTGGATATAAGATAAATTGGAACAAGAGTGAAGCAATCCCACTTAACTCATACACATATAAGCACAACCTAATGAACACTCCCTTTATTTGAAAACAAATGGAATGAGGTATTTGGGAATTAACATCGTCTCTCATATCTCTTAAATCTTTAGCCTTAACGGCCCTGCTAGTTTCCAGTCCATTAAAGAGGACATCAACAGATGGATGGCCATACCACTTTCTCTATGGGGCAGAGCAGACACTTTGAAAATGAATGTTCTCCCAAGGCTTTCTCATATTATCTCTTCTATCCCTCTTGAATTCCCACTAAAATGGTTTAAAGATATCAAATCCCTATTCACTCAGTTCCTTTGGAATAATAAAAAACCCAGAATCGCACATAATAAGTTGATTATTCCAAGATCAATGGGAGGTTTGGGAGTCCCGGATGTATTCCAATATTATCTGTCCTTCAACGCAAAGTATCCATTAACGTGGGCGTACAAAAGTGCCTCTCCGGTAGGCAGTTGGCAATGGCTGGAGCAATCCATCATGTCTGTAAACCAAAACATATCTCTGGCATCAATGTGGTACTTCCCAAAACCACCACCCTCAATGGATAATACCATCATCCGCTTTTCATGCTCTATTGTAAAGCAACTGCACAGGAGACTCAACATAGAGGGGCTCTCTTTGCCATCTTGCCCCATTTGGAGTAACCCCTGTCTTTCTGCAGGAAGAGGCACCTTAAGTAATAATATCTGGCAGAGGGCTGGTATTACTACAATTGGACAGACATATAGAGACCCAACCCTTCCATTTCAACAACTCAAACATCAGTATGGTCTCTCAGACTCATCTTTTCTATCATATGCACAACTAGCATCTATTATTAGTACAAAATGTAAGGAGGGAGCCATGCCTGCTTTATGTATGGAAGAGGACCAGCGCCTCAAGAAGAAAGCAATCATATCATCCGGTGTGGTCTCTAACATTTATAAATTATTATCTAGGGCTGGCCCGAATACCTATTCTCCTGTCCAACTGTCCTGGGAGCATGCCTTGAATATCTCTCTGTCTGCTTTGCAATGGAACTCCATTTGGAGGTCAGCTATGTTCTCTTCTAAATGTGTAAGATTCAGGATCATACAGTTCAAAATTCTCAATAGAGCTTACATCACCCCTGTTACAAAATCCAAGATGGACAATAAACACAGAGACTTATGCTGGCATGAATGTGGCAAGCGAGGTACATTGTTGCACCTACTCTGGGAATGCCCAGCGGTAAAAAAACTTTGGTCAGAAGTAATATCCTTAATGTCTGAATCTTTAAAAGTTAATTTCCCTACATGTCCCATTGCATGTCTGGGTCTCAAGCCAGATGGCAATGTTGCAAGGACTGCCGATCGGCTCTGGACATTGGGCTGTTTAGCCACAAAAAGACTCAAAACGGGAAGGAACGCAAACCAGCCTGCTTTACTAGGGACTCATGGCTGAGGGAGTATCTGGACCTACTGAATATGGAGCGTGCAGCTTCTCTGCTGGGGGACTTTGAGGGGCGACAGGAGGATTGCGGTTCACTGTCTGCAGCTCTCCTATCTGACCCTGTCAATATGGCATCTCCTGTGTAATGTATAATGTATATGTAATGTCCTGTGTATGTCACAATCAGCTGTCTTAGGAAGTCATCCTTGCATCCCCCCCCCCCGTTACGTTTTGTTTAGCTGTTTGTTGTTACATGTTTTGTTGTATGTTCTGTTATCTGGAGCAATGTCTGTTTATTTTATAACTGAAAAATAAAAATATATTTAAAAAATTAAAAAAAGAGAAGAGAGAGAGGGCGATCAAGAGAAGAGAGAGAGTAATGTAACCTCCTAATGTAATGTCTAACTCCTATGCAAATGTTGAAAAAGTGCTCAAACTTCACATGTGTGCCAACAGTCCAGCCGTGAAGACATCTACGGGACAGTTTTGAGATTTCTAAAAAAAAAAATAAAATAAAGAATAATAAAATGATTTATGGGATGAGGGGATACAAAAAAAGTCACAATTTTGTGAGACCCTCTCAACTGTTTCTAAAGTATATATTTAAAACTTCAAAAATTATTAATAGGGGGATCATTATGACTTTTTGTCAATTGCTCAATATGTTTAGGCTTAGCAAAAGTATTATCTTAAATATATTTAATAGCCACCTCTACCACTCTGACTATGTGACTGACGAAACTATGCCTCTTAAATTGCCAGTTAAACACATTAACATTCAGCTTTTCTTATAAATATGTAATATTTTTACATTACATTACATTACATTGCATTTAGCTGATGCTTTTATCCAAAGCGACTTACAATAAGTACATTCGACCAGGAATATTTTGTGTCTATCCTAGCATTAAAATGATGTGGGTTTGAACATTTGTCTACACTTTGTTATGACTGAAACACCGCTGAATCAATAAAGTGTTGATAATCTTTTGGTTTTACCAACTAAAGATTTGTCCTTGGAACATTTCTTATTTTGTACTTCAGAAAGTTCCCAGAACAATTACCTATATAAGTTAGTATGTAAGTCAAGATGCTAAACATTCATAATGACACATAAATACAGAGTCAATGGCTGATACATAAATGGATATTTATATTCCAAATACTGTCAAACAAGTACCTGCCTGTAACCTGCCAGTGAGTGAGTGAGTGAGTGAGTGAGTGAGTGTGTGTGTGTGTGTGTGTGTGTGTGTGTGTGTGTGTGTGTGTGTGTGTGTGTGTGTGTGTGTGTGTGTGTGTGTGTGTGTGTGTGTGTACACTCATTTGTATGTAGCCTGTTTATTGTCAGTTTAGTAAGACAGGGTCAGCCATCCAACATTCACTGAAGCTGCCAGAGATTTTTCCCTTTCTCTTTTGCAGCATACTACGTTTTAACTTAGCTTTAAATAAATGTTCCTACAATGTGGTTGATAGTAGAGCTGACATGACGCCTGGCTTGCCTTCTATGGTGCTTGTTGGTGGCCTATAATACCACCCAAGACCACTGGAGGGGGCTCTGGCTGACCATGAAGCATAAATGACAGGCAGCAGGATCACAAACCCTGGCCTTTAAACGTGGGCACACAGGATAACATTACAAGTGGTACATTCTGCAATAAAAGGCTGACTCTTCCTTTCCATGTTGCATAAAAACAGGACTGTGTAAATCTCTGCCACATAAACACCAGCTTCAGCTGCAGTCCTGTCACCAGGCAAATAAAGCCAGTGACATCAACATTGGTATGATTGTGCTGATTTAACAGCACCAAATAAAAACACCCCAACCACAGAAAGTATTCCATCTCTGTAAACCAAGAAGAAATCTGTAATCCTAATCAACTGAGTTATTTATATGTCATGAGAAAACTGATGGCTTCATTTGAGGTTTACACTTTGAATACTAGATCCCAGTTTAGCCCTGAGCCTGTTTTTCAGGTCTCAGGCTCGAAAATGACATTCCCAGAACAAATGACCATATCTTCCCTTCTAAAAGGGTTAAATTAATAATCTTTTTTCTCAAAGTAATGATAAACCTGTGAGTTGGATGTAGAAAAGTCAAAATCAATATAGATGTTATTTATTTTAAAGAAAATTCAGATTGAACATAGTAAAAAACTGTAAATTATAGTGTCCGTCCAACATTTATTTTGTACCTATAGTGAAAACTACCCTTGGATGATGGTAAGGTAGACTAAAAGCTTTAGGAATCCAAAGTACAACATATAATAAGTACCCTGTATCAAGATTGATGCAAAACAAGTGACATTTGATCTTTTTAGACAGATTTAGCAAAAAGAACTCCACCTCTGAGGTGATTTGGGTGGAAATGGGGGTTTTACCGTTTCTCTGGAACCCATTGGTCGATTTTTTGTGATTGACATCTCTTTCTGACCGTTAGAGCCAATATAATCGAAGGGGAATCTCCCCACTCACACACATGGTAAAACAAAAAGGTGGGGGCTTCGCACACACAGTTTTGCACCAGAGTGAACCTATCTCTCGCTCTGACATCTGAAAACCGAAAAGCAGGTTTATTGCTCATGGATTATCAAAAATCATTTCAAAGGGACACAGACACATTGGATTAACCTATGGACTAACTTCAGCAGCGTTTTTATCGTTTTAATGCCATTGAAGACCACTTTTGACCAGACTACGACACAGATGAGCCATGTTAGCGTTTTTAGCTACCTAGCGCCATATGTTTTGATGTCTGTTCTTGTTATTATCTCCGAGAGTTCATATAATTGAGTGATAATGAAGGGTACCCCTCAATTCTGTGTCACCTCACGATGTGAAACGATGGGTTGGATGTGCAGCAAAGATAAATAATAAGGTTTTGTGAGTGAATTTCGGTGCAGTCATCTGTTAGCATTTTTCGCTCGTTGCTAATTCAGAGGCTCAGCGTTAGCATTGTGGGGTTTTAAAAAATATATATATTAAAATGATCAGTTAGATGAGTTTCTTCCCATTACATGGATATAAAACATTCATAGTTTATTAAATGAGCATGCCCTCAGACACTGTTTCCTGCAAGATGTTGCAGGAGGGCCCCAGTACCGGGGTCTCTCGGGCTTAACAGGCTGGTCCTGTTTAGAATCTTTTGAATTGAGGGACAGACTGGGGGACCGTTTTAAAGAAGGGAGTGCATTGGTAAAGTGCCCTGTTTTAGGTAATTATGCGTTACATTCATAGACTGTATATATAAAGGTTACATTGAGATAATATTGCATCTCTCTGAGGTAGTTTTTTTTCATTTCTTTAGTGGTTTTGTATCTCTTTGTGGTCACTTTGCGTATTTGTGGAGGGTTTTTCTTTCTTTGGGGTCATTTTGGACATATTTGTGGTCATTTGTTGTTTCTTGCTGTTTATATTAAGTGTTTGTGGCTGTTTTAATGTCTCTTCATGGTTGCTTTTTGTTTCGATGGGGTCGTTTTGAGTCTCTGTGGTTGTTTATGGTGATTTTGTGGTAATTTTGTGTCTGTTTTTGCCCGTTTTACATCTCTTTTTTGTTCTTTGCAGACACTTTATGCCTGGTCCATGGGTCTATGAGCCCCGGGCCTGAACCCATGTAGACCCATTCAGTAACCAATGCAACGATACTAACAAGCCAACTAGCTCTCACTGCTGTGCAACCTCTGGCAACCCTTCTTGCCTCTGATTAATCAATTAACAGTCTATTGTCAATATTATATAATCATTAAGATGAACCTCCCATAAATGTTCAGTGCTTTGTATTCCCTGCTTCTCCTGTCCTTTTTCATGGACGACAGTGGCCTGGGGCTTTGGCTGGGATCAATGCCTTCACATTGCCCACTCCCCCATGTATGTGCAGTGTGATGCAAAGCTTAAACTGTTTCCCCCCCCCTCCTCTCTATTTCATGATACTCGCCCACCTTCTCATTGGCAGGAAGCCAAGTCTCCTACGCCTTGGTGTTGTGGGACTGAGGATGGAGAAATCACACAGAGTGTCTTGGCAGCTTCAGAAGCCCCCTGGAGGCACTGACTTGGAACTGAGGCAAAGATGAACATTTCAACAAAAGCGTGAAACCCAATGAGAACTGCAGCAAAATAGGAGAAAATAGCCAAGAGACAATGCTGTTTTGGATTAGTTATGTGAGGAATTACGATGTTATGCCATGTTGTTAGTGATCTCAGTTATGTAATATTAAATTAAATCACAATTCAACTTCACACTGATCACCATAGTGTGAGAATACACTGCACACATAGAATAATTACATTCTTAGATTACTATTACTTTTTTGTATGATTTCCACTCAGATCACTGTACATTTATCTGTTAACTTTACAGTTAATTAATTCCTATTTACATGTATAATCTACTCTAAATGTAGGCTTCTTTTTTGATTCAACACTGTGTACTGAAGGTTAAGAGGTTCAAATGGGGGCCCCCCCAACCTGGTTAATCTGCCAGTGGCTCCCAGAGAAAACTGTATGCCTCTGGGCCATTATCAACCCACACTTTCTCCCACTCTATGTGCAATGTCTTTCTATACTGGAATACTACATACCCACATATGTTATGTGTGGTAATATGATTAAATACATTAATTCAGCTATATATTTAAGCACAGGATTAACAATAATAATGGACTTAAAAATGGAGCCCTGTAGCAATTCAGGCAGGCAGGCGGTCGTTCTAAAGGCACATTGCCCATTTCAAGACGAGGCATCAAAACCAGGTCTGCCTTTGGTCACCCCTGAGTGGAAGGTAATATGGATCACAATGGTCTTTTGGATTAAAGTGTTCAGAGAATTCTATAACACATCTCACAGATACATACATACACAACTTGCATATCATTCTCCAATGTTCTTTTACATTTCCACACAATATGCTTCCCTGAGGATGTATTCCCCTCAAGAAGTGATGTGAGATGGAAATAAGAAATGTTTTCCTTCTATATCTGCACAAGCAGCGGCTGAATCTCCTGCCCTGTCACAGTTTCCCAACAACTTTGAATACCAGGTCATTAGAGCCAGGGCTAGACTTTTACATTTCTCAAACTCCCACTGTTCCAGTCAGACATTTATGTTTACATGTCGTTAAAGAAGGAATCTGAAATCAGCACCATTGTAATAATTATATCTTGCTTTCACCACATTTCACATTAGTTTTTAAAAGTGTTTGATTGAAGCGTGCACTCTTTGCCTACAGAGTTCCCATGATGCCATTTTTCTCTTCACAGCTTGCACACAAAACGTTTATTGTATTGACTATTGAGTCTCACTAATATGTATCACTTACAAGACATTAAAAGGTTATGTAGTACAATTATTTTCCTGATTTAATAATAGCCTACTGTGTACATTCCCTCCCTAATTAAAGCAGGAGGTGGAGAGTTGCTACAGCTGATCAAGCAGAGGGAGGGAATCTGTTATACAGAGAAAGCCATCCAAAGCTGGAGAATGAGGCTTCCTCCCCTTAGAGCTCCTGCTGAGTCCTCCACCTCCACAAGACAGGAAACCCAGCAGGGGGGCTGCTCATCACAAGTTAGGCTAGAAATAATTCAATGTAGGAATTCTCTGCCTGCATGTATTCAGGTGCTGATAAAAAGACGTTGTCAGATTTGTATTCTTCCTTTGGTAGGGTTACCAAACTGCCATCAGTACTGCAACACTGCCCGTGCCATGGTGCCACGTATTCCTTTACTCTTTGTTTTAACAGAGAGAAAAAACAGAGAAAGAAAATGGCAGTCTGGAAGTATTTAGTCTTCGTCCTGTGTGTAGGAACACACCAAATCCTTCAGCTGTACAAATCCATGCAATTAGAAATCCAATTTATAATTTTAGAGGACTACATAATAGCGACAGCTGGTAAAGATTTGGGTTCTAAAGTGTGTGAGAACAATTGCATAATGATTGTCAATAAGCGGCTGCGACAAAAACTAAAATATCAGAGAGATTCTGCATGAAACTGTTACTGTCTGCTGTCCCAGGGGTTTCTTGTAAAAATGTTTATTTCTCTTTTGAACCGATCACGTCGGAAAATGAGAAACTGGGAACACATCTTGTTAGAATTTCTGAAACAACTTCATCTAATTTGCATGGAGAATGGAATTTTGTTGACCCCTTAGAACTGGGAGAACTCCCAACATTTCACAAAAAGCACAACATGTTTTCTTGCTTTTGGTTTAGCGGCTTAGTGCTCCAGGTCTTCTATCTAGTAATATGTTTACATAAAATCATAGATGGCTGTTCGGTGAGCTCAATTCAACTAAATTAAGCACACCAAGAGTCATTTATAATAGAAGATAATAAATTACGCCTAACAGACTGACTGGTCACCAGAGCTGTACAACAGGTACAAAACCAAACAAATACTGTTTTTTTTGTGTTGGGACTGAAGGACAAAACCTTTTTTTAAATATGACTACGTTTTCCATTAGAATGCATTATGAGTTAATTTTATGTTGAAGACTATGGTCATATATTTTGTTATTAAAATCAATTTTTGAAAAGTCTACTTAACTGAACAAAACCAAAGCAGCTGGTAATGTACCAAGTAATGTACCTGGTTACTTTCTGAGATTTTGGAGATATCTGTTCAAATGTCAAAATACTATATTTCACGATTTGGCGGTACTCACCCGTTTGCCTGATAGTGATAACATGGATTACAACATACATATATGTGTCAGGAGAGGAATAATCCTTGTTGTTCGTTCACAGATCACACACACACACACACACACACACACACACACACACACACACACACACACACACACACACACACACACACACACACACACACACACACACACACACACACACACACACACACACACACACACACACACACACACACACAGCTGCAAATTAGACTGTGAAATTGACAACTCGTGTGTTGCCATCTGGTTGCCATGACACCTAGTTATTAGGCCTTTTGACAGTCCTAGCTCGGCTTGTTTGTTCCATCTTCCCCCTCCTGCACATCAACATCGTTTCCGATATAAAAAGGCACAAAACGGTGGGGGGGGGGGGGGGGGGGGGGGTTGGGAGAGTGTGGGCTGAAAGCAGCACGGCTCTCTTCAGCGGTGGTGACATCCAAGTAAGGTACGGCAAAAGCAATAAATAATGACTTGATGTTCACTCAGGAGTACGTTCTGTAGTAATCCACAATCCTAGAAACAAAACACGATTACCATCAGGGCATGGGGTATACCTTGAATGTGAAGTGTGCTGTTATGCCCCAAAGTAACTGAAAAATGTTCCCTCGAAATGTACAATTTCCCCTCTTACATCTCGCCCTATTGATTTCCACAATACCTCTCTGCTGCACAGGTACAAAAGCATACTTTTCACACATTTCAGCCCCCTGTCTGGACTGCATTGAGACTTTAATGCTCCAGTGATTAATGAGATGATTAAAGCAATTTAAAGGCTCCTTTGTTCAGTCTGTGCAATGGAATCTCCTTCATCCTCCAAACTGCTGGGCAGGCAGGGTGTTCCTCTCCTGCTCAGGATAACAACCCCATGAACTCACGTCCCCTGGATTAGAAGTGCACAGGGCAGACATGGCCTTGTTGTCGTATCCCACACAGACTCCCTAGGGACTGTGCTGCTGCAGTCTGGGAGAGAGGAGGGGTGGGGGTGGCAGTGGCGTGACTCATGCAGCGCCCCCCCCCCCCTTTCATCTTGACATTTGACATACTGAAGTAGAGGATCTCAGCTGGAACAAACACACTGTGCTATGTCACAGCTGCATTGTCTGTGCCTCTGAGCCCCGGGCTTACAGAGCCGAGGAACAGGTAACAATGAGTCAGCGCCTATTTCATTCATACACCTACGCGCAGAGACTCAGGGGGTTGTTTTCAAGCTGATTTTATTTTTTATTTTCCAGTCTTTTTGCCCATGGGAATCCAACATCTCATAATGCTATCGTTCATTTAAAGCCAGTATTGGTTCAATTGCAAGGACTTGAGGGAAATAGGAGCCAGAGGTTGCAATGTTATTTTTTAAAAGCTCAAGTAACGAAGCTGCAGCCCAACTATACAGCTGAGTCCTGCAAAGAATTTGGTGATCCATTCTCATTAAATCCTTTTCACTTGACAACAAGGACATTAAAGTGGACAAGGACATTAAACCACAAAACACAAATGATGCTGCCGAAGACTAAGGGATGCCAGAAGGAGGGTGGTTCCTAATTAAACCCACTGAGACCCTTAGCAGGTGCTCAGTCCTCGGCCCTGCCTCATCAAGGTAGATAAAGCACCTCAGCAAGCAAGACATTAGAAACAGACCACACAGGCTCGCTATTCACCATCTCTGCTTACATCAGGTATCAGGTCGCTGGGGGGGGGAAGAGACGTTGACAAGCGTCTCAGAGGAGATGCTATCATCCCCTCGATCTATGCACTATCCATATACCCAACAGACCAATGGATACAAAAACAATCTCTACAATTAGTTGGCAGGCAAAGCAGGGAGACACAAGAACCAAACGCATGGAGAAGCTAGTTGTTTAAACCATCTCTTAAAACTCTTTAGTATTTCAATTCAAATGTGGGTTCCTTACTTTCTCTCAAGGATTCAATTCAAAACCATGTTACCCAAAACTAAAGGATAAAAGGCGGTGTTCAATCTTAATTTGCATTCATCAAATTAGGGGACCTTAATAGGAATTTCAGCTGTCGTAGTTTCAGAAATAAAGACGTCACTAATAATAAGTCTCAAATAACTGAATTCAACAATAGTTGCATGTAAAGATCTCTAACCTTAAGCTTTAAAGCTAAATGGATTATGTATTGAAAAAAACTGGGGAAGACTCATTTGAACAAAGATGCAGTTGTTTTGTTGCAAAGTCCCTTGAGCTTTTGTCAAAGTAGAGCGTTCAAAGCCTGATGGGAGCTGTTTGCTGAATAATAACAGTTTTTATTTTATCTTTAGTAGAAGCTTTCGACAGGGTATTACCCATCGCATGAGATGCCAGAATGAAAGAGATCCAAACTAATAAAAGCACAGGTATCTTCCATTACTCTGGAGAGCACAAAGTGTGTCCGATTGTCCTTCTCTAACTCACAAGGAGAAACAACCAAGAGCCATCTTCAGTGACTCAAGTATTCACACGTTGGAAGTGTGTTGCAGTTGATAAAGAAGATAGCTTTCACATGAAACAAATTGAATCTCTTCTGATCATGTTCGGCCAACAATTCAAACAGAGGCATAGTCTCATTTGTTACAAACTGTAATTCATAAAAATAATGTTAGATTCAGCGGGATTTACAATTTTCAGGGATATCTTAATTTCAGTGTCCATCGTGAATGACGTCCATTTATTTATCCGCTTGGAATCACAGTAAAAATGACTTTTGAGAACTTGGCTATAAATATGGTGTTTTAAGTCGTCTTCAGTGCTGTAGCGATTTAATTAAAGTGTTCGGAATATTTTTCAATTCAATAGCTAGATTAAGATGTGGCTAAAGTTGTAGCTAACACCTGACTTGTCCACCACACGGCAACACGAGTACTTCCTGTTTACATCTGCAAATTAGCCATTTATGGGAAGTGTAGTTCCAAAACGCAGGGCATAAAGTTCCCCCAAACCAATGCAAGACTTGCATATTCAATGTTTTAAGTTTTTACATCGCATTTCAATGGCTGAATATAGAAGTGACCAGTACAAATTAAGAAAGAGTACAGAAAAAGGACAAGGAAGAAACCCATGTTGTTGGAGCATGTCAGAGTGGATTAACTTCAAAGTGAAGTCTCAGTCGACTCGAGTGTTGAACGCACTTTTATTGTTTAGGTGTCAAATGTAACAGTGTCACCATTCAGAGAGGGAATGAAGAGTAAATGGTCACATAAAAAAATATAAAATCAACAATGAAAATGGTCACACGGGGAAAGTCTGGTTCCCGTGGCAGTACAGCATTTACATTTGAGAGAGTGTCCAGATTCAGTTTGTACACGTTTGTTTTGCACATTTCCACAGTCTATATTTATCTCAAACTAGAGACCTTTTTTTGTTTACTAGCCATGCATACAGTTGACAATTCCACATGTGTTGAGTCAGTGTCTTCACAGGAGCTGGCACTTTCAATACAAAATATTTACACTACCATTTATTATTCCTATTATCTTCTCATTCATCCTTACTATGGATTTGAACACTGACAGAAGGATCAGGATGTTAAAAACTCTTGGGCACCCCAGAAGTAAAAGAAAATGTAAAGTATGACAAATGTTGGCATCTTCACTTTAAATGTCATCCATTCCTGAAAGAGTTTAAAGATATCGTCTGTAAATATTCAAACACTGAAAACATCAACTCTTAGTCCCATCAGGATGAAGCTGATAGTTGTATTTCTACTCAGTAATGTGCTGTCAGTCTCCCAGAGAGAAAAATAAAACATCACACAATATGTGAAAGACTCTGCTATTGTTTGCTGTTGTATCTCAAAGTGAGAACATATGAAAGAGATGACTGCACCAATGTTTTAAAGAAAAATGCTGACTTCCACCATTTTCTCTCCATTCCTTTTTTAATAACAAAAAAAAGAAAAGAAAATGGTCCAGCCCTGTGATGAGTAGAAAAACCTCCGAAAAACTACTGCACAAAATAAGCTGGGAGAAAATGTGTGCATACTGTAAATCAAATACTCCTTCATATTTAAAACAACGGGATCCAAGAAATATGATTTTGGATTTGGATTTTTTTACCTTCAGATCAAGGTAACAAAATGTTTTATTTTCCGTGATACAAATATAACCAGGAGAAGATATTGTAACTCATTTTGACAGATTTTAAAACAACCCAAGAGTAAAGATCCTGATTTGTGACTGTTTGCTGATGATTTCTCCCTACAACTTGAAAGGATACAAATAAATCCAAACAACAGAGAGAGTAACATAAGGCGAGGGAATGTTCCGTTTTTGTCATTTGACAATTTCTCTTTCTGCAAATTCCTGGAGTTCCTCTTTCAAAATATATTCATTACTCACATGTTGTCATAAATAATCATGTCACCGCCGATTTTATGCTCAGTGGAGTTAAAATCCATCGCGTTCAACAGTGAATTTTACTTTATTTTAATTGGCATGTGCATGTGTGTCTTAGTGTGTGTCTCTGCTGCGGGCAAGGTAGCTTTCTCTAAGTAGACATTTTGCCTGGGTGGTTCCTGACGGGCCCCCGGGGCTATTGTATATTGCAAGAGGAGCAGCAGGGGTCGTCCTTGTCTGGCTGGGCGGCGTAGTCCATCTGCCGAACAATCTCAGCAAACAGTTCGTCGACCATGGTTTTGCTCTTGGCCGAGGTCTCCATGAACGGGCAGCCCCACTCCTCGGCCAGGGCCTGACCTTCGCTGGACGATACCTCCCTCTCACTCTCCAGGTCCACCTTGTTCCCCACCAGAATCACAGGAACCTTCTCGTACCTGAGGACAGATAAGGACACACACATGAGAAGATGTATACAGATATATCCGCCATCAGTCTGTCTATTATCTATCCCTCTTTATTACAGAAAACATTTTATGGGCCATCGTCATTGCAAGAGTACATGGTTGTGAACATGGAGTCAAAACTACCTTCTGCTTCAGAAATGGCTGATTTGTATTCATTTATCATTTAAAACTGACTGTTTCATCCAAGGAATCCAGATGTTTTCCCTGACAGTCTGTCAACTCCCACCCTATCTTATAACACCATCTAAAGCTGGGCCCAGTAGAAAACAGGAAATGGGCGGTAGAGCTCTGACCCCTGAGGGTAGGAAGTGGCCATAACCCTACTTAGCGGACAGCCGGTAGAGACGGACGGTTAAATGAAATAGGTAACAGCACTATAATTATTAGAAGAAACGTCTCTGACGCAGTGTCACCAAGTTAATCACTACATCAGTTTTGATAAGGGGAAACATGGCGGGCCACTGAGACGGTTTACACATCAGAGGAGATAACAAAGATCAAAAAGATTGGAGAGATATCAGATCATGCATATCCACATCATTTGATAAACAACAGGTTTTTATTTCTTTCATCCTTATCAGTGTGTGAGGCTGGCAAAGGACAGATGTATATCCATCCGACACATCGTTTGAAATAGGTTTACATGTGTCCGCAACACTGAACAACATGGCTGAATCTAAGAGTCATGCACCCAAACACCCATCAACATCATCAGGGTTTTCAAATCTTGCCCCTCGCTCTATTAAATATATATGCTTCTAAATTATTTATAGAAAGAAAAACAACCTCCTACTTCAATTACTATGGTAACAGGTATACAAGGACTTAACCAATGAAGGTGAGATGGGCAGACTGCAGAAGATGTTTCCCGAAGTGGAGCAGCCTGAGTAACTCAGAGGCCAGGGGCTGCACGTTTCACCGTTAAATAAGCTTAAACTTTCAGAGAACAGGGAGCCGACTTTGATCTTCTCATGAATACTTCATCCAGAGTGAACTTTAATCTCGACTATCCCGTTCTGTTCCCAGGGTCGGCTTTGCAGCGCAGAGGAACTACCAGGATTTAGGAGACGATCTTAGAGCGTAACCAAGTGTGTGATAGTGTTCTACGAGCTCGGAGGCAACTTGAATGAGAAGCTACATCTTACTGTAGCCTCTCAACTTTAACATGCGGTGGATTGCACAGGTCTCATTCATTGCATTCCTGGTGTCAATTAAATACAAGCCAAGGCCATTATTTTCCTGAGAACTATTTCGGACCACATGTCGTTGGTGGTAGGCAGCTCTTGCATTGAAGCTAAAATATATTGTTCCACCTTCGTTGAAAAATCCTAAACATAGTTGTGGGTGAGGAGATTGAAAGGCAAACATTTGATTTGATAGCTGCACTTTTTAAGGAGGAGCCATGGGGGCTCAGCGTTTATTCAAGGTAATAGTGCCGTTTCTGTTCTGCCCCCGGATGTGGTTTTAGCTCGAACCTCCTGCTGTAAATCCCTCAGAGAGTCCTATGGAAAGCAAACTATCTTATATTATCTACCATTACATTCTGTTTCATACCCGCTCTCACTTTCCTGTCGGAGTTGTGACTCGCTTCTGAAAAAAACGTTTCAGGCTGCTTATTACAGAACTGAGCTTTCAGTATAGAGTCATGCTGGATTCATATAACAGCAGGGCTGCAACTAAAGTAATATAATAGTTAGTAAATAGTATAATAAGTACAACTAAAACTAGTCGCCAATACATCCTCTGTCAATACATTGATTTATTTGTTTATCGTTCCAGCTATATTTAATGGTGATTAATCATTATCACATTTATTGCATCTTTTCTTTGGCATACCACCCTGTCGATTCTTTCCAAACCACAGACAGCATGTGAGCAGGTATGGATTCAAGTAAAGTCAGTCCAATAAAAGTCATATCACCCGAGTGTGCTGTAGGTTTCATTTTATTTTTAACCATAATGAAGGACTTGACTTGGTCAGGCATATAGTTATGCAGCTCATTTAGTACCACACTGAGACATCTGGTACCAAAGGAGAGGGTCTATATTTAGTCATAATAGCAGAGGAGGAAACCGGCAGTCCCATGAGGTGTGAGACAGTGGCTGCCACGGATACCGATGCTCCCAGTGCCGCTACATGAAGGGTGTCAACCACACTTTGACCCAACAGTGGCTGATGCAAGAAGGCAACGCATGTCCGTCACAGAGAACAATCACAGAGCGGTTTAGACACGGGCCTCAAAAGACAAATGAATAACTGCTTGTGTTTGTGCTGCGACACAAACAGCCCAACAACATGTCATGCTTTCGCCTGCAGCTTTTAAGCTTGACGATGCCCCGCATTGGAGCTGTCTGACTTCAGACACCCTTTCGAGCTCGCCCAGACACACCTTATCTATAATGCATGATGCATCAACTCACATAGGCTTTGCTGACGGACGATGGAACCCAGCGGCAAAGCGTCTCTAGATCTGGCCAACAATGTCAGGACGAAGGAGGAAACAGGCTGCGTGCTGGGCCTTCTCCCAACGGCCCTTTTGTGAAAGGGTCTTCAGTTAAGTCAGTGGAGAGGCATCGGCTGAGTCATAGAGCAGCATTACGCTCCTCTCTTCTGGCGCAGTTTCAGGGCGAGTAAAGATTTCATCAGGAATAGATATTTGGAAAGTCTTTTGGTAAACACGCCATGGCAAGCACATACATTTTTCATGATATTTTCAGCTTATCCAAAGAACGAAAGATTAAAAGAGAAAAAAAGGAGACAATATCAGGGACTTAATGTCCCTCCGATTTTCTCAAGGTTGTACAAACCAATTCTCGGCTTCCCTTTTACTCCAAAAGCCACTAAAATGTTTACAGAGCGCTTTCCAGTAGTGGTAAGAAAGGAGAGTAATATGCTTTGAATACTTCAGTAGCTCATTCATTGATCTGAAAATTAAACATTAAAGATATTATTCTATTTTGGTACTATTGGCCTAGTGTCAGAAAAATCTCTACGTTTTTCTTTCAAATCACTTTACAAATATACAGTACACATTTTTACTTTGTTGATTGATGTTGGACATCATGTAAAGGTTAATGTGCACACTTTGCATAGATTAGGACACGTAAAACTAAAGAGCATATGAGCTGACTGACTTTCAGAGACTTTCAGAAGGATTTCTTAAACATTCATTCATGATTTGACTTTACACAAAATAAATATATAAACCACTTATGCCTAGAGGGATGATTGCCTGGCTGTTTTCATAATTGCTTGTTTTTTTCTATGTGATTATCCATCGGAACAGCTTAAAAGTCAATTTCAGTTTTTAATGGGCTTCTATAAGAGCTCAGTGGCATTTTGTTACTAACTAGTACACACTGTGTGAGTGCAGTGCACAGTTTGACATCAGCCTTTGAGAGAAGCTCTGTGATACAGAACTGGACTTTATGGGATATATATTCAGTTTGTAGCATCAATGAGAGTCTTGTACAAGATAATATGAATAATTGTTCGAGCTGCCTTAGTCAATTGGTTTTGTATTGGTAATTGTGTACCCTCTTTTCATGTTGAATGATCTATTTCCATGAAATGAATGAGCAGATACAGTAAACAGCAAATTCCAAGTTCTTTGTGGAGAAACTCCGCTTTACAGATCTCTGGATTAAATCAACTATTTGATACATTACTTGATATATTGCTAGCACATATATACAATGGGTCACATGGATAGCTTTGTATGTTTGAAGACGCAGTTAAGCTACAGATAAATAGGCATTCAACAATTTAGCTTGACAAAACCGTAGTAAAAGTCATTAGAGGAAGTGTAGGATTGTGGGGTACACTGTCTTCTAGTTCATGCTAGCATGGCAAAATGCTGACAACGACAGTGCTGACATGGTGATATCCAGGCTGGCCTAGCTAGCAAATCATTTTCACTAAACTTAAAGTACAGCTGAGAAAGATGGCGATGCTTTTCCTCTGAGCACAATGAGCACACAATCTTAGCACAATCCATCCAACAGTTGTTGGGATTCTCGGTCTGGACTTTCCAATCCTAAAGCCATGCCACTAAAAATGTCACTAGTGTTTTGTGTTAGTTACTGTGGGATTCTATCCCTGTACTGTATATAATTTGCTCTTACTAGTGATGCTCAAGATATATATGAAACAACTTGTTGGATATAAAAGAAACACCTTTGTGTCCTGCCTTAAACGCAGACTTTTGAAATAAATGTAATCATCAATTAACTTAATCTCAGTTATTTTGCCCAGTTCTCTCAACAGAAACAGCATAGAGGGGATATCTCTGGAAGACTGATGCTTCTCCAATTATTGATCTTGATCCTTTCAACCAGTTGGCACATGAACAGGTTTGCAAGCCTTAGTAGAATGCTGACTTTACAGAAGCAGAGGTTTATAACAGTAACCTATGTCACAATCCTCTGACCATGTCACTGCTTTTTAACTGCTCTGTTAAGTCCCCATATATCCCTGGTGTATAGGTAAGTGCAGCTGAAGTGAGGAGTGATGAGGTCCCCAGTGGATACAGTCCCGTCTTGGTGTAATCATGTGCACCCTTGGCCTCTGTGCTAAAGCTACTAACAGCACACACTGATAGATGCTGACAGGGTTCAGAGTGAGAGCGACGCACAGCCGCGCCTCTGACCTGAGAGAATGCCAAAACTCTTGTGACGGGTCACCAGTGTTATGTCAGCAATGGAGACAAACAGGCGTGAGAAGCTATGACAACAGTGTAACGTGCAGCAAAAGAATGACTGCGGAGGTAACATAACAAATGCAATAGTTCAAAGAAATCAGAGAAAACTGTCACAAGCTGTGGTCCAAGTTCTACCGGTTCAATTTAAACCATCTCATACACAATGTTGAAGAAAAATGATAGTTCTCAATCGACAAATATATTCATCGTTATTGATTCATGTAGTAATATACTTATATAATATATTGATTTATCAATTGTTTGGTGATACATTTGGGAAAAATGCCACAAATCACAAACTTCCTAGAGCCCAGATGACATATTTAAAAGTATTGTTTTGTCCAAAATGTATTCAAATTACGATGAAACAAGACAGAGAAGCAGATAATTCTCCCACCTGAGGAGCTAGAACTGGAAAATGTGTTATTTAACCTTTTATTTTGTTTGTAGATCAACTTACAGTGGAACAATCTGGCTACATTCCACCCTTTAATAACCTCTTTTCTCTCATTGGTCTGTGTATTTTGAACAGTGGGGCTTTTTCGATGTGTCCGTTCTGTTTGATGTCCTCTATTGCATTTACAGATTGCCTACATATCCCACAATCCCCTTCAACAAACCAAAGAATATGCCTGGACTTGTTGCATTTCAGCATTGGGTTTTAAGATTGCAATTAACGATAAGGTATTTTTTTCAGTAAGGAAAGAAAGCATGCTATTAACCTTCAAATGTAACTTCTGAAATACATTAATGTGGCTTACACAGTCAGTCATACAACTGTGGCGTTAAAATGCAGTGCAAATAACAAAGTGATGATTACAACACACCGATGCTACTACTAAAATAAACTACTTGTAGTACAGTAGGCTACTAATCACATTTTCAGACAAGAAAATAATTCACGTCAACTAAAAAAGGAGACAGTATTTGTAGAGATACTGGATGTGTTGTGTTTACTCAAGTGTGTTTGCATTCTATCAGGAGTGCTGCTGTCAACAGAAGCTTCTAAGAAAATAAATCTTCTGTGTGTATAGTTGTGAAACGGCTGAAGCTTTACTGATCTTAAACAAAATATGTGACTGAAATGTGTTTCTTGGCTGATGCTTTTAAACCTCAAGTATATCACATAGCTTTGATATATTCTTTATAACAAATAAAGAAGTATTTGAATAATCAAAGAAAATACTTTCATTCAGAAGACAATTAAAGGAGAACTGCACAAAGGGCATTGAATTACGGACCTGACATTTCTATATCCTCTATTTCCAGCACATGTAAAGTGTTCATTGTCTACTCTACACGAAGCATAGGATTCAGAATGAAACTATGAGCAGCAGTTGTGATGTTTTTGCTACAGGAAATAATTTCTGCTGTGACATTAGAGATCAGCACCAGACTCAGTGTTAAATATGAAGTCACATAACAGCCTGCAGCATCTGCTGTGTGAGCGCACAGTCACATTTACATATAAAGAAGACACACACACACACACACACACACACACACACACACACACACACACACACACACACACACACACACACACACACACACACACACACACACACACACACACACACACACACACACACACACACACACACACACACACACACACACACACACACACACACACACACACACACACACACACACACACACAATACCTATCCTCATTCTCAACTCATATGGGGGAAACATGTTGACCTCATTCTTTAAACCAGAGCCAGATATTTATAGGACCTTTTAACAAAAATAATGTTTGATGATTACCTTACAGAAAATAAACAATAAAACCGTTAATACAACTCTTAAGCATGGACTGGCTGCACTGTCCTTACGCTGAGTCTTATCGTAATGAGCTGTATCAGTTAACAGTATGAGCTGCACTGCTTTAAATATTATTTTTCTTAAGAACATCTTCTAATGGAACTGGACTCCCTAGATTGACTGCAACACATCTGCTGACACATACAATGACGGATGAACCCACGCAGTCACAGCCCACTGGTGCTGCCACCAGTGATTTAACCCGCAGCATCCATGACAAGGTCTATCAAGGCTCTCACTGGGTTATTTAACATCGAGCCATATTTCCAGGTGAATGTACAGTAAACAGCACATCACATCTTCAAATTGCATTGGCCCAGAGGTTTAAAACACCAATTACACAACAGAGCAACCACACAGCCTCAACTAACCTCTTCTGTGTATCAATCAGCAGCTGACCTCATATCTGGATCATCTGTGTAACAGCGCTCAGACATTAGATGATTCCATGCTTTCCATTGTGCCGCTCTTCCTAAATAGCTTGTGCGGCTTGTTAATTAAAACCATGGCTCCTTATTCTCCGTAGAACCCCAACAGAATATCAAGCCATGCTTTCTTGAAGCTCTCTGCACTGAATCGTGGGCCTGGTGTTTCACAGGGGGTGCAGCATCTTGCTCAGTGGGTAGAAGCTTCACAGACGGCGTCTAGCGTGTTATGACTGGAGGATTAGCTGGACTTCAGAGTGCTGATGGACAGAGTGGATCAGTACTGGTGTCCTGCTACTGTCAGATCAACTGTCGAGAAACATCAGTGTCTGAAGAAACACTGAGACTGAGAGTTGAGGGTTCTCTTAAAGAACACATGCTATTACTTTTAAAGCTGTAGTGCAATTTGCAATTCTACAAGCACTGTGGGTGGTTCACCAAAACAGATCAGGCATGTTGTGTTGCTCTGTAGTCTGCCCTGAAGATACACAGCATCTTCATTCAAGCAGTTCTCAGACCAGGCCTAGGCCCACCCATACCTGCAGGGACTGATCGGCCAGCCCTATGTGTGAAGATGAAGAATAACATACAATATACACACTGAACAATCTGGACATTATTATTACTTCACCAACCTTTTCACTCTTATGATCTGATCCCTCATCGGCTTTATGTCCTGGAAGCTTTGCTGGTTTACGAGGCTGTAGACCAGAATGAATCCTTGACCGTTTTTTATGTAAAGGTCCCGCATGGAGGCGAACTGCTCGGTACCAGCGGTGTCAAGGATCTCCAGCACTGAGGGTGATGAGTCCACCTCGATCTCCTTGCGGTAAAAATCCTCTATAGTGGGGTCGTACTTCTCTATGAACGTCCCGGTAACAAACTGCACAGTGAGGGCGGATTTCCCGACCCCACCGCTGCCCAGGACCACCACTTTATACTCGCGCATCGTGGATTAAATCAAGTCGTAAGGTATCAAATCTCCGCGCGTCATTGACATGAACTCAAAATGTTCCCGCACGAATCACAGTCACCATTCGCTTCCCATTTTGAACGGGTTGTCAATAATACAGTCTTGCTCGCCGCTGCTCAGCTATGGTAGAGCACAAAGACTCGCTGCCCCAAGATGGATTTCATTGTAGAATGTCCCCCTTGCAGGCCAGACACTGACAGCTACCCGGGCGTCCGAGGACTGCAATTGTCCAAAAATGTGCACAGGGAGGAAGAAAATATTGCCCGCTGATAAGGAGCGTGCTGGTTTTCATCTGCTCAGCTCACCCCTCTCTGTAGATCAGAAAAAACAAAGTTGCTCCATCGAGGACACTGGTAAAACGCTGGCGTAAACCCCGTAGTGTGAACTGCAGGCGCAATGTTTCAAGCCGGAGGCCACGTCAGGAACACAGAACTAAAACTGTTCACACAAATAATTAAAGAACTCTTTGTTTTCTTTTTCACCATCTCTGGTATGTCTCCGCGTCTCCCTCGCTCTCCGGTGCAATTCCAGCCGCCATACTCTCGGGTGGAGACCCACGGCCGCTGCGTAACCAGCTGGTCCCCACTCGGCTCCCGTACCGAGGCAGAAAAAAAACCTCAGTGACCCTCCCTCTTCCTCAGACGGGTGTGCGGGCCGTCCAACGGGGAGCCTCCTCTCTCTGGAAACATCACTTGTTTCTGAATGGAAGCCGCTCGGAAACAGCCAGTCACATTCAGCCGTTGCATTTCCGTTCATGTGGTAAAATTCCCCATCATTCGGTTGCCCCAGTGACATCCAAAGAGAGCTCGACCAATCACAGGCCTGGCTTGAGGATGTGTATCCAGGAGGAGGAAAATGCACCGGATGCTGTTGCCATGGTAACGCTGCGTTTTGTTGCTGCTGCCCAAATTTGAGAATGTTGAATAGCAAGTCTGACAATAAAGTCTGATGATTTAACTGTTTTAGACCAGAGCAGGCTGCAAACTGCTGGGTGGCAATTCATTAAATGATCGCACTGTAACTGTATTTTGGTCTAATTTATGTCATTGTATACATCATATATTATTAAACACATTTATAAATCGCATTAATTCCCTATTTGATATTTTATTGAAGTTATTTATTTTTCTGTGCCTATAAGATCACTGAAATGCTTCTGTTTTAAATGTGCTATATAAATAAAGTTGCCTTGACTAAATTCATCCCAAGAGAATTTATTCTAAATAATAAATGTATTATAATAATTATTCCGGACATAGCCTACTACCTGAAAACTACCTGAAATAAATAATATAAAAAAGAAAATTATAGAACAAGTCATATCAATTAATATTATATATGTTTCTGCCTTTATTGGTCTTTCTACGATTATTTAATACATCATTTTTCTACCCACCCAAACAATGGAAAAAAAATGGAAAGTGCTAAATCAAAGAATAGAGGTCACAGCACAGCATTAACTTGACATTTATTTATTTGCAATATTAGATTTAACACAAGTTTGAATTTACAGGAACAAAACTATCCACATGAAATGTTTACTTAAGCACAATTAAAATAACTTTAACACGTTATAAAAAAAAAGAGGGACAGTTTATATTCAGGCCAGGATTTAACCGAATGGTACAAGTGTTTTTTTTACTGTGGGATATCAGTTAACAAGCATTTTAGTCAGGATAATGTTTGGATTGATTTTACAAACTGTCATTTTGGCCTCAAACTCAAAACTTGTGTAGGAATCATTTCAAAGAAAAGTTCAGTGAAATGTACTTTATTTATTAGATAAAATGAAATTCACAACTGAACAAGACAGATTTATGAATAGATTAAAGATAAGGCAAAGTTGACAAAAAGCATGTCCTCTCAGTTTGACGGTTGAGAAAGTGCTTCAGTCAGTCAGACTAAACATTCTTACTGTCAACATCTTTTTGACTGGCTGATCCAAATCTAAGACAACCTCCATGTGCATGACATTCAAGCTTTTTGCCAAAAGGTGAAACAAACATTCGGTTATATGCCTTTTTATTTGCATGTAAAATAAATAAGGGGAAAATGTCATATATCTAATAACAACCTAAACTTTGAAAGCAACTATATCTTGAAAATAAATGTTCAAACAGTCGCTGAACCATCAACTCCTGACCTTCTGAATGCAGATTCCTTAAGGGTGGATTATACGTTTGCTGCAAGATGTTGACATGCAGTGGAAACCATATAAAACACAACCAATCACATTTCAAAATATATTCTCATGCACTGGATCACTTACAGTGTTTCACAATGGCATAATAAAATCAAATATCTGACAGTACAATCTAACATGTTATTGTGAGGGGGGAAAACAATGTCATCCCCTACAAAAAAAACAGTTTTAAATCACTGCAACTTCAGATTGCCTCAGCAACACATCAAAACAATTAAATGACAAACTATTGTTACCCTATTATGAAAGTTACTTTCCATAAAATGTGGCCTGTACAATGCACTTTTGTACATAAAAAGCAATTCTATGGCCTTGCTCATACAAAGGTTGTCCCTCACAGGTGACAAGGCAGTGACAGGGATGAAATGTTTTAAGCTTCTCTTTGCTCCCACATTTGATCCCTGGACACAAGACGGCTTATCATAGGCTAATACAGAGCGAGGCCCTTTAAGGAACCTCCAGCAGAGCTAAATTCAGTTTAATAAATTACATTCGTCATAAAATAGAAGAGAATACATTTTAAAGTGTTCTTTCCTAATATTAAACTAGTAAAATATGAAGTATGCTTCTTATATATCAACCAATAATGTGTAAAACCTTTTGCAATGAATGAAAACATTGTGAACAAATGAAACATCTCTTGGTGGATTGTCTGAGTTAATCACATGGGTGTGTACATCCTTTTTCATGAAAAAACTCACCAGTCACTTAAAAATACATCGGAAACATTTAAGGAAAGGTTGATGTTGCACAAGCTGTTTCCAAACCTGCAAACTAAAATGAATATTAAAGATGTTTAAGATAACGTAACATATATGAGTGAAAATGTTTTTTCTAACATCCGTTTAGTTTTTCAGTTAACCAGACACAATCCCCACTCTGTCTGCTGTCAGTTTCAAACAAAGATGGGTAATTGCATAATGTGGTACCAACCATACACAACTGAACTCACCACACTTCTAACTCCGTAAATTCTACTTTACTACATAAAGTATTTTACTGCATGAAACTAAATAGGAAACATTGTCATATACTTATCATCTTAAAAGTGAAAAAAATGAACTTAAGCAGGATATAAACTCTTATACATGGAACACACATACACATTTGAGCATCAGTGAAAGTTAATTGAAAGACTTACTTAAACTATTATTTGAAATACTAATGCACTGCAACCTGTCTCCTAAAAATGTCAATGTTTAGGTCACAGAGTTGTGCACTGAACATTTCTTTCTAAATGTGACTTAACTAGAGTAGAATAAATCGAGTGATTTTTTTTCACACAAAGCCTTTTAAATATGCACGGATATCCTCATCTGCACAATTCTTCAGGCACTTGTAACATTCAAATAATACATTACTGACAACCGACTGTAACATTAAGACTAACATTTTACACATTACTCTACTCGTCCCTTACAGGATTACAGGAGCTTTAGTTTGAATGTGAGCTGCAGTAGTTATTACACCCTTTTAGCCAGTTGACTTTGATGGCTGTGGAGCCTCTTCTTAAAAAAACGGTTTGCTTTATGTTCAGGTTGAGCCGGAGCCAGTTTCACAAAGACATTTCGGACAGGTCTTGAATTTTAGGCGAGTCAAAATTGAATTAGACTACACAAAAACAACACGGGCTTATTTTAAAGCCTGAAGAGTTAGCCACACTACCACCAGGCTAGAATTAAAGTAATTCTGTGGTAGTAATCGGTGACACCTGCTAACCAGTGTTTCCATGGTAACAATCAGCAACACATGCTGACCATTGTTTCCATGGTAACAATCAGTGATGCCTGCTTCCTGCTGACCAGTGGCACCACACTTAAAAAAAGGGGAAATATTTTCCCAGTAAAATATCTCTGTAATTGTTCAATCCAATCATTTTCTGTTGATCTGATTGTTGTTATTTTACCGCTAGTCCTACTTAATCATTTGGATCTGAAATCTGAATATGATTTTGACCTAAGCCTAGTCAAAGTCTATCTTTGTGAAACTGGCTGCAAGGTAAAACCGGTGCATCAACTATCACCGTTACTGATCATTCCAAAAGTTATTTTTAATAATAAAGTGGGGAAATTTAAATGTTTGAATCATTTTTGCTTGAATGCAATAAAGTATTTGCGATAAATAGATGATACTGTTTTCAGAAAACGTACTGTATTTGCAATGCAAAGGCACACCAGGAGGTGGAGCACTGTTCCTGTTCTGGGATGGGGGGGGGGGTAAGGTATTAGCTGGAATAACCTCAGAACATTTTAAAGGAAACTTTACAATGTGGAGTTAAAAGTTAAAATAAGTGCTTTTTCTAGTTTGTTTGAAATATGTAAAGCTGGCACTAGATAAACAATCATTAATGTGAAAAACCTTTTAGCTAACATAACACATTCAAGAAAGGAAAAATAAATTGCCTCTCAATATCGTGAGGATACAATTTGAACAATCACCAATAAAAGGACCCCTTTACACCTGGTCTTAACATGTATTGTTTTCAGATTACATCTGTCATGCTTGTCTCTTGTATTATTTACATACATTTCAGTGAATAACGTTTATATCAGTTCATGTTTAGGTGTTGCTGCACAAGCTGTTTCTGTTTGAGTTCGACGTGTTTCCTGGTCAGATTGATTTAGAAAATGACATTTCTATTCATGAGCATCATATATGTGAACTGGAGACACATTGCATTAGAGCTGATTAAGAGGCTAAATGCACCCATGACCTTGTCAGAATTGCTTTCGGAAATAGAAACCAGGATATTATGCAAATTAGTGAGGATGCATGTTAAAGCAGGTGCAAAGGTGCGTGCATACAATAATCTTCTGTGACACTTATCTAACATTGTATAATCCTACTAATGTAATGTATTGTGAGAGATCAACGCAATGACCACAACCTTCTCCTCAGCGATGTTATCTGCATGCAGCTTGTTGTACGTTGTGTGTGGTGTGAACAGAATATTTACAGAGCAGTTGTTTGGCGTCTTTATCAGCAGCAACACGGCACTGACTTCTGTTTCTGGCGGTTACTTGAGGATGATCTGTTTCAGGGCAAAACACAGTCACTTAGTGGCAAATAAATAAACAATCACCTTAACCCAGATAATTAATGAATTATCTTTTTATATTTTGTGCATATGACACTAAACATACATGTATGGAACACATGTTTGAACTCACAAAGGAAGACAATTAAATGTTGTTTTTGAGGAACAGCTAACGCTAATGCTAACCCAGCCATCGAACATCATGTGTTTTAGTCTGGGCGGAGGGAAGTACTAGAACATAAATAATCTTTTCACAGTTGATGATAATAATAATAATAACATTAATGATATATTAGCTGAAGAATACAACCAGTTTGACAAGTATTAAAGCTACTACTAAGCATTAAGACAAACGGTGACATGGAACGAAGCAAAAACATGCTATAAAGAATAAATGCAACACCACCACTTGCAGATGGAAGACTCTAAATAAGTGATGTCTGTCATCGGGGAAAGAGGTGAGATGCAGACCAGTTCAACTGAAGGTCTACAGGTAGATGAAGCTTAATGGCAGGCAATGCAAGCAGGGCAATGCTATGCTGATGAAGCAACTCTCCTGATTTAAAGATGAAGCACTTATTCTGAGCTCAAGGATTTATGACAGAAAGCTTTAAAAAAGGAGCAAACCTGATTGGCTGGTGCTGTTGCTGCGTAGGCGACACTTGTGGCGGGAGTAGCTGCTGCAGAGACAGTAGCAGGCGTAGCACTGTACATCATGGGGACTTTTTCAGGAAGGGAACCATGAAAGCAATGAAAAGGGAGGTGGAGCATTATGGTAACCATAGCAATGTATCTCTCTCTCTTGCCAGGCAAATACAATATGACATTAGCAGCGAGCGATCATTGGGTTAGACCAGCAGATGGCATGTGATCACACGGCAAAGCGAGACGGCAGGGAAGAACATAAAAGGAGAACTGATAGGAGACCAAATTAGGAAATCTGTCCAGAATTTGACATCCCAAAAGAGACGGCAATGCCATCAGACACCTTCAAAATGTTTTTACTAGACATTAAAGGAGTTTCGAAGGTGTCAAACATTTAAGAGTATCAAAAACATTAAAGTGATTCTAAGGGATGCTGATCAAATGTCCTAATCCGTGGTGCTTTGTAATTCCACAAGCAAAATCCTCAAAATGCTTTCATTTATATATTATCTTTGACTACTCTAATACATTATTATTGATATATAACAGTAAGTATATATCACAGGACTTGATTATCAAAAACAAACCATTATGCAAATAAAATCCTTTTAGGGAAACACTAACAAAATCTGCCTCTCTCATCATTTTAACGAGTAGTTTTATTGTTATTACAGGTTGATTCTAATTTAAGGTTTTGCTTTCCGACGCTGCAAAAACAAAAAAGCCAGATAAATAAAAAGCTCCATTGATGATAAGACATATTTTATAAAAACATAAGTAAAGGACTTACCCATGTTGTTACCGGGAGCCATGCAGAAGACAGAACCTGTGTGAAGATCAAATGGAAAGGGACAGTCTTTTAGTGAGACTCATACATATGGTCAACACTGGCATGAGCCCACATGACAACATCTTTAGTGCAGTAAGAATACACAAATAAGACCCATAGCGTTCAGTCAGTAAAGATTGAACAGATATGCAGATTCATTAAGTAAAGTGCTACATGTTAGTTTTGACAACAAAAGAGTGTAAGACAATATAATTAAGAAAAGTGTATTTGATAGCCGTTTAAAGTCATGTTTAAAGCTCACCTGTGGGGTAGTATGCAGCCGCCTGCTGCTGCAGCTGGGAGTTGGCCAGAGCTTGTTGGTAGTGCAAAAAACTGGGACTGAGGAGAGAGCTGGCCCAGCTGTTCTTCTCAAAAGCTTGTCTCTTTGGTAGGGGTATGCTGTAGGGAAAGCCCTGAGAGAAGACAAGAGGAAACATGACATACCAACCTGTCTCCTCTCTCTATTCAGCTTTATTTTAAACACTTATTATTTAGTATGAATTTATAAAAGATATGGAAAAAGGGCAAACATGACTACACAATAAAGGTTATCACAAAGTGGAAAAATCAAGCATGTTTTAGGATACAAATATGAATGGAATAACAAAAAGTATTTCAAATTAAGCACTTAAAGCTACTGATGATGACTGTGTACACAAACTACATGAGACTGGAAGAAGCTTTAAAAACACAATGACAGAAATGAAAAGTTATCACAGTACAATTAATAGCTACAACCAAAGCAAAAGGTGAAAATACCAGGTCTACAGTTGCCTCGAGGGATCGCTTCATTGCTTTGGCAGTCGACTGAGTCTTTTAATAGCAGGCAGCGAGCACATGATGGCAGTGGGCCAATGGGATTCAAGCGTTTAACAAACAGGTAACAGCAAGCAGAGGTGCGTCATGGGGGACAGCATTGTGGATAGGTGAGAAGGGGAAAACAAAAACAAAATAATCTGAATGTAGTTTACCACATAAAACACAATATGCATGCACAGTGATCAAAATAACTGATTAACAGACACATTAACTAAAGACTTGTTCATTAGTAGGTCAGCATGTACAGTTAATCAATAGCTATGGCAACACAGATTTATAAAGATAGGGCACAATCTTCTATCTGCTCTATTTAGACTGTCATTTGTTATTGTATATAAAACACTACCACTACTGTGACGCTAACAGTGCTATTATGCACACTATATCATTTGGAAATACCGTATAATGTACATGGATTTGACTGCTTCCAGGAAGCGATAACAATGTAATGCACATCAAGCACTGAACATTTGACTGTTGACTGAAAAATGACTTGGTTGTATGAGAGATAGTCAAAGGCTAACCGTGTCTGTAATGTCATAACACACAGAATGTGGAGCTCTATCTAGTAATACTTGTGACGTAAATGTCATGCAACAAATATATTGTGTATATTTACAGTAAGAATACGTAAAAGATGATGTTAATGAAAGGTGATGGTCTATGGAGGCCAAGGAAACACAATTTACTGAAGTAAGACACCTTACAATGCATTACGTTTACAATAACTATCTATAGTAAGTTGTTGTTAAAACTGAGATCCAGACCAAGAAAAGCGATAGAGGCAAGTATTGTAGTTAACAGATGACTTTGCACTATAAATATAGTGTTATAATACAACTATTCCTCAGTTGCTTTGTAGCACCAGCTTCTGAAGTGTTTGGTGAACAAACAAAATGTACATACTTTTGATTTGGCCTGTTTAGAAAACACAAGCCTTGTAATGTCAGCAGAAAGCAGAGCTCCTTCATTAAAACTGAAAGGGCTAGATTGGAAGCCATTTGATTGACAGGCCTTTTAATAAAAGGACTAACCCTTGAGAGCAGCTGAATCTAATCTAATGTCATCGTTCCTTTTCGTGTTCTCTGGCTTCATTAAAGGTCTGTCTCCATGCCTGGTGTTTGTAAACACAGGATTAAAAAGAAAGGCATGTGTTTTTAATTATTAAAAGGAGAAGCAAAGTTCAGAATTTGCATGGATAATTAAGATCCTTCCCTTTCATTCCATTTAATTTATATGTTTTAATACAGAAGATTTAAAAGTTGGACATCCAGAAAAGGTCTCTATGCCGTTGCATTAAATGTGCCATTCTTATAGTATAAAGACTTATAGTGCTCCACATTCGGTGATATCATGGCAAACCAAATGACCTCTAAAACACCATATTATTGGCAGGGTAATGTGTTTTTGTGTAAAACATGTTGCTTAGAAGGCAGGAGGATGGGCTCTTACCATGGCTGCGGCGGCCGCCTGGGCTGCCACGGCGGTGTGATTGACTTGCTGTTGACCGGATTTGATTTTTGCCTGCAAGTGGGCAGGCGGGTGAAAATACTTGCACTTCTCCCTGGAGCAGCGGCTCTTAATGTAGTCCATGCAAACAGTGACAGTGTTATCTGTGGTGTCAATCATGGGGCTGTCACTGGGGTGAGCGAAGCGGCAATCCGTCTCCCCTCTCGCACAGTTTCCCCGCTGAAACTCGCGACACACCTGAGAGGAGACATTATAAAGACAGTGACACCGGTTCAGCATGGAGTCGAATCATGTCAACCACCAAGCTATTACTTTATCTTCTCATGTTTGATCATTCTTTGGGCTGCAAGAATACCTCAAGTTTGTCTGTACGCTGCAGCTTCTGTGAGGGAGAAGAAGAAGAGGAAGAGGAAGAGGAGCTCTGGACAGGTGGGCTTCCAGAAACAAGGACCTGGTTGCTGGAGAGGTTGTCTGTGGAGATGAGGCTCATTCCATGGCTCAGCGGTGTCATGTATGAACCGTAACCAAGACCAGTGTTGTTGCCCAGTCCCTGTGTGAATTGAAATGTTGGCTAGAAGAAAAGATGTCAAATATTACAAGTGAGACAAGCAGTAGGGATGCACGATCAGGCTTTTTCCGTCACAATAATAACACCTGCGCTCTGGGGAATGGTCAATACCGAGTACTGACCTGATATCAGTGTTTAGTGATAAGCTAAGTGACTGGAATCATTCTTTATGTGTACGGCAACATCAGGCTTGACTTAAAGCATTTTTCTTTTTACTTTGGAAAACAAAATGTGTAAATAATAAATAAATAGATATACATTTGCTGAATTGTCAATAGCAAGCAAAAACTACTTCCATCTGCTGACACGTTTGTTATTAGCTCCCTCAGTCATGTGGTCTACTGGTGTGCTGCTGACGCATGACTCAACCTGTGCACATTTAATCAGCTGTAAACAGAGAATTGAATATAGACAGACCCCATAGTCACCAGGCCAGCTATGTGTCGGCCCAACAACAGTATCATTTAGGTGCATTTCTAACAAGAACAATGACACATTTAGAAGTTCCTTCTTAGTGTTGATGAGGCCTCACCATAGACTGCAGGCTGGGCCCTGGGATCATGAGCTGCATCTGTTGGGCGAGCACGGCGGCTGCTGTCTTCTGCTGGATGAGGTTGTTGCGCCCATTAATCTCTAACTGGGTTTTTAAGTGGCAAGGTGGATGAAGATACTTGCAGTTTTCTCTTGAGCATCGACCCTGTATTCAAAGAAAAAAGAAAAGGCACAAAGCGGATTCATCATCCTTATATTCCTCCAAATAATATCTTTGTTTCTTATCATGAGAGATTACATGTGCTTTTTCAAACAGTAGCTTTCATATTTGTTTTAAAATGAGATGCAGAATAGCGTCCTCCATCTACACAGCTGTATTTTTCACCCCGATACATATAGGGAACACATGTTCACACATTGGCATTGAAGCTTTGACGTAGGTCTGCACTGCAATATCATTCAATATGCAATGGAGAGGAACAGAAGGACTGAAGGCCATTCAGATATCAATTCACAATGTTGCCTTTATGACTGCACTGAAACTGATATGAGAGCCTTAGAGGAAGAGCAGACTGGCCACATAACAACACACAACATGGTGATTTGTTATACATCTCAGCAGTCAGGTTGCTACCTCCTGTTAAACGTATACATGAGACAAACCAAACCATTTCTGCCAATCAAGAGATGTTAGCATAATGACAGCTTCCTCTGCTCTTCATATTCAAATTAAGTTGACTAATTTGGGGATTTAATTGCATTATTTTGAATACATTTCCATGTAGGATTAACTGTCATCAATGCTTCATTAGTCTGGATAAAGCTCAGAGTAAATACAGGGTCAATAGAGCTGTTCAACGCCCCTTCTAATGTCTAAATGTTTTACTGGTTTGCAACGTTTGCAGTTGCTTACAAGTAGGGAAATGAAAGTATGCCTTGTGTAATACAGTTCCCTAAAAGTGAAGGCGCCACAGATATGGGGAGCTTAGT
Organism: Pseudochaenichthys georgianus; assembly: GCF_902827115.2. Lineage (NCBI taxonomy): Eukaryota > Metazoa > Chordata > Actinopteri > Perciformes > Channichthyidae > Pseudochaenichthys > Pseudochaenichthys georgianus. The sequence continues at coordinate 27,927,329 of NC_047523.1, read as the reverse complement.
TAAACTGAGGTCAAAGACGAGGAATCTGTTGCACATGAACCATTCTGTCTTGGCATAATGTAGCTAAAGTTGCGTTTAATGTTATGAATTGGTATGGTCACTTCTCTGCTGGCTCAGGGGAATCCTCGAACATAAAACAGTCCTGAGTGAGTTAGTCACAGAAAACAGATCAAGTCTGTGTATCAACAAGCCTCTCCGGAAGCTTTAACAAGGAGTCATGAGATCCCAGTTAGCAAAGCAGCAAAGGATGTGCTCATTCTTCTGTATAACAAAGTTTACTCTGTTGGGAGTGGTTAGTGGGCAGAGGACGTGGACGGCCATCGTTTTGACCTGAAATCAACTAATCACGTGTCAATAAAATGCCCCCGGTGGACAAGACGAAACAGCAACACAAGAGCAAACAAATATATGTTTATCAAGCACAACCTGGGCATTTAGCTCCATTTGATATTTTTATAAATAATGGCTGATTTGAATTACACCCAGCCGAATTAGTACCAGTTGACATTTTACCAGTAGCCATACTGTGACAGACATTTGATGACTCCTCGGACAAAAGCCTATTCATGAGGAAGAGCTGTGACATCATCACATGACTGCAACAACTGTTGGTTGACCTCAGATTCATTCTTTTCTCGAAAAGACTGAAATTCTAGGTTGTATTTCTAAAATGAGATAAAACTGGATGAAATATAATTTAATTCACTCACTTCATCATAATAGTATTTCATGATTTCCATTATGTATAATTGCTCTGTTGTTCAGTGTTTGACTATAAACATACGCCAACATCAAGCACAATTTAATCTGGGCCTGAGTGAAAATGTATCTTTTATTAAGAATGTACTAAATACTTTAAAAAAAAAAATTGATGCAAGGCAAAATCAATAATGTTGTTGTTAGATAAAGGAATAAGGTAGCTACTTTGCGTTAAGCCTCAGGTCCGGGCCCTTGACCACTGGGGCACAGAGAAGGCCTACAGTAAGGAGATAAGACGATGACTCACCATAAGTATAATCCTGAGGGCAAAGCTGTATTGTGTGGTGATAGTAACTGTGTGGATTAAGGCATCATTGCTCTAATACAGGGCAACTGAGCAAACAGGAGGCTCAAAACTGGCTGCCAGAAATATTTTGTATAGTCGACATTAGATAAGTGATGAGACAGGCATCTGACATGTTAACCTATTTTTGGAAAGGGTCATATTACATATGATTTCACAAACACTGGAGCATGTTGGAACATCAACAGCATTGAGTTGACAGTTTTCTGTGCAGTTTGACATATTTCTGCAGGGAAACGGAAGTAATAGCAACTTAACATGGAGTGCATATTCATTTGAGAGTTCACTATGGGGTGGGGTAAAAACGTTCAACTGACAGTAGCAGTTAAGGATCTTTCCCTCCCCTATTTCAAACATTTACAAGGGGGGAGGAACATAGTCTTGTTTGTGTCCCATACTATGTAGTAACTGTTTGAACATTGCTGTGTAGACAACAAGTATTGATATCAACCCTGTATAGTTATTGTTATTCTGGTTATAATGGTAGATATGCAGGTTTAACTGTATTTGATGGGACATGCTCGCTAGATGGAACCTGCAAGAGCACTTTGAGTATTTAAAAATGAATGTAGACCTATTCAAGAAGAGCACATTTCTTTGCATTATTTCTGATTTGGTATAATACAACAGAGAAACCATTCACTCAGGGACAAAGGTAACAACTACAGTAAAATGCTGCATTATATTCCTTTATAAAAGGGACAAATGTTCTTAACATTCAGTAAAGTATCAACCAGATAATACCGTGTGGACAGCATTTCTTACCTTCAGTGAGTCAAAGCAGGCAACAACTCTCCCATTGTCAACTTGGCAGCTCTTCGGTGGATGAGCAAATTTGCATTCCTCATCACTACGTGAACAGTTTCCTCGCTGGAACTGCCGACAGACTTCCAGAGTTAACCATTTTGTGTCTCTGACTGAAGACAGGTTTAACGCCATGTCCAAAGGTTATAATCATAAAGTTTTTAGTTTTTAAAAAGGCAATCGATCGATTTTGTTGTGTCTCATACAACACAAACTGTGGGTTGGCTCTGTGTGCAAAGTCCTCTTTTGAAACAACCTTCCATCAGCTGGAGCAGAACGATGAGATGTTTGTTCAATCTCTCAGGAATCACCCATCAAAAGGAAACCACTGTGTTGTTTTTTTACTGAGACACGTTTGAGTGTATATTCCACAGATGATGGGGCACAGAAATATCAGACACGTGAGGGAATATTAATGCAGACCTCATACATTCTCATGTCATTATATTCTATTCTTATATATTATGGCTCTATTTTAGCCTTTTTAGGTGTTGAAGTTGTGCAAAGAGGAGGCAAAGTGCTTGCTGCTGAGGTATCCTGCGTGTCTTGCCTTAAAGAAAGCATAGGTCGGCAATGTACACAACCACCTTCAGGTCAGGGATATCTTCTCAAAGGCACTTTGTTAGTGATCTGAAAGATAAAAGACAACAAGAGTGAGAATGCTTCCGAAAAACAACACTATAATTATGGTGCTATTAGTCTACTGTTGGCACATTTAGAGCAACCATAAATTATTCTTGTACACTAACTGCATTTCATGTGATTTCTTCTATTCACCGGAGACTGTTCATCCTCTAGAGTCATTTGTTCGATAGCACTTTACAGCAGAAAATGGATTAGGTCAAACAATAACAAATGTTATAATTTGTAATTAGTCTGGTTATATTTTTAGTCATCAAGTCAGACTCCCAAGAGACTACTCAGTCTCTGGTTCCGGCTTCTCCAATGTGCTGTCTTTTGTCACCTTTATATCATTCTTAAATACAAATAAAAGAATACAATGTTTTTACTCAACAATACATTCTAATCATGATGATCTCTCTTAGTCATTCTGTTTTTGTTATGTTTGCCCTGTGTAAAGATTTAGATATTTGTCAAGCTAATATTGCTAGTATTATCGTGTTAGCAGATCATTCAGATGTTAATTATTAAAATGGCACCTCAACTTAATACACATTGTGAATGATGGTTGTTATACTATGTCTGCACAACCACGATTGATTTCTCCCAGTCATGCCTCTTGAAAAGGAACAATGTTAACCGTGTTACAACCAGAGCCACAGTTGTTGTGCTAGTCTGGGCTGAGTAGCCAGATGGTGTCATGGTAATCAATCAATCAATCTGGCAATATGAACATTTACAAAGCTCAAACCCATCCAACCATAGGATGTGTGTCATGCCTTGATTGTAACACATGTTGTTAATCAGTATCCACCAAAACAGACTATTATAACTAGATTTAATCCTGAATCACACACAATGTCTGCACTTCCTCTCTGCTCGCGAACACCTTTTTTACCACGACATAGTTACTCTCTATTTGCTGATTCTGTAGGATGACACAAGCACTTGGTGCCAAATTGCTACCGTCAGATTTGCTGACTGAGAGCACAGCAAGCACATACAGAATACAAGGAAAGCAAGACAAAGCTTAAACACACATCATGTTGGGAGTGAAACCCAGAACAGTATAGTCAAACCAGCACACACACACGGGTAAAACACACAGGAAGTTGCTGAGGAGGCAGAAAAGGTGGCTAACTCGTGAACAGAATACAGGAGTTTAGAGGTTCCTCTATTGAGAATGTAACATGGCTAACACATGTACAAAGACATAAAACGCACGGTTCAGAAAAACCTCTGCTGTTGTTAACCTAGATCCTCTGCTATAACAGCCACACAGCTTTACTGCATGCTATCGCACCGCATACTGCAGCAAATTCCTTTGGGCGCAAGTCAGGAAACAGAGCAAGAAAACCTACCTCTCTCACTCCATGTAGCAGTAAAGAAGACTGTCCATAACCGAGAATCTAGGTTCAAGATGGAACTTTTCAGCAGCCAACTTGTAAAACAAATACCCAAATAACAGCTTTTAACCTCCTCTCTGTCTCACGGAGTCAGTAACCAAAGATTTTCTCTCCACAACAGTAAAAACAGATTGCCTGTCCAACTCTGGCTGAACATTTCCAGCCACCCCCCCTTCCTGCCTTGCTGCCTGCCCCCAGGAAGACCCTCCCAGTCTGAAATTAGCCAATAGAAAGGCAGGAGCTGATGCACTGTTTGTGCACAGCTTGGAGCAAGACACTGCTGGCAGCTGACTCTTTATCTATGAATACAATTAGGTTATTTAACAGAAATTAAATTCATCATGTGTAATATAGACATGACAAATTATCTACCAACACCCAGTCACCGATTTTGAAGTGTGGTAATGTATTTTCCTCTGTTTGTTATTTAAAAAGGCGTAATTTTTTGTCTGTAATCTTAATTACATGTTAAGTTGAATGTAATTAATCATGCAAATCATGCATTATTTGGACTGCTGTGGGCTGGGAGAAACATACATTTGTTTTTTTTGTTTGTATGCCACCATACTAAATATTGTATGAAAATGTTTAGTAATAACCATTTGTGTAGCATGTTTAAATCCAAAAACCCTAATAATTCTGTGTTAATTCAAGATTTTACTCGTAGATGTTGCTTGTGCATACATAATCCATTCACTTTCCATATATAATGACTTCTTACACTGAATGTGTCTCACTGAAAAGTGGATTTTATGTGAAATACAGCATGATCAATCCCAAGATTAACAAATTAACTGTCACAAATGACCACAAAGTTGTCTGACTATAAAAGAGAATGATGTTGCAATAAAACACAGTAATGACATGGCAGTAAACTGAACTGCTAGAGCAGATTAGTTATAACAACTCTGCATCTTCTCTAGTTGTTTAAGTACTGATAGTTAAAATACATTGAAGTATTTTTCTAAATGTTAGTTTGGTTGACCTCATTTGGTGTACGAATTTGCTTATTATTGATGATAAACAGTAGTTATTGTGTATTAATGTCTGTTCCTCACACATTTCCTGGAGTGAGGATGAGAAGATGCACATACATATTTCAAGCATGTAAAAAAAAAATACAGCTATGTATATATTTCAACAAGGAACAGAAAATGCACTGACTTTCAACACACGTTAGCATGACCCTTACCTGTCACCACCGTGTTATCTGCACAGTTTGCTACTTCGAGGGTAGCATGGTCTCTGATTTGCATTCTCATCCTCGGCTACTTTAGCTAGCTTGTCGAAAATACTTAGTTACAGTAACGTTAGCAAGCGAAATACATTGCTGTCATGGGGCTAACATTGAACATGACGGGTTATTAGCTTACATTAGCCACACTGTTAGCTGGGAAGCACACCTGCTTACCTCATCATCATCACGGATGAACCGCTTCCCAGAGGAAACAGCTATCACGCATCAGCTAGGACAGACGACGAACTAACGAAAACACGATGTCAAGTGCTCCCGAAATGTCTGCTCACCAACAGTTTAACTCTTGCTCTGTTTGCAGATATATAGCTTGTTACTTCGATCTCGTTTCGTTATTACTTTACTATAGCACTGCACAGATTTAAGCAACAAGCTTTTGACAGCTTACTGTACGATCCTCCGTGTGATGACGAGGTTTCCCGGGGTGAGCTGAGATGCCTTAAGGCGATATATTTCAGTATAGAACGGGACACATATCAATACATTCACAAATATATGATATTGCAATCTAATTTGCTTTAAGTTGAGTTTAACTTAATTGTCTTTTGGCAAAAGAGACCATTCTATAACTTACATGTTCTAACATTCCCCCTACGACTGCAAAGTGGTACGATCCACACGAATGCCAGTAGGCTAAAAGGGCAAGGGTTTGCTTGTTACCAAGGGAACAGCAATAAAACCATGTGAGTATTTCTGGATTAGTTTATTAAAAACACGATTTCACTTACACGTGTAAACATCTTATGAGGAACAAAAATAAATATGAATTTGACAGACATAGTGTCAAAATTCTGCTCAATTATTTGCATTAATTAGTAGTAAAATAGCCCATGCATCATAAAGAGGCTTGCCTTCAATGTAATTATGTAAGAACTAATGATAATGAAAGGCTTTTTATGAATTATAATGACTATATATCAGAATAAAAAGCAAAGCAGTAGCTTGGTCATATAGGTCTGCTCAAGGTCATATAAGATGGATGCTAACCCAGATAAGATCAGTCAGGAGTGTCAGAAGGAGGGAGGCAGAGAAGAGAGGAAGATGTGGCTATTATTTAAAAAGAAACCATATTTCTGCAATGATGTAAAAAAAACAACAACCCTTTTTTTTCAGTGCCACTTTCATAAATGCATTGTGTCTGTTCTGGTTTATTATGGTTTCTACAACATTTCTAAGTAGGCTACTATGCCTCAGCTGTATGGCTATCTATTTCATTTATTTTCAGTAAAATTGGTTTGCTAGAACATTATTTATAGGGAACACCTGATTTTTAGGTACATTTAAAAATAACCATAGACTACTGTATGATCCATCAATTTCTGTGTGATGAGGATAGTGCAGGAGCACCTCTGCCATGATATTGAATGTGATTGCTTTGATTGGCATGTAGATGCTTACTCAGGATAAAGGACCATTTAGAATATTCATGTATTAATTAAAATGTTATACCTTTGTGGTCAGTCCAGAATAGCCTTTTACACACACACACACACACACACACACACACACACACACACACACACACACACACACACACACACACACACACACACACACACACACACACACACACACACACACACACACACACACACACACACACACACACACACACACACACACACACACACACACACACACACACACACACACACACACACACTACAGCTTTGACTGACTAACTGATTGATTATCCCTCTTTTGTGTTTCTCTTCTTGTTGTTATTTTTGCTTGATCTGACCTGTCATACTGACAGTCTCTTCAACAAACTGGAGACGTGGCATCAATTGCCACAGGGAAAGGTCACCATTGCTCCCTTTGAGGAAAATGCCACTGTCAAAGTGAGTCAGATATCAAAGAGAATGCAGCAATACAGGCTTCTATTTATCTTTTGTCCTTAACCATATTTGTTGCGCTCATAATTAGTTATTTAATCTCCATTTAATATTGCATATGACTGTGATTGTTGTCACATTCTGAGTTATTTTTATTTAGATGCACATTCATACAACTTAAGTTGAACTAAACTGTGCAATGTCTGTTGAAGTGGTGTTTTTTTAGACTGTCCTTTGTTTTGGAACATTTAAATATTCTAAAGTGTGAGATCACTAGTGAAAATGTAAATAGTTTGGTTGTCCTGTACACAATCCTGTGAGTGGCACACAGGAATTTGTTGAAAGCATCACTCCCATCTAGTGGTTAAAAAGGCTTTCAAAAAGCAAAACAGTAGTAATGTTTTAGTTTGAGAAAAATACGTATTTAAATAGGAGACAAGCTCATTTGGTTTGACATTTATTGTTTTTGTAAAAAGTCCTAAAGAAGACAGGGTGTTTCTTGAGTTTTTATAGAAATGAACAGCCTCGAGAATGAACATGTGGCACACAATAAGCAGCAATGCTATCCTTTGGCCTGTAGATGGCCCTCTTCCCTTAAATATATTTCTTTAAAAATTGAAAATCCAGAGGCTTGTGAGGTGCATTGCTGGTTCAGAAACCCAATTCAGTGGTGTCAATGTATTTCAAGCTGTGTCACATCCTGCTGTGATCAGTGAGGTTGTGCAGTGTGGCTAAAAAGCTGAACTATATGGTAAAATGAGGATCAAATACTTTCAATATTGAGTTATTTCTGGTACCTGTCCCTGATCTGAATATATCCAATCTGGCAACAACGATTTCCCCCCAAACGAGCTAACCAGGTTCATAAGGATTAAATTAATGTCAATTGATTTTTGTGTCTACTTTCACACCAAGGATATGGTTTTTCTTTTGAGTTGTTGTGTTGTGGAAAAACCAAATTATTGTTTCCCCCCCCCCATCTATAGGAAGTAATAAGATAGATAGATTTTAAGCTGCAAATTCAGAGTTTAACAACTTTTCGTTGGTGCATCACACATTTCATACAGTAAAACATTGAAAAACTGTCTAACCGTCTTGGTGCCTTGCAGCAGTCACTGGATAGAATGCCGAGCCTGTCATCCTCACTGCACAACCTGAAGGAGAGCCGAAGTTTCTGTATGTTGATACAGATGTGAAGTAAACGCCAGGTTAACTCAATATGCTGTCAGCCCTGAGGCACTTGGTTTTATAGGTGAAGGGAAACAGACGTGTTTTCATGGCTATATGTTTGCACTTGTTAACACCATGCCATACCCTTCTTTTCTGGATACTATTTATCAAAGCATACCCTACTTTGTTAATTAAAAGTTCGCTCACAATTAATATGTGATGTCTTCACTTTATCAGCATGATCTTCATTTAGGAAGTTAACTGGCTTATAAGACATGTAAATGTCTGATACTTAATTATATGAATCATTACATTCAATGCAAGAGAAAATATCAAGCTAACTCATAAATGACTGGATGTGATTATCTTTAATTAGGCCTAATAAATGTAACTGTGACTTATCACATTCTATACAAAGTATATACTCACCTTAAGTTTACTTTGAGATGGTTCACAAAACAACTTTCGAAAACCAATTTCGAAAATCAGTTTTTGGTAATATACATTCTTGCAAACAAAACCTCAAGTAGGTTAGTTGAAAAATATAAAAAAACACACCATAATGTCATGGCCATTCAATGCATTTATTTCTGATATTATAAGCAGAATTAACTCGTTTTTTCAGGTCTGACAAAATGGCAGATTAAATATTACACGCCAAAAGGCTCTTAAACCATTCATTTCATCACAAGACTTTAACATGTACATATAAATTCTTACACTAAGCTGTCTTCCATCATCACTGAGGTGTTGGTAATTCTGGTATTTCCCACCAGGCAAAGCCATTATTTAGCAACAGTTAAAACTATATAAATAAACAAATAAATGTAGATACATCATCTTATCAGAGACATGTTGTGGCAGTACAACTTCAATACAATGCTTCTATAATATAGCGGCATGTCACACTTTTATGAAAATGTTATTAACATTGAGTGAAAAATCCTTGTTATCCCCTTTTCTTTATTCACACAATCGTTTAAGAGATTTTGAGTTTTTACTTTTCCTATTTGCAGTCCATTACAATTGAGCAGTGTACTTTTGTTTTATTTTTAACCATTTTACAGTTTAAATGTCTTATTCATTTTCTGTGTTTCAAGGGAATAAGCAGCAGCTGACAGAACAATGAAAGTAGACACTGGCAACGGTGACTGAATAATACAAATATTTGACTTCTCAAACATTGTTTGCAAGTTTTACTAGATCTCAGCCATTAAACGTCTAAATATGTTGTTGATTATGCTAAGGTATGGATGTAAAGTAAATGTCTTAATGTAGCCTAATCGATGAGATTAATGGCCACAACAGCAAAGCTACATTTTATTTTCAACATTTCCAGCTCATTCAGGATTAATCCATTTTTTGTATTTGTAATACTCTTCGACAGCGAATTATTATTATTTAAAATTGTAGAAAGATCTGTCTTTGGTAGCCTTTATTGAAGGCTTTAAACCTACACTACATTATTCATATATATTTTTAGGTATAAACCCTACATACGTAGCTTCAGTATTATGGCTTACAGACAGAATAAAACCGATCAGTCACTTCCTGTTTTGATGAGGAGAGATGGAACAGCCTTGCTAACTGTAAATGAGTTGTTTTTCTTCATAAAGCAAGGTTTGTTTGAAAAGACTGATGCCTTTAGCAGAACCCCTAATGCACTTATCACAATTATTCTTTCATTTTCACTGCATCGACATGACATTTTACAATGATAATGCTGAGAAAATTAAATACTTTTAGGTTGCTATTTTCCTACGTTTTTGACATTAACATATTATGCTGCAAATCGTTCGGCTGAGTCCACTCTCTCGCACAGTGTCAACATTAGGATAAAGGACCCTCTTTGAGTAATACACTAAAATTAGCTCAATTTCTTGCTTAATGAACGGACCCGGGAGTCACTCAGCAGTTACTATCTCCATGGAAACCCCTATTTGCAGGTGTTACAGCTGATTGAGATGTGCTACTTCTTCCCCTTCTTCTTCTTTGATCTCTGTGGTGATCTCTCTCACAGTAGCTTATTTACACATGAACACAACAGATGTTATTTACATTTTGAACTTTTTCAGTTCCTTTCTTTGCTCTATGCCTCTCAAGTGAATCTCTAGTACCGGTAGTTAGGTGATCAGTCTGTACTGTATGCTGTATCAAAGGCTTTGAGGCAGCACAACACAGGTGTTAATGATCACAACAACAAAGATACACATGATAGACAAAATAACCTCACACACTCACATAAACATGAGTATATAGCGCATTTACAACGTAGTTTTTCGTAAGTGTTTAATTAATAGCTGTACAGCACACGTACTGCTCCTGCAGTGCTCATGCCATCTGTCATCGGGGAACATTGTAATTTCTACAGCTTGTGACACAGCAGTGCTGCATGTTGGTTTATTAAAAGACATTTTCAAAATAAACGTTCTGTTGAAAGTTCCCATTTAAAAAAGAAATTCTCCCGGTCCAATAGGATTATCATTTAATGCATATATGTTGCCTGCAGTAAAGGAAGAGCTTAGATGCCTTTCAGATTCTTATCTGAAAAGTACATGATACTTATGATTAAACCAAACAATGAAAAAATGAGGACCCTGAATCTTAAGCTTAATGGAATTCAGCCATCATTTATTAAAGTATTTACAGTACAGTAATAATCCTGTATCCAATTTAACATTTTCCTTTTATTCAAGTAGGAATTTGAAGTTTAATTATTGAGTTGCTTTGTGTATTTTTTATTGATGTACTTTAGATACATCTGATCAAACCACACCCACACAGTCCTGATGAAGCAGGAGTAGGTTACACCTTTTGTAAAGATACACGAAAAAATTGTTTGTCAAAGATGTTGACAATCAATCTGAATATGTTCATAGTATTTAATGTTATTGGATCATTCTTAATGATACACCTACATCTAATGTTGCATGAAATGTTACAAAGTCAAATTAATGGAGTGGAGTTTAGGGCATAAAGTATTATTGAGACACAGATATAAAAAATGAGCCTTTGTCAATAATTATAATCAAAAATAATAATTTTGTCACAAATCTATTTCGCTGCTACAACACAAGCTTCATGAATTCAGTAATACATTCAGCACAGAAGGATTTAATATTCAGTGCTGCAGCTCCACTTGAAACACTTGAGTTATCAATGTGCTATACACCTTGTTTTTGTTCTCTTCCACCCATCCACACTCTCAGTGAAGTGAGTGCATCCGTACAGACAAGTTCACCCATACAGACCCACAGCTCAAACCTGTATTCATACACCACATTCAGTGTACGATCCAAATGAATCACTCAAACAAGACAACGGTGATTCTCTAAACCGAAACAAACCTGTGCCATCCGAGGTATTTCATATTAACGGCAATAAAAGAAGAAACATGAACAATGACTTAAAATAGCAGCAGCCGCACCACTTCAGTGTTGACATTTAGAGAGCGTTTAATTTGACAAGCAGGGGTTTTGAGTGAATGTGAGATGAGAGGCATGAAAAGCATCACTGAAGCCTATTTAAACAGATACAAACAAGCCCTCTTTTATCTTCACATATTGGCTCGCTGATTGGATTTGAGGGACTGGAAACGTTCGGGCAGACGAAATGACAGATGTGTTTTATTTCTCGACTCCCTGCTCTGAGGCTGGTGTTTGTGGGCTGGGGGCTCTGCTGGCATTAAAGCGCTCTCGCTGCCCACAGTGCCGTCAGCTCTACAAACATGTAAAAGCAGCCAGTGTGACGGGGGGGCATGAGAGCTGAATGCTGATCATCTGGTTCACAGTCCGGCCACACACCAGCCACACAGACACATTTCATCACCTGTACTATTTACCAAGTTTTTATCTGCCACATACTTGTTGAATTATTCACAGAATATGCTTTTTCCTCACAGAGAACTGGTTTCCTTTCTCATGTTCTTTGTGATTAACACTGTGTGTACAGCACATGATATCTCTGGGTGACGTGGTAAAGTCTGCAAGGTATTGCACTTGAGGAAATTAATATATATTGAACTGTAACCAAAATATAACAATCAGATATAGTCTTCTGTAATTTGGTTTAAAATATGGGTTTTGCATGCAGACAACAACGTCTTTCGAGAAGGTTTCATTGTCATTGAATACAAATACAATAAATACATGGTGATTTGAATTAACTTTGGCTCACAGTACTGCATATCTTATGGAAATCACTCTCCCCAATTGTCAGTATAATGTGGACGTGTGACATGCAAGCATCACTTCTTCTACAACAACATCTTTCAAAAGGAATAGGTCTGTAACCTTCTGAATGTCAAAATAAAGCAATGGCAGCTTCTTTTGATTGTTCCCCCCCCCCCCCCCTTCACCTCAGTTCAATGTCTTATTCAACACATGATAAGGCAAACATTAAATGACCAAAACAATTCATAAACAGCATTTAAAGATTTAAGACACCAAAGGGCACTCCAAGGCAGAGCTGCTGTGAGACGCACAGACGTGGCAGTTTCCCTAAAGAAACAGCAGAGCACTTGGATCACACTGAAGCTGAAAAACAGACGGATGCATGAGACAGATAATTGGTGAGACAAAGAGAGAGAAACACCGGATGTGCGAGAGAGAGTCAAAGCTTTAAACAAGTCTGTGAGGAATCTCTCTCCTGCTCCTCTCTTTTAAGACCACAGCCTCACCAACGGGCCACTTGGCTTGTGTAGTCCTCCGTGGTGGTGGGGAACTCACCCTCAGTCCCTTTCTCCGACCCTCCTCCCCTTCTCCCACCTGCATTTCCTCCCCCTTTGTGTTTGGGCGGCCATGGCCTCCCTTGCTCTTTTTGCTCCTTCAGCCAACGCCTCTCCTCGCGCCTCTTCAAGCGAACCTCCTGGTGCTCCCTCTGGCGGGTGAACTGGAATCGCTGGAGGAACAGGTCCTTTGCGTACTCGTACAACTGCACATCCAGATAGTTGAGCTCCTCGATGCGTCTGCGCACGGGCTCGCTCAGGTCCACGTTGGCGGCTCGCGTGCTGTTGATCTGCGTGAAAGCGGCGATGAAGCGCAGGCTGAACGTCCGCTCAAACATGTACTGGGTCTTGCGTTGAAACTCGGTCAGGCCGTAGAAAGCCATGTTCTTCAGGTTGCTCATGGCGCTGCTCAAAAGGATGTGGTTCCGCTGGCTCTCGTTCATGGAGGACAGGTTGTAGCAGCCCACCAGGCTCAGGTCAGCCAGCATGCGGACCTGTCGATTATTTGCCAGGTTGGACGGGCAGTTCATGAACTCCGTCAGGGTGACCCCGGACCAGTCGTCTCCGATGTAGCAGTTTGGCAGCTCGTCCTGGGTGGGCGAGCGTCCGTCACACATATGGAGGGCCGTCTTCCACGTGGCCCCTCGCTGTACGTGCTTCCACTCGCTCAGGTAGCGGGACACGGGGTCGCGCAGCATGGTGATGTAATAGAAGTTCCTGCAGCCAAAACAAACACAGTTAGCAAGCTGTGGGCATATCATCATCATCATCATCATCATCATCATCATCATCATCATCATCATCATCATCATAGAGGGCTGCCCTGCACTGTGCTGACAGATGGTGACTTGTGTCTGTGTATGAAAGTCCAAGGTTGAATGCTAATTGGCAAACTGGAAGTCTCGCTAATGAGATTATTATCTTAGTTTATATATATATTGCCCATGGAAATGGCATCAGAGCAATGATTTTACAAATTTGAGCTAAAATCCTTTCCGTTCCACAGATTTCTCCCACCTGCCAAAATGCAGAATAATTGGGAATCAAGACATAATGGTAATCCTTGGACACACAGAGAGAAAGTTAAACTGACCCAACCGAATCCCAAATATGTCACTGTTAAAAAATAACGAGGTTTCAGTCTGGCTGCCTAAAATGCATTGCACTTTTAACTATGTATCCAACTATTCATTTGTCACCCAATCACAGCAGGTCATTTTACAGGGGAAAACACATTCGGCTGGCATTTTGGTGGTGAAGAGCTGTTAAATTAGAGCTATTCTTTGTTATACAAACCTCTCCCCTAGAGAGTGTAAATGTCCTCAATGCTTGCAAAAGGACAGCTACTGAACAAGGAAAACAAGGGAGGACGCTTAATATAGATTCATCAGTTTCCTGCAGTGTCAAAAGGACATTTAAAATGAGGACTCAGATGAAGCTCTGTGGTGCAGGAAGCCAAATATACATCTTATACCAATACCATAACATTTGTGTATGTATTACAAACAAAGCAAAAATGTCCAATATGAATGTATGGTTACAAATCATATTTGACTGTGAAGTTGATATGTTGCGTGCGAGTGACAGACTGCAAGACGTTTGACCCGACCTTCAAACTAAGGTTGAAGAACTCCAAGGAGATCTACTCAGCTGAACCACCGGTATGTCAATGCGCACTCTGATGGAAAACAAAGATTGGACAGGTGTTGTCCAGGTAAGCCACTCCTAAGGTGAAGTCCTGTGAGTGCTGTATGCATATTTAATGATGCGACCCCCTCCCCAGAGACAGTCACGGCAGATAAAGTGGAGTGCGGCACTGAGATTTCCCACTGACTCCAAAGCTGCTCTCTGCACTTCTTTCCGCACAGTCTCATAAAAGAGGCACGCAAACAGCCTCCTGTGCTTACACCCTCTTGTCCTTCAGGGCTGGCTTCACACAGGAATAGTTTGCTCAAACTTTACACAGGTTGTTTAACGCGAGAATATCGTTTTTGTTTGGATTCCTTTATTTGGTTTTTTAACAACTACCGTTTTTGACCTGACCAGTTCTTATAAAGTAGCTTTAACACTGACATATCCCGGTCATAATCACAGTCTGCTTTACAGATACATGATAAAAGGGCAGCTGTGTCAGGAGTCTATTCAAGAGCTGAACAAAATGTAATCCATTTGGTGATTTAATTGTCAACCTTTTGATCTTTAGAAAGATTCTCTCTCCAATATGCAGATTTGCTGTTTGTTTTCCTCTTGGTTTGAAACGGTTGGTCAGGCAAAAAAAGGACTTCATTAGTAATGACAAAAATAATTAGCTAATAAGATGAACTGATAAGGAAAACAGTTGTTTGATGCAGCCCTAGCCAGTACCAGAGATCATGCTGGGATTGCAAAGTGTGAACCTGCTCTCATACCAATAATTTACACATTAATAAAACCTTTTAATATATCCTGAGGTTAATCAGTTTGACAACAAAGTGTAAAGTAACAGTGTGAATGATGATGAGATATGGAAACTTAATTCCAAGAGTTCAATTCCCAACAATCGTGTACGTATATTCAAGTTTGCAAACAGCTACCATACAGTGATTACAGGCCTGGTGGCAGCAGCTGTATCCTGGCACTTGCTCCTGCTGCTGGCTTCAGATGCACCCTCATTAGACTGTCTGGCACATAAACACATGCAGCAAGTGTTGTTTGAGTGCACTCGACAGCCCAAAGGTCAGCGGTGTGCACCATCAGTGTCAAAAAGCATCAGGATCAGCGGGTCTGCAGAGCTGTCTTGAGGAGGCATTCCCTGAGTGATACAGATGGCTGTCTTGAGAGGGGGGGGTAGGAGAATCAGGCCTGTCTTACCTCTGGCCTGTGTTACCATCAGTACCACTAAAGTCAAAGACCACTCCCCATCAAAATGACCGTGAAAACTTTACACTGTGATGCTGATATCCAGCAGATAATTGTTGGCGCAAATCCATTGCAGACATTTTAGAAAGCAGTTCAAATGAGACTACTTAATGACACACTGTCTCTTCTGGCAACACCGAGACAAAGGAAATAAAAGGAAGAAGCATGTTTTGTAGAGTTTTCTTCCTTATTTTTAGTATAAAGTCTTTAACCAGTTGCTAAATGTTGAGTGCATCAAAACAAAGAATACAGAGCCATCTTTAAGATTTGTCAGCTTCAAGAATGTGTTTGGACCAACATCACATGAACATTTGGAGTATCTGAGATCCTCCTCCTCCTCCTCCTTTTAAAAACACCATAACCAGATGTGTGATGTATCAACACCAACACACATTATATTTAATGTCATGGGCATCAGTGATGCTGCTCTTGTGCATGGTGCGTAGAGGATACACAAACTCAAAACGTGTCCACTGTTGTTGAGTGACAGGAACACCAAACCTGCATCGTGCGGAGGGACTACATCTTTATCTAGGCTTTTGGAGGTATTTGTGACCATTAAATAATATTGGTCGGTGGGGGAAGACACATTTCCATATTTCGTATGTTGGGAGGGGCTACAATCCCAGGCTCCAGGTCCCGCACTGCGATGGAGTAAAGAACCCTGTTGAACTCTGGTTAATCATGGATCAATAATGGATAGGAGGCATATTGCAACCCATTCCACCCCAGAATACTCATCTCTAAAGCAGCAGCACCAGCTCCAGACTTCAGCGGTGCACAGAGTAAATAGGGGCCATTGAGCAGAGATCGAAGAGGAATTCAAAAGTGTGGCTAAAAATGGAAACTAAAGCAAGGAATGATGAGGGCAGCAGAGGAACGAGCTGCTACAGCCTATAGCTACTATAGCTGAATACTGAAGCTTGGTTTAATTTCAATGGTTATTGATAAATACAGCTTGCATCGAAGCTATGTTTGACTGATACATTCGAGAAGCAGAGGTTTGGCACAACAGTCGAGAAAGAATTATGATATTCAATTAAAACACCACATTTTGAACTGCTGTTTTTTTTTACAACTGATTTAAGGGCTACTTTATGCACAAGGGAAATAACATCATCTACAAGGTTTTCGAAATACTGCTAGGAAATGGGTTTTTAGTGTGTTCACACTGGAAACTGCCCAAAAATATAGAGCATGCATACTAAAACACAATTGAATGTGTTGTAGATGGAATATATTTTCCCACAATGCAATGCAAAAAAAGGAGCTAATTACAGCTGAAAAGCATCAATACTAATTGTGGATGGTAATGAGACACTTCCCGTAACACCTTAGAAAACTAAAGTGAATCATTGAACTCTCTGAGAAAAACATGTTTTTCTCTCTTGGTTAGATTTAATTGGCAACAATAATTACCTGTGCTTAAACAGCTAAAACAGTATTATTGTAGTAGCTGAATTATTGCAGATTAGTACAAACTCTGTATATAATTATTATCTAATGTAATATTGCATTTTGGACACAGGGTCAACAGCTTAGTGGTCATGTATAACACAACAGTGTTTTGAGCCAAATGCTGTCAGCATGCTAACATGATAATGCTGACATTTAGCAGGTATGATTACCATGAAAGACTGACATTTCATCCACAGCCTCATGCCACTTTTACAGCTAAATAACAAGCCAGCTCCCTGTGAATATCGTCACTAAAACAGCCCCTGAACCCTCAAATAAACAGTTTTATCCTAACCCTACAGTATGTCAGGGCAAAAGACAACTGGCTTTTAATTGCCCGTTATTAGCCTCAATGACACAATTTCAGCCCACTGCTTCTCCCTGATTGCAGGCTGCTAAAAGAGACATTGTACTCTCAGCCTGAGAAAGCAGATGAACTAAATTAACTTCTCAAGATTTTAATGTGTGGGGTTGGGTATCATTGCAGGTGCTTCAGGGTGGGAAAGACAAAAGGGATAAGCAAAACAATATCTCTGTGAGCCGGGCGGAAAGTTGCAAAGGCTAACACTGAGAGCAGTAAATAAGTAATGTCCCTGTACAACAGAGGAACTGACAGATGTTGGGATGTAGCCTGGAAGACACTATGTGTGAGTGTGAGTCAAAGTTTGAGGCAGCTGCTGGTAATAAATGAAACTTCTATCTAATTAAAATGTTCTAAATGTTCTGTTTTACATTTGGTTTATTTGTTTTATTTGCTCCCATGCAGCCTCAGCATTTAGAAAATAAACCCTTAATACGTTTTTCCCTCATTAAACCGTTCACCAATCAGCTTAATAGGCATGATTTATAATGGGGATGTCTTCTTTCTACATAGATTTTTTATCTTGATAAGTACTCTTTTGGCAATAAATATAGAATGTAATAGAGAAATACTATGGTCATTTGTTCTGGGAATGTCATTTTCGAGCCTGAGACCTGAAAAACAGGCTCAGGGCGTAACAAGTTAAAGCTTGTAAAAAAACTGTCACCCTTATCATGTAGAAAACACCTTAATACATGATTGTTTAACGCTTATTTCAGAAGTTACACTTACATTTTCAGGATCACTTTCCTGTTTGATATGTTACAACAGTGTGGATTTAATGTCACATTGGTCACGCAACACTATGAACCAAATGTTAATAAAATGAATGATGGTTCATACCTTCAACATTGGGTGTCCTCCTAAAGAGGTATACTATACTAGAGGTTGGGATGCATGTTAGGAGCACATTGTACAGTCAGCCCTTGAGAATAAGGTATTGTGTAATTTTGCACCTCACTTGACTCTTGCCCTTTTCTCCGCTCTGCTTCTCCTCCATGTCCTACATTAGTGTTAGACATTAGTGTTCCCTCCGGATCTATAACCTTTTCTTAAAGGTTGTCACATTAATCACGCTGCTGATTTCACTCGTCAATCTCCCTCTGTATCTGCTGTGGTTATCGCTCTCTATGCTGTGCGTGGTCTCTCCTCCCTGCCCTCCACTTGAGGCACTGCATATAAAAAACCACCATTGCCCTCTTTCTTCACTCTTTGTTTTGTATGGCTGTTTCCAAGCGACTCCTCATTCAGGTAAATCATGGTAATGATGAAAGTTTATGAGAGGCCTTCCTCTCATAAACTTTCATTCAACATGGCGATTGTTAGGGAAATGATTGACCTAGACTCCTAGATATGACGTACAGGACCAACCCTGACGTCTGTTTATCTCCTTTAAGGACATAGGCCGCTTCAGCCATAATGTTATTGTTCCCATTCTGTGACCGGTCAACACTAGGTCACAGATGGTCTGTTGTTGTGGGTGCACTGGGACACTTCCTTCTGTGTTGTTTGTGGACTCCAAGGTATGACATCTTCGAGGCCATAAGTGACGGACGCAAGTAACTCAGTGTGCCCAACTGGTTAAACTATCTTATCATAATATGTTGATTACTCTCTGTGAAACCAGTTAAATGGGCTAACGAGAGAGAGAGGCGCTCCAGAATTGACGTGGCAATCCACCCGTGCAGTCAGACCGTGACTGCTGTGACTTGTGATGTGAATTCTCTGGCCGTAACTCCAAATAAATCATCAGTGTTTGACATCGAAGCTCCTGCTCTACCCTGTCTCCTACCTGAGTCGGTGACTCCCACTGCATTGCTACGCAGAAGTTTCCCTTACAGTGATGTCTGATTGTATCTCGACAAACAATTTCAAGCTGGTATAGTTTTGTATTTAAAATGTGAAATCAAAATGTGGAACATATTGCAAGCTGCTCCTGAAGAAATCTGTTATTTTATTAAACAACATGATGACAAACAGGGCTACTGAGTGCACAGTTTATGGAACGTTATGAACCCTGTCTGCAAGAAAACATGTTTATTAAACTCATTTCCAAATGTAAGGTTTGATGACAATTTCCATTAACATGACAAACTAAATGAGAACATATTGTTCATAAATGTATCTTGCAAGTTGCAAACATTTTCATGTTTACTGCTGATATATTTACATTTCCACTTATAGTGAGTCCAAAACTTTGGACCTTTCAAATACCCTACTGTCCTACTAGGGCATTGCGTTCCAAGAATGCAGGGTTGTTGGTTGTTCCTAGAGTCTCTAAAAGTACAATGGGAGCCAGAGCCTTTTCTTATCAAGCTCCACATTTGTGGAATCAGCTTCCAGTTTGTGTTTGGGCGGCAGACACCCTATGCGTTTTTAAGAGTGCGCTTAAGACCTTCCTTTTTGATAAAGCTTATAGTTAGGGCTCATTAGATTCAGCCCCTAGTTTTGCTGATATAGGCTTAGTTTGTCGGGGGACATCTTACTTCTTCCTTCTCTCTCTCTATACCTGTGTACTCTCATGTTCCGATTAACCCAGCTTCCCCAAATGTCTTTCTTTTTGGTGTCTATATACGCCGGGATCCGGAGACATGGATGATCCTGCGGTCCAGTGCCCTGGATCTTGAGTCGTGGCTGTGGTCCTGGATCATCGGTCCTGGATGGATATCCTCGTGGATTCATCTTCCTATTATACACACATGCATTTCCAAACATTTGGACTACCTATGTTGCAAATGTATTATCTTTTCAATTTACACACGGCATCTATTGCACGTCTGTCCGTCCTGGGAGAGGGATCCCTCCTCTGTTGCTCTCCCTGAGGTTTCTCCCATTTTCCCCTTTAAACTGTGGGTTTTCTCCGGAAGTTTTTCCTTGTACGATGTGAGGGTCTAAGGACAGAGGGTGTCGTATTGTCATACTGATATTCTGTACAAACTGTGAAGACCACTGAGACAAATGTAACATTTGTGATATTGGGCTATATAAATAAACATTGATTGATTGATTGATTGATTGATTCAAATATGTTTACAGTTGAGGGATTTCAAGCATTTAGGTATGGTAAAGGGGAAAATCTAGGTCTGGTTTAATGCAGAAAAATCGGATTTGTTGATTAAATAGACGATACAAATTCTCTATAATAGTCACATCTTTATGCACCAGAAAATGAAATATAATATATCACGAATGCTTTGTTTAGCAATAAATTAGCGATAAATAGTGTTGAGATTTCCATGAGCTCACAAATTGTCACGGACGGGGATAATGCTGCCCAGATATTTCTTCATTTTTTGGGGGGGTTTTATATAATTGTTTTCGCTTGAATATAAATCAATTCTAACAGATAGGATACCCTTTCTTTTTTCATCAATAGAAACTTTAGACTTGGATTTAGACATTTACTAACGTCTACATTTTTTAGTATAACCTTTTTGGATGAAATACTCCTTTATTTCAACAATGTCTTTTGTTAACTGAACCTGACTCCCATCATGCAACTTCAGTAGACAAAAACAGGCAATAGTGAGGGTCACAACAAGGATACTTCGGAAGACTACAATATAAATGTAATTTACTGGACACTGGGTTAAACACAAGACATAAAAAATGTCCAGCGAATAGTGTCTGGTTGTTGTGTTGCCCCACAGCCCTCAAACATGATCTGAGCTGTTTATGTGATCAGAGCCGGGTGTTAGCAGCACAGCACAGAAATATGTGTTTGCCAGTGGCACTGCCCTCAGCTAAAATACCTCTCAACTCTCAGCAAGACGGCCCCCATGCTTCCCTCTAACCAACACACAACACAAGAACTTGCACTCTAAAAATAAACATAAGGATGTACACTATGAAAACTCATCATTCAAGCAGAGGCTTCAAACTCAAAGGGGATGTAAGGACAAAATGTTTGAGTATAACACAGCATAATGTTGTGAACTCACCTGTACACCTGATCTTACAAGAGCATAACCACTACTTATTTGAGCAAAACTTGAGGACTCTTATAAAAAGCGTTGTACTTGCCAAGATTGATTGTTTTCACTTGAAGCAGAGCCCTATGGGTACGCCCACCTGGAGGGCAAAACAAAGCTGCCTTCCACTGCCCGCTAACAGCTCAGCTTTTACCACGACGTGAGCCAAAGATAATTATTGTTTAATTGGATGCAGAAAGGACGAAGAGACAAGTCTGGCTGTGTTCCTTAAAAAACACCGTCTCAGAGCAAAAACCCAGAGGAGGAGAATGTGAATTCTTGCAATTATAAATGCCGCTGCCCTTGGCAAGCACTCTTCTTCTAAACCTGCCATAAAAGTACATTTATATACAAATCATATAATTTATACCTTCTCCACCACATCCCAGGATGTTAATATGGGGTCAACTGTGCGGTTAGGGAAGGTGGACTGTGGAAACATGTGGGAATTTACTTTACTCTGTGACAGAAGATGTTGTTTTATCACTGCCCTGTCACTACTGCCCCTAAAAGGCTAACCACACTATCTGACAAGCTAATTAACACTTACATTATCTTTGAAAATACAAACAAACAAAAGTGCAGATTGTCAGTACTTTTGTAAAGGTTAATCTGTTTATGATTATAAGAGGATGGATTATCCACAAGATGTGTAAACATTGCCAAAGTACAGCCATGGCTGGCACTAAGCTGTTTCTGATGATAGAAATACCGTGTACACGAGCAGAACCATTGCAGTTAGTTCATATAGAAATAGGATATTTCTATATAAAAGGTCATCTAAACACTCTTAAGTGGTAAAGGATGAATGTTTGACTATTTTTTGTAGTAGCTGAATTCTCAGTGCTAGCCGCCATGATGAAATCTTGACGTAGTGTTATCATCAGTGTGGCCATGGCCTGAGGGCACATTTTCCTCCTATTCAGAACCAGCAGTGCAAAGAATATTAACAGACTGAGAAAAATGTTTACTTTCACCTTCAAATCTATGGTGTAGGCCCACATCAATTTGTGTTATTTACAATCTAATATACCTGTGACACTGAACCATTTTACTCATAGGAAAAAGAAGAGCCAGTCAGACCAAAGGAAACAATCAGATCACACCTCGCTAGAGGACATTTCAATGTACAGCCTCCTAAGAAATAAAGAATATCCGTTAAAATAAATGTTTTGCTTAGCAGCCGCTACGCTATTGGATTGTATTTACCAATGCCTGCCCACTGTGTGGCCAAGGAGAAATGATCAGACTTAGTTGCTTATCTTTTATTTCAATCACAGAATAACTAATCTTTAAAAATAATTTACTAAACTACACAAAACTGAAATTATAAAGCCATTCAATCCAGTCTGTCCTCCTACAAAAAACGACCATACAGGCCGATTGTTCATGCCCTTATTACGACCTAGCGACACGTTTTAAAGTGTATGTTGTTTCTTACACGACCACTAGAGGTGCTCTAGTGGTCGTGTAAGAAACAACATGCTCCCGGCCCGTTCATTGCAAACGCTCCGGAGGGACGTTTATTCACAAATAACCCTCTCTGGAAAATCCTAAATTGTGGAATAGTTTGGCCATTAAAATGCATTTTGATTCGATTTCTGGTGAGAAGTGTATATTGTACTCTTAGAATCCACGTCCAGTCGATGTGTAGGATCTATAGTTTGATAGATATTACGAAGATGTCTCAAAGTTTTCATAATAAAACCGGATATATTCCCCTCACTGTCAAATAATTACACAGTGATATCTGCATTACTAATCCACTAAAAAACATCAGTTTATCCTTGTTAATTACAAAATATTGATTGGTTTAAATTGTGTTCAACGCTTTTGTGTTTTTAACCTTCGATTCAGAGAAACAAATTGTTTTTTCGGAGTTTAGACACTGCAGTTTCTGAAGACACTACACTACCCAGAATCCCCAGCTATCGTTTGGAACTACAACATCCGCCTTGCTTTACAAACCCCGTGATTAGTCATCAAGCCCTGTGATTGGACTGTTTTATTGTAGAGATCACTACAGTATCTTCTTGATATTTTATATTTCTATCATGCCTTCTACTTTCCCCCTATTTTGTATGTAGGCTACTCTTAATATTTAAATGTTTTCATCAAATAAAACGTATTCAACAACAAAATGCAATAACGTGCTTTAACCACTAGGCGGTGCGGGTTAAAAAACCAGTGGTGTAGTTAATAAAACATAATAATATGAAACATATGACTATTGACTTTATTGTGAAATTAAAACAGAACGGTAAAGGAAAATACAGTTTCAGTCTCTCGATTTGAAGCTTATGCATTGTACCATGAACCTGTATAGACCTGTAACAGTCAACTGCATGAGGAGTTGGAAAGGTAGTTCAGTAAATAATATCTTTAAAAACTACAAAAAAATCCCTTTATATCAGCTGTGCACCGTTATGGTGTAAATATAACCTATCTACCAATTGGATCAAATATAAAAGTCAGCCGAATTAGTGTTTATACTTGAAGGAGACGTATTGTGTGAAAAGAAATGGAGGATGTTGTTTAATTGCTGATATATTTATGATCCACGTCACGTATCAGTTTTGGCGGCATTTCTTCCAGTTTGTCAAAAGGTCTTCTGATCAGGGCTCTATAAATAAAGAACTACGGCAGATATGTAATATGTAATGCAGCCGAACCGTGTATTACAGTGCCGTTATGTGATGACTTCCAAAGAGAAAAGCAAGAACACTCGGAATAAAGTTATATTTAATTTAAAAATAATGTTTTTCCGATTTCATATCGCATAAACAACACCATATCCCGACATGCATTGCATCTAAAACAATCGATGTTTTAGCCTATCAAAACCTCTGAAAAAAGAAAGGTGTCTCTCAGAATCGAAAGAGAAAAACCTATGGGAAAAACACAAACGCATTGTACACAATTTAAACCAATAAATGTCATATAATTAACAAGGATAAACTGATGTTTTTTTAGTTGATGAGTACTGCAGATATCACTGTTAAATCATTTGATAATTGGTTTTATTATGAAAACGTCGAGACCGGAAATACTGTTTTCAACCCGTAACTTTACATGGAGGCTGCCGCATACCTCAAATATCTATCAAGCTATAGATCCTACATATCGACTGGACGTGGATTCTAAAAGTACAATATACACTTCTCGCTAGAAATCTAATCAAAGAACTTTTTAATGGCCAAACTATCCTACAATTTAGGATTTTACAGAGAGGGTTATGTGTGAATAAACGACCATCTGTAACGTTTGCATTCAACGGGAGCACTAGAGGGCGAACACTTTAAAACGTAATTATAGGACGTATTAAGCGCTTGAACAAACAACATATTTGGTCGTAATAAGGGCCTGAACAATCGGCCCATTTGGTCGTATGAGTTGGAGGACTTGTTGATTAAATCATGTCAAACAGTGCCTCTAATTGCTAAGATCTCTGCATCTAGTTTATCTAATGTGTCTGTTTGCCTATTCATTCTTCCCCTTCCTGATAATTCCCTCTTCACTTACTCAGCATGCAGTTCTGCCAGTAAATAGTAAACCTTTCACACCATGATGCTTATAGTAGTAAATATGGCATGATGCAAATGGAAAGTACAAGTAATTATGAGCTCTGACAAAAAAATGTATCTCGCAAATCGAACTTGGTTTCTATAGTTATTACATTGACATTGACAGAGCTGGGCTTTACTGAAATTACATGTGGAAAAGGAAAACACTTTTGAATAGATGGATGTCTCTAATCTATTTAGAAGCTAATTATGACGCCCCGTTTAGTTTGAAAAAGAAAGTATTAAATGCTGCCTTCCCCTGTTCTTATATGAATGTGAGGTTTGGCTAATTAGACAGTCAAGATTAAGATACATAGGAAACAGGGAGATAAGTCACAAAGACAAAGAAAACGTAATAGTAAAACACTTTGTTGGAATCTAGTGTTTATCCTTGGCCTTAAAAAATATCCAGCTATTATTTTTTTCAATAGTTTGTCAGAGTCTTCTACGGCAGATGGAGTTTTTCTCAGTTGTCACAGATGTGGAAGAGCACACACAGTGAAACCGGACCTCTGCATTTTAACCCATCCTATGACTGGGTGTGCAGCTATTGTACAGCATCAGGGGAGAAATGAGGGGGTCCAGTGCCTTGTTCAAGGACTCTGATTTGTAGAGGTGCCGGCGACCCTCCGGTTCCCAAGTTAAGTCCCTAGAGACTGAGCTTCTGTCGCCCCCGATTAAACTGATTAAACGCTAAGTGAGTTGGACTTGTGTTAAAATGTAATTTGTCAGATAACAGAATATGTTTGTCCTCATAATATCTCTCTTTAATGTACCACAACATGAAGTTGATGCACACAACTATGTAGCTACATTTATTTAGAAAGTGTTATGGGTAGAGAAAAGATTTAGGGAGTGCCAGTATTAAATAACGGATGTTCTCTGCAGTAACTGTCACAATCCTTGATGGATATTATATTCATCACACCAAAGGAATCACCTGGCATCTCCGGCAGTGTGTAGTCATAACTGATCAATTTGATAGTTTAGTGCAGTCAAACTGTTGCACTGAAGAAGTCATGCAGATCATTCTTGTTACACACTCAGTAATGACGATGTTGCTTGTGAGTAGTCTTCTGCATGTTGTTCATTACATTTTAAATATTTTCCTGCTGGGCTCCGTCACATGGTCGTGATTCCTGATGCTTCAGCCCGTGGTCCCACAATGTGCCGAGGAACATTTACTCTACTTGACATTCATAGTCTGCAAGGCTTTCATTTGCACAAAAATCACTGCGTGTGAAGGCAATTTAGCTCGCTCATTAAAAAGACATGAATGCCTCAGAACTTAATGGCATATCGCAGTAAAAGAGTGAGCCTTTAGAGTTTTGAAATTACATTTTAAGATTGTCATGCGTATAAAAGCGGACGGGCTGGTATTGACTTTCATCGCTCTTTGAATAAAAATGACCAACATAACAAGCGTGCCGTCATTCAGCTTCTTATCGGTGAAGATCTGCAGAATTCCGACAAGCTATGTGGAAAAAAAGAGTGTTTCTCGTCAATAATTTGTATTTATGTCTGCACAGATATGAATCAAAAGAAGGTGAACATGTATGAGTGATTGCGATCCAAATCAACCACAGCCAGCATGTTGCGTTTTGTTATCTCCGCTTTTCATTGTAAAAATCTAAGAAAGGAAGATAATGGATTGTTGTGAAAGCTTCGTGGGAAGTTTTTCCCGGAACAGCCTGGCTTCTCACGGTGTCACAAGCATTAACAAATGCATTGGATTCTAATTCGTCTTGATTAGTGCATCTTTTACCACTTAAGAGATGTTACAGTACAGTAAGTGCTATGTGCTTAACCTTGTGAAAAAACCCTGAGTGCTGCACCACACACACACACCATGTGATAGGATGTTTAAAGAGAAATAACATCTCTAGATAATGACTTCCTCCATCCCGCCGGTCTTTCATTTCAGCAGTCATGAAAAGAGACATGGATATTACCGATTGAGACTCCTGAGGATTCTCCTTTATCAGTTCACTTTATGAACTGTAACATTCCCAAAGCAAAACCATAAAGACAATCGCAATATGTTGTAATAACCGAGTGTGGTGTGCTCTGAACGTCAATTCACTACCGTACCGTGGCATTCTTTCAGTTCATACTTGTGTAATGGCTTTAGAGTGGGATTATGTGGCCAACCCCTGCCTGAAGCCTCTCCTCAGCAACTCTCTGGTGAGGAGATGTCCTTGGTTTGCGTGAGTGAGGGCGATATTAAGCATGCAAGGTCTCTGCGGTGCATCTGTACATCTCTGCACTGTTCTGTTTCTCTTAGACAAGATGCGAATGAGACTGGAGACATGCATTATTTGTAACCGATATCATTCCTTAATGGTGTCTGGCTGCACTCCTCCTGGCAGCCCATAATGGACCGTTTTTGAGGTTTCTCGGCATCTTGTTCGGCTTTTGATGGTGACGGAATGGGGACAGGGGGTGTCACCTGGGAAGAAACAAGAAGAACGATGGGACCTTTCATTTACTTGTCAGCAGGCTGGCATTGCGAGCACATGACATGATGTGCATAAAGAGAGTGCTTGTACTGGGAGTGGCAGATAACAACAAGGGGAAAAATTGCCCTTCAAAAAGGGATACATTTCAGTCTTTCTTTTACGCGACAGAACCGGGACAAAAGGGAAACGTCACATCTGAGGAGAGAATGAATAGCTCATTTTTAAAATAAGTGTAGAGGGTAACAGGTCTGAGTGAGTACTGCAACATAATGAATAATGAGTTACATAAAGCTTTTTGTGGCTCCCCAGTGAACTGTGCAAAGTCAAGTGACAGTCGGAGCTGAACACTTAAAGTTTGAAAATAAAAAAAATATGGGGAGTTCGAAATACGTCATCTGAACATCTGCTCCCTGGAGCCGGCTCCTCAGTAAGATTACGATTGCAATACACCTTTAATGATCCCAAGCTGAGATATTTGGGAGTTGCAGCAGTATGTGTACAAATATATACAGATAAGTATTGAAAGTAACAGAAATAAAGAGGTACATTAGCTATAATAAAGATGGAATACAATAAGGTGAACATGGTATGATTAACAGCAGTCTGTGTAAACAGTGTACACCAGCCTTTGTATGATATCTGTTGAGTTTATAAGATACTGAGGCACAGCTTTAAAGATTTTAAAACTTGTTTTCTATTAAGAAAAAACTGTACAAGACTACTAGTTACATCATTATAAAAGGGGTTCTAATATGAAATTATGATAATATAAATATAATTTTGAGTAACCTAGTATAGCCAAGGATGGATTATGAGGGAAAAGCCCCCAAGTCGCAAAGGAAGAAAATACGAATAGAGGTCTCTGCTGGGTTGTTTCTCTGTATTTTCATCTCTTGTGCGTGGTAGTTGTCGGCCTACAAAGAAATCAGACGTTGTGGTGCTTCTACTTGTTAACTCTATTTAGAAAACCATCCATGATACTAACAAGCCAAAAACCTCTTGCTTTCTGACTGATTCTGACCTAATTGTGGTTGAGATGCCTTGTGTTTGACGTAGGCACCAAGTTTAAATAAGAGAAGGGAATGTGATTCATAAAATAGGAATGCGCATTACTATTCAATTACAATTTCTACCACTTTGGGATTTCCTTAAGCTAAGACAACACAGAAGCACCTCGGCAGTAAAATCTCCCCGAGCTGAAACACAGGAAACCACTTAATGTCAGGATGTCAGCCATGGTAAACAGAACAGCCTTAACACAGTGAGTGTGGAGTGAGGTCTCAGGTAAGAGAGACTGTCTGAATAACATGTCATACAGTAGGAGGTGACTCCGGGTCATCCCTGCCTTTTATGCCTTTTATGCTCTTTGTGATGTGCGTGCGTGCACCCTGCAGTCTGATTCACAAACACAACATGTGACTTTGCCATGATGGGCATCAGCACATAATAGCATGGAGGGAAACATCTTTACCAAGAGCAAGACCTATTACAAGCTGTATGCTTTGGGAAGGATACATGCACCCCTAGAGGAACAGCTGAGGATGCAGCTCCGAGACGACCCCATCTTCACAAAGAATCTGAGCGGCTGTGTATCGGTAATGAGATCTGTCATCTAATTTCACCTCCTGGCATATGGCACCTACTTGACCTCCTTTGTTTCTGATAACAAAGATTTAAGTAGCACTTAAGCGGTGTTTATACAACTCCAGAACTGTGTAGCAATCATAATAGATCTCATATTCTACTTCCTAATGATACACCATAGTCAAAATGCAGAAATGTAACTCTATTTTACTGCCACTTCCAAGCGGGGTGTTTGAATACAAGTGTCTCTACAGGGGGAAATGACTGTACAATAACTGGAGAATAAATATAGGTTGGACAGGAAATCTAAATGTCCCATTACATTGGTAAGCGACTCCCTTTTGTCGTAATTGCTTTTCTGTAATTTGAGCCCAATTAGATATTGTAATATGACAGCACATCTTCAATTACTGTGATACTGAAGAGACTCCTGTCTAATTATGCCCTCCTTTTAATCTTCCTCTTTCAAAGATCTCTCGAAGAGACAGCAGAGGAGGAGACAAGGCGTGTACTCGCATGGTTTTTGAATTAATAATACAGTCAAAGGAGAGACGCGAGTACACAGGCAGGCAGAGGAAAACCACAGTACATGTCACATCTCATAACACCGAGCGGGAGACACTGAGAGCTCTCCACGCTGCCATGAGACTCTTATGTCTCGGCCATCATTACACACGCACAACTCCAGCTTTTCATCCTCTCAGTCCGCTCTTTTGATGTCCCAAACATTTCATTTAAATTCAGCAGTAATGTTTTTTTTATCATCATTAGAGAAAAAAGTCATTATCATCATTACATTACGTGTCACATGTTAGACGCTTTTATCCAAAGCGATTTACATACTCAATACTGTGGGAAATCCCCACAGGAGCAATTTGGGGAGAAGTGTCTTGCCCAGGGACACAACGACATGCTGACAGCAGTGGGGCTTGAACCTGTGACCCCCTGATCCGAACACCTACACACAACCCACTGCACCACACGTCTCCCTCATCATGACCATCATCATCACTTTTGGAGCAATTAGATAAAATGCTGAGGTAGGTAGATCCATCTCCCTCTGGGTGAGTAAATAAAAGAAGTGATGGGGAATTATAAATGATATCAGCAAATATCTGACATAAAAATCTGGTAAATGTACTTCTTGGTAGCCCTTGTTAGCGTTTAAACAAACATTTTTTTGGCATGGATGGAGTCAAACGGTACACCACTTCTGAAATATCTTAACTATCAGATGGAATGAATGAATGACATCTAATCTAGCGCCGCCATGAGGTTGAGTTTTGTTTAAGATATTGATTAATACTTGATGGATTGACATTTCATTTGGTACTGACTTTAACATCCTATTGAGTATGGGTTATAACAACTCTGATGATCACTTGACTTTTAATTTAGTGCCATCAAGTTAAAATACTGAGAAATAAATTCAACAATCTGAAGTGATGTTGCAATGTTCCTGCTTATCGAGCCAGACGAAGAAATAATGAATATATTTAATCAAGAACAATTGAGCTGGCATTGATTTTATGACCATATTATTTTACGTGAAGAGACTGGATGGTCTGCTTCTTTGAGCTGCATGAGAAGGTATGACCTCTGAGAGCCGGAGACTGTAATACAACTAACGCATATTTTCACGCTTTTCTCGCAAATACCCTAATGCTACCATAAACATAAAATGCTTTTTCAATAATGACTTTAATGCGGTTCGTTCATATTAGACAGTGGCTGTAATCATGACACATCACAGTTTTAATGTCCTCTTAATGCACATTTCTAATAGAAGGACTCTACTGGCAATTTAGCTGTCGGCCATGTTGAGCAAATTGAATGAGGCTTGGTATTGAATCGGCTCTACTTTAGCTTGATGTGTCCATGTATTTGCATATCCCACTATGTTGGATCCTAGAAATACGAAATGCTGATGTTCAGTTTTTGAACAGTTTATTGTCCTAAGGATTTGGTGTCCCCAAACATCGAGCCAGGTGTGGTTTGAGGTTTCACAGTAGAATGAAGTGACGCCTGTTAGATATTAGTGTAGCTCGAGAGACATATGAGGCCGATTATCTCACTTTCTGCTTCGCACAGAGGATCAAGCCAGCGGCACTGGAGAGGTTTTAACCATGCCGATAATCCTGCCCTGCTGAGAGAATTCAAGAGTGTGCGTGTGTGTGTTCTTGTGTGTGGACAAAATAAAGAATGCTTGGTAGACAAAATGAAAGGAAAATATAGATAAGGAGAACATGGAGTAAACATTTAAGGTGTAAAACACTGGTGAGATATTCAAAATATGTTGATTAATGAATAAATCAAACCACCAGGGGAGGGGGGGGGTATTATTTTGAGAATTGTTTAACAAATGAAGTCCTTTTCACGTATAAATTCCTATCATTCTTATTTTATAGATCTAATTAATAATGTGGAAGAGTAGAATAAACCATCGCCTCAGCATTGTAGACTAATCTAGTTTTCAATGGATGTCACTTGATGCGAAGCCTTTGACATACACACAACTCAACAAGAAATGACCTAAAAACAGAACTAGACTTTTTAAAATGTGCAGCATTTCATGCAATTTGACTGTGGGTCTTAGACTGTCAAGTTAAAACAAAACATGCAATATGAAAACATCACCTTAGGTTTCTGGATTATCGTGATTGACATTTTCCCCCATTTTCGACCGCCCCCCATTAAGAATGTATAAGCAGTATAGCTAGATAGAAGAATAGGATCACAGAAGCTCTGGCTGCCGTCTTCAGCGCACGTCGATACAGCTACTTATTACTCTAATGAGCACAGTGTTTGGGCTGCATACCCACAACTCTCTCTACAATTCTCACAGACACTCAGGATTTTTGCCTCATGGTTAAAATCTTGCTTTGCTTTCATGGCGAATATGAAAACGTCGGAGTAAATTATTCACAAGCGATATCTGCTCTCATTTTTAAGGAACTATGGCTATGATCAAATAGTGATGGTTTCCGTCAGCCAACTCTGTAAGAGCCTTTTATCATTCCTACTGTACCAAGAATGATCAAAGGACTCATGTAAACACAGTTGTTCCATATACAGTGTTTTTGTTACATGAAAACTGGAAATAGTTTCCAGACGGGTTTAACTTTGAGCTGTAAATGCAGATGACCGCCTTCACTTCCTATGAAGGTACCATTTAAGAGGATATACATGCTCATTTTCAGGGTTGATATTTGTAGTGCTGTGACATGTTTACATGCTTTAATGTTCAAAAAGCTCTTTATTTTTCTCATACTGCCTGAGCTGCAGCACCTCTTTTCACCCTCTGTCTGAAACCAGAGCGCAGTTTGCTCTGATTGGTTAGCTGGCCGGCTCTGTTGTCAAACGTTTAGAGATGTAAAGATCAGGCAAAGTTGGTTGAAGAGCGAACCAATAAAAGCATTACATAGTGATGTCACAGAAGTAAACAAAGGAGTCCAATGGAGGCGTTTCAGGCGGGGGCAGTATGTGGGAGAGAGAAACTCCCTCTGGAGGGAATGTTGGGATTTTAGCCTTTGCAGACCATTTACATGCACAAAAACCTATATACAGTAAGATATTACAGAAACAGGAAAACCCCAAAAAGCATTACAGAGCCTCTTTAATGATGGAACTGGCAAAAGCTGACAGTTTTTTTTCAATTGCTAACATACTAAGATGACACATAGGGAGGGAGCAAAACCTCAGCCCCGATAGACTCTAAGCCAGTGCCGTCCTCATACTTTTTGCAAAACACTACAAAACATTAGACATAGAAATCTAACATGATGTCCCTTTGCCAATTCAAGGTACAATTATAAAGTACGGTCTAAACCCGCTCTTTATGAAAAGTGTTGGATGGTAATGGTTAAAATGTAGGATTTAAAACAGGAAACAAGTTAGTGCCATTAGGGGACAAAATGAGTTTTTGAAATACATAATTGTATACTCAAAATCAATCAAAAGGCTCCTTTTGCAAAAGGTTGTGTTGTTGTGTACATTTTGTCTGAGGTTTTTGACAGAATGATTCCTGTTTACAAAATTGTGCTCAAGCTATCCAAGAAAACTGTAAGAAAACATAATTAATAGTTACTTTCACACACAGCACTGCAGATGTCTCACAGTTTACGTGTTGCCAATCAATCATCATTGATATATCATCATATTTCTAATTACGATTTAATATTGGCAAATTTCCAAAACTCCAAACTTTTCCTATTCTCAGCAGATTAAAACTCTAACAACTTCTCTGAAAAACCAACACCAGGAATTCATTAAATCAGTGTTTCAGTGACACAAAATCAACAAAAGCTTGGTTTGGCTTTGAGCCCAGCTGCCCTCTTGAGGTCTCTGACACTGTGAGCAGGATGTGCAAGCTGAGACTCCCAGTCTGTGCAGAGCAGCAACCTTCGGCCTGTATTTACCGACAACAGACAGAAAACTCCTCCTCAGTCCGTGAGGTCAGCAGACAGTTATTTGGATCTGAGATAGAGAACAGGCAGAGTTAGAGATTAAGGTGGCGGCATGGCGTGTGTGTATGTCTGCAAGTTGCTGTGTCTCTGGAAAATAAGCTTGTTTTTTGGTTGGAAATAAGACATTTCAATCATTATACTCAATCTACTCAAGAATGCTATTAAAGCCATCAGCAGAAGGGGTTCAAGCAGCTCCATGTGTGACTCAAAATGGAAATAAGAAGCAGGAAAAAGTATTATCGTATTGTATGTATCATGTAACATGTAACGTTACAATTTATTTAATTTATTATCTTAGTAGTTATCACTAGATCAAGCATTTAATTTAACCGTACAATATTTAATCTTACATTCTGTTCTTGTATATCTTATTCTATTTACATGTATCCTGCATTTACTTGCTCACTTTCAACATTCTCTGCATCATTTAGCTTATTTCATTTTATTTTTCTGACATGTAAATAGTTAACTAATTGCACACTGGCCTTGCAACACAACCAGCACTATTTTTATTCTAATCTATCCTACTCTGTTTCACTTTGCACTATTTTAATTTTTGTATTTGTCGTATGTCCTATATAGTATGTTGCATTGTTGGAGGAGCTTGGGACTTTCATTGCCATAACTACACTGTAGCTATGTGCATATGACAATAAAACTGTTGAATCTTGAATCTTGTAAGCATCTGTACACGTCTTTTTGTTAACTTGGAGATTTAAGTCTGGGAATCACAGACCTAATACATTAATGGTCAGTTTCCTGTAACACAAATAACCAAAAAAAACATGAGACAAGACTTCAGGAATTTATGATGAACAACGTCCTTTTAAACCAAAACCCGTACAATTACGAGCTGAAGATTTCTGATGCCTGGAGACACCTCAGGGCTTTTTAGGCAGCCTACTCTTAGAGAGCCTAAAGCAACATATGCAGATCCAAACAACAGCACAACCCTGTAATGCAAGACACTCACAGTGATGGGAATACTTTTAAAACGATCCAATCATTGCAATATGCAAAGCACTGAATGAAATGGCTGAGCACGTAAAGTGGAAATAACTGTCTGTTATCTAATGCAATATTCAACAGGTTTATTTCACTGAGGTCCAATGAAGGGTTTTTCAATATGCTTGGCCTTTGATTTATGTAAAATAATCCCTGCGTCAGCATAACTCAATAATTCAGTTGTGCAGTGAAAGGACTGTTTCGACTCTTCCTCTGGTAGGTGATTCGTTCGTTATGAAATGACGCTGGAAAAGTCAGACAACGCTGATCTTCTCTGGTTCTGCCACATTAGGCAATTAATCATACAGGTTCTGATGTGTGGTGTCAGACTGACGGCCGTGCACTCTCAACGCTCCACTGACTCCATCAGCCAAAAAGCAGACCATCGCCCGCAACAGATCCTCACCCAAACTACTGACAAGCCTTTACAGCTCACAGGTAGAATAATGCTCCACTTCTCGCTTTTCTTTTAAAGCAACAATGACTTGTGAGTGACCTGCATGTATGCTTACAGTAAATGCAAGCCCACACCAAAACGTAATCAATTGGAATCTATGAAATTTGTTCTGCTTCATTCTGTCATGTCCATCAATTGTAATAACTTAAATGATTATCAGGTCGAAATGAAATGTTTCCACTACGTTGATTTAGAACCTGCAAATCTAATCAATTCCCATCAGCCTCAGCCCTACCTTGATACAGTGCTAATTTAGCTAATTTAGCATGCTTATAAACAAAGACGTTGAACATTATATCAACCTAATATCAGCCTGCTAGCATTAAAAATAACACATCACAATATACTATCAAAATATAACAATGTTATAATATCTGTGCCAAGGCACGTGTAGAGGTTTAATATAATTAAAGGGTTGTTACTGATTAAAAAATAATAATCCAGGAATGACTAACAATGTTAAAGGTGTATTAAAATGCAAACTCTTTACTGAGGTTGGTTTCAACACATAGACATACAGTACATAGAGTTTTCTACACAAAAGTGGCTCAGCGAATCAAAATTATTTCCAAGGTCTATCTGTGCACGTGCATTTCTGTGCCGCTTTAAATTGGGTTCATTTTCATACTGACCAAATCCGGCATTTTGATAGCAAAGTCCAAAGATTTTCAGAAGAGATCGGGAAAAGCTACGTCTTTCTCAAGCACACAAACGAAGGTAAAATTGAGGCTGCTTGGTCAGAGGGAAAACTCTTTCAACAATTATAAACCAAGAATTCAGTATTTTCACCACCTCACTGTTTGGCCTGCAGACATTTCTGTAACTTAAATGATTTATGTCTCCTGCATTGCTACTTGTTTAATTTAGTGGAAAAAAATACAATAAGCAGGGATGCACATAACTTTTTTGCCCTGGTTCTCAAAGGAGCACCTGGAGATGTTGCTTGGTGCGCATCCTTAAAATGAAATAAACCGGTCCTTTTGAGGGGTACTTGACTTTATGAATGGGGGGGGGAGGTAGTATTGACTAGTAAACACAGTCATAATAATCAGTGTATGGGCAAGGTCACACATGCACAAAATTAACATTCGCCTGCCGTTGATTTCCATTCTTTGTGACAGAAGGGGTGAAAAAGCATGTGCTTCCGGTGGCTAAGCAACTTTGATGAACCTTCAGATTGAAAACACTATTTTACACAGAAACAAGTGACATCATGTTTTGTGCATTTAATACTTTGTGTACCGTTCTGTTTTTCTTGTGAGGGCATTATAACCACATAGGTTGATTTTGTCACAGACTGACAACTGAAGATGGTATTTTCATGATGAAATTAAAAGTGCCAGCGATCTCTCTCGTTTTGTAAATGGAATTGTATTGATTGTAAGAAAAGTGTTAGCAAGGCTTTAAATGGTTTCTCTATCTGTTCCTCTGCCTCACAGCTTTTAGAAGTCACTGTAATTGTGAAATGAAGCCTCTGAAATCAATAAGTGCCACAGTCCATTTTTACTCATTATCATCAAGATCCCGGGTATTATTTGGAGTCAATACCTGTAAAACCCCTTCATCAACACAATGGGAGTAGCTCGTCTCATTCTAGCTTTATTCAGCTCAATACTAACACACGATGTCTTTGCATTCAAGCACCCATGGTGAAATGAGAGGAATTCATCTCAGTCTGTCATGTAAATGTTGCCACGGACAGACACTTCCTCAGCAATAACACATTTATGATATTATAAAATGGGAGAATATATATTTCATTACATTCAGGAGAACCATAAAAATGCCAGAGTGATTTCACACCGAAATGAGAAAAATTACATTTTCTCACCTAAAATTACAAAAAAGATTGAGACAATATATCTTTCAGACTTGTTACCCATTATTCTGGATTAAAAACAGAAAGTGCTGTCAGTTTTTTTTTTTAAATGAACTGTCTCTGAATGAAGTAGTTCCAATTATCATTTTCTAAATATCATTTTTCAACGCTTTGAACATCAGTAACACAATTCCTCTGACCTCTGAAAACTCACATATCTAAAGTGTCTGCGTGTCACAGGAAACTGAATGTACTGACAGTGAGAACATGTGTTTGTGATTTAGCTGATCTGACGCTTTCAATGCAGATGACACGAGGTCAATGCATGCAAACATGGGAGACTTTCACGCATTACCTGTTAGTGTGTGTAGCTACATATATAATATATACCCTGGGTAGTTCATCCTTCCTCATGAAACCTGCAAGGTTCATAAATAAGAGATACAGTATATGTTTTACAATATACCATCATGTGTTGCAAATTAAGCTCAGTGTCTAACTGAATAGTGTGTGAAGTGTGAATGTGAATATAAATGTGCTTTAATTGTATGATTAAAGGATTATTTGAGAATCTTGATGTCTTTGGTTTGTTATTGAGGAGCAAATACTCCGGTGAACACTCACTTGTTAATTGTTAGTGTTGTAAGATGATGCTTTACTTTACTTCAGATAATCAGAGTAATGAAGGGATTAGTTAATAAATATTCAGCATGACGAATCACTCTCCTTTCAAGGGGCTTAAAATGAGGAACTACAAGTAATTAGTGAGTCATAGTTTGCTCATTGATCGTATTTTACAACTCACAATTTATCGTGTTACCAATCTTTCTTTATGTTTTTAGAGTTGCTCTTTGTTTCAGTCTATGAACCCTCCATCAGGCTGATCTCCACATTATTGGCTTGACTCCGTTGTCACAACAACAAAACAAAGCCAAAGTTACGACCTCTTGGTCCTGCTGTGTTTCTTTCCCAGGGCTGTCGGCACGGATCAGGGTGCAGGAGAACTGTCAAACTACTCGGTCTTTGAGAGTTTCTACAGAGCATTAACACTGGTCTTGGACATAGTGTACTGTCTGTAAGTCAGAGTGAAAGCACTTACAAAAACGATTAGAGGAGTGCGCTGCAGCCTGTGTGGAGGTGCTGAGATTCATTTATCATGAGACTGCCACCACTATAAGTAAAAAATGCCAACCTAAGTCTGAATAAGAGAAATGAACAATGAGAACATATCACGCTTCAATCATCATTTAAAAATAAAGCTGCATCAAAGTGACTTTTAAACTAAATGTATTGCAGCAGGTGTGGAAAAATAAGGCGGAGGGAGCAACCTTGGTACACGATTTTCCATTACGTCCCAATATCACAGTTAATGAGTCCAATAAGCTACTGAAGACCTGTTTCTAGCTGTATTATTGATGTAACAAATATAGCTCTGCCGCACAATCAGTCAACAAGACATGTGAGCTATCTGTCACAGCACATTTCCCAGAGAAAGTCAAGGCCGGATTGATACAAATAACTACTGTTTCAATTATTCAGGCTCATCATGGTGAAATGAAGATTGTTCTGTCTGTATTGCATGAGACTGATGAGCCAGGATGAAAGACAGAATGCATATTAAATGTCTGCATATAATGTTTTTCTATTGTGTTCCAGGATATTTCCCCCTCTGCTTAGGACTTTGTAATACAAAAAGACACAACAAACGGGTTCTTCACTGGAAAATATGCTGTTGGGGGTTACTTCAAGGCTTGCTAAATCATCCCTCCCTCTCACACTTAACTTTGTGCATATTTTCACACTGTTCCCTTTTTCTTTTCACAGAAGAATCACAAAGAAAGTCACAGTCTGCAGAGCATTTAGCACAGAAGCAGAAGCTGAGTGGAGATTTTAAATTGAGTCGTCTGCAGACAATATCCCCAAGTTCTGTCACAATGCTGAGGAATCTTCTGCTGTGTAAGCTCGTTCTCTGTGTGAACATATGCAGACTCAGAGGCACGGAAACGTTTGACTCTGTAAACAGCAGGAAGTCACATGGAAAGACATGTACATGTAGCAGGTTAGTTACCTGCAGCAGGTTGGGAATATCAACGGTGTATCTGATATGCGCGATACCTAGATGAAAGTGCAGATTTGTTTTGTAGTAAATACAGACTTTGTAACATCCTGTAAATACATTTTAACAAATTACTGGAGGTGTCTGTTCATGGAAAATGCTGTATGAAAATAAAAATCTTTAAATACATGACAGACAAATATATGAGCGCCTCCTAAGCCACTGAAGTTGTTATATTATAAAAGCAGCCAATTATTTCTTATATCCTTCTAACAGCTTCTAGTTTAATTGTTTAGCGTACGTGATTGTGATATCAAAAACTGTCGTTATTTGTGCCTTGTGACAAACGTATCGATTCATTCTGTCAACGGAGTATGTTTCTCTTTATTTCATGTCTTTCTGTACGAGTACTGCAGGACAAGTGCTGCAAACATCCATCCTAGTATGAGTGGTGTTTCGGATGTGTTGCCGTGTGTGAGCAGTGAGGCTTTAAAACGGTGGTGGGGAACCTTTTTCCTCTCAAGGGCCATTTCAACATCCTCCGAGGGCCGTACAAATGATTGACCTCTGCTTAAAAATACTAAAATCACTAAAATCCCATTCATTTCGCCTTTCTTTCATGCTGTGCAAAGAAAAAGCAACCTCTTAATCCAGATATTTTACCATGACTCACGCATGCATGCACGGGCATGGTTGTGGCATGACTACCAAAACAGAAAGATATGGACACCACATGTGTGCAAATGTATTTAGTTTCCTATCCATGTGAACATGATTTAAGTGGGGGGGGGGGGGGGGGGGGGGGACACCTCCTCTAGGGGGGTCCGGGGGCATGCTCCCCCGGGAAGATTTGTTTTGATTTGCAACCACCCTCTTCACTTGACATTCAAAAGACAACCTACAGTACATCTCTCAGATTAATATTTACAGTCAACGAGGGTCAAAGACTTCACAACCAATGCAACATTTATTCTGGATTAGATTTGAACAGAAAATTCCACATTTTAAACTATACTTAAAATGGGCATCCTTTCTTTTAAAACAGGGGTGGGGAACCTCCGGCCCCCGGGCCGTATACGGACTCGAGACCATTTGGTGCGGCCCTCGAGGTAATTTATAAACACACGCAAAAAAGAAAAAAATTAAAGAAATCTAGACCGCAAAATAATTAAACAAGCGAGTGCCTGTTTTTCCTGGCTAAGGTCAGGGTCCTTGGTTGTGAAGTCTTTGACCCTCGTTGACTGTAAATATTAATCTGAGGGATGTACTGTAGGTTGTCTTTTGAATGTCAAGTGAAGAGGGTGGTTGCAACTCACAACTCCTACGATCCTGAAGCTAAATTAAAAGCCTTAAACTGATATCAGATAAATACAGTTATCTTACATCAATGTTTAATTATTTTTGAGAATATGTAAAACTGAAAGCCACAGAGAAATGTTTCAGTCAGTCTTAACTCGTCATACAAGCAACTTCATGGTGTTTTAAAGTCAAGCTGCAAAAACATATTTTTTAAAACACATCGCAGCATAATGTAGTTGCATTAAACCAAACTCAAAATAAAGACATCTTCCACCTCCCCTTTTAAAACCACTTAGATCTAGTCAATTTCCTGACTTTAATTAATGAATGGAGATCGACATTTGGTATTTGTGGATGAATGTGATGAAACCTCACATTTTCCAATATTGTAACAAAGTTATGTTCATCTATATTGACACATCCCATTGCTTCACATTTCTCTTTCTTTGCTCCTATTTTATGAGATACTGTGATCCAACCGTGTGTGTGTCTGCTTGATATGACACTTCATCCTGATTATGCAGTACCTCTGCATATTTTCACCCACTGAATGAACCAATAGAGCAGGTCGGAGCAGATTTCTCCTCATTAGGAACAAGATTGAGAACACGGAGCAGAAGGCTCGCGGGTTAAATCTGCCCTCAGAGCCTTTGCATCTCTAATAGAAAATGTTTTCAAGATAAAGTGAGGAAAAGCAGCAATCACTAATCACTACTTCTTCTCACAAATTGTGAACTCACAATTTGTGAGAAGAAGTAGTACTTTTTTAAGTTGATGTTGTCTTAAATTAGCTTTTTTTGGCTTTTATCTTTGACGATATGATTTGGGTAATTGGACAATTTGGGGCATGCCTTTGCAAAAGTTGATGTTTCTTACAAAATACACAAATTCAACTTCTTGGAGGAAAACCTTCATATTTGATGTGGACAACACGTTGAATCGGAAAAATAATGAGCATATCTATATTAAAGTAAATAGTTGACTCGTTGCCTCAGGAGAACTGGAGGTAAGGGGCAGATTGGAATAACAGTTTTAAAGTATTACCGTGTTTGCCTCTGTTTTCACCCCGCCTTCCTTGCCATCTAGCATCTGGGGCTCCTCAGCCAATTACTGCTGGTGCTGTATACTGTACCACTGCAGTCTCTGGGAGGACGTGAGGTCCCTGCCAGCCGGGGCTCAGGATGACAAGGCTTTCTTGTGTAGCCGAACATCCAGCTAATCCATCTACTCATGTCTCATCCCCTCCTTAGACTACACAGAGCTCAAAGAGCCAAATGCTCAGTCATATTACAGCAGTCCTCCGAGGACCCAACCCAGTCTCACGGCATTTCGTGTTCACCAACACGATTTTTAATCTATTGATTCGTGTTCACCAACACGATTTGCCCCTTTTTTTCATGTTGCACAGCACGATTTTAAAAGCAATGTATTTCTACTGCCTGCAGCACGTCTTTTTCTCCGGTCGGGTCGTGGGAGACCGGAAGCTGTGAGGTTCATAAAAACATGTTCTTACTCGATATCAAGCCACAATTATTGCTTTTATTTTAAATCGTATAATTTCGGACTTTTGTTGCCGTCTGTGAGGAAAATAAATGGGGTTCAGACAATAAATGGGGCTCAGAGCCTCAGAATACGGAAATCTGTATTTTTAAATATTTGTTTCGTTCTAATTCGTTATTCTTTTCACAATAACACACTGTTATTTACTCACCAATAACACACAATTATCCTTGCTTTTATTTATTAGTTTAATTCCATAATCTCGGGCTTTTTTGGCGTCCGTCAGGAACTGAATTTCAAAATAAAAATAACCGGAAACAGACGTAGGCCTATAAGGGACATTTCGAGCATCATTGCGATTGTCAACATTTCTGAGTTTAGAATGGCCGAAGACACTACACTACCCATAATCCCCAGCTATCGTTTAGGACTACAGTCCCCGTAAGGTTACGCAGAGCGTCAAACAGCTGTGTGAAATGGAACGAAACCACGCCAGACTATCCAAAACTGGAATCGAACGCCCCCCCCAGAACTACACATGCTGGCTATTGTGTTTCGCAAAATGTTCTATGGGATGTCTCTACTGAACGTTTTCGTTTTTCCCACAATTAGAAGTTGCCAGTATTAAACACATTGGTGTAATCAAATGTAAAACATATAATTAATAAATGGGTGAAAATCGCTTGTGTCCATAATGCGCAGCATTAATATATACCCACATGACAGCTCATTGTTACTTTGTAATTCTACTCCACGACAATTCAGAAGTTAACCTGGTATTTTTACTCCACTGCATTTATTTGAGTTACTTTGCAGATTCTGATTAATTATGTGAAATATAAACAACCCTTAAATCAGACTTTAGTTACACGTGACCTGAGTAAAATTCAGGGAAGGTGATTGTCAAGTGCCAACAATCAGGAGAGATATTTGATAGTTGGTGCTTGAGAAGACTAAACCTGTATCTGCAATTGACATGAATGGAAACGAGTAATAAAGTATATTCATTACTCGTTATTCTCTACTAATAGTTAATTAAAGACTGTATATTATGGCTATTTTGCACATCCCTTTCAAGATTTCCAAAGGTTTATTGACATATCATATACTGTACACAACTACGGTGTAGTTATGCAATGAATGAAACACTTGGGTCACAGGTTCCTCAACAGTGCATTACAAGACATCTATCAATATGTGTGTACCTCCACCATTAAACATATTCATATTCTGCACATTTCTTAGTCTCTCTACATACATAAGAGTATAATTCATGTGTATAATATCAGTTAAAATAAGTGCTTCAACATAGTTAACATTGCAGGAAAGCAATATATTAGACGTTAAGTACTTTGTCAGGCTTAATATTTATCTGTAGATAGATACCCCCAAAGTTTTTTTCTTATTTAAAAGAAGACCTTAATCTGTTATTTAATGTTTAAATAAAGGTTAATTTGTTTGTCTGTTTTGCACCTCCTCCTATTAATATCTTTGTACATCCTGCACTAAACTGTTTTATTGTAGAGATCACTTATAGTATCTTCTTGATTTTTTATATTCTATATTTCTAACACAGACCTTCTACTTTCCCCCTATGAAAGTATGTACTCTTCATATTTGTATTCAAATAATATTTGATGAAAAAAATATTAAGAGTACATTATTGTTTGTATGTGTTATATTATAACACATACAAACAATAATTCAATAACGTGCTTTAACCACTAGGCGGTGCACACAAGGTACACACAGCCATAATAACTTTGTATTATTAGTGTAGGACACGTTTTATTCATGCTTTCACATAATTTTACAGCATATTGCTATACTATTTCAGACTCAGTATTTACATTCTTACATTCAAAGAAAATCAGTAATATCTTTAAAAACTACAGTCCTTTTATATCAGCTGTGCACCGTTATGGTGTAAATATAACCCATCTGTGAATTAGATCAAATATAAAAGTCAGCCGAATTAGTGTTGATACTGCAAGGAGACGTATTGTGTGAAGAGAAATTGAAGATGTTGTTTAATTGTTGAATATATTTATGATCCACGTCAAGTATTCAGTTTCGGCGGCATTTTCTCAGTTTTTCCAAAGGTCTTCTCATCAGGGCTCTATAAATAAAGAACTACGGCAGATCTGTAATATACAATGCAGCCGAACCGTGTATTACAATGCCGTTATGTGATGACTTTCAAAGAGAAAAGCAAGAACACTCGGAATTAAGTATTATTTTATTCTTTTAAAATGTTTTCCGGATTTCATATCATATAAACACCAAATCCCGAGCTTAAAACCATAGCTGAGGATCTTGGGTAATTGCTCGAAATGCCTACGTCTGTTTCCGGTTATTTTTATTTTGAAATTCAGTTCCTGACGGATGCCAAAAAAGCCAGAGATTATGGAATAAAACCAATAAATAAAAGCAAGGATAATTGAGTGTTATTGGTGA
This sequence comes from Pseudochaenichthys georgianus, assembly GCF_902827115.2. Taxonomy (NCBI): domain Eukaryota; kingdom Metazoa; phylum Chordata; class Actinopteri; order Perciformes; family Channichthyidae; genus Pseudochaenichthys; species Pseudochaenichthys georgianus. The sequence goes on along the minus strand of NC_047523.1, from coordinate 27,883,096 downwards.
GTAAATAACTGTGTTATTTTGAAAAGAATAACAAATTAGAAGGAAAAAAAGATTTAAAAAATACAGATTTCAGTATCCTGAGGCTCTGAGCCCCATTTATTTTCCTCACAGACGGCAACAAAAGTCCGAAATTATACGATTTCAAATAAAAGCAATAACTGTGGCTTGATATTGAGTAATTACATGTTTTTATGAACCACACAACTTCCGGTCTTCCTCGACCCGACCGGAGAAAAAGACGTGCTGCAGGCAGTAGAAATACATTGCTTTTAAAATCACGAATCAATAGATTAAAAATCGTGTTGGTGAACACGAAATGCCGTGAGACTGGGTTGGAGGACCAGATGCAAAATGAGCAAAATTCAGACCGATCTTTTTTTGATGTATGTGATGTATCTCACCATATATTTCCATGAGCAAGAAGTTGTCACCGTATTCATGAGAATGCATGGATTTCTTTACATTAATCTTGTACTATCTCCTTCAATTCTCCCGTTCTCAGCCTCAAAAGCCATTCCAGCATGTGCTTTGAATATGTATATAAAGCGAAATGGGACATAAGGACGGTTGTGGTGAAGGATGAAATGACCTACTGTAATGTATTGCTCTTTTCCTGCTGTATGGAGACAGATTCGATGTAGCATTCAGATAAAATCAAAGAATGAAGCTCGATTTCACAACAATGTTTCCCCAGGCAAAATGCAGTGAGACCAACGGAGGTGTTTTTAAAAAGGTGGTAAAACGTTTGTGTGAGTTTATCTAATTTAGCAGTGATTCCATGTCAGCCACAGCTTGTTACAAAAAACCTGACTGATAGTGTGTTTAACGAACTTAAACTTGCTTTATTAAATGTCAGGTCTTTGGCAGGAAAAACATTTTTAATCAATGATTTTATCACTGAGCACAATCTCGATTTTATGTTTTTAACAGACACTTGGATTGAACAAAATAACAGTGCAGCTGTTCTTATCGAATCAACACCTCCCAACTTTAGTTTTATGAGTCAGGAAAGAATGCATAAAAAAGGGGGTGGAGTTGCTATTCTGTTCAATGATTCCCTTCAATGCAGGAGGACATCTTATGGAAACTTTGCTTCTTTTGAATATGTGGCCCTTCAGCTGAAATGCTCCACTCGAGCTCTGTTCCTAAATATCTATAGACCACCCAAATACTGTGCAAGCTTTTTTGATGATTTTACCGAACTGCTGTCTATAGTGCAGAGGTGGGAGTAAGTCCTACATGTGCAAGTCATGAGCAAGTCTCAAGTCTTGACCTACAAGTATCAAGCAAGTCCCAAGTCACTGTGGTGAGAGTCAAGCAAGTCAAGTCAAGTCATTGCTCAAGTCAAGCAAGTCAAGTCATACAACATTCTGATGAATAAGCCCAGTTTCTGCATTTAAATCAGTTAAAAGACAGTGGCTATGAAAATGGATTGAACCCACACTATGATCTTCATTAAATACACAGTTAATCATTTGAAATCTAATTTAGAACGATGACAATCATATTAGATTAATATTAACCCTAGAACTGCAGACAATATAGCTACGACTCAAAAAGTCTGTTCAAAAAGGCAGAATTCCAGGTAAGAAAATCATATATGGCATTTGCCATTAGGCCTACACATATTTAATTTAAATTTCTGTTAACACTAGAACCGCCAACAGCGTCAGCACCTACATAGATATCATTTTCAAATCATTTAATTTGTTCCTCTTCATAATTTCCTTATAAACTAAGTAGGACGATATTTAAAACTCACTTAATTGGGTTAATTTAGAAATTGCTTCAGTTTATCAACATAACAGATCAAAAAGTTCCGATTCATTTTACAATAAATCAAGGAATGATGCACTTCTACAAACAAAAACAACATAATTAAAACATTTAAACAAACTACTAAAAGTAGATGAACTACATTATTCAAAAGTTTACAGTAACTTCTGATAATAACACAGGGGAAATAAACGAGGCATCTTTTTTCCTCTCTCTCTCTCTCTCTCCTGACAGTCCGTCAGTATCAGGGTTAGTCAAAATGAATCCCTTGGAGGTTCTAGTGTTCATTTACCGTTTTGTCTTCTCTTTGCTTAATCGATTTGAAACCAAGTCTAATGTAGCTTAAACTTAACATTAGCATTCTAGCTAACACAACACATGCACGTACCTTTCTCTGTGGGTTTTTTGTAGTGACGAATGAAGTTGGATGTTGTGGTGGTCGTGTCACTGATCTTTATGCAGCAGACCCTGCATACCGCTGTTCTCTTCTTATTACCGTCATCGACAAAATAATCCTTGAATCCAAACTTCACTATTTTTGGAGTAACGCTAGCCGCTGCAGTGTTAAAGGTGGGGTAGGTAAGTTTCAGAAACCGGCTAGAGATACACTTTGTTATATTCCATGGAATGCTCTTAACATCTCGATAGCAATGAATATCTTAAGTGCTTTGACAAAAAATGCATTAAAATATTTCATCTGTGGAAGCCGTAATACTGTAAAAAGTACAACCAATCGGATTGGATTGCTGCCCTGTCTGTCAGCCTTCCATCTCGTGCATGCACAAATGTATCTCGCGCCCTCATTGGACGTGCCGTCATTGGGCGTGCATTGCAGCAGTACTTCAATGACTCGCCAGCAACAGGCGGCCACTTTCACCAGTCTGCTGACGTCATGTGCGCGTTCATGTGTGTTGGAGGAGGTGCTCTGTAAGGAAGTCTGAAGGAAGGGGCGGATTCTTTTCGGCTGTGTACTTTCAAATTGTAGTGCATTCGAGCCGGTTTCTGAAACTTACCTACCCCACCTTTAACTGAGACTCCGGCATTCTAGTGGGTTGCCAAGTTTGCGCGCATGGCGCTATTATCACGTGTTTCGAAAAAACTAAACATAATATCTCACTACAAAAAAAACGCAAATATTTAATTTTAAACAGTCAAGTCCTTTCAAGTCATCTGTCTCAAGCTTAAGTTAAGTCTCAAGTCATGAATACCAAGTCAAAGTCAAGTCTTTTATCAATGTTAGTCAAGCAAGTCTCAAGTCAAAACATATGTGACTCGAGTCTGACTTGAGTCAAGTCATGTGACTCGAGTCCCCACCTCTGCTATAGTGTGTATTGACTTTGACCGTCTAGTCATTGTTGGTGATTTTAACATCCATGTTGACAACCCCCAGGACAGAGGGGCTAAAGAACTGTTTTGTGTTCTTGATAGCTATGGACTGACTCAGCATGTGACGGAGCCCACGCACAATAAGGGGCACACTCTGGACTTAATTATCTCAAAGGGTCTGAATATCTCTACGGTTGTGGTGACTGATGTTGCACTCTCTGACCATTCCTGTGTTTTCTTTGAGAGCTCTATTTCTGTTCACAAAAATGTTCAAAAAGAGGTAACCACAAAGCGAGATTTAACTGAAAATACCAGGGAAATGTTTACTCAGAATTTTTCTTCCACACTTGCCCCTGCTAACACCTCAGTAAATGAGCTAGTAGGTCATTTTAATTAAAAAATTAAAAATGTTATCGATGCCATTGCTCCAACTAAGGTAAAGGAAGTGTCAGGCAAGAAAATATCTCCATGGAGAAAGGCCATGACCATGAAAACAGAAAAAAGAGAATGTCGAAAAGCTGAACGCAGGTGGCGAAAAACAAATCTCCAGGTTCACTTTGAAATCTATAAAGAGACTTGGCCTTTATAATTTGGAATTGAAAAACGCACGACAATCGTTCTTCTCTGACATCATTACCGTCGACAGACTAACTAACCCCCCAGTGTCAGTAGCCTCTGAATTTCTATCCACCAGGGCGTGCAATCATTTTGCCTCCTTCTTCACTGACAACATTCAGAAAATCAGACAAGCAGTCAGTGCCTCTGCATCAGGAACAGCAAATGTGTTACTGTGTCCACTTCACATCAATTCAAACACCATGACACAATTCCATCAGATTAATGATAAAAACCTAGAGGACATTATTCAACTTCTGAAGTCTTCCTCCTGCTGCCTTGATATTATTCCAACAGGATTTTTCAAAGATGTTTTGCCTTGCATGGCCTCAGATCTACTTCATATAGTAAACAAATCTCTTCACTCAGGTATTTTTCCACAGGCCCTGAAAACTGCAGTCATTAAACCGCTCTTAAAAAAGAATAATCTAGATGCTTCAGTAATGAATAATTACAGGCCCATATCAAACCTCCCATTTCTAGGTAAAATCATTGAAAAAGTTGTTTTTCAACAGTTGAGTAATTTCTTGCATTTAAATAACTGTTTTGATGTGTTCCAGTCAGGCTTTCGTCCAAACCACAGCACTGAGACTGCTCTTGTAAAGGTCTTTAATGACATGCACTTAAACACAGACAGTGGCAGAACTTCAGTGTTAGTATTATTAGATCTCAGTGCTGCGTTTGACACTGTTGACCACAACATATTACTAGACCGACTGGAAAACTGGGTGGGACTTTCGGAAACAGTTCTAAATTGGTTTGAATCCTACTTAAAGGACAGAAACAACTTTGTTTCTATAGGTAAATACACATCTGAGTTGACAAATATGACATGTGGGGTACCTCAAAGCTCCATCTTGGGGCCTCTTCTCTTTAACGTCTACATGCTACCACTGGCTCAGATAATGAAGAACAACAAAATAAGTTACCATAGCTATGCAGATGACACACACATTTACGTAACAATTTCACCAGGAGACTATGCTCCAATTCAAACACTGAGTAAGTGCATTGAACAAATCAATGACTGGATGTGTCAGAACTTTCTCCAATTAAACAAAGATAAAACTGAGGTAATGGTTTTTGGAGCCAAGTCAGAACGTATAAAAGTTAGCGCTGAGCTTCAGCCTGCAATGTTCAAAACAACAGATAAAGCCAGAAATCTAGGTGTAGTCATGGACTCTGACCTGAGTTTCAACAGTCACATTAAAACAGTTACTAAATCAGCCTACTATCACCTAAAGAATATATCTAGGATTAAAAGACTAATGTCACAGCAGGATTTGGAAAAACTTGTCCATTATTTTATCTTCAGTAGACTCGACTGCAATGGTGTCTTCACAGGTCTTACTAAAAAATCTATTAGAAAGCTGCAGCTGATTCATTACGCCGCTGCTCGAGTCCTCACTAACACTAAGAAAGTGGATCACATCACTCCTGTTCTGAAGTATTTACACTGGCTTCCTGTGTGTCAAAGAATATATTTCAAAATACTGCTGCTGGTTTATAAAGCACTGAATGGTTTAGGCCCAACATACATTTCTGACCTCCTGCTAAATTATGAACCATCCAGATCTCTCAGGTCTTCAGGGACTGGTCAGCTTTCTGTCCCCAGAGTCAGAACTAAACATGGTAAAGCAGCATTCAGTTATTATGCTCCAAATATCTGGAACAAACTCCCAGAAACCTGCAGGTCCGCCGCAACTCTTACTACTTTTAAATCCAGGCTGAAGACTTTTCTTTTTGTCGCTGCTTTTAATTAAACTATTCATATCTTAGACTACACTGTAACTTTTATCCATGTATTTTTTCTTTTAATGTTTATTTTATTAGCTTTTCTTTTTAATGACTGATTTTAAATGCCATTTTCTTAATGTCTTTCATTTTTTTGTAAAGCACTTTGAATTGCCTTGTGTTGAAAAGTGCTATATAAATAAACTTGCCTTGCCTTGCCTAAAAGAAAGAGAAAGAGAAAGAGAGAGAGCTGATGGTGTGAGTGCAGTGTCCTTGGGTTAGGCGGGGTTACAGCCCTTCACTGCTAATTACCACATTGAGACCATGCTGTTCTGTTTGACACTTCTCTCTGCAAAGCGCTGAGATATCAACACGAGCACTGACACAGTCAAAAGGTAAAAATACCACAAACGTCAGAAAAAAAACCTAGGCAATAAATAACCCAGGGAGTTGTTTCAGTGAGATTGTTCCTCGATACAGTTCTTATTTCATCCGCAGTGTTAATACATTTACGAACCCAAATTATCATAACTCGGCCACTTAATGTGAATTAAACAGAAAGTCCATGTTGTTGTAATGGTGCACAGATTAGGTTTATCAGCTTACTGTAATGAAAGAAAGTGAATTAAGTATGACAATGTAATTCATACGCTGCCCCAACAATATCCGCTCATAGCAGCTAAAGCATGACTGATTGAGACACTTTTTCAAAAGAATGGCTCAAAATGTTGAGAAATACACCCACACCCTTTCTTGCAAGAGTGAATTTGAACTAGGGCTGCACGATATTGGAAAAAACTGACTTTGCGATATATTTTTTTCCCCCTGCGATATATATTGCGATATGAAAAGATACAGGACTTGAAAAAAAGACCGTTTTTTTTGTCCGCAAACCATCCTTTCTTGAAATGTAATGCTATACAATTGGTATTTTTTTAACAATTTAACCGGATGAAGGATTTTAGTCACGGACTTCTGGATCTTAAGTTATCAGAGCAACAAGCTGAGCTAGCTCGGTTATCCTGCTGTGATCTGATCAAGAATGATTGTGATTGGTGGTTTGCTGTGCATGCAGAGCCTGCATGTCACTCACTCAAGTGCCCCTGACATGAGCCGCGCGAGTTTTCCTTTTGTAGCAAGCAGCAAAATAATTGTAACAAGACGTGTTTGAGTTAATTTGCCTACTTAATATCACACGTCCTAAAAAAATATATATAAAAAAATAATCGCACGTCCTGCAACGCGAATATCGTTACGACACAATATATCATGCAGCCCTAATTTGAACCAAACTTGTCGGTTTAATATAGGGCTAGAAGCTGGTTAGTTTAGCATAGAGACTCAATCCCAACGTGATACAGCGTCGAAGATGGGGTGCATGAAGCATAAAAGGGCCTTCCTCGAGGGGGGGTGCTAGTGGAGTACTTCGGTACCACAGAGCGTGAACGTTGTGATCAGCTGATTTTGCACAGTTCTCCAGTGTGTGCGCGGGGGAGTCTCCCTCCGCAGCCGGTTGGCGTAGTTTTGGCACAATTCCGTTGTACAGACCAACGTTAACAGCTGCCCCGTCTGTGCACATGGAGACCGACTCTGTCGTCCAGTGATCTCGCCTTCTGGAAATCTTCACAAGTACGTTGGTACGCAAAAGCGCTTAGTGACACAAGTGACGGTAGGGGGGGGGGGCGGGGGTGCTAGTGACTTATCCGACCGGCCACTTCGGTACCGCTAGTAGATTGTCAACAGGGGGGCGGGGTTCTTGTGACTTATCCGACCGGCACACATCGTTCGATCGGCCCACTTTGGTACCGGCCCATCGGGCTTCGTCCCGATGGCCAGTCCGCCACTGACAGAGGCCCAGAAGTACTTGTACTGTAGCATATTATTTTCGAATCAATCATTTTACAAATTATGAATTTCACACATAATTCAAGCTTAGCGCAAGTTCAAGCAGGAAGACCAAGCTCTTCATTCATATTACACGTCACTTCTTTACCCTCTCCTTCCTCATTAAGTGATCGGGGGCGTCACTCCCCAGCTAACCAATCACTCCTCTCTCCATTCTCACAAGCCTATCGTTGCACCCGCTAATCCCTTTATATCTGCTCTTCCCTCTCGTCAGCTGTCATTTCAGGTGACAAGACGCAACCCTCCTCCACCCCTCTCGCCTCCCGTCTCCTACAGGACCAAGCTAATCCTTCTCCCTTCAGACCGGTCCCACCTACTTATCACCACCACCAGTGTCTAGCCACCGGGGGGTTTCTTCGGAGCGGTTCTTCCCCTCCTGAATGATAAACCTGCAAACCGGGGCCTAATCGCCAAACACCATTCCATTCTCCTGTCTCAATTGCTCATTATTTCATTCAAATGACGTGTCCCAGTAATAAATATGTATTTCATATATCAACGTCTCTCCTGATTGAAATACATTTCTTGGGGGTGCTTAGGGGGTGCTATGGCTATCCCAGGAGGAGCTGCAGCACCCCCTAGTGGCCTAGCGCCCCCCTGGCACCGCCTATGCCTAGGGGCTTGCTTGATCGAGGGAGAAACAGCTACACTTTATGCTTTCATTAATGTGACCACTGTCCCCATAATTAAGCATATAACCAACCTCTTTTTCATAAAGGGTGCTCCATTTGACTTCTAATATTTGCTCTATAAAAAGCAAATATATCAGTTAAAGTTTAAAACTACTTTGCTGTGACGTGCACTTCAACCCACAGATCACAATGGGATGAGTGGCACAGCCGGCCAGATATCTCTGATTCAGTCTCTCTCTGAATCCTATTTGGGCCAAGCTGAACCCCACAGCTTTCCTAAAGCTCCACTTTGCCACAAATTAAGCCTTAATGCGACTCTTCTGTCTATTGATTTGTTAGCCATGCATTTCCTGTCCTGCTTTGATGTCATTGTGGTGTCAGTGTATGGAAGATTCCAGATAAAATTATGGAGGGTTTTTAGCTTTTAAGCTTGTTATTTCAGGGGATTATTCGGCCGCAGTTGAATTAACATTTTGATTCTTTTTAGGCCACAAACTGGATTATGTGACTGTTCTGCAGAGGAGATATCAAATGTCCATCGCTGATATGCTACCGCCATGATGAACCCCCATCATGGAGGAAGGGTCCGGTGATGAGAGCGTCTGGGGACGAGCTCTGTGTGGAGGATTTCACCAGCTTTGCCTGATACAAGCTCTGCAGCACAGTACAGGGAAAACTGGGCCTTAATGCCGCAGATTGAAGCAAAAAAAAAAAACACATTCAATAACTGTAGAACAAAAAGATCATTAAATGTTATAATGAAATATTCACTGATGCTGCAGTTGTGCTTCTCTGGGTTTATATGTATTTGTATTACTTTTGACTGAACTTATCTAAAATGCCCGGTTGTTATGGCTCCCCGTTTGAGTGGGGAAAAAAAGAGTTTTGGTTTCTTTTGACCCACAGGGACCTCGTCACAGCTAGCTGGGAAGGAGCTGAACTTCTGCAGGAAAATAACCCCTGCCTGCGATCCACTGATCCCTCTGCGGAGCTCAATACACTCTGCATGGTACACACAGTGAAGCTCCAATATACAATACAAACAAAAGGCAGCTAAATGGCGAGGATAATCACAACCCAGAGATCTGTCCCCATTTTTATTTTTATGACTCAACAATTTTCTATCCAGCATTGAACTTTTCTCAAAGCCCCACACAGAGCTGTGAACAGCAGCTGGGCCTCTCCTCGCTGTCCCTATATGATGCAGCAGCTGCAATTCACATTGTCATTAAAGCGCCACTGAGCTGCAAAATTACATTCAACACAGAAGCATCGGTACAGGATTCTTTTCTTGCAACATACAAGGAACTGTATGTCAAATATTACGAGGGATAGGGGGTTAGAAGAGTTGGAAAGATTTCTTTTTTTCTCCTCCTAAATGTATATCTTATTTTAGCATTGATTTGTAATATCGTTTGACTTTCACATAATGGTTCATAATGGCGCACTTTGCCACATTCAGAGACACTTCTGTCTTAGTATCAGGGGTGTATTAATGTTTAATTTGTGGCGTACATTAGAAGACTCATTAAGATATTAAAGTTTAAATATGGATGAATGATTAACCTGCAATAACTGATTCTGCTTCTCGGTGCGAAAGGAAACGGGTTGGGAATACAACATTGTTTTTAAGTTTATAAGGGGAACTTGTTGGAAAACAGTTGCTTATTTTCAGGGATGATAATGTTTACGGAGCAACATTATTTATCATTCATCGCTGTGTTTCTGAAATCCAATATTTATTCTCTTTAAGTTCTATTTTTAGTCTCCACCAACACCTGAGGGAAATATCTTCACCAGCTAGTTGCCAACCATGTCTGTCTGACATTTTATAATGAGCAGGTTGTGTAAAAAAAATAGTCTTTTCTCCAAACACATCTGCATGACACATTTATGTTTATTATATTAAATGTAAAAGGGAGTTAAACCATAAACCGGTCTTAAGAATTGTATTTCCTGCAGCCTGTTATGAAACATCAAATGTTATGTCTGGCTGCTGCAGAGCCATTATTCCCACTCAATTAATTAAAGATGTTTATTCAACATGAGTGCAGTTCTTCTTCTCTGTGTGCCAATATGAAAATCTGCTGTGCTCTCTGAAGGATTGTGAAGAAGGGATTTGTTGTCAGAATTTACAATCAGTATAACGGTGGTTTGTCTGAGCTCTACAGTACATTCGATGTATCAATAGAGCCTTACTACACTTGAGGCAGGTAATGAGCTGCTGTGAGTGTGATATGCCAAAGCACATTTTCCCTTCATTACAGCAAAAGGAAGCACCATTACTGAAACAAAACCGTACGACCTTTTATACGGATGGAGTGATGGGCAAATGTGGTACTTAACTATACAAAGTGTGATCAATAAACAGCCATTATGTTATAAGCCATGGAGTTATGGACTCAATTAGAAGTGTTACTTTCAATCCGTGAAACTTGATATTTTCAAATCAATACTCACTGGATGCTTCTCTATGGATTCTTGTTGTCCAGTTAAAATAATTTCAGCTTAAATACAACTTTGAAATAAAAGCAGGGATGAGAGTACTTATCTGTATTTGGTTTTAGGTGTGTTTTTTTACATTTCAGTTGCAGGAGAAAATATTTTACAAAATCCTGTAGAACCAGGGCTTTTTATTTGTCTTTATTACTTCTATGCAAATGAGACCTTTTTAACCATGTGATGAATGAATATAAAAATGTAATAATAAACACAACAGGGAGAAAATGAAATGTAGTATAAGGGAATTGAAAAACACTGATGAATGAAAATTATAATGTCCTGTGAGCAAAGTGCAGTTAACTATAATAATGAAAATGCCATCGCTATAAACCAGTCACATTTTCCGCATTATAAGGTAATTTTGTGTGCATATACTATACTATGCAATACTCATACCAAATTAAAAGTTATTAAGGTAAAATGTTGTTCTATTTTTTTACATTATGTTTAGCTACACTAGTGGCATGGCAATATCAGTCATAGTCAGTCCACCATTATGACTGACATATCTTGGATATATTGAAATGTTCGTATTTTTATTTATGGTCCTCAGAAGATGAGTCCTACTGTTAGAACTAGCAAACTAACACTGAAAAAGAATATTCCATGTTGTTCTCATTGCCTCTTTTGCTAAAAAAACTATGTAATCCAGTTTGTTTACAGCAATAATCTTAATGCACGCCAATCACATTAAATCTTGTCATCTGACCAAACTAGGGCAGAGGAAATGAAATACAAGCATGTACAGAATGTACCACAACAGTATATAGCAGTTACACATGCAGTTACACATTTGTCTAATTCCGGCATACTTAGTCCTTCCCTCTACAACTTTGAGAAAAAAAAACACATAAAACATACACATAAGTAAGAAAAACCCCAACCATGGGGCTATTTGCTTTTGGAGGCTGATTAACAGTACAACTAAAAACTTATCAAAGCTAATTAGTGCATTGTTTAAAAAATATCTTTGGCATTTATGTGCTTAAATGAAATGTTCATATTTCCGTGGGAAGGTAATATTAGTTTATCAGCATGGCAATTTTTATCTGTCAGGCTCTTATCATGTGGCATTTAAAAAAATATTGCAAAAGCTCACTTACAAGCCCAAACAAGCAGAGTGTTAATTCCTTTCTAGATACAGGTGTACATGTAAGTCATCACACATCTGCTGGTTGGGCACCTGCTGCCTTGCTTTGATGTTGTGTTTGTGTTAATGACATGTGTTGTTATCAGTGCAGGTTTGTCTGATTCTGACGACCATCGTTGTATGCCCTTGGTCTAAAAATGTAAATATCATTAGTCTTTGTTCTTGCTGTAAGAAGATTTAATCTCCAGCTTGAGCTCCACACTGTGTGAGGTGAAAAAATGAGACTGTCAAAATGACCTTTCCCCATGACGCACAGGGACTATTTTAATTGGCCCTGTTTTTGGTTATAAAAAGAAATCACCAGTGCACTGTTATGTTGTCATTTCATGAGGAACAAAATACATTCTGGTTAAAGATTAAATATAATATTGTAAATTGCTCTTTATCGACCCACGCAATGTCTCGCAGATAAACATCTTCATACTGATTATTTTCACTACTTTGTCTCAAAACGATACAAGATCAATACCAAATGAGGAGAATAAACAGTGTGCTTTATAGATATAATGTGCATAGCTATAATCGATCTCATCATGCAACTCTATAAGAAAGGTCATACCTCACAAACAGTGAAGCTCCTCCTCAACCGTTCAATCAATACTGACATTTTATCCGCAGAAATAGAGTAAGGAGACATTGGCCTTCAGCACTGCACCTAGTTAGCGATGCATTTAACCTTTGGCTGGGTAGAGGCTCATACACATATGAAAAAAACACTTTCAACCTCAGTATAGCATTATTACAAAAGATAGACATTAACTTATGATGCCCTGACAGACTGAGGAACCACATTCCACAGATAACGCTCCCTAAACTATCCCGATGTGAAAATATGTCACACTTTCAGCTCAGCTTTTCTATTGTATTGTTTTCGATGTTATCTCGTCATGTCTTGTGCATTATCTTGATTTTGCGTCTTCAAATGGACACGGATAGACACAAATAGACACGGACACTCCTAACTCGTCACGCCAGATGGACCCACAGATGGACACAGCGACATTCTATTGGTCCATCGGCTCAGTCGGCAGCCATGTTTCGGTCTATCATATCTCTCCGTCCAAATCCCAGAATTAGATTTTTATTTCCCCGTAAATCACAGATTCCTGGTCATCTCACATATGACAAACAATAAAACTGAAAGAGGCAGAACGTGCTGTGACGCTCAGCAGATGCTGACACCTCCAGCATGGCACACAACAGCCACAAATTCATGCTTTTTTCTTTTTTCAGGGCTATGCTTCAGATGCTTGTTAGTGCAGTGGAGCTGTGTGTCGGGGGCTCTGACAGGGTCAGGCGAATTTCTCTCCCACAGCTCTCACTGTTTGGAGTGATGCCGGTGTAAGACCCCCCCCCCCCTGCCTCCCGCAGTTGGCATCCACTGAGAACGACTGGACAGATAGGAGTTTCTGACCATCATTATCAGACAAATGTAGCCAGGGCTCAGTCTTGCTTTGCGCCATTTGATAGCCGCTTTTACTTAGTGCTCTGTATTATTTGCTGTTATCAGCTTAGGGCATCTCAGAGGAGACAAGCTGTTCAACTTCCCTGATCACTTAGAGAGCAAAGGAGCACCCGCACGGCCCCGGATCTTAACCTGATAACATCCGTGATGTATCTTCTTTGTGTCATGCTGCTATAATACAGTCTGGTGGGAGACAGAAGCCAGGCTCTGGTCTGACAGCCCCTTTGGCTTTTGTTACAGCCCGGTCAGCTCTGATTACAGGGGGAGCTTCAAAAAGCATCCCAGATATGTAACCTAGACTACTGTGCTGGTAAAATGAAGATAGCAATGACTGCCACTAGTATAGGTTGTTAAATATAAAGCTTAAAGTTGTATTCGTGCCACTTTCTGTTTGAACTTTTCACAATAAAAGCCTTAGACATTTTGTTCTAGACTCTCTGGTAGGTTTACCATAGGAACAAATAGGGAACAATGTAGCTAATAATGATAATAATGGCTTTACAACAACTAATCGCGGACTGCCAGTTCATACTTTAAACTTATAATTCAATCAGGAAGGTGTCATTCCAGTCAAAGATGTAAAAAGCAATGTAACAATCAGTGAGTTTGGATAACAAATAATGTTACTTTGAAACAATAAGTTCTCTTCACGACTCTAGGTTGATGTGTAGCTGGTCAACACACCATTTGTTTTGCAAGCAATTAGTCAAAAACCATAGTATAAGACCGTTATAAATATTAAGTAAAGAAATCACCAACGCGTGTGTGTGTGTGTGTGTGTGTGTGTGTGTGTGTGTGTGTGTGTGTGTGTGTGTGTGTGTGTGTGTGTGTGTGTGTGTGTGTGTGTGTGTGTGTGTGTGTGTGTGTGTGTGTGTGTGTGTGTGTGTGTGTGTGTGTGTGTGTGTGTGTGTGTGTGTGTGTGTGTGTGTGTGTGTGTGTGTGTGTGTGTGTGTCTCATACTTGCCAACCCTCTCGATTTTCGCGGGAGACTCCCCATTTCATTGCCCTCTCCCGGTTTCCTCCGAGGGTCATATTTCTCGCGCATTTCTCCCGATTTCTGACTAAATCAGATTTACTCATGACAGTTCCCTAGAAGGAATACATTTGAACCATATTTCATGGCAGCATGGTACAGTTAGAAGAAACAGAGAAAGATCAAAGATGTAAAATGTCAGCGTCAGTTGCGGCTGGTGCAAAATATTTTTGGTGGGGCTATAGAAATGGTGACCAAACCATACTAGGGGGGTCCGGGGCGATCCTCCCCCGGAAGAAAAATGTGAGAAGTGACCCCTTAAATTATGACTTCTGGTGATGTTAGAGGGGGTAAAAATTGAGGCCCTGGACATAGTTTCTACAGAGACTAAATACGAACATTGTGTGTGTGTGTGTGTGTGTGTGTGTGTGTGTGTGTGTGTGTGTGTGTGTGTGTGTGTGTGTGTGTGTGTGTGTGTGTGTGTGTGTGTGTGTGTGTGTGTGTGTGTGTGTGTGTGTGTGTGTGTGTGTGTGTGTCTCATACTTGCCAACCCTCCCGATTTTCGCGGGAGACTCCCCATTTCATTGCCCTCTCCCGGTTTCCTCCGAGGGTCATATTTCTCGCGCATTTCTCCCGATTTCTGACTAAATCAGATTTACTCATGACAGTTTCCACTCTGACTTTAATACAGCAACACCATTGTTTGGTTTCCAGGTAGCGCATCTCTTTAGCAGCTCGCGCATCTCTTTAGCAGCTCGCGCAACTCAAAGTCTGAGAGGGTGAGGAAGATAGTCACAGAAAACTGAACAAGAATCGACAACTCGACCCTCTGCTCACTCCTTTCCTGTAAAATACAGGTCCAGCCCACACATATGCTCCATGGTGATACAGGCATTGCCCTTACAACTACAATAAGCATGTAAATGTTAATCTACAGCTCCGGTGATCCACTAGCACCCGGAGTCTCCACCTGCAGACGCAGCCATCCTCATCAAGTACTGAGTACTGTAGCGTCACCTTGGATACGAGTCCAAGCAACTCACAGACACACAGGGCGCTGAAATTGGCGCCCTATGACCATCAGATCTGACGACGCTGATTGGCTGAAATTATGTTTCGGCGGCATAGTATACAGATAGCAACAGTCAGCTTGTTGGCTGCTGCTGCTCTGGCTGAGGGCTCTTTTCTTACCGCCCAGACGAGAGAGGGTAATGACACACGCTGCGGCCAGGCAGGAAACATGTGACTTATCAGTAACTTTAGACATCGTAAAACAATTTTAAACGAGATTTTATTGTAGATTATACATTTGACTGATACCAACTATATACTATTTACCTTGTTCATTAAAAAAAAATATATATATATATATATTTTTTTTAAATAATTTTTTAATTTATTTTTAATTTGTAATGACAACAAAACATGTGGGAAGAGGGGGGGCGGAGCCCCTATCGCCCCTATGGGCCGACCGCCACTGGTCAGCGTCATCCTCGTGGGATAATGAATGACTGTACTACATTTCATAGCAATAAACTGAGTTAATTTCAGTCTGGAAAATGTGTTGCACCATCAGACAGAAACCAAAAATGGTATATATTTACACATATCTGCTTTGTCATTTATAAAACCAACAAGCCAAAAATAAATGAAAGTAAAAAAAGAAGATATTACAAAACTGCTGGAAATGACCCTACAACAACAGCACACAACACTATTTCTCCCCGTTTCAAAAGCCTGAGGCATCACAAAAAATGTCCTGCTTTGTTGGCACCTTCGAGAACACTTTCACACAGATCGGTAAATATGTTTATTTCGGAATTGCATGTTGCGATGAGGCGCACACCCGCAATTTAAAAAGGTCTTACTCCTTAATACCTGCTACGGCATCTTTCTGCAAACTTTGCCAGTTCCATAAATACAAGTTAATAACCCAGCGGCCCCCTGTGTATTCTGTTACAACTTAACAACATGACAGGTTCAATTAGAGTTCAGGTCAAGAGCCCAAATATTTGTTCTGCTCTACCTGCACAAAAATATCAAATATTCTAAAACAAATCACTTATGAAAGCCTGCTGTAGCCTTGCTATCATCAGAAGGCAGAGTGTAACTGATGTGTGTGACAGATGAGTGGGACTTTGGGTGCTTAGCTGGCTTGCAGACACAAAGTTTAATTGACAATCCGAGTTCAACGACTTGCACAACGAACAAAGGAGTCGGCAGTGCCAGAAAGCAGATCATAGGGCTCCGGGGAGAAGAAAAAGACAGGAAGAGACAGAGCAAAAAGCAAGAGAGAGGGAGTGAAAGAAGGAGACTGAGACGTCTGTATATTATCTTTGTTGCTCACTTGTGTCTGATCCTCTCACTGTTGCTCAGCAGACGATGGAACTTCGTCATCAGCAAGAAGCGCAGGACTGGCCATTTTCAGAGCAACCGGGGAACACTGATACTTTGGTTATATCCGTCCCCCTGTGAGGACGACCCTCCTCTCCATCACACTGCTGTCTCGGATATACTGCATGTCACCTCTTGTTTGTTCTCCGTGAAGCAAAAACTGATGTGTGCAGAGTCATAACAGTTCAAGAGTGCTGAGCAAACTTTCAGGCCAATAGATATAATGCTGTGAAGAGGGACGTGAAACAATCTTTGTTGCTGTTCTCGTGACACTGCACACGAGGGAGCACAGCACAGAAATGACTTGTCATGCCCTTTATGTCTCCCTTGTTCATCTCCAACTCAGGTGAAGCTATAGAAGACACTCACACTTCATTAAATCTACTGTGGCTGCAGCTTGATCACTCTCGTGGGTCAGAGCAAAGTTTATTTTTTCTTGCAGCTCAGCAGAAACGTCCCAGCGTTTTACTGCTCCACTATGCATGCCTTTAATATCATGTTGCAGGGCTGCATCAGCAAATGTCAAAGTACTGGATTCGCCATGGCCATGTTTTCTTTATGTATTCATGAAATGTAATTAGAATCCTGCAGTTTTAAAAGTGCAAATGTCTGTATTTATGTATGTTATAAATTGATGGACATAAAATGAATCTGTAACTATTTTGCTAATTGCCTTATCAAAGTGATTCTGAAAGCAGAATCTCCAGCTCCAGCTTCTTTAGCATCAGACAGCTTTACTTTGTTTTATCGTTTATTATTTCTACTTATTTTTATCATTTATTATCCGACAATTACTGTATTTCTCTTCTTTTAATTAACTGTTTAATATGGAATGAATTGTTGTAAAATTATAAGAAATTAGTTACAATTACTCAAATCAATCAAGATGAAGTTATTAAAATGCTTATTTTCTCAGACAAATAGTCCAACAAACAATTATCTGATACAAAACAGGAGAAGGCACCAACTCATCACATTTGAGAATAGATAAAGAGGATTATTTGGCAGTTTTGCTTAAAATGATTTAAAAAATAATTTCCCAATGATTGATTACATGTACATTGATCACCTTGGCTCTAAAACACAAGGCTCATAGTTGCAGCATTATAACACATGCATAAAAAGTGTAGCATCTTCCAGCGTTCGTAGAACAAAGCCCTAACTACAATAATTTCACGGCTCAAGGTAGAAATAACAAAGAGGTTTACACGTTTCAATAAAGTTGGCACACATGTGGCTGAGTTTCCACGCACTGTTTGTTTTCATTGTGAATTATATAATAGTGAGACAAAGTGAACTGATTGCTGAATCACCGTTAAACCACAGCTGGCTCGAATGCACACCGCGGCTACCTACCTATTCCAATCAATGGCCTTTATAAGCTGAAATCTGTGTGACACACAAAGAAAAAAAAGCCTGTAATAGTTTTGCTACTGTACGAGCATTGCAAGCGAGTTCTGCCAAAATCACCGAGCCATGCTGCAGGCACAATATGCCGCAAAGAGCCAGTGCCAAATTGGATGTTTAAACAGAGAGAAATAGAGGTTAACATTAAAGATGCCGTTATATGTACTCTACTCAATAACAGTCCAAGGTTTTGCCAATTATGTGGCCTTGGCATCGGAGGATTTGAGGACAATATCTTTACACTTTCTCCCCTCTGGAATTTCCCATGGAACAAACTTCCAAACACATCCTGCCTCACAGGAGAGACTTTATGGTACCTGCTTCCCAATTACTCACATAGGCTTATTCCTCCAACACAATTTCAGGGAAAACACACCGGATTGGCCGGCAGTCATGACAGAAAAGCTTAGTGGAGGTACATTTGTGGGCAGGGTGGGAGAGCTGCCAGCTTCCCGACACGCTCTCAGAGACAGATTTACCGTCGGCGCTCCTCGACAGGCCTCTGTGTGTTTGTCCTGTCTCCAGTGGCTGACTGAAGACCTCGCTCGCCCAACAACAACACTGTCAGAGATAGCTCAGCCAGCCATGAAATTGATTTTGTATTAACAAACAAGGGGATCTGTTTCTCCTGTACTGTTAATCAAATCATTTCGAGGAATGAGGGGAAGATGAGAGTAAAATCATTAACTTCCAACAGTAAATCAGGTTCACTGCCAACCTGTTGTCCCATTAACCCTGAAACCTGTTCAATAGCTAATTAAGGCAATTACTTCAGGCATGACACGCCAGTTAATCATGAATGACTAGTCCATTTATAGTGGTGGCTTCATTACCATTGGCAGCACTCACTGAGGCCCTCCTCATCACACACACACACACACACACACACACACACACACACACACACACACACACACACACACACACACACACACACACACACACACACACACACACACACACACACACACACACACACACACACACACACACACACACACACACACACACACACACACACACACACACACACACACACACACACACACACACACACACACACACACACACACACACGACAGTTGGTCGGTTTCCCACACACTTTCAGGGCCATTACAGGAATGGATTGAGGAATTAAAAAAAGAGCACTGCACGTTGTTTACTTAGACTCCCAATGGTCTATCTCCCATGTGGTTTTGTCTCAATGTTTTAATGTCAGTTGTATTTTTGTGATGTTTTTTTAAAATGTACCAGCAGATATTTGACTGGAAATCAGGGGAGATACTGTTTTATGCAAATTGGAGTTTTACATCCTAACTTGGCAACCAAGCTGGTCATTAAAAACCCTTCTTTTTCAAAAACACATCGCATATGAAACACTTTACATTATCAATTAAATAAAGAAGGAATTATTCAATAACTTATCAATGAATATGGAAGGAACTGATGGCCAAACACTCGTAACAATAACGACAAGTAGAAGTAAAATAGTTCCTGTATTTGCCACTTGATTCGGATATGTTCCAGAATAGACAATATTATTAAATAAAACAAACTTTGAAAATAAAAAATGTAAATGACATTTTCATAGAAAAAATGGGCTTAAAAAAAGATTGAAGAAATAACATTTAAAATTATCCCTAAAAAGGCAAAAAAATACTTGTTTTCTTTTAAAAAACACTGTTTACATAGATGCATACACAACCATCACTAATCGCGCAATAGAAGTGTGTTTGCAAGGTCCTGCCGACAGCCTATGTCATATTTATTCGGTGTTTGAGAGGTTTGTGGGCATCAATCTCTATAAAAACCATAATATGTTAATATGATAGTAGTACCTGCTGTACACTCACTAATGTCATGCTGGAATTCAATGAGAATATGTTTGAAAGGACTGAAGAAGAAGTCCAACATTTCTCCCTGAGCCCTTTGTCTCCGTCTGTCTGGAGCTGTCCGCGGTGCTGAACAAGACTTCAGTCGCTCGCTAACAGTGTGATCAGTGTGGCATGACACCTTTCTTGTCAGCAGTTCCCATCCCGCTTGAGGGACTGACTGACAGATAGCGTCGTGAGGAAGGCCCTTGTAGTGAACTGTCCCGAGTGAGAGTATCGATTTTCCTGTTTGTCTCCCCTGACTGCGGCAAGGTGGAGGCGAGGGGAAAATGACTCCCTCTGCTCCGAAGCCCATTGCTCTGTTCCCCTCCGTCTCTTATACAGACAAACCATACTGTAGCCCATTCTGTATGTGCCAGGACATCTGCTGCAGAGTATTCAGGCTGGTCAGAGGTCGCTCATCCTGTCGCTGTTAAATGTCAATCTCTACCCTCCACTGCACATCAATAACTGGCCCTGGCACTGCAGGACATCAATTGTGGTTGTTCCGTTTCCATTTGCAGCCATGAATATATATTCCGAACAAGCTGACACTCTTGTCAACACAAGGGGGATTTTATTCTGCTACTTTTCCACTGAGCTAAGGCCTCCAAATGCTAGGCGACAAAAAAAAAGCCGCACTGTACTGTGGGTATATTTCCCTGTAGAAAAAAACTCACCTCAAATGCACACTGCTGGCACAGCTTTGACTTTGATCTACTTTTACCAGACTACAAAGCAGACACATTTATTGCTGCAATTGCAAGTGTTGTGTGCTAATTAGAAACAGCAGTGGTTGCCTTCGCTTAGATGTTGTTTGTCTTCCTAAAGTGACAAAACACAGACACTCATCACAGCCATGGATAAACAGGCGTCTGTTTGCTCTGACTTATCAAGCATCAGCGCTAAGGTCCCGAGGGACTGTGTGGTTTTTTGCCTTTTAAACAATTACACTAGGAGTCAGACATGTAACCTCACTCGGTCACACTTACCATCTCAATGTAAATGTCACGCTGATACATCTTGTGCAAAGTCTCCCTGTGGACAAACTTGTTGTCTAAAGTGCAGATTTTCCTGTTCCGTTTACACCACTCGCAATGTCGGCAACAAATTACATAACAATTAAACACGCATGATGTAAATGAACAGACTATGGAGAATATTAGGACAAATATCACTCGTCACCGGCTTGAGCTTCAATATCAGGATACATGTATTTATTATCATCACACACAGAGCTGCATGGGACAAAATAGTTCCCTGAATAGTGTCCTTGACATGCCTTATATACAGTACAAGAGAGCGTTACAGTCACAAGATGCAAGAATACTGTTTCAAAGCAGTATTCTGGCCTTAGTTCAGATTAGCTAAGGCCTGCGTATGCAATAAACATGACAGTCATATGCCCATCTCCCTATCTCTCTCATGTTTAAATCGTTGAACATAGCTATCATATGTTCAACACAGTGTCTCATGAGCTTCTTCTATGTAATCGAATACATCATGTTAATCATTGTCTCATATGCCTAAAACAGTGTGTCCTGAAGCTCTTCTAGGTAATCATACATCCGGTTACGTACACAGCTACGAAGGGCCTTTGTTATCATGTGCTACTCTGACATTAGAAGAGTCAATTCAGTATTTTCCCAACAAAGAACATGCAATAACCTTCTTATGGATCCATCTGAGAGGAACCAGCAGCTCCAACACCAGCATACACATCCAATATGAAGCTGTACATCAACACAAACCTGCACAGACTCAAAGGCACCCGCAGTTATATGCTGCGGACCATTTGTCAAAAACCGGAACATGCAACTTCAATAATAGTAGCTTTTAGTGTAAAATAATCTTTTACTCTAGCCTTCACCCGGGACAAAAGGAGAGGCCTGCTGCACAAAGACATATTATTTGTGCAGCCTTTAAACACGACCCCCTATTGGGAAAACCATTATCTTGGCTAATGTCAGTTGTTAGAGGGAGTGAGTGCAACCTGCACATGTGGATCCTGGAGGCCAGTCATTAGAGGGATTGTTATGGGGAGATGTGGGGGGAGAAGTTTAAGGACCCTGTGTACAGTCTGGAAAATGTGCTTCTAAGTAAACTCGAGAAACATGATTGAGGCCAAGAAGAAGCAAGATGTCTTTGAAAGTATAACAAGCATAGATGCATGTTGTATCTAGTTTGTAGCCTGTGAGACTCACTGTCTCACCTCATGTCTTATGATCTAAATGTAATTATGTATCTATGTATGGTTTAGATTATGTCCTGAAACAATATATCCAGATGAGAAAGCGAAACAATCCTGGTGAAGAATAATCAAAATTAAATTGTAATAGAAAACCATTTTTCTTTTACTTATCATTTAGAAGTGTATGTTGTTTGCACAATGTAATGACTGTAGAATAATTACACCATGGCGTTCAAATTGGTTCCCTGTAAGCCTCAGTTAACAATTCCATTCTGCAAAAATACAGCAGCTACAACAATAACACCACTTGGAAACGCTAAGTGGGAAAAGATAAAGACCCAAGTAAGGTGCTGATATACCAAACAGTGAAGATACATTTAGGTTACGAGGTGCCTGATTGAAGCATTAGAAATGTCTTTTGTCAGTCAAACTCTGTTATCATTATTTCACGACATCATCCTCTCTCATTTTGAGACAGACAACAGCACTGTGTGGAAAGATTCATTCCCATCATTTGTTTTTACGGCTAGAGGGACCTGGCATAAAACAAAGGGTTGTTGGCATAAAAGTTGAAGCTGGCTCAACTTTTTCCGCAACCCATTGCATTGTCATCCAGCGAGGCAATTCACTGGCCAATAAAGTTTCATGAACACGGTGTCTCTACTGTCATTTCTGTTGCAATGAAAGACAAAATGGAACTTTATCGTGTCATCACCAGCAGACACAACAAGCCTCCACAGTAATGTTAGAAGTTGGATGCTTTCACTCCATGATGAGACACAACACAAGGCTGTGACACTGGATGAGGTACAAAAAGACTCCTTTAAAGTACTGCAGGGACTTATTCCAAAAGTATCTTCACCCCCACTTTCCTCGCTGTTCTTTGCCTCTTACTTTTTCTGTGTAACATACCCCTCTGATAGAGAAAATGGATGTGGTAGCGCTCAACAAGGCTGCTTTTCGTAGACCTGGATGGATTGCATGTAAGCGATGAGATTGGTTTCAGTGTTCCCCCGTGGACTGAAGCCTTTGGTGTTTGGTGATAAATGCCTCCTGTGTGGTAATACAGTGTGATTAACGGACACAGCCCAAAGCCTGATCCCCCCCTCTCCCTCCTCACCGCACCTGAATCAATCATCAACATGGAAAGGCCACAGTCTTGTGCTGGAACAGCTGCTCAGCTCTCTCCTTTCCTACTTTAGGGGAGCGGAAATGGCTGTAGGACTCACTTTCCAAACAGTGAAGACAAAAAAGTAAAGCACATAAAGTGTTTTCAAAATCACGTTCAATCTAATACAGGGGTGTCCAAACTGTTTTCACTGAGGGCCACATACAGAGGTGAGGTGTATTGCCTCATAAGTTAAATGATAAGAAAAATCTATCAAATCTATGTAAATTATGCTTGATACTTCGATGTGCTTTTAGAAAACAAACAACCTACATCACAGCTCTCCAGAGGGTTTACTCAGGGCCGGCCCTTGGCATAGGCAGTATAGGTGAATGCTAAGGTCAATGGGGGGCGCCGGAAATTGAAAAAAAAGTTAGAAATTTAAAAAATATGTATTTTTTTTTTATTTCAGCACAACACAATTTCCCGATTTTGGATCAACAAAGTACATCTTATTATCTTATACTAACAGAACTACGCCTATATTGCGTACAGCGCCCATAAACTATGGCGCACCCCCCCCCCAAATAAAGTTGAGCTGCCCCAGCCCCAGTAAAAACCAGAGGTTTATGTGCAATAGTTCTTTTTTTGAAATAATGGTTTTAGTGTGCAATTATAGGTTTTAATTTTGTATTTGTGTTAATTTAAAATAAATCAAATTCCCAAAAAACGTATACAGCTTTTATTAACATTGGAATTTACTGTGTAAGCGGCCGCGGGGGGAGAGCTTTAGAGAGCTCTCTCCTGAAAGACTGAGAGGCTCTGATAACCTCAGCTCAGTGAGCTAAAGGCATACCTTTATATGATCATTATAGTTATAAAAAAATAAGAGAATCTATTTTTATCTATTCTCTTATAGTATAAAATACTATATGACAGTACAAAAAAGTTGTTATTAATAAACAAGAATACAGTTTAAAAGGGGAGTGATTTGTAAAATATCCATAAAGAAAAAGAAAATCTGCTTACAGTTCTGTTTCATATGGGTGTTGAAAGATGTATCCATAGATCTCTTAATGTTGCTCTCAAAGTGCACCAGATTGATGCTTTTAACTTAAAAAAAATCTTCCCGGGGGAACATGCCCCCGGACCGCCCAAGAGGAGGTTAGGTCCACCCCCCAACTTAAATCCTGTACAAATGGATAGAATACTAAATACATTTTCACACATCTTGTGTGTCCATATCTTTCTGTTTTGGTGCAAGCATGCACGAGTCATAGTGAGTGTCTGCATTTGGGGGGGGGGGGGGGGGGGGGGGCGCCAGCAAAAATATTGCCTAGGGCAGCAAATTGGTCAGGGCCGGCCTTGGGTTTACTTGATCTTGTTTGAAGCTCATTCCTTAAAACAGAAGCTTCAGATTTCTTAAAATAAGGGGAAATATGAAGGTTTGTTTCAAGCTTGTTATAGAAATAAGTTATTTGGCTTTTATTATCAACTAAGACTTGTTTGAAAAAGTTTTCACCTTGAATTGACTGAATTTACTTGAAAATTGGGCTTATTCACACGTGAATACAACTGTGTAGTATATTTGTATATACTTATAATTAAGAAGTACAATATAAGACAAGCACAAGTTTATGGTGTGGGCCGTATTAAATTATACTTTTAGAATTTGCTGCATGCCGTAGTTTGGACACCCCTGATCTAATAACAGATACAAAAAAATGTAGGTGCATCTGTGGTTTTATTACAACGGATAGGTGGTATCTAGTGAAATATTATATAATAATTAATATTCTTTTTTATTTAATATAATACTCCGCTTAGGAGGTTCCATTTCAAATCTATGTAATTGGACCATTTGGTTTTATGAGACAAGGATCAAATGCTATCAGAAATGACTAACAGACATAAGACAACTGTGTGATCAAATAGATAAAGTGCAGACGGAACATTTGCTATTAGCTCAAATCTGGTATAATTCATCTCTTCTCTTTTCTGAGATTTGTATTTGCATGGTCCTTGTAAATGGTAAATGGACTGTACTTATATAGCGCTTTATCCAGTCTTTACGACCCCTCAAAGCGCTTTACATACTACATGTCATTCACCCATTCATACAGAGCAGTACCACTTGCTCTAGGACCTAACATTCACACACCGTTGGCCATCGGGAGCAACTTGTCGAAATAAAAACATAATAATAAGTAAGCCAGTAATCATCATATATTACATCTTATATGCATGTTTTGTAGTTTGTTCTTTCTTTCAAATGCCCTTAATAAATCAGTCCATTCTGGTTACACAGAGGTGTCAAGAAAGGTTGAATATTAAAGCAGTGACTGGACACGGAGCAGCCTACATGGTCAGGTTCGATATTACAGCCAACATAAAAAAGAGGCTGTGGCAGCAGTTTTACAAATAGCCATGAAACCACATCATAGGGGGGCGAGATTATGGCGGTGGCATAAGCAGTCAAATCAATCCCTGGGTATTTCTGTGCGAGTCGATAGAGGATCCAGGTTGGGCCCATTAGTCATGTTGGCACCTTGCATTGCCTGAAACAGCTCGCCATTTCTCTTCACATTGTTGCTAAAAGCTCCCAACACACCCAAATTGACTTTAGCAGCACACTGGCTTTGTTAGGTGTGTAACAACTTGGAATCAATGCTAATTTATGTCATATGGCATTAATATGCATTGGTTTATATTCCATCTTGAAATATTTAACAAAGGCATAATGTGCTTCTTGATGACAGCGAGGGAAAAGCCATTTGATGATAATTCATACATGCTGTTCAAAAGGAAGCACTCAAAGACACTTAATATTGTTCCTGCCTCCGTAACTTGTTATGATTCACAGACACGCCTGGCATTACAAGAGGAGCAAATGCCTCCAGTGCTAGGACAATTTCCTCTCACCACCCTTAAAGGGAAAGTAAACAAATTCTCTGCTCGGAAACCGAACGTGAGAGCGGAGGCCTACACAGAATGTGATGAATGAAGCACCGTCCAGCCTCCATAGCACAATGGAGACTGATGAGAAGTTAAGTGATCCCTGGATTTGCGAGTGGGATTTAAAGCTGTGTTTTGTAGCTATTCGTCTGGCACCTGGAGACAAGTGACTCGCATTGAGGGACATGGGCTTCCTATGATGAGGTTGATGTGCTGTATCACAACACGTGCTGAGACATAATGCTATTTGTTCCACACCGGCTCTCTGTGATGCCACACGATGTTACTCTACTCTCTAGTGCCGCGCTGATGTGAGGAAAGATCTTCAATCCATACTTATTATACTGTGGACTGGAATCCAATTTATACTGCAACCAAGCATGTGGTTGGGAACTGAAATGGATCTCAAGAGGGAAATCCTTTTCCAGTGGGAAATAAAGTAATGTTAAGTCCTCATAACATATACAATATGTTCTCGGGATTTAAACTAATAAAGAAATATAGAGCATGTGAAAATATACATAATAGTTAAGTCAATAAATAATAAGTCAATGTTCGAGTTGTTTCTAATGTAATGCATACTGTTTCATAAGAGTTTTATATCAAGTTAATGAAAACAAGTGTTTGCCCGGCATGTTCAATGCTGATCAAATGTTTATAACGATATTGCGAAGTAAAACAGGACTGAGCACCTATTTATAAATACAAGCATTTAAGAGGCAATCTGGACTGCAATCTGTTCAGTGAGAAGTCTGAAGTCTGACTGATGCCGCAGCACGAGGAAGATGCAGAGGACACCAGCAATACATATTATATTGATTGATAATGTATTATGGATTACCATTTTATTACACGCATGCCGAGGCTGATTTTGGTATATCTTTACCTCAGTTCACCCGTCTCCCTGTAGTGAAGGCTTTTCTTCATGTTGACACATTTCACCATTTCATCACAAGCCAACAAAGCACACAACAACATCAAAACATTGAGAGCTTTATCCACCAAACGCAGGGGTTGCACACTCTTGCAAGCAGAGATTAGAGCGTGTGAAGGTGACACTACCTGTGCTTACACTTTAAGGGTGCCAGGTGCTCAGTCAACCTCTGAATCCAAATTGGGGAGCAGCGTGAGGCAGGCAGCCTCCCCACAGTATAAACTTACCTGTCACCAGCCCGCCCCAGATAAGGACAGATGACCTTTCTCCAGGTTGTTATAATAAATCAACTCCAGAGGCAGTTATTCCTGGCACGGCACCCTCGTCAGGCCTTACAGGTATCAATTGAGAAATAACACAGCAGGGCACCTCTGCTGGCATTTTCTGTGTCTCTGTTTGATATGTCAATCTGTCAAGCAGAATTGTGAGTATGAAAGAAACACACACAAGGAAGGAAGTTCCCACCTGAATTAACAAGGAGTCTAAGCAAGTCAGCATGCTTTATGTGACTGTTGAACATTCTCCTTTTATCTCTTTACTGTGTTACCTGGCAATGATTCTTCCAAGGATTCAGTAAGCATGATACAAAGCCCAAATTCTATTGGATCATTCGGGATACAATTGTAAAAGAGCACAAAAGCTAAGTCAGCAAACATTGACGAAACAAATTTATAGTAAACAATCTTCCAGTATTTTTTTATTGGACTGTTTATAGTAGAGGAGGTGTGTGGCGCAGTGGCTTAGTGAGTTGGTGTTCGGATCAGGGGAGCACAGGTTCAAACCCCACTGCAGTCAGCATGTCGTTGTGTCCCTGAGACACTTCACCCCAAATTGCTCCTGTGGGGATTGTCCACAGTATTGAGTATGTAAGTCGCTTAGGATAAAAGTGTCGAACAAGCAACATGTAATGTAATGTAGAGAGCTAGATTGTTATTTTCTCAATTAGAGGGAAAACAGAGCCAAAGTGAAATGCCCCTCTGAAAATAGGAGCATTTGCCACCAGGCGTCTTGAGAACATTAAACATCAAATCTCCGAATTGCTGCAGCAACGGATTCATTCTCCTCACAATGATGACTCCATTTAAGTAAATCGGTGTGAGGTGCTTTGCTCCTCTTCTTTTTTATTTCAGTCTAGGGTGTGATCAAACACTGATCAAAAGCTGACTGGAAAGTAGGAGTTTAGCTCCTTGACGGCACCTCTGGGATCTGAGAGTTCATAAAGGCAAGCTGTTTAGAGTTAAAGCAAGGTATTTATCATATGTGATTACATGGATCAAATTAAGAAAACAACACTCATGCCACAATAGTTTAACAGCAGTATTGTGACATTTCCATTACATTTAGTGAGGACATTTTGCCACAAAAATAAACCAAAAGATACAAAATTGCAGTGATTCAACATTTCTTACAAAGGGAGGATCTAAGTCTACAAACTATCTTCTAGAACACTGCGACACAGAGTCCTTGCCAGGCACTCAACTTAAATGCCACATTTTAATCACACTATAAGAGCTGAATCAGACAATTGGAGATTCATATTTGCCGGAGCAGCAAGTATTTGACGGCAGTTTCAGAGAAGCTGCAAGCCTGCTCTGGCAAGCTGCATGGCTTTCATTACCTAGAGTGGCTTTTAGGGAAAGACGTAAGCTCCATCCATACTACATCTGCACCAAGCCAAAGATATATCCATAGGAACTCAAACATATGCAACACTTTCTCCATTCTCCAAATGCTAACATTAGAGTGGTCTATACGGGCCAAGTTATTCAATCAATGTGCAGTGGACAATAACGTTTAAAGACAACTCCCTGTTGGGTGCATCCTGTATCAAGCAGCAGATTTCCGGATAGAACTGGGCCACTAATCCCCTTTCCAATTGAAAAGACATCGCATGGCAAAAATAATAAATACAGTATATAATCTTCCTGATACTGATTAAAAACTTCCGAATACTGGGTAAAGTACTGCACATCTTTACTGAGAAAAATAAGAATTACAGGAAAGACCACAGAGATGTGTAGGTCGAGTTTGTCAAATAATAACAAAATGATGTCTTACACCTTTGTTTCTGTTTGTTTTTTCTATGTACAACATACATATATATATATATATATTGTTTTAACCTGCAATAATAGATGTTTGGCCACTTGGGGGGATGGTGCGAGAAGCTGTAAACACAACCTTGTAGGTTAAGATGCTCAATCTGATAGCAATCATTTACCTTCTTGCATATTCAGCCCATATGGAGCAACATCAGCATTTCATTGGAGTCATTTCTCTCGCCACCTGGTAAATGTAATGGATGATAAATATCCAGTGTCTTTTTGTTCCGTTTTTTATCTCCAACTCCTGCGGTAAATGTTTTGCTTCTAAATTCTCCATTTTTATCAATCAGAAATATAAGCTAATATGTCAGCTCTCCTTGAATGTTCTCAAGTCTTTCAGTAAGGAAATTGATAAAAGTTTCTGTTCCTTCTCCATAGTCTAAGCTGAATCACATTTAATGACTCTGTCACCATATGCTGTTCCACTCTCTGAAGAGGTAACACTTAATTATCAATCCAACCGGATTACTGCTCAGGCCTGCCAGGAATGACGACTTGAATTAACGACACATGAAAAGCAATCTCCGCGCCCTGGAAGTCCAAGGCCTGCAAAGGCACCCACACCTCTGCACATAATAAACACCCCATCATTGTGATGAACACTTAGCCTCCTACATCTTAAGATACGACCAGAACTGTAAATCTGCTCAACTTTCCCCCTTCCAGTTCATCTGGGTTTGGAGGGCATCCAAATTACTCTGTTGCTTTACTGTAACTCATGAAGCTTTCACTTGGTGGAGTACCGCAGAGAGGCTTCAGATGACACAGAAGAAAATTCCAGCAAGATCATTTTTCAATTTACTGATATAACAGCATTTTGTTGTAATTTCAACAATTTTCGTAACCAAAATGCAATTAATACTTGCAATTTTTAAACATTTTAAGCCTGTAATACCTCATATTTTCGAAAATGTGGGTGCAGCAAAAACAAGTTGTGAAAAATATTGACATTTCCTATTTACACGTCATGTTTCTGATCACCTGATGAATGCTAGTCCAATATTGACTCTTTCATCTCTGGTTTTGATCTCAATCAACTTCTGAAGGAAATATGTTTGCTCTCTAGCTTCTAAATGCTACACCGTATCTGTCATCTTTCTTATTAATTATTAATGTCTGAGCCCAAACCTAAAATAATTGACCAACTCCTTAGGGAAGTATTTCAGTGTTAAGCTGCTGAATGGTACACTGTTAAGTATGTTTTGTGCTAAGCAGGTACTACAGTATATTGTACCATATATACAGTATATTGTTTTTAGAGCAAAACAGTTGCCTGCTGTGGCCAAGAATGACACTATGAGAGTGAACCAAACTGTAAAGCTAATGGGAACTTCATATTCAGCCTTCTATATACACGGTTAATGGAAATATTGTCCTTATTTAAAAATAAAAAATTAATTAAAGCCAAAAAAATAATAATCTACAATTACAATGAGGCTAACTCAGTCTGATGAACATATGTGATAAGATTTAAACCTCCGAGCTTTACAACTATGACATTAAATATGATAGATTGAATGGAATTGTAATAATAATTAAATATGCCCACACATTTTGCAATAACATGAGGAATCAACATCAGTGTTGGCAAAATGAAAAATGTAATCGCTGTTTAAGTTCATTTGGGTCGGCTTTGGTAATGACTCCCTCCCACATGCCGATTCAGGGAGATGCCCAGGTAGAAGTCATGCGCAGGTACAAAAGTAGATAGATGTAGACATGCATGGTTCAATGATACAGGCTGTAAATGGCAGTATTTGCAGCCCTTGCTGTATCAGTCATTATGAATAAAATATGATGCGTGGTGTTATTCAGCAAAGGACTGGTGTACATCAATGCAGTGCCCTGTAAGTAATAACTGTCTTTCAGTACCCCTGTAGGATTGTTATAGAAACTAAGGACATGTTATTGTTATGATTGGTGGACAATACATGTAGGCAGGAGATTTAATAGTTTTGCAGTACTTTTCATCTATTGGGTACTATTCCAACCAAGCTAGAGTTTCCCTTATTGTCAATACTTGTGATCTTCAACAAACTGGAACATCATTTCATTTAATTGTTTATTTGAAGAGGGACAGTGCACATTGATGAACATTTAAAACAAATAATGCTTTAAAACGTAAACATGCCGGATTTGAGCTTTGAGTTTATTTCCACCCGTAGTCCCTCACATAACAGAGATACATGAGGCCATAAAGCATAGAAGATTTTCCCTTCAACACCCAAAAGACTGACAACGAGTATGTAAATGATCCCTGTGAAGCAGCATTTGGAAGCAAATTAACAGCAACTATGATGTATCAAAAGTGTTAATGAACATCCTTCAGTCTGTGACATCATTAAGAAATACTTTTCAACCAAGAAATCACAGTATAGTTGCCATTGTGTTTTACTATATGCACAACTTTCAAGACAGCTTTTTAGTCCACATGACACAAAAAACCTCGAGGACACAGTGATCTAAAAACATCATTAGAATCACAGCAGAGGACATCCTCTTTGTCATTGCTACATAGGCACATTCTCTCTCTCTCTGTGCTTCATCAAAGGAGAGCATCGAAGACCGTCTGCACACCACTTGTGTTTTGGCTTTGGTCTCTTTGTACTTCTGAACTGAGCATTCATTATGCAAAGGCAACAAAAAAGCCTCTAATGAAGATTTTATAATTGATAAAAACGGCAACATCAGCATATGCATAAAATTACCATGAGGCCACAGTTAAAAGGGGAACAACTAACAGGAATAGAAACAAGAAAAAGGCTGTACAGTCCTTCAATATAAGTCTACAAAGATCTATGATATTTATTGTATTGCTCTGGATGTTTAATGCCTGAATCCAAATAGATTCATGTACCTGCTGAATATGTAGCAAGGGATAGTGCAATTAGCAAGATGTCAAGGGACACCAATAAGCATATGAGCAGATTAACTAATTTGTTAGCTTGGCTGCCTCAGCATGATAATCAAAGTCAAGTTTCTTTGGATTTTTCAAACCCAACTTCAATTGCTAACAACATAGTGGTACGATTTTTCAACTGGATGGTGGGTTGCTGTATACAATTGCTTGACGGGATAAGTAAAGTTGTATTGAATTTAACAAAATAGAATTCAAGGAGTCCAGAGAGACAAAAATGATTTTGGTTTTATGCCCGACCATTCGGGAATTATGGAACCCGTCCATTTTTCCTCTCATGATTAACTAACTTACTTAAATCCGTTTTGTAGTTTATGCGTTTTCTTGTCATTAACAGAGAGGCCGAAAAAAAAGAGTGATGAATGACATCATGAGTGATGAGCTGACTGGATTGTCAAATCTGCATAATAAATGCTCTTCTTAAAGGTGGGGTAGGTAAGTTTCAGAAACCGGCTCGAGATACACTTTTTCGTTATATTCCATGGAATGCTCTAAACATCCCGATAGCAATGAATATCTGAAGTGCTTTGACAAAAAATCCATAAAAAAGTGTCATCTGTAGAAGCCGTAATACTGTAAAAAGTACAACCCATGGCCTACCTGCCTGTCAGCCTTCCATCGGGGCACAAATTTATCTCGTGCCCTCATTGGTCATGTGCGCGTTCGTGTGTGTTGGAGGAGGGGCTCTGTAAGGAAGTGGCAGATTTTCTCCGGTTGTGTATTTTCAAATTCTAGCGATCTCGAGCCGGTTTCTCAAACTTACCTAACCCACCTTTAATTGAGATATTGCTTTGTCACATTTTTTGAGAAAAGATATGAACACAGTTCTAAGTTCTACGCTAATTCAAATACTTTATTAAACGTCATCAAAATACCACCATGAAGAATCATATGCATCAGCATGAGCCTGATTTATTGTATTCATTTACTTCCACCTTGACGTTCCTATGAATGTCAACCATGTGAAATATAATTATGTTTTGCTATTTAACCACATATTCAGGGAATCAGTAAAGAAGTAAAACTGTGATGAAGAATGTTGAATAAATCAGGTAGAATTAACAGCAAGTGGTTTGTCTTCTTCTGATTTTAACTTAAAAACAAACAAACCGTGCTCACTCTCTGGGTGCTAAGAGGATGTTGTGTCCTAAGCTAAACTAGCAATGTCCTCTTTCTGTTGTGTGAATGACAATGCACAAGCATGAATATGTTGTGTTCTGATTGAGGGACCTTGTGCTCAAACAGAAGATCGTTATTCTTCTCAGCTTTCATGATGTATAACAAAGGCTTGAATGGCTCTTCTGAAAGTATCTCAAATGTGTTTGTCATTAGTATTACATGTGATCATTTAAAAAAAATAAAAAATCCCTAGCATGAAACATCAACATTATCTTTCATCTGCAGGGGATATGAAAAATAATGGTTGGTATTTGCTCATATGCAAACATTCAGTGAGTAATCTGATCAAAGAAAAATGACAATACCCATATTACATGGACAGCACTGAGTTCACTGCTACTTTATTCATGGCGTATAATGTATGCTGGAGGAACTTCTGACTATGTTTGATAATCACTTGTCCTTTCATCGTCGAGCAGCTGTAACAATAAAAAGGTATTGTTTTTAATCTCATTGACATTCTGACTGCACAAATTCTGACTGCACAAGGATGGAAGCAAATATTAAGCTGAACAACCGAAAAAGGTCAGTCTTATTTTAATGGAAAGAAACATCAGGTATTTCTCAGAAATACCGACCTTGTCAAAACAATTCTAAAGACATGGTTTACTTGTCCATATTCCATGTTCATTTTTAAATTGGCATTGTTTTTGTGAGTCAAATTGAATACATCTGCTCGAGACCAAACAGTTAGCTAATGAGGATGTAACAATAAGAAATAATTTAAGCAGCTCTACACAGTGAAGGTTTCTGAAATCACTTGAGGTGAAAACAACCTGCTCAGCAAGCCTTCTTGATGCAGCAGACAAAGTAACGCCAGGACGCTCCCCACAAAGCAACTTAAGAGAACAGCACTTAGAGGTATGTTTCTCCAAAAAGCCCGGAAGAGAGTGCAACTCGCCCGCTTCCCTTCTCCCTTGACTGACAGCAAACTCCAGAGGAGCCACGCCGCAGGACACACACACTGATCCAGTCTGACACACCTGACCTTTCCTGGGCCGCACGGCTGGCTCTCCATGCTTCACGCCCTGCCCGGCTTAAAATACCACACAACGCCAGGCAGGCAGTGCCATCCAAGCCCACTTCAGCTCCCCTACTGCCATCTCAAGAGCTGGCAAGGTGAGGACCTGGGACTGCGGAAAGAAAGCCACTCAATCTGAGAGGCTCTCACCCGAAAAACAAGGGTATGCCATCTGAATTTGGCAGTGATGTCCACTTCGTATTCCCCATTACACCCTTAGGTAGAGTTAAGATTGTATGGATTATTTATTGCAAATTAACTATTCAACTGTACAAGGGTGTTTTTTTTCTTATTTTGACCTTTTATAGCATTTGAAATATTTTAATTAAGGCATTGCTCATACATAAAATTATTCCGATTTTGCATTAAACCATTATTCATCTTAGTAATTATGCTGTGTTAGTGAGGGGGTCTAATAGCTGTGTCTGCCAACAGGCTTGGTCGAGGCAGACTTATCTGAGAATAGATGCTGCGGGAGCCAGCTAAAGAACAAGGGATGCCAGGCCTAACTGCAGAATAGATGCTGCAGCTGTGAAATGAGGAGCTGTCGCATCCACTGAGCACTTTCCTGAGTAAAGGAAACACTTGGCACAGCAGAAATAAATCATGTGCTCATGTACTTCAGTGTACTGTAAGATGTTTTTTTCAAAACAGAAAAGGAAATTCTTGTGTGTTTGTGACATTTGGTTTATGCTCTTTTCTAAATGTCAGTATCTCTGAGAACATGCAACTGACTTAAAGACTTTTCAAATGTATTTTCTCTTTTAATGAATAGTCTGCAATGCAATTGAAAGAATCAGCAACTCTAACTGCATTGCAAAATGCACACATCTATTCTGCCAAGTGAAAACACACACACACAGAAACACTTACACATTGCTCATGCAGTGACTGGTTCATTACAATGCAGTCGCCTTAAGTAATTGTACTAACTGCATACATTTTCTCAAATGAGTAGTTAGCAATGGCAAATGTCTTTTCTACTGCAATTTCAACAGAAAATGTTAGAAGGAAAATGCATATCAAATAAGCAGGTTATACTTTTCTTTCACGCTCAGATATCTTTTGTCCATCTAAACCAAACATCTTTGGATAATCTGAAGTCAGTCATGAGATAAAACGGCATCTGATGTAAAGACTTTGTGTGATACAGCAGCAGTGCTCCTGTTCTATAAACCAGTGAGAACACATCAGGGACTAATCACACAATGCAGGGGATCTGTGTGGGTCAGGTTTGAGTGTGATACCCTTATTATGGACAAGTTAACCATTAATAAAACAGAGGGGGATACCATCAGAGTCAAAGAGTCAGTCACATACCCTTTAACTTACAATTATGAATTCACATATGTTTGCTTTCATGAAACTCTCAGTGTTCAATAGGTGCAATGGAGCTTTGATCCAGACACAATAAAAACACTGCAGTGTGCCAAATTGGACTGCAGGCTTCCAAACAACATTTCTGCTGTGAAAAGGGATTTCTTTAAATGCTTGAGTACAATTTGTGAATAGCGCAAATTGGTAGAAAAACAGCACGGGCACAGCTGGACAGAACCAAGTCCATTGTGAGAGGCTGATGTGAACAGACAGATTTCATTTCTGAAGGTTAATGAAGGTAAATGTTGACTTGGTACAATATTTTCCTGGATAAAACACTTTCTGACTAAACTACATCTCTCATTTGGGAACACCATCCCATCTGATACTCTTTCACAACTTTGATTGTTTACATTTATCGTGGGGTTCTAGTGTTTGCATGCCTATTTGTACACATTTACCTTGTATTCCTCTGGGCTTCCTTCTTATCCATAATGACAGGTACACAGTTCGTCAGCTCGGTCCAGTCTGCATGCAGCCCGCAGCTCCAGCCGGTAGAGAACCGGGAGAAGAGCCAGGACTCCTCTTTCCCTGGTCGGTGACATGTGCATTTCTTCTGTCCTGGCTTGCAGTCGCACGGCTGCTCCAAGCGAATATTCCTCACCAAGTGCCTCCCGAAAGTGGTTCCTCCGGTCTTCTGGATGTGCAAAAACACTATCACGTCGTCCCCTTTGATGTTGAACTCCACGTGTCTGTCAAGGTCTCTTTCGGTGAAGTTGAATTTTGACGGTAGTTTAGGAGGGCTGTCATCCTCCAGGTCTTGATCTCTGTAGAAATCATCGCTGTCCTGGTACGGGGTGGAAAGTAGGCTTACCCCACTTAATTTCTCCTCAGCCTTAAAGTGGCATGAATTGCTGCCAGCGGGACATATGTACTGGTAGCCTATCATAACAAAAAGGACAGCTAAGATAGGCACCAAGATGAGCTTACTGGATCTATCGTCCATCATATCGAGATAGTTTCTTCATTCCATTACTGTGAATAATAAGTAGCACCCACGGGTTCTTCGGGGATCGATAGACTAATGCTCCATGTCTCAGAAAAGACTAAAGGTGCCCATTAGGTGCCACATGTTGATCAGATAATAACATCCTCCGAGGACACATAATGGGCACAAAAGGGAGAAGTCCACCTTTTGGTTTCTTAAATACTGCACAGCGCTGGAAATGTTGTCTAAAGTCAAGAGTCATGGCATTCAAATTGCGGGCTGTCCAACTTCTGAAGCCGGTGTGGAGCTGCATCCGAGCCGACGACTCCCATACTCCGGTATCAAGTTTTAAATGAGGCAGTGGATGATGAGCGTTTTTAGGTTTGACCCCTTCCTTGTGTGTTTTCCCGTGCTGATCCCAGTCTAAATCGCAGTGTGGCTCGTTTCGGTGATAAGACTTACTTCAGCAGAGATGTGTGGGGCTGGATCCTCCGGCAGTGTCCTCGGCGGTCTGACTGACTGACTGAAGCAGAGAGGAAGCTGCTGCATCCGAGCCGACAGATATGCATTATGCTCTCGCTGTGGTTGAGCTGGGAGAGCTCTATAGGCTGCATCCCATCCTGTCCACCCCATAATCTTGTGCAAAGCCAGAAGCACACGGACACTGAACTGAGGCAACATGGAGATTTTAACCACATAAATATAAAATCCACTCTAACTTTTTTAAGTGCATTCATCCGAGTTAGACCTTTGATGATTAAAAAAAAAGCACTGGTCTCTATGCTTATAGCTTGTGCAAGGATACAGCCCATCCTTTTTAAAATACATACATTTGCTTAAAAAGGAGGAAAAAAGGAAAATAGACAGAGACAATAAAAAATAAACATCTGGTTTCTTTGCAGCAATATGTTCAGAAATCCATTAGAACAATAAACATTGGTAGGCTATACATTTCTTACAAATGTATTATGTTTTGATTAACTGATCTTCATTTATTGTCAATGGTGGCAAACATTATTGCATTTCTTCTTCAAAGTAGTCTACTTCATACAATTACACAAAAAGATTAGAAATCAAACAAAAAGATGAGAAAAAAGAAAGAGAATGTGTAAGCTAGGTTACATTATCAAATTAGAAATGTGTTTTTTAAGGTATTGTAGATGACCATAGTTGATGGCTTTCTGATTCGTAAATCCTTTAAGTGTTTCTATAGGCTATCATTTCATTTCATGCATGAAGTGTTGAAAATTGGATTTCCTTTCAGGCCATTTGCATTTATGGATAAAGACTAATACAAAAGGAGAAACATATTTAATATAAAAATACCTAAATGCTTCCAGATCCTATTCCCATAATAAAGATGAACATACTTTCTTCCTCAAGTCCAACATTTATTCAAAAATATTCCTATGGAAATAAACATATACCTAAGACCTTGTGTGTATATATATAAAAATATTAGTCCTACTGCATACAAATTATTATTTTTAAGATTTTGGATGCAGTGAAATGGTAACTATACGTTGACAATACACTGCATGTCCTATTGCTACGCTGCCAACCTTTCTCCATTTGGTTCTGCCTAAGCAGCCACAAACAAGCCACAAACACAGGGTGGGAACTGACCAACCAAGTTAACATATGGAAAGGATAACATTCATCCTTAAGAAACCAAAAACACATATCTGATAATAGATGGAGAAAATGCATTCCATATTGCAAAAACATAAATTGTATTATTATGAGTGTTGGGGCTAAAGCACTGAGCATGTTTTCTTTTGCTCCAGTGTATGCTGATGATTTTTTGTTATGCTGACCTTATTATACCATGTAAATATGTACATGTCCACAAGTGAGTGTGTATGTGTGTGTGTGTGTGTGTGTGTGTGTGTGTGTGTGTGTGTGTGTGTGTGTGTGTGTGTGTGTGTGTGTGTGTGTGTGTGTGTGTGTGTGTGTGTGTGTGTGTGTGTGTGTGTGTGTGTGTGTGTGTGTGTGTGTGTGTGTGTGTGTGTGTGTGTGTGTAAGTTTATGAACCTGAAATCATGTGAATCAATGTGACTCTGTACATATACATATATATCATTACTATTATTATTATTATAAATACATACTATCATTATTATTTATTACGTTACAGATTTTATTTTTATACTCCTGGAAATAATTACTGCACTTTATTCCTTATTCCCAGTATGTATGCTGCGTGTATTTTGTTTTCTTATTTTGTGATGTTTTTTTTGATGGCACCCTTAAAGGGAGAAGCATTTATTATTATCTCATTGTACATGTACAATGACATTAAACGATTCTATTCTATTCTGAACAAGTGTTAGTGTGTAGGAATATGTGTCACATCCAGTGGTGCAACTATCGACGGTGCAGCCGGTGCCCAGAGGGGGGGCCAATGTAAAAAAAAAAGTTTACATTTTTTTTTGAGGGCCCCAATGGCATTGACCGGTTCACGCAGTCTTCAAAGTAACCAAGCAACCTCAATTAATTTGTAATTTTTCTGTCCAATGACCATGCTCCCTTTCATGTCATGTGATACCTTGCGTGACGAGCGAACCGTTTAATCAACCTGTACTGTACTGTAGCTGCAGCAGAAAGTTCGTTAGCATTATAAAACATTTAATAGCTTGCATTTATAATGTACGGCAAACCAAAGCACAAGAGCAGCGCTCAAATGAGAAAGGACAAGAGAGAACAAGGAGATGTAACAGCTAAACTGACAAAATTAGACCGTTTTTTTTGTCATACATCGTCCTCGAAATCGAGCACTAACGTTAGCAATGTGGATGTGCCACAGCAGCCGGAGGATAACGATAGCTCACCTGCCTCACCAACATCATTGCCATCTAGCTCCACAAGTGAAGCTGTATCTGTGGCCGTGGCCAACACACTCTCACTCCCTAAGCGTCCAATAGCGACGTTTGGTCAGTGTCCGTGGCGTCCAATTGTGACGCTCCTAGGCTCCTTCAGCGTCATAAAGAGACGCAAATAGCTTTCAACTGATTGCAATGTATACCCATCTGCGTCGGGATTTGACGCTCATGGAAGCACGGCATTCGTTCAACCTGATCTCACCAGAATGCGTGACTCCACCACGACTCCTTAACACCACAATGCGTGGTGGAGTCACGAACTTTGTTACATTTGCGTGTCGGCACCACGCAAACAACCCCAATGTAAAGTGAATGAGGCTCCTTTGTCGTGGTGCACACACGCATTTCTACAACGTGCATTGTGTGTAATGCAACTGTTATTTTTATTAAATTAGTTAGTTTTTAAGGAAGGCCAGAGCTTCAGCTGTGTCAAATAGATTGTTCCCTTCAGTTAACGTTATTTAAAAGATAATGATCATGACCCCTGTATTGTATTACGAGCGTCCATTCCCATTGGATAACGGAGAATTTTACACCCGGAAGTAAGTAGCCTATTCTCCTTACTGTCGATTGATTTTACAGTGATATCTGCACTACTCAACGACTAAAAAACACCAAATTGTCCTTGTTAATTACACAACATTGATTGGTTTGAATTGTGTACAATGCTTTTGTATTTTCCCCCTTCGATTCGGAGAAACAAATATATTTTCGGAGTTTTTGGACGGCAGAAGACACTACACTACCCAGAATCCTCAGCTATCGTTTGGGACTACACCATGTGCTTAGCTTGACAAACCCCGTGATCAGTCCTCAACCTCTGTGATTGGATGCGCGACGTTTACACAGAGCATCCAAAAGGACTTTGAAATGGAATGAAACCCATCTACAGCACACTATTCAAAACAGGAATCGAACGTGTCCTACCCCCCTCCCCCCCTTAGGTCACAGGCTCCTCCAACAGTGCTAAGCAATAAAACAGATGCACAGAAAAAATAGTGAAATAGTGCAATAAGAGTCTATATACAAGTGATTGGAATATGATATATTAGATAAATCATTTCTAAGTAGCAGCCAGATTAATGTTATTTCTAAATTCAGGTGTTTAATAGTCTTCTGGCCTGTGGGATGAAGCTGTCTCTGTGTCTGGTGGTTTTAGTCCGAATGCTGTGGTACCGCCTGCCAGACTGCAGCAGACAGAACCGTTTGTGGCTGGGGTGATGGGGGTCTTTTATAATCCTGAGGGCTTTCTTTAAGGTTAACCTGGTATTTTTAATCCACTACATTTATTTTAGTTACTTTACAGATTTGGATTAATGATGTGAAATATAAACAACCCTTAAATCAGACTTTAGTTACACCTGAATGAAATTCAGTGAAGGTGATTGTCAAGTGCCAACAATCAGGCGAGATATTTGATAGTTGGTTGCTTGAGAAGACTAAATATTTATCTGCAGATCCGTTTAAAGCATATTCATTACTCGTTATTCTCTAATAGTTCATTAAAGACTGTATATAATTGCTATTTTGCACATCCCTTTCAAGATTTCAAGATTTTCTAAGGTTTATTGACATATCATATACACAACAGTGTAGTTATGCAATGAATGAACAACTTGGGTCACAGGTTCATCAACAGTGCATTACAAGACATCTATCAATGTGTGTATACTTCCACCATTACACTGTCGTATTCTGCACATTTCTTTAAATAAAGCCTTATTAGTTAGCACATCCTCCTATCAGGCACTAAACTGTTTTACTCTAGATATCATTTGAGTATCTTCTTGATATTTTCTATTCTATATTTATATAATTGACCTTCTACTTTCCCACTATTTTGTATGTACTCTTAATATTTGAATGTTTTCATAAAATATAACACATTCAAAAGTGCGTTACAAAAATGAAAGACATTAAGAAAAAGGCATTTTAAACAGTCATTAAAAAGCAACACAATCTTCCTGCATTGCAATTACTCTAAACGTGTAATAACGTGCTTTAACCAGTAGGTGGTTTGGGTTAAAAGCATAGGTTAAAAGGCTGTCAAGTTTACAGTGTTAACAAAATAAAATATACTACTGTTTCCGGTTTAGTTTACGACGAATATTATTTTGTTATTGTTTTGATATTTGTAACACAAAAGCGATGGAAAAAACCCATAGCAACCAAAAAAAGATGGTCTTAACATGACCCAGCGGTCTAGAAGTTAATAAAAAACAATAATATCAAAACAAAATATTACTACTAACTTTATTGTGAAATTAAAACAGAACGGTAAAAGAATAGTTTCCGGTGTATTCTGATGCCCGATCTCTGTAGATAAATAAAGAACTAAGACAGATGTGTAATAATTAATGCAGACAAACCATTTATTACAATGCATTCATGTGATGACTATCAAAGAGTAAAGCAAGCACTGCTGAATAAAGTATGATTTTCTCTTTTACGAAACGTTTTTTTTCATATGGAATGCAGTTGGAGGTCAACCAATCAAAGAACTTGAGGACTGATCACGGGGTTCATGGTGTAGTCCCAAACGATAGCTGAGGATTCTGGGTAGTGTAGTGTCTTCTGCCGTCCAAAAACTCCGAAAAAATATTTG
Organism: Pseudochaenichthys georgianus; assembly: GCF_902827115.2. Taxonomy (NCBI): domain Eukaryota; kingdom Metazoa; phylum Chordata; class Actinopteri; order Perciformes; family Channichthyidae; genus Pseudochaenichthys; species Pseudochaenichthys georgianus. The sequence goes on along the minus strand of NC_047523.1, from coordinate 27,841,144 downwards.
TTTCTCCGAATCGAAGGGGGAAAATACAAAAGCATTGCACACAATTCAAACCAATCAATGTTGTGTAATTAACAAGGACAATTTGGTGTTTTTTAGTCGATGAGTAGTGCAGATATCACTGTAAAATCAATCGACAGTAAGGAGAATAGGCTACTTACTTCCGGGTGTAAAATTCTCCGTTATCCAATGGGAATGGACGCTCGTAATACAAGACATGATCATTATCTTTTAAATAACGTTAACTAAAGGGAACAATCTATTTGACACAGCTGAAGCTCTGGCCTTCCTTAAAAACAAACTAATTTAATAAAATTAACAGTTGCATTACACACAATGCACGTTGTAGAAATGCGTGTGTGCACCACGACAAAGGAGCCTCATTCACTTTACATTGGGGTTGTTTGCGTGGTGCCGACACGCAAATGTAACAAAGTTCGTGACTCCACCACGCATTGTGGTGTTAAGGAGTCGTGGTGGAGTCACGCATTCTGGTGAGATCAGGTTGCATTCGTTTATGTCGGCTGCCCTTAAAGGTAATGTGAGCGTCCATTCCTAGGAGTAAAGGATGGCAGAAGACACTACACTACCCAGAATCCCCAGCTATCGTTTGGACTACACCAGAGCTATTTAATAGAAGAGTTACGACATCTCCGTTCACTCCAATGGACCACTTTTTTACAGCAATGGCGGATCGTGGAGCCTCTCAATCGTTCCCCGGAAGTTAGCGCCAAGGCTGGCAGAGCTGTGGAGTTGCAGCATAATACACCGTTCGTGACGGACTTTTAAAGGTAAGAAGAAGTTTAAAGATTTATATTGCGGATATTATCAGTACATCTGATTCAAATGAACATGTGTATTAAAGGATGTCAGTGGATTATCCCTAAATTAGTAGATTTAGGGAACGTTTACAGATAACAGATTAAGCTAGCATACCGAAGCAAGTTAGCAACACACGTTGAACAGCCTTTTAATTGTAAATTCCGTTCTCTTAATGTCATTTCGTCCAACATGTTGAATTAGAGAAGAGGGGCTTCTAAACGGGATTGTATGCGGGGGTGGAGGGAGTTAAATATTAGATAAATATAACTTTGGTGCGTGTAAGAGTGAGTGTTTTTAGCAGAGCCATATTGTGTCCTTGTGATTATGTTGATTATTACCTGTCTGTATAATGTTGCAGCTCAGCTGATTCTGGATTGATGGCAAAGGGAGAGGGACTTAAGTGAGAGTGAAAACACAAGGTACGTTTAATACTGTTTTATATAAGTAAACACCTTATCTCCCCAAGGCATTTCCCATCCAATAGGTGTGCTGTGTGTGTATAACCCTTTCTCCTGTCTCCCTCTTTCAGCACAAGAACCAGAGGGGGATTCAATGGAGCCTGAATACCTGCACTGAGACCCTCACCCTGCACCCTGAGTCTCAACTCTGTTTTTCAAGCCTTTCCCTGTTTTTTTGTATTAAACAAAACATTAAGCTTTCCCAATGGTGTGGTTTTCGTTTTGTGAAAAAGTGCAAATGCAGTGTTTGTATATAATTACATCACATATTTTGTTGCTGTTGGTCGTGAAATTGCTCCTGCTGACTTGAGCCAGCCATTTTTTCCTCCGCTCTGTGTCAGTGGGGAAGCCGTACATTCGTACTCCTTTCTCGGAGAGATTTGAGCATCCCCAGGCAGCACAGCAAACCATGGTGGCTACTAGGAGGCAGCACAGCAAACCAGGACAACACGGAGGAAAAGGCACCGACAAACTGCATGATATGCTATTCAGTGTTTATTGAATTCCATGTATTTGCAATGGATGTTCCTAAAGCAACACATTTAACATCATCATCATCATATGCTGCTAGTCCTGCTGCTGCTGCTCGTCCTTTGATAGTCACCTGTCCTTTCTGAAAGCCATAAAGATGACATTAGTCATTTCGATAACTTGTGTCCTCAATTACCAGGGGATTACTGAAACTACCATGAATTTAAGAAAATGGTAGAAATGAATCCAATCTGAATTTTAAAGCATTACTTTAGATCCCCTCCCTTTAAATATATCAATAAACATTAGAAAGTGATGCTCCTGACTACCATACAAGTTTAAGAAGATAATATTGGTTTGAAAGAATTCAAAGCTATAAATAAACAGCAACAGGCTCTTTAACAAGGCACTGTTAGTAACATGTAAACTAGTTGTTCACACTAATCCTAATATTATCACTTAATATTAGCAAATTCGATTTTATTTTTTTAAAACATATTGATGTAAATACATACACATATCGATTTGTTGTGTAAATATTGCAAATCAAAACCTTTATTCACTAATAATTAACAAAAATCGTAGTTCTATCTCCTGTTATCAATGCATTCACATTGCCCGCCATGAGCTTCCGGGGAACGATCCTCGTCTACATGAACCACGTGACGATAACCGTTTTTGGAGTTCCGGTGTCGTAACTCTTCTATCTATATGGCGCTGGACTACACCATGTGCTCTTGACAAACCCCGTGATAGTCCTCAAGCTCTGTGATTGGAGAGTGTGCTCCGAGGGTTAAGCCGATTCTCGAACAGCACTTGAAATGGGATGGAACCACGGCAGACTGTCCAAAACTGGATTTGAACGGGTCCACCGCGTCCCCCCTCCCCCACCCCGTCCCCAGAACTACACATGCTGGCTATTCTGTTTCGCAACATGTTCTCTATGGCACGTCTCTACTGGGAGTTGTAGTTTTAAAAGACGTTTTCGTATTTCCCATAATAAGAAGTTGCCAGTATTAAACTGTGTACATCCCTGGAGGTTTAGGGGAAAGGAAACACTCACATTTAAAAACATATAATTAATAAATGGGTGAAAATTGCTTGTGCCCATTATGGGCAGTATTACTATATATACCCACATGCCAGCTAAGGTCAGAAGAGCTTTATTTAACAGCTGGTCTTATGTGTGTGACCCCTGTGATAACATTACATTACATTAATTGATAAGCCTGAAACATGCACTTGTCAAGGTTCAGAGGCACATTGTGCAAATATGGCAGTAGCCATCGATCAGCTTAAGATAAGATATACTTTATTGATCCCAAGTTGGAACATTTGCGTTACATCAGCATGTGTAACAGTTAAATATGCAGTTGTGTTTATTTGAAAATCATTTAGTATAATCACATAAATTCTGTGTTTTATATTCAACAATTCTGTGTTCTTTATTTATTGATTGTTCAATACCTGACAAGGCCGGAGATGAAATATCTACATACATCTATAAGAGTATAATACATTATGTATAATATCAGTTAAAATAAGTGCTTCAACATAGTTAACATTGCTGGAGGTATGCACACATATTGATAGATGTCTTGTAATGCACTATTGAGGAACCTGCAACCCAAGTTTTTCATTCAGTGCAGAACTACACCACAGTTGTGTAGGCCTATGATATGTCAATAAACCTTAGAAAATCTTGAAATCTTGAAAGGGATGTGCAAAATAGTCATTACATACAGTCTTTAATTAACAATTAGTAGAGAATAACGAGTAATGAATATACTTTATAGGGATCGTATTAATATCTAATAATAAAAATATTGAAATTCAATAACATGCTTTAACCACCAGGTGTCCCTTTATATCAACTGTGCACCTTTATGGTGTAAATACAGCCTATCTACCAATTGGATCAAATATAAAAGTGAGCCGAATTAGTGTTGATACTGCAAGGAGACGCATTGTGTGAAAAGAAATGTAAGATGTTGTTTAATGGCTGATATATTTATGATCCACGTCACGTTTTCAGTTCCTCATGTTTGTCTTCTCATCAGGGCTCTATAAATACAGAACTACGGCAGATATGTAATATGTAATGCAGCCGAACCGTGTATTACAATGCCGTTATGTGATGACTTTCAAAGAGAAAAGCAAGCACACTCGGAATAAGGTATTATTATTATTTCGGTCTGTTTCCGGTATTTGTTAATGACGGTGTGCTGTGAGATTTGAGACTGGAATTGCACAGGGGGGAAATAACGTAGGCTATCTTTAGATGCGGATTGTGTTAAACTAATATGTTTAGGCTGTGGACCAACACTATACATTGACGTGGAAGGGGGTAGCAATAAAGATAACACCATTAAACAGTTACACAACATAACAGAAATAATATCGATAGTAGCGTCCCTAGCAACCACCTTGGTAACAATGAAAACGTCGCGATTTCCTGAAGTAATCTTCGTAATAACTAGCAAACTAAAGATCATGTACATCCACTGCACACATAATCTGAAATAACAACTCATATTTCTCGCATCAAATGACATCAAAACGCATTTTAATGGCCAAACTAACTTTAAAATAGGCATTTTACAAGTTCGGCCATGTTTTCTTTTTTTGCAGGGAGACATTTGAAGATCACGTGACATAGGCCCTTTCTCATTTCTCGAACTCCCCTCCTCGACTCCTATCCTCGATACTTAGTCCCGCCCACAGGAGATGCGAGCGGAGGAGCCGAGGAGGGGAACCGAGGAGAGAGGAGGGGAAGCAGCAGGTGGTTAGAGAAATGAGAACTCCTCTCCTCTGAGCGGTCATTTTAAAGAGACGCCCATTAATGATGACAGGAGGCACAGCAGCCCTCTGTCTGATGGACACATGTGTTCAAGACCACTTATATATTTACTTTGATTCATTCACAGTGCGGTGTCATGAGACAATAACAGGCTACAGATGCGGACACGCACACACACATATATGTGTATATATTTATATAAATAAATACAATTTCAGAATCAAACAGAGCACTCTCATAACTCGTAACACTATCAGAGACTGGATATATCCCCCCCCCCCTCTCCCCTCTGGTCGCTACAATGAGGAAAATAAATTACGGGCCAAAGTTGTATTTACAAGTAAGCAGAGGACACCAAACCAACTGAGACCTGTCTGTCCGCCACACACACACACACACACACACACACACACACACACACACACACACACACACACACTACACACACACACACACACACACACACACACACACACACACACACATCACACACACACACACACACACACACACACACACACACCACACACACCACACACACACACACACACACACACACACACCCACACACACACACACACACACACCACACACCACACACACACACACACACACACACACACACACACACACACACACACCACACACACACACACACACACACACACCACACACACACACACACACACACACACACACCACACACACACACACACACACACACACACACACACACACACACACACACACACACACACACAGCTCCTAAAACAGGCTACAGCCGTTGTGTATTTTATTGTGAAGCACTAAATGGTTTTAGAAAAATATCGACTCTTTGTAGATATCTACTAAACTAAAGCAAATAAAGAGAGTAGGCCTGTTATACTGAGTGATATATATTGTACACACTGCTCTGCTTTCTGCACCTCACAGCTGTTCTCACTGTAAACATCGCGTCGCGATGAAAGCAGTTTCTAAAATAATATCCAGGGGATGCATGCAGAGCTGTCATTGGCTGAGATAAGTCCGGCCGTGCGTCACGACTCTTTGAAACATCTCTGTTCCCGGAAATGCATCCGCGAAGGAGCCGTGGAGGACCCATCAGTGTATCCTCGGTTAGAGCTCCTCCAGAGATCCTCCTCGACGCTCGATGCTCGGTCCTCGACGTGCATTTAGAGAAATGGGATGTCCTTCAACATGGCGCGCTAAAATTCATTTCCGGGTCACTACCGGAGGACAGAGGAGTCGAGGAGGGGGATTTGATGAAATGAGAAAGGGCCACAGACGCCAGCCATCGGAATGAATGGTGAAAAAAACGGGGTTTGTCAAACAGAGCACATGGTGTAGGTCAAACGATAGCTGGGGATTCTGGGTAGTGTAGTGTCTTCTGCCATCCTTTACTCAGAAAACATATTTGTTTCTCCGAATCGAAGGGGAAAAATACAAAAGCATTGTACACAATTTAAACCAATCAATGTTGTGTAATTAACAAGGATAATCTGGTGTAAAATTCTCCGTTATCCAATGGGAATGGATGCTCACATTGCCTTTAAGGGCAGCCGGCATAAACGAATGCCGTGCTTCCATGAGCGTCAAATCCCGACGCAGATGGGAATACATTGCAATCAGTTGAAAGCTATTTGCGTCCCTTTATGACGCTGAAGGAGCCTAGGAGCGTCACAATTGGACGCCACGGACACTGACCAAACGTCGCTATTGGACGCTTAGGGAGTGAGAGTGTGTTGCCGTGGCTGTGCAACCTTCTTCTCCAGCCAGCCAGGAGGAGAGGCTGGATTTGGCTGTGCCCGGCGGTGGTCCAACAGTTCCCCCCCAAGGGCCCCAACCAATATATTGGCTATAGGGGACTCTATGGCGCTATTGAGACCTCCGACGCCAAGATCAAAACATTACATTATATTACATTACATTACATTATAGCAACTGGTCTATGTAGGCTATACCGGCCCATTCCCCAGATACAAACATCAAGGAAACAGGTTTAATTCTCTTCTTAGTTCGCTGTGCCGTTGTCAGGATGTGGTGGTCTGAGGCCAGGGCACGCTGTTGTTGATAGCCTATACATGTGACGCTTCTGAGTGGTTGTATATGTCCGTGCGTGTGTGAGCTCATCAGCGTGCGCTTATGTTTGGGGCGATGAGGGGGGGCCCAAATCAATATTTGCACCGGGGCCAATCACAACCTTGTTATGCCACCACATCATCCCCATGTTTTGTTTAACCTATAATAATAATAATAATAATAATAATACATTTTATTTCTATAGCGCTTTTCTTAAACCCAAAGACGCTTTATATTTGGGAGGGAGGGTAGACAAACAAAACCAAAAAGAAACAAAACAGAAAAGCAGTCAGGAGGAAGTTGGTTGAGAGGGGGGGGGGGCTTATGGATACAGAGTTGAATAGGTGGGTGTTGAGGTGGGACTGGAACAGGGTGAGGGACTCAGACTCACGGAGGTCTTGGGGGAGGGAGTTCCAGAGCTTCGGGGCTGCCACAGAGAAGGCTCTATCCCTGAAGCTCTGGAGTTTGGCCTTGGGGATGGAAAGCAAACCTATGAACTGTATGAGCCATTGTTTTGTTATCAGCTCAAATTTAACTTTAAATATATCAACGCTTACTTTTTTATTTTATTTGTATTTATGTATTCATTGTTATTTCATTTTGTATTTCAGTTTTGTTTATTCCTGTTTCTTTGTTGTGATCTGCCTACACTTTATGAAGAACAAATAGAGTTTGTATTCTGAACAAAGGGCATCTGTTCCCTTCTCTTGCGTTTCTGGTCAAAAGTGACCGAATGACTTTTATTTTAATCATAAATATTGTGTTTTTCATCCAATTGCCTCAATACCTTATGTTATCCTCCACACTAGGGCCCTTTCTCATTTAATCAAATCCCCCTCCTCGACTCCTCGGTCCTCCGGTAGTGACCCGGAAATGAATTTCAGCGCACCATGTTGAAGGACATCTAATTTCTCTAAATGCACTTCGAGGCTGAAGTCGAATAGTCCATTTAGCTTAGGAACCTTCCTAAAGGAGTGAAATGACCCGGATGTCCCTCAGTGGCAGCCATGATAAGTGCCGTTCGAATTCTCTAGAATGATGAGAATGATAGGAAAGGAGGTTTCAAACTTCCTTTATAACCTCCTTTAGCTTAGGAACCACTGGACCTCCCTAACGGCCCGTCTACACTACAGCGTCGACAGCGTCGAAAGCTCCAAGCTGCCCATTCACTTTCAATGGGGTGACGTCACGTAGCCGCGCTTTTTCGCCGAACTGAATTATGGGTAGCAGAGCGAGGCGTCTCAGGCGTCCCAGGCGACCAGAAGTTGAACATTGTTCAACTTCTGGTCGCCTGGACGCCGGAGTAGCCAGCGCCAGCCAATCAAATCCCGTTTCCCAAAATCTGACAGCTGAGGCGCTAGCCAATCAAACCGCGTCTAAGCTGGGAGAGATATCCCGCCGTTCATTTCTATATTTCAAAAAAAGTTGGAGGAGAAACTAACTTTCGCCGTAGCGAATCACCCGGTTTTGTATGACCAGACCCTCTTCACCTACCGGGATACAAACCGGAGGAACCAGGCATGGAGGGAGGTGGCAGAGACAGTGGGGGAAACTGGTAGGTTTTCGCCTGTTTGGGGAGTTTATATATATATTGCTCGCATAAAATCCCCGGGGGTTTTTGCTTTGTATGTCGGGGGCGGGAGATTCATGTGATTGGTTGTTGGCCGTGTTGCTTGAATAAAATCCCCAAGCTCCAGACACGCCCAGCTCCAAGCTATTTTTGGAGCTGTAGTGTGGACGCTCCGTAACCGACAGGAGAAGCGAAAATGCTGCCCCACAATGCCTTGCAGCCGCAGCATTTGCCGTCACTCAACAGTCGGCCGTTCACGGAAACAACCGATTATGACCGAGAAATTATATCATGAAAGTTACGGTGCTTATTAAGCATTTTAAAACATAGGTCGGTGGTAAGTTGCCAAAGTGCTTTGTTTTGAACGTTCATCAGTATTATAATCAAAAAGAGAAATATGAACGTTAGTTTTTACTGAAATGATCAAATAAAGTCAACATTTCAGTCTTTACTGAGCTGTGTGGGGTTTGTTCAACTTTTAAAAGATGTTTGAATGGTGATATACACAGTGATAGATGTTAAGGACTAACGTTTATAATAAATACAGTGCAGAGTCTCTAGATGAGTTTACAGTAGTCCCTCGTTCTTTTTAAACATCCATGTTGTAGTCCGCTGTATAGAAAACTGTAGTTTCCATAGTTTCCCCACAGCAGCAGACACACACAATGACGTCCGCTGGCGCATCATAAACACGTTGGATAGTGAAAGTGCATTCGGATTCTCTAAAGTACCGCAGTCTCTTCTCCTAAGTTCTTTTGAATTCTCCTATCCACTATCCCTTAACCCCGTGACTTTTCACTCAGAGGTCAAGGAATAGACGATAGGGTTAGAACTTAGGAGCTGATTTTTAAACTATCCGACTGCAGCCCGAGTCCAGTTCGAGGCTCTCTGGAGGAGCTATAACCGAGGATACACTGATGGGTCCTCCACGGCTCCTTCGTGGATGCATTTCCGGGAACAGAGATGTTTCAAAGCGTTGTGACCTATGGTCGTGACGCACGGCCGGACTTATCTCAGCCAATGACAACTCTGCATGCATCCCCTGGATATTATTTTATTAACTGCTCTCATCGCAACGTGATGTTTACAGAGAGAACAGCTGTGAGGTCTGTGCAGAAAGCAGAGCAGTGTGTACAATATATATCACTCAGTATAACAGGCCTACATTACTCTCTGTATTTGCTTTAGTTTAGTACAGGGGTCTCCAACACGTCGATCGCGAGCTACCGGTAGCTCGCGGGCAGCTTTTCAGTAGCTCGCCGCTCGATTATCGATTATAGCGTAGGTTGCTTCTTGATTTTTCGGCCGCCGCTGGACAATAACGTTTTTTTATTTTAGAATTTTTTCTGTCACACGAATATCAAATTGGTCGGTGACGCAGAGATCAAGGAACAGACGTGACAGCGGCACAGCGACACCACACATGGAGCAGTCTGCTTTATCCAGCAACACCAGTCCAGAACCAACAGCGACACGGCCCGCTCTGAATCAGGCCGCGTCGCTGCGGCTCAGAGACACACAGGGAGGGATTTGTGTTTTTGAAAAACACTCGTTATCGTCATGTCAGGTTTTTGGTGGATTTAATCAAGTCTTGGATTGCAGAGTATGAATGTCCTCTTGCTATTTTCAGTTGATAATACTAAAGTTTGTGAAGGCAAGGGGAAAGCTTCCGCGATCACCGTCTCCTCCGTTCCTCCAAGCCCCGCCCCCTTCCTGAAAATAATGAGTGACAGGCTGACAGTGACCCGATAGAAACTTTATTATTCACTTAATCACTGATTGAGATATGATGAAGCTAACTTAGTCTCATACATTCATGGGATTCATGTAACAGTAAGACAGAGAATGTGAGTGTGCACCCACATGCACTATTTTAGTTTTTATACTCCTGTTGTCTGCTGTGTTCAGACTCAAGTCACGTGTGTGATGCCACATTCAGGACATTCAGTGTACTTTTTTAACAAGACCAGTGCTTGAATTGGAATGAAAAAGGTGCCAGTACTCTAAAATCAGCAACTTTTTCAAGTCAATTTTATATATACAGCCCACAAACAAGAATTTGGCTACTATAATGCTGGTGGGTTTGTCTCTTTACTACTGTATATTTTAGAAAGGTTCACTGTACTTAACATTTTTTATGATAGGCAGCGGATATGGCTAAAGCTCAGTAAGGTCAATATTAACTGAAAATATAGCAATCAAAGTCTAGATCTTCTGCTGAAGACACATGAAGCAGAGACCTTTCAGGTGAGAGCCCCTCTGGTGGTGTTCAACATTAATGACAAGGAAACAAAGCTTTGGTCAGAAGCATTTTTTATAAAAAGCTTTAACAAAATTAAGTATTTCTGTACATTTTGAATGCAATCTAACTTTCCAACTCAGAAAACGAAAAACGAAAAAGTGCCAAAAGTCTTCTCACATGGCTGAGCTGCTTTGCAATATACTTCACCACTGAAGAATACAAATATGTATAAAGTAAACTATGATGCAATCTAACTTTCCAACTCAGAAAAATGATAAAGAGCATGAACAAAGAACATGTAAAAACAAATGCAAAATTTGCACAATCTAAAATGAGAAACTGTAACTGCAAGTAACAAAGTCTGAGCCATGGTAAAGAGTTACATTGAACACCAAGCTGATCAGATAACTCCCTGGTTGGTCTGAAGTCCTTCTATCTCCAGGATCTGTACAAATCGGCACATTATGCCAAAAGTCTTCTCACTGGGTGAGCTGCTTTGCAATATACTTCACATTGTTAGAAAAGGCTCCAGAAGGCCTTGGGGACATCAGTATCAGGGGCTGGAGCTGGACAGGCTCTTTCATCAGCACTTCTCCTTCCCTTTGCCAGCCAGGACCTCACATACTGTTCCGGATTGAACTGTCCTAGTGATGGTCCATTACATTTAATGAAAACCAGGCTGGACAGTCGGCTGACAGAGAGAGCATTCCTTTTTGCAGTAAGGATATCGTTCATGCAGCTGAATGCCCGCTCACACTCATTAGTGGAGACAGCGATGGTTCTGACTGCTTTCAGTAGAGGCTCCATGGCAGCAGGTGTACGGGATGCCCTGGTTTCCTTGTATTCGCGAAAGCCCTGAACAGTCTCTCTTCTGTCCACTTTCAGCACTTCGCACAAACGTAGCACCTCTACGTCCCCATACTGTACGTCTAACTCCTCTTCAGGCCAACTTCCAGGATGGATAACTTTCATGTCCTGGATTAGCTGATTGTCCCGGGCCTCCCGGCCATGTAATGGGATTCCTCTTGTGCTGACATGAGAGGAGGTTGTGGAAGTCATTCTGTGTCTCAGATTCTCTACCATACTGCGGAAAAACTGACCTGCATGAATCTGTACAAGCCTGCCATTCTCACGCAGGGGCAGGGCAACACCCTTGAAGGACTTCTCAGATAGAGCTGTATGAACTGTAGTCATGTGTGGGCCAGGCATGGTGACCATGGATTCAAAAACTCGTATTTCTCGAGTTAAGAGCCTATCTGCTGTAGGCAGTGTCATCTCTCTTTTTTGGAGTTGCCGAGAGAGGTCGCTGAGCTCTGTGAGCGCATCGTACATCAGTCCCAGATTGCTGACAAACGTTGCAGATGTGAGCACATCATCCAGGCCCTTGTACTTTGCTCTGTCTCTGGAATCCCTGCTCGTGTCGTTTGCAGCATTTGTGAAGTGATCATGAAGCACTCGGTAGTTTTCCCAGACTGCTCTGACGCTCCTTTCACTTGAAGCCACCCAGCGGATGGACAAAACACGCCCTATCACCAGGAGACGCTGTCCGACTGCTTGCGCACACTGCGCTAACTGCCTCTGATTTTTGGGGGAGGCATGGAACAAGGAATAGAGTTTGTCAAAAAAGATCTGGAAATGATTGAGCCCTGAGACCTCCTTGACCACATCCCCAACTGCCAGCTCTAGACGATGATTGGAGCAGTGCCACACAAACAGGCTTGGGAATTTACTACACAACTGGGTAGCAACGCCTGTTCTCTTCCCTAGCATGACTGAAGCCCCATCACATGCAAAAGAAACGAAACACTGACCTAAAAAGTCCTCGTTAAAATCTCTTCCAAGACACTCCATTAACGCCTTTGTGATGTCATCAGCCGTTGTTCCATCCAACTCGATCAGCTCCCAAAAAAACGTTTCGGGCTCAGCATCAGCTAATGCTGAGCGTAGACACACAACAAGCACCGTTTTACCACTAATAGTGGTAGATTCATCGACCAAAACACAAGAGTTTTCTTTGGTTTTCTGTAATGTCTTTTGCCATTTTTTTCTTCAGCTCATGAGCTATGTGGTCGATGATTTCGCCACAGGTTTTATTGGAGTGCAAAACCCTGCCCACGTTCAGCCCATTCAGTTTCTGTACATTCAAATCAATTGGCATGTCTGTGAATGGCCGGCTATGTTTGCCAATTTTATATGCCGTTCGAAAAACTCTGATAGTGGTGTCTAATTCAGATTTATGCATAGACTGCACTTGATGTTGAATAGTTTCACGTGAAGCAGATGTAAGGATGTCAGCAGCTTTTACATGGGCTTGTGATTCTTTATGTTCTTTGATTTTTTTTCTCAGGCTAGCTTGTTGTTTGCCCTTGTCAACACCGAAATGAGACACTGCACACTCACCCCATTCAGTTGACAGTTTCAGTCCTTGTCCAGTGTGTATTCCCAAAGATTTGACATCTCTGCATATCCGACATCCTAGCTTCTTATCTTTAAGAAGGAGCCATGCATTGGTCTTGCAAAAATATTGCACCTGGTCCGTTGTCCAGCAGTCAGGTGCATCGCTTTGCCCGGTGTTGGTGCTGGCAGTTGAGCCAGCAGCAGCTAACGTTAGAGGCTCTGGAGGAGGCGGCGGAGCTAGTGCTAATGCTAATGCTAATGCACTAGAACTTGGAGCAGGAGGATCAACCAAAGAAAGCTCCCCATCAGACACAATTTCCAACACAGGCACAGCATTCTCTGTATTTGAAGTTTCTTCCGGCGACAACCGCTGTCTTTTTGCACTTTTATTAATCCATGCTAACATTTTAGAAATGCTAATTTGTGACGTGACTTGCTTTCCTTCTCTCGGGGGCGTGCCTGCTCTGTTCTATCACTCTACATAGCCACCCACTGGGTGGGAGTTGCACTGCATAAACACAACACACGTGCATCTAGGTATGTAAATTGTAAAGCATTAAAACATGGTTTTACTAACAGTTTTCAGTATGTTGTTACTTCGGCATTATTATTATTATTATTTTGAAACGTGTATTACTATTAAATCACGGTCAAATAGGTTAATTTTGACATAGTCGTTTCCACCACAGTATTTACATGGAGAAGATAAGCCCCGCCCCCTCTCCAGCACGTTCTGTTTGAATGACAGGAGTAAACAGCTGACAGCCGCTGTGAAACTCCAGCGGTTAGAGCGATGAGAATGTCCGTTCGGCACCTCATGACGCATCTACTGAGTACCGGGCGGCTGTATATACATATATGGATGTATAATAAGAACGGCGAGAGAGTGTTGAGTACTGGCACGGTGCATGAGTACCGGAGTACCGCCAGCATGCCGGTACTGAGCAAGAAGTGCCGGTACTCCATGGGTCAGAACCAGAAGTGCCGGTACTGCGTACCGGTGAGTACCGGCCCAATTCCAGCACTGCATAAGACCGTAGCTAGAAGCTGCAGCTCGACTGCAGAAGCATTATTTTTTTGTTTTTGAGGATGGAACAACTTCACACACAGATATATGGAGGCTAGACCTACAGTTGATTTATTATGGTTTAAAATGTCATGTCAAGACGAAGAAGAAGATGAAAAAGATGGCTGAACTGTTCAGTGTCAATCCTGTGGAGATGGAGATGGAGGTTATACATCTCCAAAATCATGCTCAGCTGAAGTCTCAGCAAAACTCACAACATTTCTGGAGCCTTGAAGACCCAGAAAACTATAAGAACATTCACCAAGCAGCACTGAACACGTCTGATTTGGTTGGTCCTGTTCTACAGACCTTTGTGAAGCAGCTTTTTCTGACATGAATGAAATCTAAATACAGAACAAGGCTGACTGATGAACATGAAAATGACTCTATTAGAGTGAACCTAAGTGGCTACACTTCAGCATACACCTATGGTGGACTCCATGCAGCGCCAGTCCTCTCACTGACTGTAACAAAGAGTGAATGCACTTATTTGACCATAAGTGCCATAAGATGCTTGTCAGGTGGTGATTAAGGACATGTAAGTGAATTCTCAGTGAAGTACTCACTTTGTGGGCCATAATAATATGTGAGACATTTTCGTTTTCTTGGACCTTGATGTGGGGTTAAGATTTGTGTTAAGCTTGAGGTATTGCAATTGCACACGTGTACAAAAGTATAGCTTAATTAAACTGATGAGCGCTATGTGAATAAATGTAAGCGATGTGATGCAAGTAGCTCTTGGCCACTTTCATTTTTTCAAAGTAGCTCTCAGATGAAGAAAGGTTGGAGACCCCTGGTTTAGTAGATAGGCCTATCTACAAACAAAGTCGATATTTTTCTAAAACCATTTAGTGCTTCACATAATAAAATACACAACAGCTGTAGCCTGATTATATGCTTTAGGAGCTGTCGGTGCGTGTGGTACAGTGTGTAGGTGTGGTACAGTGTGTACAGTAGGTGTGTGTGTATGTGTTGTACAGTGTGTAGGTGTGTGTGTTGTAGAGTGCGTAGATGCAGTGGACAGACAGGTCTCAGTTGGTTTGGTGTCCTCCGCTTACTTTTAATGCTTGTAGATACAACTTTTGGCCCGTAATTTATTTTCCTCATTGTAGCGACCAGAGAGAGAGAGGGGGTATATCCAGTCTCTGACAGTGTTACGTTATGATGAGAGTGCTCCGTTTGATTCTGAAATTGTATATATTTATATATTTAAGTCGTCATGAACACATCTGTCCATCAGACAGAGGGCTGCTGTGCCTCCTGTCATCATTAATGGACGTCTCTTTAAAATGAGCGCTCAGAGGAGAGGAGTTCTCATTTCTCTAAAGCCCCTGTCACACTATCCCGAAGTTGACACCCGATGGACACACGAATATGGAATTGTGAATTTCGCACGAAGATGGCCCCGAACCACACACGGATTACATTACATTTAAGACATACAACTGCAACGAAAGTAACACAAACAATTATGTTAAAGTACTATGATACTGTACTGATATTTTCAGACTTTGTTCTTTACTTTCTCCGTCTTTATATGTAGAAGATATTACGTTTTCTCCGTCATGTTGTTGTTTCCATAGCAACAACAACTTCCTGTCAACTCGCCTTCAAAATAATATATTATATCCTTTTCAGTTCTGAGTTTCACAGAACACAAATTGGGTTATTTACATAATATGTTTACATGATTTTGTTGTGCAATAAAACAATCAGATGGACACACGATAAAGGAAATGTTAAAATGTGGCTCTGATCGTAGCAACATCGGGCCATTCGTGAGGGCATCTTAAGTCTTCGTATGACCGCCGGTGGAGTTTCTCAGGCTCCGGCAGCAACTTCGTGAGCGGTGGCAAAATCTTTGGCATGCCAAAAAATAGCCGAAGGACCTTGCGAAGGTTCATTTTCGTGTTGAATTCGTGCGTCTATTTTGCCCTTCGTAAGGCCATCGTTAGGGCATCTTGTTATCATCGATGCCATCGGGCATTCACCCCGATCAGAGTGAGGGCGAATGCACCGATGATAACATGAAGATGACACAACTTGACAAGATGCCCTCACGAGTGCCTTACGAAGTTGCCGCTCACGAAGTTGCTGCCGGAGCCTGAGAGACTCCACCGGCGGTCATACGATGGCTTAAGATGCCCTCACGAATGGCCCGATGTTGCTACGATCACAGTCGAATTTGAACATTTCCTTTATCGTGTGTCCATCGGGTGTCAATTTCGGGACAGTGTGACAGGGGCTTTACCGCCTGCTGCTTCCCCTCCTCTCTCCTCGGTTCCCCTCCTCGGCTCCTCCGCTCGCATCTTCTGTGGGCGGGACTAAGTCTCGAGGATAGGAGTCGAGGAGGGGAGTTAGAGAAATGAGAAAGGGCCTAGGCCTCTGAACATATACACTTGATGATCACCACTTGCGTTGCATTTTGAGTGATTTATTCAACAGTGAAACACCCTTGACGTTTTTGGTCAGATTTGACCGCCATAGAAAATGAATGGGTATGAGTGTATTATGTTCATCCTGCAGATGGAACACACACACACACACACACACACACACACACACACACACACACACACACACACACACACACACACACACACACACACACACACACACACACACACACACACACACACACACACACACACACACACACACACACACACACACACACACACACACACACACACACACACACACACACACACACACACACACACACACACACACACACACACACACACACCAGTGTCTTATTTTATATTCATCACAGTGAATGTTGAACTTGATGGGCCCACCGGTGGGTCCGGACCATGACATGAAACACTGGCTTGCTTGTATCAAATCAATACATCCCATACATAATTGGAACGGGAAGAATCTCAGCTACAACATTAACTAAATCATTTCCAACTCCAGTAAACACAGCCTACATGGCAAGCATTTTTATGATATACAGTAATGTAAAATAAACACTATCTTTGAACTTACTGACAACAATAATATGAAATTCACCCTTGGTGTCATTCTGTCTGTCATCCCTTGATTCTACTTGCTTTAACTGTTCAAATGAGATGTCAACCATCACAATTGGATAAGGGGTTCCAGAGATATCACTGTGCAAAACACACCGGTCAATTTTGACCGAAAATAGCATGGGAAGGGGGGTATGAACTGAAGGGGTAAACAAATCCACCGATAATGTTAATGATAATGAATGCTGCTCTTAAGTACTTCTTCTAACAAAGACAAAACATCTCTAGGCTATAACATTACACTAGCACACCAACTCACTCAGTGCACTCAGCAGTGTGACGTTGGCTGCTGCCTGCAACATGCTCCAGTGTTTGGTTGATGTTTGAGCCTCAGCCTCTTTAGCTGTCTACCGCTGTGCCAGAATACATTACAGCTTTAACGTCCGGTTTTTTAATACTTTAGGCTGACTATTAATTATTGTGCTCATGCAAACACGGTGACAAGACGTAAGTTAAAATAATGAAACGATTTGATTTGTTTTCATTTCATAATTGTTTCTAACACGTATTACGGTTAGCGCGAGCCACTACAATACGCTGCTACCCCTGGCAACTAAATTAGCTAGCTGTGCTGTTCGCTGCCCCAAATAAATGAAGCTGGCTTTGTATGGAAGAAAGTGGCCAGTATCGCTAACGGGGTGAGGGATATGATATTTGTAACACAGCCTACTAATGGTTATGTATTTTATTGTACACAGCTTTGTAGTAGGTGATCTTTGTAGTCTCTAAATCACGGTAGTATAACGTTTTCATTCACGACAGGCTGTTTACTTTTATGCTACAGCTAACTTCAGTCGGTCTTACCCAATTGCACGTACGTTATTTTAGTAGTAGTAAGACGTAAGGTCCAGTTAGAAATACAGGTCAATGCTATTTTCACATGTAGCTAGCATATTCCGCAAACATGTACTGATTGTGTATCATGTTGGAGGGCTTTGATACAAGTCTACGTACACCGGTGTTTCTTGTTAACTTAATAACATAGTAGAGTAACTACGTGGCACTGACTGGCACTTCTCAAAAGGCACAAATGACTGTCTAAGGTTAACCTCTACTGACGACGCTGGTGTTTGCTTTCTGCCACTTTAGGTTCATGTTACGTCTCTCCAGAGAAAATGAGGAAAGTTATTGTGCTGTCCCTGCTGCTGCTGCTGCTGAATATACATCATGTCACATCGGCACCCAAAGGTGTCACTGCCAGTCTTAGAGCAAAGTGGAGCATGACGCCTTTCCTGTTGGAAACAAGGTACTCACCCCTCCACATCATGCTGCACTCAGAGACCTACAGCCAGGATCTCAGGGTTGGGATCACTAGGCCAAAGCCCCCTAATTGCATCTTTTATACCTCTTAAAATATGTATTTGTTTAGTTGAAGATATCATTATGTAACATTTCAGCATTGATATGTCTCAAACATCTAAACCTATGTTGTGTTAATATATGTGTACTTGCGCTAACCCAAATGTTTCCAACAAGTTTAAAACCTAGAGAAATGTGTCAATTTATTCAATTGATCTCTCGTTATGGCGTTGTCCCCTTTGCACATTATGGTTGTCGGCCAGAAGCTGTCATAAATTTACTTTTTTATCAAGATTCAACACATTTTTAACAATTTTTTTGGAACTTAATTGTTTTAACTATATGTTTTTACTGAATAAAGGATTTTAGTCATCATACTTTACCCTCCCAAGTTTTCAGAGAAGCTGAGCAAACTTAACAAACTTGAAAATGTATTGGGGGAAAAGATAATCTTAAATCTAAAGTCAATTGTGTAATAAAGTGCAGTTTTAGCTAATTATATCTTAGATTTTCATACATAATGAGCTTAAATAGCAGCCAAAAGTTGTTCATATATTTTAAATTATCCTTTTATGGTGTTACTATAAATATTGGTCATGCCTGTAATGGCCAACTTATTATCTTAAAAATATAAAAAGATTATGTGGCAGACAGAAAATGGTTACTTAAGTCCATACTGTGGTTACTGAATAATGCTAACTAATATGTTCCTTTGCAGTGAGTTTATTGCAGAAGATGGGAATGAGAAATTCTGGCAGTTTGTTGACACAGTGAAAGAGCTCACCGTATACAAGCAAGGAGGTATGTTGTGTAAATCCCAAATTGATTTTAATTTTTGATACTCCTGAGAGGTCTGCTTCTCTTAAAAAAACCAAAAACTAATTATTTCTAAATTGTGTTGATGTGTCTCAGAGTCTGTGCGGTCGTACTACAACTTGATCATTAAGAAGGCTGGCCAGTTTCTCACAGATCTTCAAGTTAATCTCCTCAAATTCGCTATGTCCCTACGGTCGTACTCACCAGCTGTTCATGCATCCCAGCAGGTATGTTGTAATTACAATAGTATCATTATTTCACAACTCTCTCAAGAGCTGCATCGTAACATTACAGTGAGCCAGCTCCACTTCTTTAGCGCTTGTTATATTGTCCGTCTAACCAATTCTTGACCAAGGTAGCTCTGCAGGCCTTACTTACAGTGTTTTTCAATTTCTTTGACACATTTCATTGAATTAATGGTCGTGAAAACCTCTACTTTATTATTTCAAAATTCTTTATTTAAATGACATTAGTTTTAAATATATGACTCAGTAAGTGGCTGTGAACTATAGCTGATGATAATACTGGGTGACTCTTAATGAAATGTAAGCACACTGTGTTCACAGTTCCTTAGCCTATACATTGCAGCTTCAGCAAAGATGAGGAGTCATTTCATTTTGGTGACAGCAATGCACTGGTTGATGAATTTCTCTAATCTGAAAAGATGTTTAGCACTTGAATGTATAATAGTCTTTTGTTGCTGAAATGAAGTGGGATTGAGAATATCGAGGATAAATAAATCAATTTAGCTGTGATTCAGTTTCGCCCATTTTAAAGAGTGAGGGGTAGATGCTAGACCCTAGCAGGGTCATGTTGTTGTTTGTGTGTTATGGATAATTCCTTCACTCCTCCACGCTCTTTTACAGATAGCCAGTGATGAGCCTCCGCCTGAGGCTTGCCCTGCCTTTGTCTCCATTCATGGTCAGCATAGCTGCAGCACCAAGGACATAAAGAAGCTCCTGAAGGCAGCTGCAGGCAGGTAACACTGAATGCACGGGCTTGCCCTCTGTCGATAAACTCTATCTGTATAACAGACACATATGAATAGTTTCACAGTACATTTTTATATGAGTGAAGCTTTACTGACTTTATTTTCTTCTGTAAGAAACATAATAATTGTATTCATGAAACGTCTTTAATAATATTTTTAAAATGTTTGCAGGCCCATACCACATTTATACAAGAATGACCACACATATCCAGGAGTCAATATCACAGAAGTGCCAGTGGTTATCCTCTACGCTGAGATTGGAACCAAGAAGTTCACCTTGTTTCACAAGGTGCTGTCAGAGAGGGCTGCAGAGGGAACGCTCGTATACGTGCTGCGGCATTTCGTAGTGGTGAGTAGCAATCTATCCACTGATTCAATGTTATGATTCCTGTTAGTAACAGTGAAAACATGTATCTCGTCATCATAATTTGAAAAAAAGGATAAGGCTTGTGATATTCATTTTCTTTCTGATTATCAACAAAGTAAATTAAAGTATCACAACTACCAATTAATTGATCTTGCTTACAAGTATTGCCTGCACAGTCAAAGCTAAATATAGCTCATTCCTCTTTGCCATAAGACCCTTCTGTTTTATCTTTACTTTAATGGCATTTTTGCAACAGTCGATTCCTCAAAAAGTAACGGATACAAATGTCTTTGAAGGAATGAAAGGTGTTCTTCTTTAAGATGTTGTTGAAAAAGCAGCGTGGCTGTGAACGGCATAAGAAAGCATGATTCAGTGCTTTGAATTTCAGTGTCAAGGTTCAATGTGGGTCAATATTTCTTCTGTACAGTATATGGGGCCCGTGTTTTTCTTGTTCCCACTGGAAAATTGGATTATTGACTGTGTAGCAGAAAAGACTCCTGATCAACAAGGGTTAACAGTTGGTCCATCATCTATAGCTATAAAATGACCAAAAGTCCATCCAGTAAATCCAGGGTTCTGAAAGGTTTCTGATGGGGTTCAGGTCAGGGGGTTCAGGTCAGGGGGTTCAGGTCAGGGCTCTGTGCAAGGCAGTCAAGGGTTACCTCTTTTCTTAATTTGAATAAGTCGAGCCCAAACAATAAAACCCTATCCAAGAACATTAGTCCTCCACAACAAGCTGTGTGGTTGCTCCAGATCAACGTTTCTAAATTCCACCAGAGTCCAATAATGGTGTGCTTTATACAGCACAAGCTGACTCTTGCATTGCTAATCGTGGTGTTTGGCATGTGTGCTGCTGTTTAGCCATAGAGACCCTTATCAGTTCTGACTAACAGGGGTGGAGCGCTATTTGTTTAAGTCCTGAAGTACGATTAAGTAGTGGCTCGTTTTGAAGGCAAGTGGCAAGTTGGATCTGTACATTCATAACCCTTACTAACAGTGGTTTAGAAACATTAGCCAGCAACGGATACATGCCTAATCTATGTTATTTAAATTGACCTATTGACCAAATTGGCAAAGAATAATATGTAATGTGGTTAAAGCAGAAAAGTCAGTAAAAGTCTGCATCGGTTTATAAGTTAGTGTGCAAGGGTCTTACAGCAAAAGCTATCCACAGCTGCTTTATAGTATGATAAGCTTCTCCTTCAGTTCAACACATGGCGTTTTGTTTGGGTGGGCTCCTGTATCTATGCCCACTAAACTGATCATGTGCTGACGTTGCTTTAGGAGGCATTTTGGAAATCTGTAGTGGCTGCTGCAACTTTCAAGTAAAGCCAATTTTTGTGCGTCAGCATTCAACCTACTGCTGTAAGCATTTCTGTTTCACAATAACAGCATTTACAGCGTACTCTGGCAATATCTAGCAGACCACCAATGTAATTATCTTATTAAAGAAGAAATCTTATCACAGTGCCTCTTTGAAAGTATCTTTACTGTTACCTACTCCACTCCCAATGTCTGTGAATGGAGATAATGTATGTATGCTTGATTTGATTTGCCTGCCAGCTAAGCCCACTAATAAGAACAGCTGTTTACATAATGTTTTTATTCAATTGTATATAGGTATAGGCAGACAGCATTTCCCATGGGATGTGTCTGCAGTCTATTATCACAGTACTTTTGACAGACATCATGTAAACAGAACTCTTTTCATTAAAGCCTTTTCTCCGCTTCCCGCTGCTCGCAGAATCCAAAGCCTCAAAAGATGCTTTTATCTGGGTACGCTGTTGAGCTGGCTATCAAAAGCACTGAATACAAAGCTGTGGATGACACCAAAGTAAAAGGTCAGTTTGTGACTTATCAAACATTATGTGCTGGACTCAGCTGAGTCCACGGCAACACAACTAACATCTTGTGCTTTGTAGATTCACTTGTAAACGCGGAGGATGATAATACAGATGAAGTCCAAGGGTTCGTCTTTGGAACGTTAAAGTGAGTTGCTGAAGTGGAACATGTCATTTTACCCAAAATACTTTTTCTCTATTGCACTTTCTAGTATTTGAATGTGCTTTTGGTGACTTAATGATGAAAACATATTTGTATATGTCTCTTCCTTTTTTGTTTTTCCTCTCTTAAGGAAATCTCACCCTGACCTCCAGGAGAATCTTGTCGAGCTTCGAAAACATCTCCTGGAGAGTACCAACGACATGGTTCCTCTGAAAGTGTGGGAAATGCAAGGTATCTATTTTCTGTTTGAGTTTTTCAGGGCTCATAAAAAGAAAAAAATATATACATTTGGAGTGTTTGTTTGTTTTAGATTTGCTGCATATTATAATGCTATTGTTGACTGGAGAGTATTTATTTTTTGTGTTATTGTCTTCGACTGAACACTGCATATGGAGTGACATTTCCATTTCATATGTTTCATTTGTTTGAACATAATGTGCATTTGTAAATGTTGATGAATTGATCGATCTCCACTAGGGATGTGCATCTCCATCACTGAGGCCGATGCGATGCGCATCTCGATACGTTGCCACGACACGATACATTAACGATACATTTGAAACACCAGGCGATGCGATACGATACACCCCTGTTACGATTAGGGCTGCAACAAACGACTAATTTGATAATCGATTAATCTATCGATTAATGAAACGATTAATCGACTATTCGGACTATTACTGTATGCCTTGCACAATTTCAACTTTTAGATACAATGAAGACAATAAAGATGAATACTTGATTCAAAAATACATATATTATTAAATTAACTAAACACATTTTGAACAAAACTAACATTGATTTTTATTTAAATTAAATAAATAATATTTCACATCAAAAGAAACAACAATGTTTTAACAAATCGTATTAAATAATCTGATGACAGAACTGTAAACAGAATAGCTGAAACTTTAACAAACTAAATAACTCAGTTACCTCTAATCATTAACCCATGTTTATATAATGTAGTTAACTCGGTGTGTTGCTGCTAGCATACATAACACCTGACGTGGAAACGTTACTCGTGGATGGGGCTACAGAGCTACTAGAAAGACAGTCGAACCCGGTGCATTTCTCCGTCTGAATGTGGAGCACTTTTGCTAAATGTTTCGACAAATAGCTCGTGTTACCGCCTTACATGCTAAACTCTTATTGCACTTTAGGCAACAAGCATCGAGACGGGTAAAGTTTAACCACACCTTGGAGCGCGTTCTCTCCGCAGTGTGTTGCTGCATGTAGCAGCTGTGTGTGTGTAAACTGCCCCGCCCCCTCGCACACAGACGGGAGAGAGAGAGATCTCTTCGAAAATACATCATAGACGCATTTGTTTGTCTTTTTGCATTTTAGAAACGAGTTGGCGACACTAAGACTGCGATATAATGCTTATGTAGCAACAATACATGACATATATTTTTTAAATGTCTCCAGTACCGATAAAAAGACCGATAACGTTGGAGCTTAACGGCGCGTAAAACACACGTGATGACGTCACCAACGAATCGACGACTGAATGAGTTGGCAACTAATTTGGTAATCGATTAAGTCGATTAGTTGTTGCACCCCTAGTTGCGATACAGTTCGATTCAACATTATGTGATACGGGGCGATACGATGCGATTCAACACGATGCAAAAATAATGATACTTCAATTTGGTACGACAGAGGATTTTGGTTTTATTCCTATATGCAGCAAATCATACATTAACAAAAAAGTGCTTTACATATTTGGTTCTCTCTACTAGTACTGCGCATCCCATCATGCTGTTTCTTTTTTTACCTTTAAAAGCTCTCCAGAGTACAATTGTATAACACCTCACAGTTAAACAATGTAAGGATGCATTGCCCATGATTAACAATGTGCAAATAACAGCTACCATAGTGCAATGCCCATCCAGCTGCCAGCCTGATGTGCTTAACACTCATCCAGAGGCTGACTCACCAGTGAGCAGAAAGCAGTGGGTTCTATATGAACAATAAAGAATACAAATAACCTTTCACAAACAGGTATTTCATAACTGCTTACAGTGAGGAAGACATTTAAACTATTATTGGCCGTCACAAGCTGCTGTAAACTAAACACCACTCTCTCTGACAGAACACCTCACTGAGTGATTTAACTCATGTCTAACTTTCAGGTTTCTCTTTTGAGCCGCAGACCCCATGTCGCCTCTCTATGTGCGTCGCTAAGTTCCTCGTACTACTTGTGTACTTTAAAGCGGCACGGCATCGTTAACAATTTGCGAGCGATTTTCAAGTTGACCGTCTTTCTTGAAAAATCCAAAGTGTTGCCAAACGTTTGATTTGTTGGTATTTTTCGGTGCGCTGTGTTTCTCTTTCACCTCGACTTCCATGTGTGTTGATAACTGAGACTCTCGGCCTCCGTAGTGCGAAGCAAAGATCGTCTCTGCGGAGTGCTGAGAGGATACGATATGAATGAATTGTTTTTTTACCGATGCAAAGACGCTACAATCGATGCATCGCGAGTTCAACCCAAACTGTAGCTGATGTGCACTCTTTCAACCGGTGCACTCGCATCTTGAACGTTTATGCCGGTGCCCCGATGCGAATCAGTGAATCTTAACATCCCTAATCTCCACAGATCTGAGTGTCCAGGCAGCTGCCAGAATCCTGTCCGTGCCAAAGTACGATGCTCTGAAGCTCATGCGAGACCTCAGTCAGAACTTCCCAAGCAAAGCCAGGTCTGAAAGTTCATCTGATTTTCTCTTTCTGGCCGACTGGATAACACATTTGGGACCATTCCAAAATCCATATTGTTCGGAGCCTACTCTGTGTTCCAATGTGTGAACGGAGGCGCAACAGACGCCGTTATTAATGTGCACATGAAATATGTCTTCTATTAAACCATTCATTTGAGCATTATCCACAATAAATACAACTCACATTCACATACAGAGATGGAATCAGCTTGTTGATGTTTGCTTATTTTGGCTCTGGCAGTTTGTAATAACTCCAAAAAGTGCTGAGTAAGAGTCAGGTGTTTATAGGGAATTGACCATCTTGAGGGGCGACAGATTTTTGAAGATTAAAACTGGCATTTTATTGCCAGCCTGGGATGTGGTAAAAGCTGATGGTGACTGTACATGTTTTACTGTTCCCACAGATCACTGACAAGAGTGGCCGTAAAGCAGGAAATGAGAAAAGAAATTGAGGAGAACCAAAAGGTGTGCTATAACAAGCCGTGTTTCCACATTACAGTGCAGGAGGCTGTCTTGGAGAACATCCTTGGCCATTGTACACGTTTTATGTTAACTATGAGTTACTAATCTGTGTTAAACAACATCAGATGTGACATTTTATTTTCCCCCTTTTTCTTAACGGACATTTAATCCCTTGTAAATACAGCTTTATCCTCTGCATCTATTTTCTTGTGGAAACATCAGACAGTAAAGGTAGAAAGGGTTTTGGCATTCGACTAAAAACGTTGAGCTTGTTCTTTCAGCGTCTTGGTGAGACCGTTGGTGTTCACCCGGGAGACGGGGAGCTCTTCATCAACGGACTGCACATTGATCTGGACGTTCACAACCCTTTCAGGTAGGAACACAGCAGGGGGAGCAGGTCTGTCTCTGCTCTCCCCAGGGAGCCGCAGACCTTTGCTCTGCCTCAGTAATCCTGTTGCAACAAGATCAAAGTTTAGTGCACCGCAAAACCTCACTGCTAATTTGTATGAAAAAGAAAAACTAACTTGTGGATTTTTTTTTTTTACAGCATTTTAGACATCCTCAGAGGAGAGGCCAGGGTCCTGGAGGGGCTTCATAACCTGGGCATTAAAGGAGAACATCAGGGCAAGCTGCTGAGGTTACCTGTGAACGCTGTGGATGACAGTTATGCCTTAGATATCAGAGATCCAGCTATAATGGTGAGTCCTGTCCAAAAGCATTATTCTTCTGGCGCACATCCACACTGTAGGGGCTTTTTGTTCTTTTTACCAGTGTGTGAATTAGTCCATCAGTCATCAGGCTACTGCAGCAGTCTCCACCCTGCCAGAAACTCCAGGTATTACATTGGAGATTCAGCCAAGAAAAACTATCAAATTAAAGACTTTCATTTTAGGCCCCTCTGGCTATTTTAAAAAGGGCAGAGAAATTACATTTTTAAGCATTTCCATATTCAACCAAGAGGTCTGTCGGTTAAGCTTTTGTCTCCCTTTCTAGGTATGGAGAGTGTGTAACATTAGGTTGTTAAGAAAGACACACACACACACACACACACACACACACACACACACACACACACACACACACACACACACACACACACACACACACACACACACACACACACACACACACACACACACACACACACACACACACACACACACACACACACACACACACAGAGAGAGCTAAGGATAGTGTGCCAGAGAGGCAAACGTTTGCACCGTGGGGAGGCTTATACCCAAAGTTACAGAGAGGAAAACCACTGTTGGTGCCAGTTTGGAAATGATGGATCGTTTTGCAACTATCATAATAGTCATTTATCATAAAGAGCCAAATGTAATACCTTACTACTGAAGAAGAGCTTGAAACAAGTGTTAAATTCTGTCCACCAAACTGTTCACTGTGCAATGCACGAGCGTTGTTTACATGCATGCAGTTACCTGTATATTGAGAAGAGGTTACTCTGTCCTTGCATTGTATTTATTTGATTTATTTATACTATTAGAGACTTATGTGTCTGAAAAAGGTCACATTGAATTGACTATGTACATTGTGGCTTAATATCACAGGTGTAAAGCAGGAAAGGGAATATTAGAAAAGTAACCTGTTCGATATCTTGGTGCTTTAGACAAATAACAGGGTATGCTCATCACCACACTCACAATGTAAGTACAGGGTGAGCCTGCTGTTGGAAATGCATATCTTGCTGCTGGAGATTGCAGATACAGAGTACTAGGTCAAACAAAAGCATACCAAGTATTTATATACTGACACATTTTATTTATTTATTTTTATATTTATAGAAGGACCATGCATACAAAAACATTAATCTCAGCAAAGAGAAGAGATGCAATATGCCAGATTATAGCTAATAGCTAATTTCCATCTGTGGTCCTCAGTTGGTTTTCAGAGTACGCTAAGTATTCTTGTGTGTCTGAAGTTGTGTCATTCAATATTCAAAGGTTTATTGTCATGACACGACGGTGTAATTATGTTACGTATGAAAAACTTAGATTGCAGGTTCCTCAACAGTCTGTCTTCACGCGGATGTTAAAAACCCAGATAAAAAAGCTAGTATTTAGATTTCTTTGATAGGTACAATGTCACAAAAGCGCATTGAGCACCAGGTGTGCGCTATATAAATCAAATGTATTATTATTATAACTATTTGAGAAATGTAAGCACAATGTAGAAAAACACCATTCAGAGATATTTCTACTCTTGCTGATCTGTTGCTTGTATTTAACTGAGGAATATCACATGTTCACACATTCCGTCTATCTGCATGCCCTTTCCAGTGGATAAACGACATAGAGAACGACCCTCCCTACCACAGCTGGCCGCGAGGCGTTCAGGAGCTCCTCAGAGCCACTTTTCCAGGAGTCATCCGGCAGATCAGACGCAATTTCTTCAACCTGGTGAGTCCCCTGATGGCCAGAAATGCTGCAGGGTCGTGGCGATAAAATGTGGAATTGAGAAAGGTCTCCATTGTATTGAAACTGTGAAACTCTTCAGATGCTTCCGACTCTTTTCTGCTAGACAAGGTCAATACAGAAAATGTAATTGTGGGTTTCTTCTTGCATTCCAGTTAGTACACTCAGAGAAACGGAATGCCGAGTACATTTTGAATGCCTAACATGTGTGTTATCCAAACTGTGTTTTGTTGTGTCTGCTCAACTCTTATTCGTTTATGATGCGAGTTGAATAAAGGTCATATGGAAAGGTATCATGATTCAGATTTGACGATGCCTCTGATTTTAGGTGCTGTTCCTAGATCCGGTACGGGAAGAAAGTGTTGAGCTGGTGAAACTAGCAGAGCTTTTCTACAAGCACAAGATCCCACTGAGGTTGGTGCTGTTATTTCTCGCATCTCCACAGCTGTGTGTATGGTCCACCCTTAGCATTTATAACCTTAACCAGGTAGTGATTCTCATTTCACCTGCAAATTGAAAACTTGTTGTGTGCCCCCCCCCCCCCCTCCTGTAGAATTGGATTTGTGTTTGTTGTCAACACCGAGGATGAGATTGATGGCGCCTCAGATGCAGGGGTTGGATTTTACAGACTGCTGAACTACATCGCAGACGAGTATGACTTATCCCAGGCTCTGATATCCATGGTCTCAGTAAGTATATCACATGTCTACATTTGTATTGTTTTAGAAAGCAGTTTTTTAACAACATCTAATCCAAGCAAACTCCACGCCAGTTCAAATCTCTTCGTGCCTCCGAAGTCAGTTATTGTGCCTCGTGTTCCCATGGTTTGATGAGATGGATGAGGCAGTTGGATTTTGCCTCTGGTAACATCTCTTTGAAATAGCCACTGTTTGGAACTATTGACAGTTCCAGGTGTCTTGAGACGGTGAACTCCATCTGACTTTCCACTCTCCTGCAGTTGTACAACAAAGTAGATGTTGGGGAGACGCTGTCCGTTGACACAATCTCTGATTACCTCAAGAGAAAATTCCCTAAAACCGACGCTGAAAGGATTCTCAGTGTAGAATCTGAGTATGATGACAAAAGAAAGGTAAGGATACAGAAATGAGCTCTCCCTCTTGTCTCTTTACATTAACTGGTTGTAAGAATGAATCTAAACTAATAATCCGGAGCAGCCAAAGATGTAATCATTGATTTGTGTGCTCCAGGAGGGTGCCTTGTTCTACAAAAGGAGTGGCCTCGGTGCCCTGCCGTTGGCTTTATTTAATGGAGTCCCCTTGAGCCCCGACGAGATGGATCCAGAGGAGCTGGAGACCATTATCCTGCAGCGCATCATGGACACCACCAACGCCTTCCAGAGAGCTGTCTTTATGGTACCACACGAAATCTTCGACAGAATCTGTACAGAAAGTGACTCACGCTTCATGTTCCACCTGCCAGACCTACATCTTTCTGAGCCAGCACTAGAACACTTAGATAAATATAGAACATGATGCACAGTATTAGTGAAATGAAGTAGAGAAACCCTAGATAAGTGCACCATTAGCAGTTTGTCTATAGTTTGCATACAAGTAATATATGTCAAACTTTTGTTTGTTTGTTTGTTCACCATGTAAAGCGGCCTTGGGTCCCTTGAAAGGCGCTATACAAATCTAATCTATTATTATTATTGCCAGGAATTTCTATTAGAGAGGTCTATTACAGAACATGTAATACAACTGAGCTAATCCTGTGTGCTAAACATAATTGGGTACATCTTTAAACATTGTAATTTGCAGTTTTACAGTTATAGTTTATACGTTTTCCTTCCTAGCCCTCAACGTTACGGCTTTAGCAGACGCGTGCATCACTGTTAACTTTAGAAGTACGGCACGGGCAAGATCCAGTATGAATGTATGGATTGATGTTCTCTTGCTGCAGGGTCAGTTGACTGAGGGCTCAGATGTGGTGGACTATCTAATGGAGCAGGCCAACGTGGTTCCCAGGATGAACCCTCTTATTCTAAGCACTGACCGGAAATACCTGGACTTCACTGCCAAGCCAGGTGACCTGTGCTAAACATCCTAAACTATTTACTATTGATTCCCTACCTAGGTTCCTCTCATTTCCTCCTAACACTCCCAAGTCCTCCACTTTCTTGCTTTGCAGTTGTCGATGAATGGGAGGACACCACTATGTTTTCATACTACGACTCCAGAGACAAAACGGCAGTGGTGGCCAAGAGAATGAAGTACTTTACAAATAACGGTAAGAAGTTGCTTTTTGTTTTACATCTTGGCTCCTAATTAACTCTTGCAGATGAAAACACGTGATTTAATTTCCACAATGACTTGCAACAATTCAAATCACTAATTCAAGCATCTGAATTCTTTCCTCTGTGGAAGTGGATCAACCACTCTTCATTTACATGTTGATTTCTGTAAAATAAGCATTATCTGAACAAGAAGTAATCCTTCACGGCTCTACTGATCTATGAACGTGTGAAATTGACCTTTGTAAAAGCAGGCTGTGCCTCCAGTAAGGTAATTGCTGGGTCTGCTGACTGGCTGTGGGCCGACACTCTAAACCAGGGGTGTCAAACTCAAGGCCCGGGGGCCAAATCCGGCCCGCGACTTCATTTTATGTGGTCCCGCAAGAGCTTGCAAAGAATATAATATGTTTATTATACGGTTACATGCCGATTTACAGAAGCACGTTGCCCATAAACTACATGTCCCACAATGCATCTCATTTTGTGACATGTGCACTGAAGAGACTTGCAATGATTTGCCCTAGACTTCTGCTTTCAGACGTAGTTAATTACTAAGTTATTATCCTATCCGATAACAATCCAATTCAGAGGCAATCATGTAATATAATACATTATTTTATATATATATATTATATATTTATATGTATATTTATATAGTTACAACCGGCCCTTTTGAGTGCAACCATAATGCTAATGTGGCCCGCAATGAAATTGAGTTTGACACCCCTGCTCTAAACGGTCAGAGCTGCATTTCACTGCTCAGGCCTGCAGTGTGGCTGTCTCAGTGAGGATGAGGAGGCTGATTGCCATCCTCCTCTGTGGACTAGCTGATCGGCTGCTTGCTTTTCTGACTGACTGACTCACTGACTGGGGGGGGGGTGATAACTGTGACAGGTGGCACACTTCTCCACTCATACACTGAGCTCTCTGCCAGATGCCTCAGTCCCTCTCACCTACAAACCAAACTGAACATTCCTAATTCCCCCTCTCACTTTCCATCGGATTCTCATCATCATGAGCCAACCCTAAGAAGCAGCTTTCAGTATCTATGCTCAACAGATCTGTTTGCCCTAACCCTGAGGCTAAACACTTTTTCTGTTTAACTGCTGCTTTTCCTAAGGTCATTTATTTGCATTATATGATTATATTTCCGCACACTTTGTGTTTTGCTCTTTTACCCTAGATGAGGACGGGATGAGTGCTGTGACCATGTGGATAGTCGGAGATTTTGAGGAGATCTCAGGAAGAAAACTGTTATTAAATGCTCTAAAACATATGGTGAGTATCATATATATATATATATATATATATAGACATTTTATTTATTGGGATAAACCCCTTGAGATGCACCATCTCGTTTTCAAGGGGGTCCCGACAATAGCAAGAACTTACAGACATACATAGACAAAAAGCAAAACAAGACAAACCACGTACAGTCTGTTTAGTCAAATTCAAACAATACATACAATCATTACAATTTGAGAGACAGTCGAGCCGATCAGTTTCATCAATAACACTTTCATCAATTACATGTGCAGAGCAGTTGAAAGTGAGATGATAATGTATGTTTAAACGTACGAGCAAGAGATCTAATAGCAGCAGGTAAAGTATTCCAGTCTGTTGGGGCTTTGAACATGAACGCTCTTCTGCCAATAGAGGCAGAGGGGACAGAGAAATACATCTGGACAGAGTGTCTCACTTGATGATTTGGCGAGTAGGGTACAAAATACTGCTTTAAATAAGGGGGATAGTTAAGATAAATGCATTTAAATATCAGCTGAAGCCAATGCGTGTGTCTTCTTACACTTAATGAAGGCCATTTAAGTTGGTTATACATTGTGCAGTGATGTGTACGAAAAGGACAACCAAGAACAAATCTGCATAGTCTGTTGTAGGCTATGTTGAGTGGAGCAAGATCTGATTTATGTGCGTTTTGGTAGAAAACATCACAATAGTCCATAATCGGAAGAATAAGTTGAGAAGCAATTCTCTTACGGACACTGAGCGTAAAACAATTGCGAGAGCGGTGTAAGACACATGGCTGATCCTCATTCTTTCAACCAATCATTAACTTTCCAATAGGGACCACTTGGGAAGTCACACATTAACACACCGTACATGCATATGTGTGATATGTCGGTTGTTGTGCGTTTGAAAGCATAAATACTGATATTATTGGAGTGAAATCAATTTACATTACTAATGAAACATTTTTTGTAATTAAGTTTTGACAATATATTACAGGCCTTAATCTGATTTAACTCAATCAATAACCTTTTTCACATTGGTCTTTCTTTGACACCAATTTTGATGTGACACAACTGCACATCTAAACCTCACTTACAAGCAGGAGAGATAAAGTGCATTTGTATTTTTTGTGAACTGCTTAGTGCAGAGCTTTATGACCTAGAAATAGGGACATTTTCCTTAAAAAATACATTACTCTCAAAAGTCATCAATACAGTGTTGACACACTATGGATTAAATAAGTTTAAAGGCATTTTTCTTTTATCGTGAAAAAAGATTCCTTGCTGATAAAATAAGCAGACCAGGAGAAGCCTTAGACTGAGAAAATAAGGGAGTCTGTGATATTTTTCTGAATTATATCTCTGCTGTGTGTGTGTGTGTGTGTGTGTGTGTGTGTGTGTGTGTGTGTGTGTGTGTGTGTGTGTGTGTGTGTGTGTGTGTGTGTGTGTGTGTGTGTGTGTGTGTGTGTGTGTGTGTGTGGTGTGTGTGTGTTGTGTGTGTGTGTGTGTGTGTGTGTGTGTGTGTGTGTGTGGTGTGTGTGTGTGTGTGTGTGTGTGTGTGTGTGTGTGTGTGTGTGTGTGTGTGTGTGTGTGTGTGTGTGTGTGTGTTGTGTGTGTGTGTGTGTGTGTGTGTGTGTGTGTGTGTGTGTGCAGAAGGCCAGCCCTGGAGTGCGAGTGGGGGTGATAGATAACCCCAGCGGAAAGCCCAGCGAAGATAACAGCGTGCTGTACCGGGCTATCTGGGCCTCTCTCCTCACCCAGAAGAACAAGGCTGCTGCAGAGTTTGTGCAACAACTTGTGAAAGACGAGAGCAGCCAGCTCCTCCAACAGGGGACCAAGATAAAGGACCTACTGACGCAGGTAAAGGATTGATTCAGGAGTGCACTCGTCTCCGTTTCGTCAGATCAGAGATATATGATTCCAGATATTTAATGCGCCTTATATATTTCAGATTTCAATTAAATGGTATCCGTTCAGATTGTGTATTGTTTGCCATTACATCAAATATCATGACATTCATAGCCTGGTTTTCTTATTATTTCACAAGTAGTTTCTTACTTGGGAAAGAATAACTTAGTAATTTAAATCAAAGCATTACCACGTTGAGACTTTATTTTACCAAAGTTCCTGTGGCTTCTCTTTAAAGAGAGCAGGTTTTGTAACGGAAAACAAAAATGTTATAATAATAATAATAATAATGCATTACATTTTTTTATTAGAGCGCTTTTACAGGTGCTCAAAGCGCTTTACAAGTACACATTACACATATTAGACATGTGAGAGTCATTACTGCGGACATTACCCACAGGAACAAATGCGGGTAAAGTATCTTGCCCAAGGACACAACGGCCTGCCGAGGCGGGTATACTGTTGGCACCAACACTTTAAATCTTTAATGGTCTGAGTGAAATATCTCATATTATATTGATATACATCTGTATTAATGTAATTCAAATTTGGTAAGTGTGAGAGAGATTTTCTTTTCAGCAATGTAGATGGAAGGAATGGAGGCTGGAGTCCGCTTTATATCAAACACTGAGTTTAATGAGAGCCAACGGCCGTGAGTGAGCTCAGAGCGTTTACACAACATGCCATGAGAAAACCCTCCAACTCACTAAAGCATTACACAGAAAACACAGACGATCTACCGGAGAATCCGGGAGGGGCCTCTATTTCGCGCGTCTTCTGATCGATAATTACAAACACATGGATTAAGAGACAAAGACAGTCTGTTAAAGTCCTCTGGCAGTTAGTCACAGTCCCCCAACAGGAAAGCGGAACCTTTAACCCTTTAACCTTTAAACTCTTAAACCCCTGCTCTAAGTTATAGCAGACCTATGTGAAACACAAAATGCTTTTTGGTACAAACACATAAACAAAAATATTTCCTTCACAGATCCACGCTTTTATCAATTCATTGATAACCAATTAACATTAGTCTAAGAATATTTTCAGTCACTACTTGAATCAAATAAAACGTCCTCAGAGTTGGGTGGATTCCTCATTACATTAATTACATCAAAAACAGAATAAGATTGGAACAGCCAATCACAATGGTTGATACAGACAACCATAATAGAAAAATCATCTTTCTTCAGTGTTTGATTTCTTTTGTCAAAAAGCACAATAATAACACATATGCAATACAAAAATATAATAGTAAAATATATGTTTCAAAAACAAGATCTTTTATCATTTATCCCTCAGTTAATCTCATTCATCAAACACAAATTCAAATTCAGCTTACATCTTTAAAGATTTACTTAAGGTAATTACTTATTAAAACACAATTAGAATGTAGGATTATAAGAAATCCAATTGAGGTATAAAATCAGAATCAATAGGGATTCAGTTAAAAATTCACAGTTAAGGTATACATTCACAGTGATGAATCGATCAATCTGTAATCTGTAAAGCTACAGTGTCCTCCATTTTTAGCATTACTTTACGTTTACTTCAATACACTTATTCAAGAGTAAGGCACTTTACTACATACATTTTATTCAAATACATTTGTTCAAAAATCTGAAAAGGAGAAGTCAGACATTTTATTGAAAACAACCTGAGAAAGGAAAAGTCAAAACATTTATTCTTAACAACCTGAGAAAGGAAAAGTCAAAACATTTATTCTTTATTCTGAGTGTCAACTTTAATCAATTTATCAATCGCTGAAAGGAGGTACCCAAGGTACCGGAACTGCCACGGAGACCCATGGGTCTGGAAGCTCGGCGTCGTACATCAACATTGTGTCATCTACAGTAGAGTACCCCACTAGCCTCTGTGGGGCCTGGAGGGTAGTCTTGGCAACCCTGCGTATGGCTAATTTAATTACAGTGATCAAACAGGTCACTAGGATTAGCACAACCAAGATAAACACTGCAACAGTAACAACAAATTTAACCAACCCCGCTCCCCAGGACCCAAGAGTTCCGCTTAAATCCCCAAGTGTAAACCCATGAGTTTCATGCAATTCTTTTATCCCCTTAGCTGTGTCCTGGACCATATCCGTAACTTCAGGTGTGGCGTCAGAGACAAAGGAACAGCACTCCGCACCAATTACTTTACATGCGCCCCCCTGGGCAGCTAAGAGGAGGTCCAGCGCCATGCGATTCTGTAGTGCTACTGTCCTAACTTCCTGCAGTTCTTTATGTTCCGCTAACATCGCGATACTTGATACATTTAGATGATGCTCCACTACTTTGGACAATGCCATGATTTCCTGCTGACTAACATAAATGCCGTACCAAGGCAAAAATAGGCTCGCTACCTGTTGTCCTTTTGTAATGGACCTGCTGTTCCTGTGTAGAGAGGGAAGTATCGCTGCAATCTCATTTGCCTCTACTTTACGGATTAAAGGAATTAGGTAGGCTAGATAACAGGTGCCATAAAAAAACGTCATATGGTACGCAGCCATAAGCCCGGTCGCCACAAACTAAGTAAACTCTCTGTGGGAGGGGAATTCTAGCTAATTTTAACCCTCACTATGGTATTACAGTCGCTGTGTCCCACATCCGGAGAGGTGTGAGATCCTGCTTCATTCTGGAAACAGATGGACACATTCTTCCATTCGTGTACTGAAATTGGGGGAACATATACTGAACAGTCACGTGTAGGGGGATTGCCTAGGGGTATTGGTTTCGTGCAATCATGTATTTTAACCTCAACGGAGTTCACTGTTCTGGAGCCAAACCAGGGCACAACTGTTACCAAAGCTTCAACCAGCAAAGATGCCAGGTGTGGTTGTTTTGTGCATGTTGGACTTGTGGAATTAACCGAACAATTAGTTTGTACCAGAGCTAACTGGAATCTGTATTCAAAAGCTAGGTTAATGTATTTCTTCACATATATTAGTTTTAAAAACATCAATCGTTTGAAACCGTCAGGCAGATAATTTGTATTTACTGTCTCAACAATGAGAGAGACCAGACCCTTGTACTGTAACGGTTTATCAGAGTCTGTTGGGTATGACGGAGTATAGCAGTCCTCAGCCTCATCGCTAATCCTAGAGTAAATTTCGTTCCAGTTGATTAATTTATAGTCTGCTCTTGCAACGGGATTGGGCTAAACATGGGAGAATGCATGGCATATTTTGGCACAGCCAACAGTTACTAATATTACGTTCATGGGCGTAGTCTAACATTAAGTTTACTGCAGAATTAGTTTTAGTTTGTTTAAAAGGAGCGATTAAGGCCTTTTTGAAGAATCTACCTCACCTCCTGAGTGTTTACTTGGAGTGGATGGAACATTTGTTTTTTTTCTCTGGTTCAGACAGGTCGCACACAGCAGCACCTGGGTCGGAAACCTGGTAAGCTGGTTCCCTATCTCTACATGTTACTTCATCCCTTATCATTGCCTTATACTGCTCTCTAGTGCAAACACCACAGTTCTGGGGGCATGTTTTCAATGATGTCGAGTGCCACTCTCA